>NC_140586.1:917338038-917938038 GCF_964204655.1 Triturus cristatus
GTGATGTCTGCGTGCGTGCAGTTTGAACAGTGTGCCTGTGTGAGTCCAGGGTGAGTTTGAGCTATGTGGATGGGTGAATGCAGGCTTAGTGAACCCCCGGTAGGTTGTTCTGGCTCGCTGGCTACGCTCGCTCGCCACAGTGCAGTATTTACACCTCACCACTTTCAAATGTCACCAGCCGCTACTGCTTGTAAATACAGCTGATGTGCACATCGTGATATTTAGAAGGAGGCCCAGGCATCTTTGAAGATGTTCATAACGTCTGCAAAAATGCTGACTTACCCATCCTTAACATAGGGGGAGGATTATACTGATGCGACCATAGGGTTGTATCAGCAAGGTTATCGCCGTTTTCCATGGAACATTGCTGGTTTTCCAGTGATGTTCCATGGAAAACAACGCTATCGCAGGAAAAATTATCACCATTGCGCTATGCGTAGTTAATATAGCGCTAGCATGGCGATAATTATCTGCGATAGCAATTCTCACGCACATAACGACCAGCGATAATTATCAACAGTTCCTTCTGACATGGGCCTCGCATATTCATGATCTCTTGGAAGAGGAAGGGATGGAGCTTTCAGTTACTGAAATCCCTCAGAAACCTGGAATTCTAATCCGCTGCCCGGTTGTCTTTGCCCGGAATATATTCTGCCATGACAGTGATCCTCTGCGAGAAGCAAAACTGGCAAAAGTCTCGGGCAATGTTGGATAGAAGACGAGATCCCGTACCTCCCGGGCGGTTGATGTACTCGACCGCTGACACATTGTTCATCCGAAGGAGGATGCAACAAGTGCTCTTTATGGGTGAGATTGAGTCGATAGCAAACGAGCCCACCAGAAGCTCCAGGCAATGGATATGTAGCTTCAATTCTTCGGTTGACCACCGACCGCCTGTTGCGACCCAACCCCAGCGGCTGGCATCTGACTCGATGACCACATCTGGAGAGACTCTGAAAATGGCCTTGCCATTCCATGCTTCCCTATGTCTGAGCCATCATAGAAGCGCCTCCTGTGCCTCGCCTGTCAGAGGGATCAAGTGATTGTAGCTAAAATTCCTTTGTAAGTTGTGGTAAATATTTTGTTACCGGTACTATTTTTTATGCGGTAAAATCTATTAAGAATAACTCAGTAAATATAAGAGGCAGAATCCGTGGTATTAGAGGGTTTAAAATGCTTTATTCCTATAAAAAGGAAGACAATTCGAATTGTGGGCCTTCTATTCCATCACCACGAAAGTTCAGGAAGGAAGGGAGCATATATTATTGACAGTTAAGCGGTTTTATAGAAAATGCATTACAGTGATACAGATGCAAGAGGCGTGACAGCTGATAACTCAGATAAACTGTACATACGTAACTAAACATGGGTGTAACTAAAATACGTCATTAAACATGATGTCACAAGTGGGTGGATCCATAAAAGAATCCTGCAATGTCAGCAGAAATATGTGGCAGAGATGCGCACGCAGCCGCATGACGTGTGATTGACGTGCAACTAGAGGGTGAAGGGGACTTGACATTTAGCTCTACATGTGGAGACAGAAGTCTGGGGTTATGTCAACCTAATCCCAAATCATATCTAATATCCTATGTTTAAAGAACTGTGTTATCCAAAAGGAGAGGTCTCTTAGGATAGAATCTTATTCTATACTGACTATACTGACTGTTAGTGCGTATACAAGCGTCTAAGTGTCTACACTAGATGCGAGGGGGTAGGAATATTCCATGGTAACGGGGCTATGAATTACTTGCATGAGGACAGCGAGGCCTGGCCCCTTTGCACGGTAGTTGGAGGAATGTTTACCTAAACTACTAGACAGGAATGCATCGGATGAGGAGCGAAGGAGATAATCTCGAAGGTGAAATACAGTTTTTGGCAGGCGACAGGCTGGATCAGGCACCGTTAGCCGCGCAAGGAGTAAGACAAAGTTCATGGTCACAGATGCAGGCTCAGACTGGAGCTTTCAGAGGCAGAAGGCAGGAAAAGGCTTGATGACAGAATTCGGGCCTACTCGCCTGAATCTGTGAAATGTGGAAAGTGAACCACACAAAGTCGGTGGCCTTTCATACTTAGGAATGGAATATCTGACCCATTCATGGCGGATCTGAAAGAGGACATGTTGACGGTGGACGCACATATGTTTGCGTCTTCAGAACTGGGGCAGGAGGGAACATACATGTACTTATAGCATGCACATGGAGCCGTTGGGGTCTACGATAGGGGACATAACTGATCACAAAATTCATATTTCCTCATTCCCTCCTTGTCCCCTTCGGACCCTTAGGAGATATCGATCTTCATCAATCCATCGATCTGTTCATATAGCATCATTTGTTCTTCTTTCTTCTTCCGGGATCTCGAATGAAAACTTGGAGGTGGGATACACGAGGTGGCACACAGACCACAAATCGCTGGCCCACATTGTAGACATAAACAGCAACTGAATAGTATGAGAAAGCCAATACCTAGGAAGGATAGGATTCTCCATCCCCAGGCTGACAACACACCCCAGAACCAACCGGACCAAGTCCAGGTGCCTGGACTCTGGTGTATCTGGCTTATAATCTTATGAAGGCGGGTTATGGCTTTATATACAGACGGTGAATTTTCTGGTATGAAAATGCAACAACTTGATCCGATGACCCTACAAGCTCCGCCCCTATCGGCCAGGATGACGTCAAGGACAAGACGATTTTGAAGCACAACAATCCGCATAGCAGACTGCTCTTCTGTTAAATTGCCTAAGGCGGAAATAGTTTCGTTCACTACTGCTTCAAGGGTTCTGGTTAATCTACGTATCAGCTTACTATTAGTGACTGTACCTATATAGGGAAAGAAACCTTTATTGAAATCTCTGTATTTCTCCCATGCTGTTTCAGTGTAATCGACAATTGGGAGATCTCTCTGTTGTCTATTGTGTACTAAATGGGTATTTCTGTGATAATCAGGAGGAGCTAGGAAAACAGGTGGCAGAAGGAATGCTATGTAACAGGTACCATCCCAATCTAAAGGTAGACATATATATGCGGTCTGGCCACATATGAAGTAGGAATGATGGGAAGCTCTAAATGTAGACTTGCCTTGATCACTGAATTTTATTACAGTGGTGCATTTACTGTGGCCCATGTGTATGGAACCATTCTTTCTTATACATAATTCCCCTTTTACTGGGAATACTGACATAGCGGGCAAGATTGGTGTAGCTTCAGATTCAACGTTCAGGATCATGAGGTTAAGTGTAATGTTACCTAATCCATATACTTCATTTTCTAGATCAGTTCCTGTTCTTTTGGGAAGTCCCTCCTTGTTAGGGTAGCAGACTTTAAGCAAAACTAGGTTCAGGTTTCCCCAGTTGTCTTGATAAACTGCGGAATTTGAATCTAGGGTATTAATCAAACTAAACCATGCTCCACAGGAGCCATTGTGTGTGAACGGATAGGGAAAGAGGGGCAAAACTCCCTTATAGTTCTGATAGGGAGGGAGTCGGCCACATATCCAACAATTTGTGGCATTGCTGGTTTGGTGGGAATGATGTAGCATACTAATGAATGTGTTGTTGCGCAGCGCAAATCTATAGGACAACTCATGCGGAGGAAATTCACTAAAAGAATGTTCTGCAGTTATATTATAAGCACGTTTAAGAATAGGGTAATACATGTGCAATAGTATGCTAAAAATAATAATCAGAAGACTTAGAAAAAACAAAATTAATAATGTTACTGTACAGTGACTACGAAGTGATTTACAATACGCATGCTTTTTCAGCTGCTTTCGCTTATTTCTTTCTCTATTCCGGTCTAGAGGATACATGTCAGAGACAAATTCAACCGATTCACCTTGGAGAGGACTTAAACAATCAAATTGTCTGACTTATTAGACCTCAATTTTAGTTTATAAATTTCTGAGTTCGATTGCTCAACCAAGGGGAGCTTTGAGTCTGTTTGTGAGGGAATACAGGGTTGAGTCTCTACATTGGATGGTAGTCCATAACATTTTTTGATATGACTCGAGTGCAACCACCCTTTTCTTCCCTCGATTTTCACGGCTGTCCTTGTGGTGAGTAAAACCAACTTCGGTGACCTCCACCTAGGATCCAGTTGGGTCTTCCGGTCAAAGTTCCTGACCAGCACCAGGTCACCAGGAACCACGTCATGGGGCTTCACCCCAGTATTATCGGGAAAAGCTGCGGATACCTGTGAACGACAAGATTGTAGTGCAGACATCAAGGAAGCCAGGTAATCTGTCAGCATATTACAGTCAACGTCAGTGATTTTACGAGGTATAGGCGTCCCCCACATATTTGGTGGTCTACCGAAGATCACCTCATACGGGGATAGCCCTGTTCGAGAATGTGCTACCATTCTCATGTAAAAGAGCGCAACTGGTAAGGCTACTATCCAATCGACTCCTTTTTCTCTACATATTTTGGACAATCTAATTTTCAAAGTTTGATTATGGCGTTCTACGAGACCTGCTGCCTCGGGATGTCGGACACAGTGAAATTTCCATTGATAGCCTAATAGAAGGGAAACGTGTTTCATTAGTTCGGATGAGAACGGCTGGCCGTTATCTGAGTAGACAACACGTGGTAAACCGTACCGTGGGAAGAATTCTCGAACTAACTGTTTGGCAGTAGTCGGGGCAGTGTAATCTGAAACCGGGTATGCTTCTGTCCAACGGGAAAGAGCACAGACAACTACGAGAACATATTTGAATCCTCGACATCGTTCCATCTGGATATAATCCATCTGGAGGACTTCAAAAGCATGATTAGGAGGTTGAAATCCACCCTGCTCCACGGGGATGCTTTTACCTGGATTAAACTGACAACATATCATACAGGTACGAACCTTTTGTTTAGCTGCGGCTCGCAAGTGTTTGTTGAACCAAATGTGTTGAATGCTGTCTAGCATAGCTTTCTCTCCTAGGTGCGCTGGACTATGTATAGTGTTAATGATGACTTGGACCATTGAGTCGGGAAGAAACCATATAGATTTTTCCTTCGTCATCCATCCTTGATCTGTTTGGATCCCTCCTAATTCAGTCCATTTCTTTATTTCTTCTGGTGTAGCATGTGTCTGTATGTCAATTACATCAAGGGCGGGATCCTTAACCGTCATGCAATGTGTTGACGTCGGAACTATTGTCTTTGTCATGTCAGTTGTGTGAGTCTGATTCTGAGCAGTCTGTTTAGCTGTTCTGTCAGCTAGGTCATTACCCTGAGAAATGATATCGGTAACTTTTGTATGGGCTTTGCATTTCATAATCGATATTGCAGTAGGTAGATGAATCGCATCTAATAGGGCTTGAATGAGGGGTCCGTGCTGGATGTGGGCACCGTGAGAAGTTAAATAACCTCTCTCTCGCCACAGTACGCCGAAGTCATGGACGACTCCGAATGCATAACGTGAATCTGTGTATATGTTGACTTTCTTATTTTTGGCTTGGATACAGGCTTGTGTCAGAGCGATGAGCTCTGCTGCTTGAGCTGACAAAGTGTTAATACGATTTGTTTCAATGACTTCAGTGTCTGTTGTGACTGCGTAAGCGGCCACTAGCTCTCCTGTACTTGCTCTCATACATGACCCATCTACATACAATGTCAAGTCTGGATCTGACAAAGGGATATCTGTCAAGTCTTGTCTGGGTTTCGTCGTGATAGTAATAACTTCGACACAATCATGTGCCAATGGATCTGTTCCGCCCACTGGTAACAGTGTGGCAGGATTTAACGTATTACAACGTCTGATTTCTATGTGTGGCTGAAACAATGTCAGTTCGTAACCGGTGAGTCTCGCTATAGTCAAGTGTTGTGTTTGTGTGCGATTCAAAAGAACCTCTACTGCGTGTGGTACTTGTACTGTCAATTGATGTCCTAACACTATGGCATCGCTTTGTCTGATTGCTAAAGCTGTTGCTCCACCGATTTCAGGCACGCAGGAAGAGCCTGAGCTACTGGATCTAATGTACTAGAGAAATAAGCACATGGTTTGTGTGATCCTGCTTGTTCCTGAGTGAGTACTGACAAGGCAGTACCTTCGCGTTCTGTAACAAAGAGTGTAAACTGTTTGCTGTAACATGGTGTTGCTAGGACTGGTGCTTGGCATAAAGCTTTCTTTAAACTTTCAAAGGCGTGTGTATGTTCTTGAGTCCAAGGGAGGACAATCAATGTGGCTGCCTCCTGTGTTGTCAACTGGATGAGTGGTTTTGCTAGAAATGCATATTGAGGGATCCACTGCCTACAGTATGAAGTGAGGCCTATAAAAGCCCGCACCTCCTTTTGTGTCTTGGGTGGTGGCATATTAGCAATTAACTGGATGCGGTCGGGTGTAAGCTGCCTTCCCTCCTTGGACAGCGAGTGCCCAAGGTAAACAACTCGCTGGACACAGAATTGCAGCTTAGAAGGGGACACCTTGTGCCCCTTGTCGGCCAGAAAATTCAAAACCATCAGTGACGCATTTTCACATTCAGGTTCGCTTCGAGCGGTGATCAGCAGATCATCGACATATTGAAGCAAGGCAGTGTTAACTGGCATGTGGATACTGTCAAGTTCTCGTTTCAGTGCTTGGCTATAGATGCTGGGGCTTTCTGTAAATCCTTGAGGTGCGCGTGTGAATTTAAAACTTCGTCCATTTAAACTAAATCCGAATAAATATTGACTTTCCGGATCAATTGGGACACTAAAGAAAGCATTCTTGAGATCAATTACAGTGAAGAACGTTGCTTCTGAGTCAATAGCTGTGAGTAATGAAGAGATATCTGGGACCACGGGATATTGTGGCACAATACATTTATTTAATTCGCGCAGATCAATAACTAATCGATATACTGGTGGAGCTTTTGGATCCGTTCTTTTAAGAATCGGAATTATCGGAGAATTACATACATTGGAGTCGGTTTCGACAACCACTCCTTGTGCAATGAGCTCGTCAATTATTTGCAGCAAAGCCACAACAGCATCGGGTGGTAACTTGTATTGTCGTATTCGTGGTAGTATTACTCCTGTTTTTAGTGTGACACGATATGGTGTAATGTTCATGCAACCAACATCAGTGGGGCCTTGTGCCCATAAATGTGTAGGTAAATTCTGCAGTCGGTGATCCATGTCTCTGGATACGTAGTGACCTTTAAAGTCACGTAGAAATAGTCGTACTCCTTCCGGAGAACAACAGATTATAGCTCCTAGAGCTTTCAATGTTTTTATGCCTAACAAGTTTTCTGGACATGATTTAGTAAGTAATAAATCTGTAGTACGTGTCAATGGACCGACTGTAAGTGGAAGAGGTTGTGTTACGTCATTAATTATAGGTTTTCCTGAGAATCCAAGGGAAATATTCTGTGAGCCTGAGAGGGGTGCCCCTGGAACTTCACTACGTCTTATAGTTGTTCTGCTTGCCCCTGTATCAAGTAAAAACTTTCTGTCTTCCCCTAATAGTTCACTATGTACATAAGGTCCCTCTTGGTCTACAGGAACCTCAATAAGGGGTAAGCCAACTTCCCTCTCTAGGCTATCTCATGTGTATCGCTGATAATCGGGATAATCTGCTTGTGCATACTGATACATCTGTTGTGTCGTTGCTTGTGTTGCAGCAATAGGCTGCGCTTGTGGTGGTGCTATGGTCTGTTGTGGAGCTGCCTGTTGCGGAGCTAGTTGTTGCGGAGCTAACCTAGGTTGTGCATGCTGAGGTATTTGTTGTTGATTCTGATCCTGTCTAGGTGGACGTGGTCTCTCATGTATTCTACCTGTAGCAATATTATGTTTCAGGACTGGACAATCGTGTATATAATGACCTGGTTGTTTACAGTAGTTGCATGTCCCTTTCGCAGGGCCTGCGGAATCACCCTTTTGATGACTATCGGCTGGAACTGACTGTGCAACAAGCATTTTCATTTTTGTATCTTTCATACGTCTTTGTTCGTGTTCTTGTTCTTCTCTAATTCTATTGTGATGATATTGTAACATCTGTAGCATCTGTGATGGGGTATTACCTTGCCAGGTACTTTCGAATTTCAATACTCTATTCTTAACTTGTAGCAGAGAATTTTCAACTAATTTTGTCACAAACAGATGTGGGTATGACTCACTACTTGCTTTTATGCCACTATTTATACCAAAACATTTTTCAAATCGGGAATAGAAATCACTAGTGTCTTCGTCTGGCTTTTGTTTACAGGCTGAGATTGCACCCCAGTCATCCTTTTTCGTAGTTAATAAACGTGGCAGTACCTGTATTAGTAATCCTGCTAGTGCTGTAGTCTTTTCCCCAAGCCCTGCTTCTGCAGCTCGGGCCTTTTCTTCGTTTTCCAACGCTGTCCAATCTATCTTTTGGTCTCCCACCTCCCATTCTTTTTCTTTGAGTTTTTCATAAACACCGGCGGGTAATAGGACTTTTAATATTTTCATAATGTCGGGGTAGGTATACTCTCCCATGAGTAACATGTCTTTTATCTCACGGTGGAAACCTGCTGGGTCCTTGTCATGGCTGGGTACTACTTTCTTCATTTCTAATAATTCTAGTTTAGTTATAGGCGTGTACACAAACACGCGTGTAAAATTATCACCAGCACCTCTGATTGGGTGTACCTCGCGTAACGGGTTCTGTCTATCTATGTGATACATTTTTCTTCCCATGATGGGAACTGGAACGTGTTCTGGGCATACGAAATTTAAATATTGGTTTCGGGATTCTAGAATTTCCTTAATCAAATCAGTACCTGACCCTCTCCATATATTCGTGAGTAGTTCTGTCAATATGTCAGGTAAGGGTCCTGGATCGGAGTGTTGGCTTTTATATAATATAAGGAGGTGTTGAATCATGTATATACTAGCTAAACGCTGTTCGTACGGGTCAAGATTCAGAAACGTGTGTGCAAGTACATCATCGTTGTATTCTCCGGGACTGTCAGCCCATTGTACTGCTGACCTGGCTAATTCTTGTTCGTCCAAGGAATCAAGCATGTGGTACCCCCTTCGATCTCGGAGTAATTTATCAGCGGCTTGGAATAAGTGTTCGGGGGATTTTGTATTTAACATAGGGTTTGGAAAATGTCTATTATATTCTGGACGTATTGGACGTACCGGATCATTAAAACCTCTGGTATTATTATGGGGTCTTCCTCTACCTACATAAGCTATCGTTTCTACTTGCTCTGACTCTTGCTCCTCCTCTTCTCTGTTTAGGTTAGCGGCGTCTACCTCTAATCTTTCTTCGTGTATTCGTTCTACTTCTCTGCGGATCTTTCGGTACATGGCGACTATACATAACTGTTTATCATGTCTCCCTTCTGATACATTCCGGCCCCAAGTGACAAGTTTTTGCATTTCTTCCGGATTTATCCCAGGCCGGTCTTGATTTCTGATTACACAATTTATGAGGAAACGTAACAGTTGTCCCTGTACCTCCGCTTTCTGGTACTCCATGGCTCTGCTAATACTTTCAGGACCTCGCCCTGACTGGACAAAGTGATATATATTTTCTAAATGTGTAGTCATTCCTGGTAGCTTCGTTAAATATATTACAGCTCGTCGAATACGTAATGATGACAGCAGCATTTCGTCCCGTTTACCGGGCACAGGATCATATCTACAATCTACTAGAAGTTCCTTAAGCATGTCGGGAGTTGCTAGTTTGGGCGTACGTTGGTGTGCTAATTCTCTAAGGGAAAATTTATTTCCTCTGGGTGGCGTAGAAAAAATGTCTGTCGTACCTCCTGTAGCACCGTCTGGGGTGCTGGACGTGAAAGGATTTGTTGAAGGTGAGACAGAGATTGTAGATGCAGGAAAAACTGTAGAGACGGACGGGCCTGTTGGAACTTGTGTAGGAGTTTGTAGTTGCGGGGGTACAGACGTATGCTCTTGGTGTTGAACACCATCGGCAAGCGATGTGGGTGGTATGGCATTAGCATACTCGGGAGCTGCGTCATCTAAATAGGAGGAAAGAAAAACGTCCTTTGCTGTTTTGGGATGTGATTTGGGATGCGCTTTTATCGGAAACAATGGAGGTGGCAAGTCTTTTGGTTTTTCCTGAGTAGCCTTAGGTAACCCTTCGGCCAGAAGTGGATACATACCATTCATAAGGGCGTTTCTTTGTCTATCTACTTGTTCTGAGTTTACTCGAGTACCTTCCTCAAGTAATAGATTTTCTCGAGTTTTATTTGAATTCTCTCTACCTTTCTCTTCCTGTCTGTGTGCTTTTTCTGTACGTCTGTATGATTCTTTACGCCATAATTCAATGGCATCTTTCTGTGACTGTCTGGCTTTCTTTTTCCATAATTCTTCTTCTACTCTCATGATGCAATCTGCATCCCAGGTCCCCGCTGCGGGCCATCTCTGACTCTCTGGTAATTCTTTGGTGTAATCCACCCATAAATCAAGAAATAATACGGCATCTAGGCCATGCTTATGATACATGAAGTATCCTGGAGTATCCCTAGGTGGAATGGGAACGGCTTCTTCGAGTACACCTTTTCTAGTTTTGATCTGTCTTAGTTTCGAAAAGAGCGGCATTTTTAGATCTTGTTTCTAGAACACACTTTATACAAGAAAACACAATAATGAACAGTCATTCACACCACAATATATAGAACGTATTTAAAACATTTAACGCTTAACAGTTTTACGAACAATGATAACTAATAGAAAACTAGTTACTGACATTATACTGACACTAGATAATACTTATTTATATGCGAAACATACTATATATACTGCTAAACAGTACAGATACACTGCTAAAACAGTGCAGACCGGATTTGTGTACCCAAACCCGTCTTGACCGGCACAGACTATGTGCACGTAAAATGCCTCCCCGATAATGGTACTCACCGGGTAGCTCGGAACGGAAGGCCTCGGAACTGAACTGAAACTGGACCGGACTGGACTCGACTCGACTGGACTCGGAACTTCGGAACTCGGTGGGACTCTGTATACCTCGGATCTTGCTCTCTCAGCTAGGCTCTGGTCGGGATACTTCGCACTTCTCACCGCCTCGTCTGGGTGTTGATCGCAGCCTCAGTCGTCCCCGCTTGGCCGGAGGGAGATACAGGAAATCCTGCGGGTACGCGTTTTTGTCCGTTCAGCTGTGGCAGGAGACCGGGCCTGCAACGCACCGCCGGCGCGTGAGATGAAAAAGTGTCCCTGTTCGGGCGCCAATTTATGTGGTAAATATTTCGTTACCGGTACTATTTTTTATGCGGTAAAATCTATTAAGAATAACTCAGTAAATATAAGAGGCAGAATCCGTGGTATTAGAGGGTTTAAAATGCTTTATTCCTATAAAAAGGAAGACAATTCGAATTGTGGGCCTTCTATTCCATCACCACGAAAGTTCAGGAAGGAAGGGAGCATATATTATTGACAGTTAAGCGGTTTTATAGAAAATGCATTACAGTGATACAGATGCAAGAGGCGTGACAGCTGATAACTCAGATAAACTGTACATACGTAACTAAACATGGATGTAACTAAAATACGTCATTAAACATGATGTCACAAGTGGGTGGATCCATAAAAGAATCCTGCAATGTCAGCAGAAATATGTGGCAGAGATGCGCACGCAGCCGCATGACGTGTGATTGACGTGCAACTAGAGGGTGAAGGGGACTTGACATTTAGCTCTACATGTGGAGACAGAAGTCTGGGGTTATGTCAACCTAATCCCAAATCATATCTAATATCCTATGTTTAAAGAACTGTGTTATCCAAAAGGAGAGGTCTCTTAGGATAGAATCTTATTCTATACTGACTATACTGACTGTTAGTGCGTATACAAGCGTCTAAGTGTCTACACTAGATGCGAGGGGGTAGGAATATTCCATGGTAACGGGGCTATGAATTACTTGCATGAGGACAGCGAGGCCTGGCCCCTTTGCACGGTAGTTGGAGGAATGTTTACCTAAACTACTAGACAGGAATGCATCGGATGAGGAGCGAAGGAGATAATCTCGAAGGTGAAATACAGTTTTTGGCAGGCGACAGGCTGGATCAGGCACCGTTAGCCGCGCAAGGAGTAAGACAAAGTTCATGGTCACAGATGCAGGCTCAGACTGGAGCTTTCAGAGGCAGAAGGCAGGAAAAGGCTTGATGACAGAATTCGGGCCTACTCGCCTGAATCTGTGAAATGTGGAAAGTGAACCACACAAAGTCGGTGGCCTTTCATACTTAGGAATGGAATATCTGACCCATTCATGGCGGATCTGAAAGAGGACATGTTGACGGTGGACGCACATATGTTTGCGTCTTCAGAACTGGGGCAGGAGGGAACATACATGTACTTATAGCATGCACATGGAGCCGTTGGGGTCTACGATAGGGGACATAACTGATCACAAAATTCATATTTCCTCAAAGTAACGGGGGCCTCATAGATGAGACTCCTTGCGCCTCCGGAACGTCACTTTTTGTGACGTTCCGTGGCGCAGGAGCCTGCGTGATATTTATCAGGCAGCCCTAAGCCACTTTTTGTGGCTTAATGCTGCCTGATAAATATCAGCCCCTTTAAGGCAGTGTTCTGCATTAAAGGGGCGTACAATGGGTGTTGCTGGGGGCGTTCCCAGCAACATCCATGGCCTTTTGACACTGCCCCAGATTTATGAGAAATCGTAAATCTGAGGCAGTGCCAAAAGCTTACAGGGGAGGTTTAAGGGAGGCACAATGAGGAGAAATATCTTTATTTCTCCTCGTTCCTCCTTTTCTCAGTGTGCTGCATTCTGCAGCACACATAGAAAGAGGAAAAGCCTCTTGTGATTATTTTTGTAGAGAAAGGTTTCCCTTCCTGTAAAAAAGTAATCATCCCCTCAACGCAGGCCCCATGCACCATGGTGCAAAGGTGCCTGCGTTGGCGCACGGCAGCCCATTGTGCGCCGGCACAGGGAAAAGGACAGGAACACGCTGTATCTTATAGATACCGCACATTCCTGCCCTTAGGGCCTCATAAATGAGGCCCTGAATCTTTAGGCGCTGTAGAGCTCTGTAATGCAGAGGGCCTGGGAAAATCGCTTGAATCGAGGATGCCAAGAATCCTACAATACTGGCCAGAGATCTCAGAAATACCATCTGTTTTGACAAAGTCGTTTTTAATTTTCTCTTGATAGCCTTTATCTTTACAGGGCGAAAAAGAAGTTGTGCTGTTACGGAGTTTATGTGAAGTCCCAAGAATTCTACCTGTTGGAAAGGTGTCATCATGGATTTCTTGGAGTTTATGACAAAACCCAGATTCTGAAGGAGTGACACTGTCTAACTCAGATGTAATAATAATAATGAGCGATCTTGTACCAACAGAAGCATGTCGTCTAGGTAGATGATCATACGAACTCCCATCTCTCTTAGACGAGTGACTAGAGGTTTTAAGAGTTTGGTGAATACCCACGGGGCTGACGATAGGCCGAATGGCAGGGATTGATATTGATACCACTGGCCTCTCCATTCAAAGTGCAGATACCATTGATGAGGGTGAAAAATGGGGACCGTCAAATAGGCGTCTTTGAGATCTAGTCGGACCATGCAGTCCCGTTCTTGAAGCAGATCTCTCAAAAGATGGATGCCCTCCATCCTAAAATGACGGTAAATCATAAAGGGGTTGAATATTCTGAGGTTCAGGACTAATCTCTGGCCTCCCCCTTTCTTTTTAACCAAAAAGACATTGCTGCAGAAACCCTCGGGGTGAGAAGCCACTGCAGCCATAGCGTGTTTTGTCAAAAGTTCTTGTAAATCGGAGTTGTTAAAAAACACTTCTTGTTGGGAAAAATGGAGAGGGGGAGGAGTCTTGGACGGGGACTTGGGCAAATCCTATCTGATAGCCTTGAACAGAATTTAGAAACCATGCATCTGAGGTAATTGTTGCCCAGTTCATCACAAAATATTTCAACCTGTCCCCCAAACGAAGCATCGGAAGAATAGGGTAAGACATTACCTGTGGACTGTGTGTTGTTGTTTCAGAAGCCCCAGTTGATACCTCAGTTGAAACGCCCTTTGAAGCCCCTGGATCATGTAGGATAGAAACCTGCTTGTGCTGAGTCTTGGGAATAACCCCTGCGTCTGGGGTTGTATCCACGGTGAGGACCTTGCTGGTTGAAGCGGCCGGTCAAGAGCCCTCTGCCACGACGGCCCTGCCAGAAAGGGGGTTGAACACTCACTTGAGTGAGGTATGAGATTTATCTAATGAAGCGAAGGTATTCTCAAATTTCGCTATGTCCTTCACAAAGCGATCTCTAAACAACTGACCTTCTGCCAGTGGGCCGGGTTCCGCTGAGGCCAATTCAGCTAGCTGTGGATCTATGCGTAAAGGACAGATTTGCGTCTTTTTGACAAAAGGGCGCAATTAGCGTTGCCAAGGAAGCAGATCGCCCTTAGAGACCAGCATGCTAGAACGTCTGGGTGGATTGCCGCTTTTGCTTCCTGTGCCTGAAGGGCCAATTCTAGAATCTTAGGTGGGGCCCGGACACGTCAAGGAGTTTGTCCTGGCAGGTTCTCAGGGCGTAATCTATACCTTTTTTGGGTCTTTGCTGTACTTCTTCAAAAACATTTGCATAGAGGTGTCAATATCCAGTGTGAGGGCAGTCTTGTGAGGGAGGTCAGGACGGGGACATTCGAGGCGAAGTCGTGAACGGACGTCTTTGTCAAAACTCTTACGGAGATTGAGTTGCATGTAATCTGCGACTGCAGGGGCAGGGGACCAGTCTGATTACCTGGGGTGAATAATGCTTGCAAGGTCGAAAGAGAAGGGAGATGTAAGTGATGGAGAAAAGGAGTGTTTGCGATTTTTTAGAATGTTTAGGGTTGCGACTCCTTAGAAGGGGAGGTATCTGTGTCTGTATCCGTAATGGTAATTGTCGCCGGGGGATAAGAGCGTGGCGGAGGGGCCAGAGTGTCCACATTGTAATCATGGTCCGCGCCTCCTTCAGTAACTCTTGGAATAATTTTAAAAAGTGGCCAAGTCGGGGCAGAAGGGAAAGTTAGGGGGGGCGGGGCAGTAAGGGAAGGGGTGGGCGCAGGGGCACGTCCTACCAGCTTGTCGCACCCCTGGGAAACGGGCGCAGGGCTGAGGACAAAGCCTTGTCCAACTTCTTTTCCACTGTCTTGTCAATCATGGACTCCATCCTTTCATCATAATAATAGTCTTCATCTTCCCCTGGGCCGTAGGCAGCCAGATCTTGTTCATAATGTCATATTCAGACGTGTCTCAAGGGAGTTCGGTGCACTCCAATAAAAAAAAAATCCAAAATCCAAAAGCCAATAATTTGCAGCCCTGTTCAGCTTGTAAGCAGGGCGTCAGAAGGGAGCAATAGCTGGTGCAGATAGACCTCAAATGGTACCAAAAATAAATGCTGTCACTAAAGGACTTACGAGGGGGAAGAAGACCCCTGACAGCCTGAAGGACAAGCTTCAGTATCTCCAATATTAAATGCTGTCAGTATAAGAGTTTCCAAAAATTATCCCCAAGAGGATTTGCCAAAATACGATAAATGTCAAATTAAGTAAGCCGGAGGCCTGCTACCGGCACAAATCTGCAGATCCCCTTATTCTTGCAGCCCTGGGAAAAGGCGGCTCCAGCATGCCTGTGGAAGGCTGCCCCGCGTACACTGGAACGCGTGCATGCTTCCGTAGAGGCAGCGCGTATTGGGCTATATACGCATCCTCGCTCCCTGGACGGGCCACTCCCAAGCAGTAGCGCGAGGAGCGCACTTACCGCAGCGGCAGCGCGGCTCCCAATATTACACAAAAAGGGGCAAATCAAAAAGGGAAAAAGTTGGTGGGAAAGATGCAACACGTGCCATTATCGAGAGGAAAACCAAAGGGAAGAACAAATTGATTACAGGTTAGACAAAACTTCAAGGGTACCGCATCGCGATCCGGGCGTCGATCGAGCACAGATGCCTATCATGAGTGCGCTATAAATATCGCAAGGGAGCAAACAATCTAAAACACGGGTACTCATAGTATGGCCCGCGGGCCGCCAGCGGCCCGGCAAGCCTTCCGTGGCAGCCCGCGGACCTTACAGACATCATACCTGTGTGTTTTTTACATCGCCGGTTGCAGCAGCGTGGAGCTTCTGGGGCCCGGGCGATTTCTTTTAAAGACCATTAACTTGTAAATGAGGCTTTGTTGAATTTCACCTCTTCTTAGCGCCCCTGATGCAGGGGGGCTAAGAAGAGGTGAAATACAATAAAGCCTCATTGACAAGTGAATGGTTTTTAAAACACCTGTTAAGTACTTGGGTGCGGCGGCGGCTGTGTGTGTTCTTGGAAGCTGTCTCAGCGCGGGTGAGGTGTCAAAGGGTGAGGAGGACAGCAGGGTGAGGTGACGGAGGGCAGCAGGAAGTGAGAGCAGCAGGTGAGGTGACAGGGGGAGGAAGACAGAGTGCGCAGAGGGAGGAAGACAGAGGGAGAGGGGGAAGAAAGAGGGAGATAGATAGGGAGACAGACAGGGAGACAGAGGGGGAGGGAGGGAGAGCGAAAGGGAGACTAACAGTGATTCAGAGAGAGAGAGAGAGGGAGGGAGACGGAGAGAGAGAGGGAGACAGAGGGAGGGAGACAGAGAGAGGGAGGGAGACAGAGAGGGAGAGGGAGGGAGACAGAGGGAGGGAGACAGATGGAGGGAGAAAGATGGAGAGAGGGAGGGAGACAGACGGAGAGAGAGAGAGAGAGAAGGAGACAGGGAGACAGAGAGGGAGACAGAGAAAGGGAGACAAACAGAGTGAGTGAGACAGAGGGGGAGAGAGAGAGTGATAGAGAGAGGGAGGGAGACGGAGAGAGAGTGGGAGGGAGACAGAGATAGAGAGGGAGGGAGATGGAGAGAGAGAGGGAGACAGAGAGAAAGGGAGACAGAGTGAATGAGACAGAGTGAGACAGATGGAGGGAGACGGAGAGAGTTAGACAGAGGGAGGGAGTGAGACAGAGGGAGACAGAGGGAGGGAGATGGAGAGAGGGAGGGAGACAGATGGTGAGAGAGATAGAGAAGGAGACAGGGACACATAGGGAGGGAGACATAGGGAGACGGAGACAGAGGGAGACAGGGAGGGATAGGGAGGGAGGGAGGCAGAGAGAGAGGGGGGGAGAGAGAGAGGGAGAGAGAGAGAGAGAGAGAGGGAGGGAGATAGAGAGAGAGGGAGGGAGGGAGACAGACAGAGAGAGAGAGAGGGAGGGAGGGAGTCAGAGAAAGGGAGACAAACACAGAGAGGGAGACAGAGGGAGAGAGAGAGAGAGATAGAGGGAGGGAGGGAGGGAGAGAGGGAGGGAGGGAGATGTAGGGAGACAGAGGGAGGGAGACAGACAGAGGGAGGGAGAGGGAGGGAGACACAGTGAGGGAGACAGAGGGAGAGAGAGAGAGAGGGAGGAAGACGGAGCGAGAGATAGATAGATAGATAGATAGATAGATAGATAGATAGATAGATAGATAGATAGATAGATAGATAGATAGATAGATAGATAGATAGATAGATAGATAGATAGATAGATAGATAGATAGATAGATAGATAGATAGATAGATAGATAGATAGAGATGTGTGAATGCCGGGTCTGGTGGCTCAGTGGACGAAGGCGTCCGCTGCAGGGGCCTGTGTTCAAACTCATGGTCATAGGTTTTTTATGCTCTAGCCCCGCCTCCTCCCCCACTGCCCCCGCCCCCACCGGTGCGGCCCTCAGCCACAAACCACACTGTAAATTTGGCCCCCGAGAGAACGTTTGTGAGTACCCATGATCTAAAACAATCAAAATAAGGTGAAATAATCACAACTTAGTGACTTCAACAAGCGCTAGCATTAGCATAAGAGCAGAGATGTAAAATAGAAATGCACTTATCTTGACTGCGAAGCAGCAAAGGAAAAGGCAGTTAAGTTGGTGCCTCTCTATTTTGTATATGCTGGACATTGTTGATTGGTGTTTTATGGAGGCGTGGTTCAAAGCCTCATGGGAAATGTAGTGTTTTGAATGTTTAACAGTTTTTTCATTGGCTGCTGTATTTGAGTAGTTAAGATTGAGAAGCATATTCGGAGCCTCTGGTCCTGCCATAGAATCGCCGAGCCCAGGCCAGGACGGAGGAGCAGGGGCGCTGGCGAAAGCAAAAGAGATGCTTGAATCAAAGTGGCAGGAAGAGTTACTCATTGAAGGGATAATGTATCAAATTCTTATACTCTTTTTAGAAACAAAATATTTGTGGAGCCTACTCGCTTCCAAACACTTGCCGTAGTATTGCTCCTTACAATTACACACTGCTTCTCAATGCCTGCTTCCTCCTTGTTGTTGGGAAGGAATGGGATCAGAAATTAAATCAGGGTTGTATCTCAGTTACATACAGAGGTAGAAGGGGTAGCAACTACTCTGATCGACGTGCCCATACTGTGTCAAGAATTGCAATCTGTTCCTATTTATCTTATACAATACTGTTCCTACTTTCCAAAAATAATAAGCACTGGCAAAGCCAATAAGTTAGCCTATGCGAGATCTGTTGACTTTGTCATTGAGGGTCTCCGAGGGTCCCCTTTTTAGGTCAAAGGCTATCAGATAGAGCACCTGTCTGGTTTGTTAATGACATCCAGATCCAGCCTGACACTTGATGAAATAGTCGAAATGTGAGGAATCTCCGGTTAGAAGGCTCTAGCAGAAAATGTGCCTCCATCCTGCCTAAGAGGAACATGGCATAGACTATCCTGAAAGTCTTTCTTTGCTTTTATCAGATTAGTAACATCCTAATTACATAACAACTATAAAAGTAAAAGGCTCAAAAGTCCGACAAGACTGGGACAGAAAACAAGAGACCAGGACGGACAGATCTTGATTCCTCCTACACCAGACCACACGAGGGACAATCACATGATGGAGGCTTCTTCCCATTTTAGATCAGTGTCTTCTCAACGTCTTCCTTCTGAAGGACAAATTCAAGATGCTTATTCTGGCCTAGGAACTGTCTGCCCTCGACTCTAGAGACTGGATAGTATCGTTGGACATGCAGGACGCTTATTTTCACATCTCCGTCCTGCGGGCCCCCAGGTGCTATCTGCAGTTCATGGTGGACATGAGCATACTGAGGTCCCTGTGCTCTCCTTTGGTCCTACCAGTGCTCATGATGGCGGTGGTGGCAGCACATCTTCAGATGCCAGGGGCCACAGTCTTCCTCTACCTCGATGACTGGCTGCGGAAGGCTGGCTCCCCCCAGGCAGTTGTCCCCCACCTCTTGACGCCAGTGGGGTTTACTATCAACACACCAAAGTCACACCTGACTGCTTCTCCAATGCTTCCTTCCATCAGAGCCGTTCTGGATGAGGTCCAATTTTGTGCCGTTGTCCCAGAGAGGAGAGACCGGGACATTCAGACTATGATTCCAATCTTTCAGCCTCTGTCCAGGATTTGAGTGAGGGCAACCCTGAGGCTGCTGAGAATGATGGCCTCCTGCATCCTGCTGGTGAAGCACACCAGGTGGCACATGCAGGCTCTGCAGTGGGATCTGAAGTCTGAGTACCCCCAACACCAAACAGATCCCTCCGACCATGTCCAGATCTCGGATAAGACTGCAAAAGCCCTGCAGTACCCCTCTCCTTATGCCACCCAGAGCTGACAATGTTGACCGATGCACCGCTTCTTGGCTGGGGCAGCCACCTTGAAGAGCTGGAGATCTGAGGTGCCTGGTCTCTGGCAGTGGCCAAGCTCCACATTAACCTTCGGGAGCTGAGGGCCATCCGCTTTGCACTGAAAGCCTTCCTGCCGTCCACCAAGGGGGGCTGGTGTAGATGATCATGGACAACACCACAGCCATGCGCAATGAACAGGGCGGGGTAAGGCCACAGACCCTGGGGCCGATTACGATCCTGGAAAAACCCGGTACAAACCGTGGGTCGGAGCGTTTTCTCCGTCCGACTCGTACCGGGTTGCAAAACTTTACAAACATGCAATTACGATTCGTACGGAAACACCGTTTCCGTACGAATCGGAAAAAAGACCAACCGACAGAAAAATACATACAAATGTGATCCGGGACACCGCGGACGTGACGTCCGGACGGAGTTAGGCATGTTTTTACGTACCAGCAATTACGATTCGCACCGACTGCAGTCCGGATGGGAATATTTTTACGGCACCCAAAAAGTGCCGGAAAAGCTAAGTATGCGGCGATGCGATCTGATTAGGGGGCCCGGTGCGCGCCGTACCCCACCCCCCAGCCCCCCGTATGTACGGAGCGTACCCCTGTACCCCCCAGCCCCCCGTATGTACGGAGCATACCCCTGTACCCCCCAGCCCCCCGTATGTACGGAGCGTACCCCCCAGCCCCCTGTATGTACGGGGCATACCCCTGTACCCCCCAGCCCCCCGTATGTACAGAGCGTACCCCTGTACCCCCCAGCCCCCCGTATGTACGGAGCGTACCCCCAGCCCCCCATATGTACGGGCGTACCCCTGTACCCCCCAGCCCCCCGTATGTACGGAGCGTACCCCTACCCCCATATGTACTGTGCGGACCCCAGCGCTCCATACATACGGGGGCTGGGGGGTACAGGGGTACGCCCCGTACATACGGGGGGCTGGGGGGTACGCTCTGTACATACGGGGGGCTGGGGGGTGGGGTACGGCGCGTACCGGGCACTTGTTTGGACATCTCCATGGTTGCTATGGGGGTTCGCTCCGGACGGTCTTTTTTCCATGCAGTTGTACAATCGGACGGATGGGACGGATCGTACTTGCGCATTGGGACTTCAGTTTTCCCATTTGTACGTAAAAATGTCCGGGGACGTGTCGGAGACTTTTCCCGACCCGAGGACGTGTGGGGGAATTTTCCCAATGCGATTCGTATGGACTTTTCCCCATACGAATCGTACTTGGCAGTTTGTACGGCGCTTTTACCATTTGTACGGAAAAAAGTCCAGATTCAATTGGGTTGGGGAAATTTTTTCCAGGATCCTAATCGGCACCCCTGTGTCAGAAAGCCTTGCAGCTTTGGAAATGGCTGGACTATCAATGTATCTTCATCACGGTAAACCACCTGGTAGGATCTTTGAATGTCAGGGCGGACAAACTCTCCTGTCGACACCTAGCGGACTACGAGTGGCTGTTATACCTCTTTGTGGCGCAAGGTCTCTTTCAGGCATGTGGTGAACCTTGGCTCGATCTCTTCACCACTGCCAAGAATGCATAATCTCAGAGGTTCTGATCTTTCGAGATTCTGAGGTGTTTCTCTCTCTGAGAAGTGTTCCACCTGCATAGAGACTCAGGACTCAAGTATGCCTTCCTGTCAATGCCTCTCCTGCCACGAGTTCTGAAAAAGATCAGGAATGACCAGGCCCAAGTCATCCTAGTGGCCTTAGGTGGGGCACAGACAGTACAGTATCCACAGCTTCTGGGCATGAGAATCTGTCCTCCGATCAGGTTGCCCCTCCGGGAAGATCTACTGTTGCAACAAAGGGGCAGAGTCTTGCACTCGGCCCTCCACGATCTCCACTTTCATGCTTTAGGGATTGAGCCGCGGCAGCTGAATACCTTTGAGCCTTTCTCCTGAGTTGTTTGATGTCATCTTGGGTGTCAGGCATCTCTTTTTTTTTAAGAACTTTATTTTTCATTTTACATATGAAAAGAACAAAAGCAAAAACAAATTGGCATTGGTACAGTGTCTAAGGCATACCATCGGATCAACAGTGGTACATAGAACAGGCAGCAGCATCCGGGAAGAAATGCATAACGGAAAACAAATGCACTTCTAGACGTAATTCAATGAATAAGGAGCCTGAGACATGTGCCCAACACACACAAGATATCCTAACGTTATTAGTCCTCACTCCCTTGCTGAGGGAGAGGTTCCTCATCCTCATCTGAGCTGCTCCCCCCGCTGGAACCCGTATGCTGCGAGGAGGACTCCCCCTCCACCAACCCAGTAGTGCACAGTTTGCGCCAGGCTGTGAGGTCATCCTGTAGCCACTCATCCCTTCAGGCGAGTTTCATATGGGCTTCTTCGGCTAGGGACCACTCGCGGACATCTTTAATCCAGGTGCACACTTCCGGGCCTCGCTGGCCCATCCAAGTTATAGCTACCCTGCTCCTAGCGAGCATTAATTGTAGTAGTTTATACGGGAGCTTCTTTTTCCTGGGCTTCCGGACAGCTGCCAATAAGCAATACAAGGGTTCCAGCTGCACTCGAATGCCCGTGGCCATGACAACCCTGCTCACCACCTCCACCCAGAACTGTCTAACCATTGGGCAATACCATGCCAGATGTAAAAAGCAGGCGTCCCTTAACGTAACCTGAGCTGGCCTGTGGTTGGGACAAATTTGTGGTCTCGTGCACCACTTGCTAGAATAACTCCCCGAGGCCAAGTTATCTGATATTTTGTTTTTTGCTCTTTCTCCACCCGGAAAAGGTTTGCTTTGGGTACACGAGGGGAGCTGCACTTCCAAATTCTTACTCAGTTCTATAGCTGAATATCGCCTAACTCCTATATTTTCATTAGATTGTATTACATTTTTATTATCCATGTGATAGTCCAGATATGACTTTAAGTTAGAAACCTGTGGCATCAATTCAGGCTCCGTTTCCCTCTGCCTTGATGACTCATTTGTCCCAACCATTGGAACACTCTGTACATCTATGCACTGTCCAGGTACTCCAAGGGAATTTAACCGGGGCACTGCATAGGTATTCGCTTTATGTAGTCAGTCTTCATCATCTAGAGACAACAGTCCTTCAAATCTATTTACGAGTAGAGGAGTGCTCACATTATTAGTACTGCTCCCTATCGATGGTCTATAAAAATAGCCTAATGGGAGGGAACAAATACAAGTGTTTTTGAGCGAGCTTTCTTCATGGACATTTAATATGTTCCTAACCAGGTGGGGGCGTCTAAAGTTAACCACCACGCAATCTCCTTTTATATACTTCGGTGATTCCCCCAGCCACCCAACTCTGCGAACCATAAGAATATCTTCAGTATTTAGTGGACAGAAGCATTTAAATTTTGATAACCAGTCCACTACTTTGTTCCGTAGGTTTGCCCAGGTTTCCTTCTGCTCTCTTCTTAAGGCAGGCGCTCCAGCTAACACCAACACATATGGACATGATGCTGGGGGTAACTGTATAACCTCCTCATTAGGTATTAAATCTGTACCTTTTGGACTGTATATTACTGTATTAACAGAGTGACTGCTTTGTCTATCAGGGGCTCTTTGGACCTGCGGTCTATTTATCAGGCTCGATCCTGTTCCAGCTATAGCCCGCAACCTGCCCTAAATATGCCCCTCTTTATGATGTTCCAAATTATTAGATTTAAGTAGATGTGCATCTCTGGGCACATTACCCCTCCTGCGTGTCCCATCCGGTGAGCAATCTAAATATCAAAACTTTAATTTCGACCTACTATAATATCGAGTCTAGAATATCGTAGGGACAGAATATCGATGTCAGGAATATCGATGGACAGAATATCGACCCTAAGGTAAGTAATATCGATTTTTTTTATATCGATGTTAGTAATATCGAAGTGAGTAATATCTATATGAAATATATCAATGTTACTAATATCCATGTCACTAATATCGATATTTATAATATTGCTATGTATTTTATTATGTATTTAATATGTATGTGTTAATTATTTTTTGTTAAGTGTTCTACTGGTTTTAAAATATATGTATATAATTTTTATATGTTAATAATGGTTTTTTTAAGTTAATTTTGTGTTTTAGTACCGTAGCGGGTTGTGGGTTTATAGGGGAATAGGGTGGGAAGTAATTTAATTATATTAATTTAATTATAAATTTTTGGTAATTATAAATTAATTTTAAATAATTTTTGCGTTTAAATTCTGTAGCGGGTTGTGGGTTTATAGGGGAATAGGGTGGGAAGTAATTTAATTGTAATTAAGTAATATTTATATTTATTTATTGGTATTGATAATTATATTATTGTTAATTAGGTATTAATTGGTAATTAATTTTTATTAATTGGTAATTAGTTTTTATTAATTGATTAATTGATAATTATGTTAACTGTATTATTTTATTATTTTTTTGCCTTTCTAGGGGAATAGTGTTGGAAGTTATTGAAATCAAATTAAGTAATTATTAAATTTGTTGTTGGGTATTGATAATTAATTAATTAGAGAATAATTATTAATTGGTAAATATTTTAAATAATAATATTTTGGTTATGAAAAATAATGTATTGTTGATTAATAATCAATTGGTAATTAAATATGTTTAAATATTATTTATTGATATTTCTAATTAATATATTAATAAGCAATTATTAATAATTAATATTTTGGGTATGAAAAATATGTAATTGTTTAATATTTTTTAATTGGTAATTAATGTTTGATAATTAATTATTGGTATAAAAAATGTAATTGTTCAATCTTTTTAATTTGGTAATTAATCTTCATTAATTATTATTTATTGGTATTTATTAATAATTTATTGCTAATTAATTATTTATTGGTAGTTATGTTTTTAATAAATATCTATTGGTATTTGTAAGTAATTTTGAGTTATTTAATAATTAAATTATTAATTATTTTAAAGAAATATTTTATTTATAAGTATGTTATTTTTAATTTCTAAGCTATCCAACACTTTCCCTACTGTTGCACTCTCTGGAGTTGGAGTAGTAATTTTTACCCCTACGCTATCCAACAATTTCCCTACTGTTGCACTCTCTGGAGTTGGAATAGTAATTTTTACCCCTACGCTATCCAACACTTTCCCTACTGTTGCACTCTCTGGAGTTGGAATAGTAATTTTTACCCCTACGCTATCCAACACTTTTACTACCGTTGCATTCTCTGGAGTTGGAATAGTAATTTTTACCCCTATGCTATCCAACACTTTCCCTACTGTTGCACTCTCTGGAGTTGGAATAGTAATTTTTACCCCTACGCTAACCAACACTTTCCCTACTGTTGCACTCTCTGGAGTTGGAATAGTAATTTTTACCCCTACGCTATCCAACAGTTTCCCTACTGTTGCACTGTCTGGAGTGGGAATCTTAATTTTTACCCTACGCTATCCAACACTTTCCTCTACTGTTGCACTCTCTGGAGTTGGAGTATTAATTTTTAACCCTACGCTATCCAACACTATCCCTACTGTTGCACTCTCTGGAGTTGGAATAGTATTTTTTACCCCTGCGCTATCCAACACTTTCCCTACTGTAGCACTCTCTGGAGTTGGAATAGTAATTTTTACCCCTACGCTATCCAACACTTTCCCTACTGTTGCACTCTCTGGAGTTGGAAAAGTAATTTTTACCCCTACGCTATCCAACACTTTCCCTACTGTTGCACTCTCTGGAGTTGGAATAGTAATTTTTACCCCTACGCTATCCAACACTTTCCCTACTGTTGCACTCTCTGTAGTTGGAATAGTAATTGTTACCCCTACACTAGCCAACACTTTCCCTACTGTTGCACTCTCTGGAGTTGGAATAGTAATTTTTACCCCTACACTATCCAACACTTTCCCTACTGTTGCACTGTCTGGAGTGGGAATCTTATTTTTTACCCCTACGCTATCCAACACTTTCCCTACTGTTGCACTCTCTGGAGTTGGAGTACTAATTTTTACACCTACGCTATCCAACACTTTCCCTACTGTTGCACTCTGTGGAGTTGGAATAGTAATTTTTACCCCTACGCTATCCAACACTTTTCCTACTGTTGCACTCTCTGGAGTTGGAATAGTAATTTTTACCCCTACGCTATCCAACACTTTCCCTACTGTTGCACTCTCTGGAGTCGGCATAGTAATTTTTACCCCTACGCTATCCAACACTTTCCCTACTGTTGCACTCTCTGGATTTGGAATAGTTATTTTTACACCTACGCTATCCAACACTTTCCTTACTGTTGCACTCCCTGGAGTCGGAATAGTAATTTATACCTCTACGTTATCCAACACTTTCCCAACTTTTACACTATCTGGAGTGGATATAGTGATTTTTAGCCCTCCGCTATCCAAAAAATTTTTTATGTTGTTTTTTTGGGAGCTGGAGTAGTAGTTCTATTGTCTCAGCTATTTAATATGTTTTTATTATTTTAGCTAATGTAGTATATAATTAATTTTAACAATATTTAAATTAAATGTAATTTTTTTAATTAGTTATACATAATTATTTAATTTTTATTTATGTTATTGTTTTATGTGTGTAATGTGTTTGCAATTTTTCATAATTTTAAATAATTTATAATTTGTTAAAATAATTATAAAAACATTATTAAGTAAGTATATATATTATATATTATATGTATATGTTTAATTCATTTTTTATTAAATTATATTGATTAATTATTAATTTTTAACATTATGAAATATATTTAATTATGTTTATTTTATTTATAAGTATTATTGTGTTTATTTAACATATTTTTTGTAACCAAAAAAAACCCGATATTTTTAAAAACGATATTTTTAACATCTATATTTTATTTTCGATATTTTTGTACTTACCATGTTGTAGATAGGATGTCGATATTCTTGACATCGATATTTGTGTTGCAATATTTGTGTAGGTCGAATTTCTGACCTTCGAAATTTTGTCAGAGATCCGTCCCATCCTTATCATTGGTGACCCAACCCTCCATTTGTGGTTGCATTTGCAAATACGTTTGTACTTGGGGGCCTCCATCCTGAGTATCCATGCAGGTAAGGCCGTCAGTCAACCTCGAGTGCCCTAATATAGTATTCAGTTGCTCCATTTTATTCTCTAAAAGACTTAAATTCACACTCACACGCTCCTCCAACTGGCTTAGCCTTGCCTTAAGCTCAGATTCTAAGGACATTTTTATTGTGTGCTCTAACCTTCCCACTATTTCCTCTATCTGTAAGGTATGTGGAGCGTAATCTAGTTCTGTCTGTGGCAGGTTTATCTTTCTTCTGCGCCCGCTGTTCTTGCCCCTCTTTCCCCACAATCAGACTTTGCTTCCGTAGCCTTGATGTTATACCAGGACTAGATGAGCTACTCTTCGCTTCTAACGATACTCGTGGGGAAATTATAGGAGCAATTGACAGTCGTGAGTCATTAGGGACCGTTATCACAGGGCTCAGCTGGATTGTTTGCGTGTTGTCTGTAGGTTTAGGCGAAAGCAGTAACCTATGTACAGAGGGATTAGTAGGGTCAAGAGATAAGCGCCTTTCTACTAGTTGAATTTCGTGATTCAATAGTGATTCTGCTCTTATAATAAAGGCGTCTAATGTGGCAGCAGGGCCCTTGCCATTACTCATAATTTTATCTGTAGCTCTCAACTTACAAAAGCAGAGAAACACAGTAATTAAACGCCAGGAAGAATTATATACAAGCGAACAGTCTATTTAACAGCTAATGAAGCCCACGCCCTCTAAACTGGGTTTAACACAACTAATTGGGCTTACCCCACAGATGTCAATGTTCAGACGTTAGGGGGGTAGCCCAATCCAGTCTCAGACGGGCCCAGACGGACCCGGGTACGCCCGCGCGCGTCCCGCGCTGCGGGAGCCCTGCATTGTTTTTAGGCACCTCCTGGCGCTTTGCTGGAGTGATCGTGGCGTGGGTGGCGTTTCCTGCCGCTAAGGGTGCTGGGATATGTGGTCCCGGTCGGCGATCTCCACTCCCAGCCGAAGCCAGGACTACAGGGCTGCCCAGCTGACTCTACTGGCAGTGGACAGCAAAGGAGCAGCGTTTTCCCCAGGTGAGTTACTCAGTTGTATCCCAGAGTCCAGCCGCCGCTGCTGCTTGTCTCTGCGCAGAGTTACCAGGAAGCAAAGCGAGGGAGCCCGGGGCTGCTCGCTGAGAGAGAGGGACCCATGACGCAAGTCATCACCCGGCAGCAGCTGAGAGCCTGTGTTGGCGTGGTGACAGTGCCGCGTACTACTCAAATTACTCAAATGATCCCTTTTAATTAATAAGTAACTCACTGAATATAAATATTACTGTCTTTAACTTAGATTGTTGATCCGCAACAAGATTTGTCAAAGTTCGCAAAGTTATAAAGTCCAAGGTCAGAGCTCAAGTTCTAGTTTGTTTAGTGTAGCTTAAAAGTTCTGTATATTGCACAATCAGGCTCTGCAAGACGTGGTTATTGAAATATAAGAGTACCTTTTTAATTGTAGAATCGGCATCTGCAGGACATGAGTGTCAGAAAATACCTTAATTCTGTTTTTTCTTCCTTACAGGGATTTCTTTGAAAGACTTCCGGACTCAAAGCGGGAATTATGGAGGCGACGCTGAATTCACGAGCATCGATGGGACAACACAACCTTCAGGGAAGTGAAAGGGGCGTGACCGAAGATTGGATGAGAGATTCCAGGAAGCGACGTTCTCTGCGGCTGGATCCCTGGTAAGCGGGAACGGCGTAACAAACCGCCGTACTTGGCTTATGGCGTATGTCCTGGGCGTCACACTGATATTTAAAAGAGGATATTATGCCTCCAATTGCATTCCTTTGGCTCTTGCTAGTTACGGCCGTAGGGTACCGCCGCCATTGCACATGAGATGTCGCCATTACCCAGACGTGGCGCAGTTGTATTCTGGCTCGCTGCACCCCCACAGTGTCCAACAGATGCCTTCACTATCACTAATATAAGGCTCTTTTGACCTGGACCCACTGGTCTCCGCACCTCCCTCACAGAGTCCCCCACAGCAAACTTTTTAAAAATGGTGTAAATCCGTTCAGTAATTGCTGAGAAATTCAAAAAATAAAAGTTTCGATATCTGGGCTGAGCATAAGTCGCGTGCACGAGATTCACTATGATTGGCTGCTAGTACTGCAAACCAGGAAGTGTTGGCAGCCATCTTGTGGCTCGGTAGAAGCGAGTCACCTGAAAATGGAGAAACAAAGGTATAAAACAAGAGAAGGGGGCAGGGTATAAAAACCCTGACCCCCTAGGACTGCTCAGCGGGTCCCAGAAGGACCCCCAGGCCCAAAAAATCCTTTAAAAAAAAAATCAGCAAAACTTCATGCTGGGATCGTGGGTTCTCGCGTTTAATTTTAATGAGGCCCTTGTGTGGGCTAGATTCCGGGGGTATTTCTTAAAAAATACTAGCAGGGGTTCCGGGGGTGCGCTGGGGTCCGCGCAGCCCCGGGGCTCGACTCATGTTGGGAGGGGGGTTGTGCGGCCCCCCTTCTGGAGCCTTCTATGTGCTTGTAACTTTGGCGTCATGAGGAATCTTTATGAAATTATCCAAAAAGTTTCTCTTTTTTTGATTAGCTCTTATATTGAAAGTTTGGGGGTGAATGGTGTAGGAGGGGCTAAGAAAAAAGAGGGTCCTAAAACGTGTTTTCTCTATGCAATTTCCATACGAAACTTTATAGAAGACTACAGGTGAAACTGCTGAACGGAATTTGGCAGGGAGAAAGATGATGGTCCAGAAAGCACGCTTTTGTTTAAATGGTGTAAATCCGTTCAGTCGTTTTTGAGAAATATCAAATTTTACAGATATCGATATTTGAGAATTCTGACATGTGATTGGCTGAGGGGTACAAGCACCAGCTGTGAATGGTTGAAACCAGGAAGTGTTGGCAGCCATTTTGTGATTTACTCCGTCAGCTTGCATCTCTCCGTGTGGTAGCCATTGGGTTCGTAGTTTTACCACTGCGAGGCAACACTGGCATCTGTGTCTGTGTGAGATATGCCTTTCAAGCTGCCTCTCTTCATATCACCAGGTCGCGGCTATGCCTTTAGAAGTCCGTCCATCGGCTCGGAGCTCTGTGAGTCAATCTGTCGGTACGGTGCCCAACACTACCCAAAGACTACCCAAACACCACTGCACTGTCGTAAACTCTAAAACACTACCCCCAGCCCGATCCCCTACCCTACCCAAACACCACTGCACTACCCTAAACCGTAAATCTACCCCCAGCACGAACCCCTACCCAAACACAACTGCACTACCCTAAACCCTAAAATACTAACCCCAGCACAACCCCCTACACTACCGAAACACCACTGCAGTGTCGTAAACCCTAAAACACTGCCCCTGGCAGGACCCCCTACACTACGCAAACACCACTGCAGTACCCTAAATCCTAAAACACTATCCCCAGCTCGACCCCCTACAGTACACAAATACCACTGTAGTACCGTAAACACTAAAACACGGCTCCCAGCATGACCCCTTACACTACCCAAACACCACTGCATTTTCGTAAACTCTAAAACACTACCTCCAGCACAATTCTTACACTACCCAAACATCCTCTAAGCTATCAAACGATCACCCAAAATCATATAGGCAAAAAAGGAGGTGGTGGTCTAGCTGTTGTTTTCAGTCAAACATTACATTTTACTAAAGTTGATGATGTCACCTTAAAGAATTGTGAGGCTCTTCTCACTAGATGCAATCTTACACCATCTTCCTCCTGTCACTTCCTGCTCCTTTACAGACCTCCACCTAGCAAGGCGACATTCCCAGACGCACTTCTAGACACAGTTTCAAACCTGATAACAATACAGTCCAACCTCTGCGTTCTGGGTGACCTCAACATTTGGTTTGACAAACCCAATATGACCCATCCAAAAACCATAATCACTGGCCTAGACAGACTGAACCTGCATCAGATTGTCCAAAAACCCACACACATCACTGGACATATCCTAGACGTCATTTTGGCTAATACTGAACTAGTTACCTTTCAAACTATAACTCCGTCACATGGTCAAACCACCACTTGCTTGCTTTCCAACATAAAACAACACTAAGAGACTCTCCTAAAACTACCTTACATACATCCACCTATGGGCCGTGGAACAAACTCAATTTGGAACACTTTGAAACACAACTAACATCCAGTACAAATCTGGGAACAATAAATTCTGTTAAAAAACGATGAGTGGCTCAGGAAGCTTTTGACATCCTGATACCACTCAAAACCACACAAAAGAACAAAAGAAAAAAGCACCTTGGAGAAACATAGAGATAAAAGACATAAAACAACAAATTAGAAAGCGACAACGTACCTGGCTCAAAACAAACGCCTAACAAGACAGACCTACGGAAAATTAACAGTTTATACAAGTCAGCTATCAAAAAAGCTAATAAAAGTACTATTCAGACAGAATTTAGAATGCTAAATGTGCAAATAAAGAATTCTATAAAATACTCAATGAATTTTGCAAACCAAATTGCCTAGAAGGAACTCACCCTGTTACTCAAGATTTCCCAGACAAACTGGCAAATCATTACACGGACATAGAAGACACATTGGACTCATACTTAAAACAGAAACAAAGCGCCAGCACTAACTCGTGTACAAAACAACAATCCAAGAATACTGTAACCCAGCTTCTCCGTTCCTTCCAACACATCTCACACGATGAATTTATGGACCTGCTCGAAGCAAGCAGGCCTGCCGGCAGCCCTTCTGACCCATGTCCACAACAAACTTTCAAGACAATTCTTTTAACAACCTCTGCTGCCACTCCAGTAAGAAGAATCATCAACGATTCCTTAACTACCGGAATATTTCCAGAAGAACTCAAAAAGTCACACATATGCCTTTTACTGAAGAAAACAAATTTGGACCCGCTGAACCCTGACAACTGCAGACCATTTTCAAATGGACCTTTCCTCGGCAAACTGATAGAAAGAGCAGCGTCCGCCCAGATGTCACAATTCATTGAAGAGAATGACAAACTTTCAGACTTCCAAACAGGATTCCGTCCGGGAAGAGGCCCTGAATCTGCCCTCCTTGCCATCTGGGATGACCTGAAGAACACAGTAGACCGCAACGGGGTTGCTGCGCTACTCCTTTTGGACTTCTCAGCTGCCTTCGACACGGTTGACCATGACAATCTGAAACAAAGACTCTATGAAGCCGGCATAGAGGGAACTGCTCTAGACTGGATCGCGTCCTACCTTCGAAAGAGAACTAATGTCTTCCATATCCCACCTTTCTCATCTAAACCATGCTCAACAAAAGCAGGGGTCCGTCAAGGCTCGATCATCTCGCCCATGCTTTTCAACAACTACATGAAGTCATTACCGGTACTGATCAATCAATTTCACCTCACATGCTATAACTATGCAGATGACACGCAAATACTCCTTCAGCTGGAATGCCCCAAAGACATTGGAAAATCCCCAATTTTCAGTTGTCTCAGAGCCGTGGATTAGTGGATGACTTGAAGCCATCTCAAACTGAAAGCTTCCAAAATGGAAATACTCATGTGTGGCGATTGGAAACATTATGACCCGCTTGTCGCCTGGCCTGATGAACTGGGATCACCGCCTAAAGTATGTAAGGAAGTAAGAAACCTCGGAATTACCATGGACTCCAAGCTATCATTGAATGGCCAAGTGGACAAACTAGCAAGATCAAGCTTTGTCGCTATAAAAACGCTGTGAGGAATTTTCCCTCATTTGGGATTTTCACACAAGGTCCATCTCCCTCGTTCTGTCCAAACTCAATTACGCCAGCAGCCTCTACCACGGATCACCTTTAACAACCATGAAAATACTACAACGGATTCAGAGCTCGGCTGCCAGACAACTCTTGCATATCAAACCTCGAGATCACATCTCACCTGCCTTGAAAGCCCTGCATTGGTTACCGGTTGCCAGAAGATCCACTTTCAAGCTGCTTTGTATCACCCACAAAGCAATACATGGGCATGGATACGACAGGACCCAGTAATCCGTGGACTCAAATGGGCTATGGGATGGGAAGATCGCTCTATGCGAATGATGTGTTGTTATATTTGGCTTCACCCGCAAGCTCACTCAACTGCCTCTTAGACATTTGTGTGGCATGCGGACTAGTGTCGGGCTACACAGTAAACTGGGCGAAGTCACTTCTTTTCATACTGCATGGTCCCCCCCACAACTCCCACGAAACTGTGACGCACAAATAGCTGACAAGGGGTTTAAATATCTTGGTATCTATATAACATATCGGGACACGCTTTTTACAGAAGAAAATCTCATGCAACCCCTGGCACGCTTTCGCCGAGATGTTAGCCACTGTCGATCCCTACCACTCACATTGCTGGGAAGGGCAGCCCTCTTTAAGATGATGGCGGTCTCCAGATTCCTCTATGCCTTACAAAACACACCATTCCCGGTCCCCCCGGCCTATTTCATAGCGATCAACACCGAAGTAAATACGTTGCTGTGGGATGGCAGATTAACTCGTATAGCCATGCATAAACTGGTAAAGAGCTGGTACGATGGAGGTATCGCCCTTCCTAATATAAAAACATACCACTGGGCATCCCAGCTTGCGGTGCTGAATCAATGGCTACACGCAACGCAAGATGAACCGGCCTATCGCATGGATAGACATCTCTTGGGAGTAGACGGGATGATGAGGGCGCTCTACAATAATACCAGAACAATGGCCGTGACAGGACCAACAGCACATACAGTTAAGATATGGCATGAGGCGCAACGAGCACTAGGGTGGGAAGGGGTCACGACACAGGCAACACCACTATACGACACGCAAAAGTTCGGTAAGTTGCGTAATACCAAAGGATTCAGGCATTGGGACCTAATAGGCATTTCAAAGGTGGGTGACCTGTGGAAAAAGGGCGAGGTTATCCCATTCACAAAACTGCAAAACACTTATGGCCTGGCGACGACGGACGCCTTTACATATCTGCAGATCAAGCATGCACTCACGGCACTGATCCTGCCAGGCACACAACTACCGGAGTCTTCGCCCCTGGAAGACCGGTTACTCACAGACCACATGACAAAAAAAGCCATCTCCCTAACATATAAGAAAATAATAAACAGCCAGCCAGATCCCACAGCAGCCCTTAAAACAAGATGGGAGGATGACATAGGAGAATTAGACGAAGCGGATTGGCAAGAAGCAATAGCATCTCCTAAAGAGGTGGCGATCCCTTCTAGACTAAAACTAATACAATTGAAGGTGCTACACCGCACCTACTATACAAGAACACTACTGCACAAATTGGGCAAGACGGATACCCCACTTTGCCTGCGACAGTGCGGTGCACCGGGCACGTTTTGGCATACAATCTGGCACTGCACAGAAATTACAGCATACTGGGAAGTGATCATGCATACGGTATCACAGGTGACGGGGGTGACGGTTCAACCAGAACCTAAAAGGTGTCTGCTTAATATTTGGGAGTCCACAGATCTTAATCAAGCGGCGCAGGATTGGGTAACATTGGGCATGGTAATAGCGAAAAGAAATATAACGCAGCTCTGGGGCTCCAGATTGACCCCGACCCTTAGACGATGGTGCCAGGACATGGATGTTGTAATGATAACAGAAAAATCTGTATATATGCATAGGAGATGCCCTAAAAAGTGGACCCGGGTATGGGGAGGATGGAATAGATACCGGGGCAATATCTGCGAACCCCCACAAGAGGAATCGCAGTCCGAGGGAAGTGACTAACTAGCTATTCAGATTAAAATGTTACATGATACGATGGATCTAGACATACATAAAGTAGAGGGTGCAAAAGAAAAACCCTGAAAATGTACTGTCGAACCTAACAAACTGCTGCTATGAAACTATGGTCTTACACTATATTGTATGCTTAAGTGAAAATGAGAAATGATGCATCATTGTATTACAATAGAAAATGTTAATAAAAAGTTATCACAAAGCAATACATGGAATGGGACAGCTCTTCATCAGGAATAAAATCACCAAACACATTCAACAAAAGAACCTCCACTCTAAAGGGGCACCTCGACTCAAGGTCCCAAGATACAGGAAAAAAAACATGTGACACATCCTTCTCTGTTCAAGCAGCCAAAATATGGAACTCTTTACCCCCAACATAAGATCCACCGACAACCACCTTATCTTCAGAAAACTACTCAAGGATTGGCTCTTCCCCACATAAGCACCATACGCAAACAGACATTTACTGGATACCCCTCGATATATAAGCATTTATTTTCACTCTAGATATCTACCTATCTTTCTGGATTGCTTTGTATAAACATGTAGAATAATGATGTTGTTAAAAAATTAATTAAAGTACAATAACACTTGAAAACCGGAGCTTATCTGATGCCTCCTTGGTCTACATGTACTTGCTACCATTGTGCATCTATGTACCTTCCATGTACTTGGATCTGTGTGTTTGCTACTTTTCTCCTGAAAAAGCATAGCCAATGCACTACCCTATTTCTCATCCTGTACCACTATCAATATCTTTAATCTACATAAACTGACCTCTTTTATGCATCTATATACTTTCAATGTACTTATGGGTCTATATATCTATCACTTTCTTCAAATTTAGCATTTCCAATGCACTACCCTATTTCTCAGCCTATACCTCTCTCAATATATCTTCCAGCTCAACTTTCTGACTCATCTCAAACTTCTTTCTACTACTCTTTCCAATCCACTCCCTTATTTCTCACCCTATACATCTATCAATATATCCTCTACATCCACTCTCTCATGTATCCCAAACCCCATACCACTACTGAGAACCCTAAAATACCCTTTCCAGACTCTCCCCTACTCTACTCCTCCTTGCCTCTTTTACTATACTGATCCCCCCAAAACAAACCCTTCTAAACTCTTCCCTCTGACTCTTACCCTCCAAACCCCTTTTTACTCATCCAAAAGCCTCCTCCTACTGCTATGACCTAAAAAAAAGATATTTTTTTCAAGATCCTTCACTCCTCTATCACTCCACTATCCTTTTCAATCAAAATAACAGACTAACATTTTCACTTCCCAAATCCCATATTCCACTATACTAATTCACCACTAATCCTTTATGGATTCCAGAGTAGCATGATATTCGCCAATAAAGTGTTTCAACACTCCATCAGGGTTACAAGAGCTATATAAATGCAAGCCTTTTTTCCCTTTCTACCCCTCACCAACCCTTCTCAATCCAAATAACTGACTAACATATCCACCACTCAAATTACTTTCATGTTTCACCATACTAATTCAACACTAATCCTTATGGGTTCCAGAGTAGCGTGCTACTTGCCAAAAAAGCGCTTCAAAACCCCATCAGGGGTAGCAAGCGCTATATAAATACAAACCTCGTTCCCTCTTCTATCCCAACGCCTACCCTTCTCTATCCAAATATCTGAATCACAAATCCACCACCCAAATTATTTCATATTTCACTAAACTAATTTTCAACACTAATCCTTTATGGGTTCCGGAGTAGCGTGCTACTCGCCAGAAAAGCGCTTCAACACCCATCAGGGGTAACAGGTGCTATACGAATGCAAAACTTTCTTTCCTCTTCTATCCCTCCGCTATCCTTCTCACTCCAAATAACTGACTAATATCCACCACTCAAATTACTTTCATATTTCACCATACTAATTCACCACTAATCCTTTATGGGTTTCCAGAGAAGCGTGCTACACGCCAAAAAAAACCCGCTTCAACACCCCATCAGGGTCAACAAGCGCTATATAAATACAAACCTTTTTTCCTCTTCTATCCTTCTGCTATCCTTCCGAATCCAAATATCTGACTAACCTATCCATCACTTAAAATTACTTTCATATTTCACTATACTAATTCAACACTAATCCTCTATGGGTCCCGGAGTAGCGTGCTGCTTGCCGAAAAAGGGTTTTGACGCCTCGTCAGGGATAGTAAGCGCTATATAAATGCAATTACAATACCATTACAATAGCGCTAACTCAAGCAAATGTAAAACCTATTGCATTTCCAATGTGTGTATTTCTTTCCTGCTGTTTTTCTAAGTTGTGCCCCTTAATTTGAACATGGCGCTTACAGATTAAAAAATATAGATAAGAACAGAAAGCCTGCTGTCTTTCACATGCCCCTAGTTGGCATAGGAAATGAATCATAAGTAGTACTTGACATATACCTTGAAATCCTAAAGCATGTGCTGTGCCCATCAAAGAGACAATGGGGAAAGACAGCCAATAGCTCTAGCAAAACACTGAAAAGTTTCTAAAGACGAGACCTATTGGCTATGCCAATGCTTGTTTTATGTGGGTGCGTGCGAGAGAGAGAGAGAGAGAGAGAGAGAGAGAGAGAGAGAGAGAGAGAGTACCTGTCCAGTAAGCTTTAGGCGCAGTACCATCCTCTGTTACTAGAGGGAAGTCTGCCTGAAAGCAACAGGCTCTCGTTGGTAATTTGCATACCCAGAAGCCTCTACGAAGCCACAATCATTTCCGTTTCATTGTGACAGGTAAAGTAGTCGTATTTGGCACTCGGAATCAGAAACCTTCTTATGTATATATATAGTTTGGTAAGATAGGATTACATTTGACACTCTGAATAACATCTGTAAAGTCGCTCTACTTTTCCTCAGAGATATTTATAGTACTATCAGGCAGAGGATTCCTATCTTTGGTACTTGTGTGACGCAGTTCATTAAACTTCGAGTAATGATGACAGCGTTATCATATTTCAATTTTTGGAGGGTCTTGTTATTACTCAAGATCCCACATAAGTACGAGTATTATGAAAGAGGAGTCGGTATTCTATCAATGAACTTTAACAGTAATTTGCTATTTATCTGCTAAAATGCTGGAACAATAATTTCTATGCTAAGGCGGTGTTCGGTAAAAACTATAATGCGCTATTTAAAGGTATAACAATTCCTGGTGCGTTCCGGCGCTGCAAGGTGGCACTGTGTTGCATGAATTTTAAACAAATATGGTCCGAATCTTGGCGCTATGAAGTTTGGCGCTATGAACAGTTTGATCCTATCTCTAATTTCTGGTGAAGCAGAAGTGATGGGAGCTTTGATGCGGTTGGTTTAAATCAACTTTGTTCCGGAAGCTGCCAGCATCAGTTTTGGATAAGATTAGACAGGAGGATGAACTTGTGAAGCTGAGGAAACGCTAGATGCGCCTCGTTGAAGGAGCGAGAGTTGCAATGCAGCTCGAGGCGCTATAGGTGTGGACTGAGAGCGCCTCGGTGAAGGAGCAGGAGGTGCAATGCTCCTTCTTGCCGCCAGAGGTCAGGCTCCTCCAAAGCAAACACACGTCGCGTCACCGGCAATCTGCATACCCAGAATCCTATGCTCATCCAAACACTGCTGCATGGCATTTGAAATCATTACAAACAGATGTTTATGGGGCGAAGCGATTAGAGTCCTCCCTGTTGGAATCTACTGTCTCCCAGGGCCTCTGGCACAGCACCCCTGCTGTATATATATTTAGGTGCCTTTTGGCTAAGATCAAGTGCAGTATTTACTCCCTATCTTCTCCCATGATCCTCCCCCTATACTCCAATAAGCCGCTCTCCCGGAGGCACAGGCCGACCCTCTGTCCCCCCATTCCCCTACCCCCTCTTCTCCCATTCTTCCTCCCCCTCCCATTGAGAACTTCTCCTCAACACGCCAGCCATACCTCTAGCTAGCACTCTCCTTTTCCACTCTGCACCTTCCTGGTACCCCAATATTACCTCTTACCAAGTAACCATGCCCCCCCACCCCCGTATTTAGTCCACCTTTCTACAACCTGATCTCCCAGTTAACTTTCCATACCTTCCCCTTGTTTTCCCCTTCTCTTCTTCCCTACCTGCTACCCCCCTCTCCTTCTACCCTAAACTCTTCCAAAACCCCTTGATTCTCTCTTTACCCCCGTTCCTCCTGTAATGCTGCTCAAACCTTTATCCCCCCTTGGTAATCCCTTCCTTTTCCTTCCCTCTGACCCACCTAGCTTACGGGACCTTTCCAGCCCCTCTCCTCTCTTCTTCCCAAACCATCTCCATTCTATGGGGCAGATTTATAAGCCCCTTGCGCCTCATTTACGCCGCCGTTGCGTCACTTTTGTGACGCAGCGGCGGCGCAAATCCTGCGCCATGGTGCGGGGTACTTACAACGTGACGCATCTGAGAGATGTGTCACGTTGTAAAGCCCTGCGCCAGAAGTAGGCGTTCCTGCGCAGGGGGGGGCGTTCCGGCACAGGAACGCCTCCTAAAAGTGGCTGAGTGAAATCTACAAGATTTGACTCAGTCACTTTTAGGCCCATGCTGCGTTAAAACCCTGCGCCTGCCTGAAGCAGGCGTAAGGATTAACGCAGCATTAACAAGATAGGGCCCCCCAGACCATTGCTGGAGCTGCGTCGCGCTTGCGACGCAACTCCAGCAATGCGCCACTTTTACGGCACAGATGTGTCACGCATCTGTGCAGTTTTTGCACCATGGTGTGCCGCATTGTAAATGCGGCGCATCCATGGTGGCGGAGCTGTAGCACACAATAAATGGCGCATCCCTGCTGATATGCAGGGATGCGCCAGTTATTGTAAATCTGCCCCTTTGACTCCCCTCTTTCCCCTCTCCGCATCCACCCTCCCTCCTCACCTGTCTCCGCCTAAATATGATCTCAAATCTTCTTCTCTGTTTAACATCAGCAATGATAACTCTCTTTCCACCTCAGATGCACCAACAACCCCTCTCAATCACCATCTATCCCCACCTTTTACTCCTGCACCCCAAAACCCCCGCACACCCCATCTCTCCCTGCACTCCTTTGAGCCACCTAACTATCCGTGCTCGGCCCTACTCTCTCTTGAAAATAAATGAGGATTTCTCATCTCCTCTAAATCCCAGCTTGAAGCTTCCATCTCACCCCTAAGAAAGAGCAGGATCCGTTCTACTCTAGAGCGGGAACAGAAACCGTACTTGAGCCTATGTCATGATATCAGCTGAGTTCAAACAGCCTCTATGGAGCATGCGCACTACGCTCAGCCACGTCATGTATCTTTCGTCATACACACAGGCCTTTTGTTAGTATTCTGAAAAGCATCATTCCCACAATCCTTGGCTCTATATCTGCATACACACGATGCATTCACTAGAGTTTCACCATACAGGGGCATATTATCAAGGGCCTTATCTCTGCTTTTTTGGCTTTAGAAGCCAAAAAAGCAGATGTTTTCACCCTATTAACAAGAGGGTGATAACATGCATTAGTGCATGTTAGCACCCTTTTATCCGACGCTTCCTTTTGCATCTCTAATGAGATGCAAAGTGGGCGTCACTGGGCAGAACAACCTTGGAAATACTGCTGATGTGCACATCGTGATATTTACAAGGAGGCCCAGGCATTTTTGCAGATGTTAGTTGGTTTTCGCCAAAAACGTACATCTGCAAAATGCTGATTTACCCATCCCAAACATAGGGGGTGGATTATGTTGATACTCGTATCAGCAAGGTTATTGCAGTTTTCCATGGAACATTGCTGGTTTTCCGCTGACACATTGTTCATCCGAAGGAGGATGCAACAATTGCTCTTTATGGGTGAGATTGACTTGATAGCAAACGAGCCCACCAGAAGCTCCAGGCATTTGATATGTAGCTTCAATTCTTCGGTTGACCACCGACCGCCTGTTGCGACCCAACCCCAGCGGCTGGCATCTGACTCGATGACCACATCTGGAGAGACTCAGAAAATGGCCTTGCCTTTCCATGCTTCCCTATGTCTGAGCCATCATAGAAGCGCCTCCTGTGCCTCGCCTGTCAGACGGATCAAGTGATTGTAGCTAAAATTCCTTTGTAAGTAACGGGGGCCTCATAGATGAGACTCCTTGCGCCTCCGGGGCGTCACTTTTTGTGACGTTCCGTGGCGCAGAAGCCTGCGTGATATTTATCAGGCAGCCCTGAGCCACTTTTTTTGGCTTAATGCTGCCTGATAAATACCAGCCCCTTTAAGGCAGTGTTCTGCCTTAAAGGGGCGTACAATGGGTGTTGCTGGGGGCACTGGCACAGGGAAAAGGACAGGAACGCGCATAGAGGTGTCAATATCCGGTGTGAGGGCAGTCTTGTGAGGGAGGACAGGGCGAGGATATTCAAGGCGAAGTCGTGAACGGGCTTCTTTGTCAAAACTCTTACGGAGATTGACTTGCATGTTATCTGCAACTGCAGGGACAGGGAAGCAGTCTAATTACCAGGGGTGAATAATGCTTGCAAGGTCGAAAGAGAAGGGAGATGTAAGTGATGGAGAAAAGGAGTGTTTGCGATTTTTTAGAATGTTTAGGGTTAAGACTCTTGAGAAGAGGAGGTATCTGTGTCTGTATCCGTAATGGTAATTGTCGCCGGGGGATGAGAGCGTGGCGGAGGGGCCAGAGTGTCCACATTGTAATCATGGTCTGTGCCTCCTTCAGTAACTCTTGTAATCATTTTAACAAGTGGCCAAGTCGAGGCAGAAGGGAAAGTTAGGGGGGGCTGGGCGGTACGGGAAGGGGTGGGCGCAGGGGCACGTCCTACCAGCTTGTCGCACCCCTGGGAAATGGGCGCAGGGCTGAGGACAAAGCCTTGTCCAACTTCTTTTCCACTGTTCTGTCAATCATGGACTCCATCCTTTCATCATAATAATAGTCTTCCTCTTCCCCTGGGCCATAGGCAGCCAGATCTTGTTCATAATGTCATATTCAGACAAGTCTCAAGGGAGTTCGGTGCACTCCAATAAAAAAAAATCCAAAATCCAAAAGCCAATAATTTGCAGCCCTGTTCAGCTTGTAAGCAGGGCGTCAGAAGGGAGCAATAGCTGGTGCAGATAGACCTCAAATGGTACCAAAAATAAATGCTGTCACTAAAGGACTTACGAGGGGAAAGAAGACCCCTGACAGCCTGAAGGACAAGCTTCAGTATCTCCAATATTAAATGCTGTCAGTATAAGAGTTTCCAAAAATTATCCCTAAAAGGATTTGCCAAAATACGATAAATGTCAAATTAAGTAAGCCGGAGGCCTTCTACCGGCACAAGTCTGCAGATCCCCTTATTCTTGCAGCCCTGGGAAAAGGCGGCTCCAGCATGCCTGTGGGAAGCTGCCTCGCGTACACTGGAACGCGTGCAGGCTTCCGTAGAGGCAGCGCGTATGTAGCCCAATTAGGCTATATACGCATCCTCTCTCCCTGGACGGGCCACTCCCAAGCAGTAGCGCGAGGAGTGCACTTACCGCAGCGGCAGCGCGGCTCACAATATTACACAAAAAGGGGCAAATCAAAAAGGGAAAAAGTTGGTGGGAAAGATGCAACACGTGCCGTTATCGAGGGGAAAACCAAAGGGAAGAACAAATTGATTACAGGTTAGACAAAACTTCAAGGGTACCGCATTGCGATCCGGGCGTCGACCGAGCACAGATGCCGATCATGAGTGCGCTATAAATATCGCAAGGGAGCAAACAATCTAAAACAATCAAAATAAGGTGAAATAATCACAACTTAGTGACTTCAACAAGCACTAGTATTAGCATAAGAGCAGAGTCTGATATGTAAAATAGAAATGCACTTATCTTGACTGCGAAGCAGCAAAGGAAAAGGCAGTTAAGCTGGTGCCTCTCTATTTTGTATATGCTGGACATTGTTGATTGGTGTTTTATGGAGGCGTGGTTCAAAGCCTCATGGAAAATGTAGTTTTTTTAAATGTTTAACTGTTTATTCATTGGCTGCTGTATTTGAGTAGTTAAGATTGAGAAGCATATTCGGAGCCTCCGATCCTGCCATAGAATCGCCGAGCCCATGCCAGGACGTAGGAGCAGGGGCGCTGGCGAAAGCAAAAGGGATACTTGAATCAAAGGGGCAGGAAGAGTTACTCATTGAAGGGATAATGTATCAAATTCTTATACTCTTTTTGGAAACAAAATATTTTTGGAGCCTACTCGCTTCCAAACACTTGCCGTAGTATTGCTCCTTACAATTACACACTGCTTCTCAATGCCCGCTTCCTCCTTGTTGTTGGGAAGGAATGGGATCAGAAATTAAATCAGGGTTGTATCTCAGTTACATACAGAGGTAGAAGGGGTGCAACTATTCTGATCGGCGTTCCCATACTTGTGTCTAGAATTGCAATCTGTTCCTATTTATATTTTACAATACTGTTCCTACTTTCCAAAAAGAACAAGCACTGGCAAAGCCAATAGGTTAGCCTATGCGAGATCTGTTGACTTTGTCATTGAGGGTCCCCTTTTTAGGTCAAAGCCTACCAGACAGAGCACCTGTCTGGTTTGTTAACGACACCCGGATCCAGCCTGACACTTGATGAAATAGTTGAAATGTGAGGAATCTCCGGTTAGAAGGCTCTAGCAGAAAACGTGCCACCCTCCTGCCTAAGAGGAACATGGCATGGACTATCCTGAAAGTCTTTCTTTGCTTTTATCAGATTAGTAACATCCTAATTACATAACAACTATAGAAGTAAAAGACTCAAAAGTCCAACAAGACTGAGACAGAAAACAAGAGACCGGGACGGACAGAACTTGATTCCTCCCTACACCAGACCACACGAGGGACAATCACATGAGTGCCTTCTCATGTCTTCCTTCTGAAGGACAAATTCAAGATGCTTATTCTGGCCTAGGAACTGTCTGCCCTCGACTGGATGCGGAAGGCTGGCTCACCCCAGGCAGTTGTCACCCACCTCTTGACGCCAGTGGGGTTTACTCTCAACACACCAAAGTCACACCTGACTGCTTCTCCAATGGTTCCTTCTGTGAGAAGTTGGCCTGATGTATGATGTCACTAGTTCTAGTGTACACCTTATATCAGTCCAAACAACCCTTATGGTGATTGGTTGTAAAGTCAACCTTATAGACCAGCTATCCTAGTGGTAGCATGGACAAGAGCAGTCTTAGGCTAAACTCTGTATGGCATGTGAAGCCAGCTGTTAAGGACCTTCGACATTCGCCGAAAGAAGAAGATTGAAGAATCTCCCTTATGGCCAAGGAGTGGCTACCCTGTGCAAACAGGCACCATCAAGAGACTTACCCTTTGCTTTGCTGAAGTTCTACGAGGGACTGACTGCAGAACCTGACCAGAGCCGTGACTTCCAGACTTCTCCGACCCTGATCCACATCCACAGCAGAGCTGAGATTCGTGGAGGCGACGAGAGACGTGGGACCGGCTACCTGGGAAAAGTGGCGAGTATCTTCCAGCGCAGCTTCTGAGGCACCCTCGAAGTTGTGCACTGGGGATTGAGAAGCCCCAACCCCAAGCACCATCTGCACCGAAGATCAGCCCCCCACACTCCACGAGTCCTGCGTGAGGCCCTTCTGCATTTTCCTGCTTGCCGCGTCTGTCCGGTTACTTGCCCGTTGGCCAGTAACCTTTGTGACGACACACCTTTAACTTTCCACCACTGGTTTGGTTCCTCCAGACTGGCCCCTGCTCCTCTGCAACAGAGAAGCACCCCAGACCTTCCTGGTCTGCACCAGAAGCAAGTCCTACATTCTGCGTGGGTTCCGCTTGCCAAGGGTTGGTGAGTCCTACTTCGACTTCGACACCGCCGACAGCAAGAGCCTTTGTGGGACAGCTCGCCTCCTGGTCCTGGTCATCCTCGACGTCTCCTGGTACCCGTGGCTGCTGCGACAAGCTTCACCTCTTCACTGCAAGCTTCACGACATCGCCTGGTTCCTTCCTGGTTCCACGTGGTCACCGGCTAGTGTCCCTTCTGCTTGCAGGTATCCTTCCTTCTTGATCCCAGCCTTGGGATCCACCGGACACTCTTCACTGACTGCCTGTCAGCAACTTTCCTTCAGGCATCCATAGGAGTTGACGACGAAACCCGACGCGAGTTCACACCTATGCACCCGCAGCCCGTGGGCTAGGTAACTTGGGCATTTCGGTGCTCACTAGGGTATTGACTATCCAAGGGTCTAGTTTCCGAGTCTCGACTTCCTAGCTATCCCAGAAGTGTCCTAAAACTGCTAATTTCTAATAATTTGTATTTCTATCGACTATACGCATTACTCATGAGTGTTTCCACTCTGCACCTGAATCCCGTGGGCCTCCCACTTCCTAACCTTTGGTAGTACAGTGTAGCCCCAGCGATTCCCTAGGCCTAGGCCTATCCTATTCCCGCAACAGTGGTCCTTATACCACTTCTTTAGTATATGGTTTGCGTGGCCCCTAGGGCCTAACTGTATTACTTACCTGTGTGACTTAATGTATCCTTAAATAAGACTGTGTTGTACTTACCTCGAATCTCATAAAGAGTGCTGAGGGTTTGACTAGAATAAATACACTTTATTATATATATATATATCTGTTGTGGTGTCCTTTCATTTGGTATTCAAGGGGTTACAAATGGTATAACAGCTGGCTTCACATGCCATACAGAGTTTAGCCTAAGACTGCTCTTGTCCATGCTACCACTAGGATAGCTGGTCTATAAGGTTGACTTTACAACCAATCACCATAAGGGTTGTTTGGACTGATATAAGGTGTACAATAGAACTAGTGACATCATACATCAGGCCAACTTCTCACACCGTTCTGGATGAGGTCCAATTTTGTGCCGTTGTCCCGGAGAGGAGAGACCGGGACATTCAGACTATGATTCCAATCTTTCAGCCTCTGTCCAGGATTTGAGTGAGGTCAACCCTGAGGCTGCTGGGAATGATGGCCTCCTGCATCCTGCTGGTGAAGCACACCAGGTGGCACATGCAGGCTCTGCAGTGGGATCTGAAGTCTGAGTACCCCCAACACCAAACAGATCCCTCCGACCATGTCAGGATCTCGGATAAGACTGCAAAAGCCCTGCAGTACCCCTCTCCTTATGCCACCCAGAGCTGACAATGTTGACCGATGCACCGCTTCTTGGCTGGGGCAGCCACCTTGAAGAGCTGGAGATCTGAGGTGTCTGGTCTCTGGCAGTGGCCAGGCTCCACATCAACCTTCTGGAGCTGAGGGCCATCCGCTTTGCGCTGAAAGCCTTCCTGCCGTCCACCAAAGGGGGACTGGTGTAGATGATCATGGACAATACCACAGCCATGTGCAATAAACAGGGCGGGGTAAGGTCACAGACCCTGTGTCAGGAAGTCTTGCAGCTTTGGAAATGGCTGGACTATCAATGTATCTTCATCATGGTAAACCACCTGGTAGGATCTTTGAATGTCAGGGCGGACAAACTCACCTGCCGACACCTAGCGGACTACGAGTGGCTGTTATACCTCTTTGTGGCGCAAGGTCTCTTCCAGGCATGGGGTGAACCTTGGCTCGATCTCTTCACCACTGCCAAGAATGCATAATCTCAGAGGTTCTGATCTTTAGAGATTCTGAGGTGTTTCTCTCTCTGAGAAGTGTTCCACCTACATTGAACTCAGGACTCAAGTATGCCTTCCTGTCAATGCCTCTCCTGCCACGAGTTCTGAAAAAGATCAGGAATGACCAGGCCCAAGTCATCCTAGTGGCCTCGGATGGGGCACAGACAGTACAGTATCCAGAGCTCCTGGGCATGAGAATCTGTCCTCCGATCAGGCTGCCCCTCCGGGAAGATCTACTGTTGCAACAGAGGGGCAGAGTCTTGCACTCGGCCCTCCACGATCTCCACTTTCATGCTTTAGAGATTGAGCCGCGGCAGCTGAACACCTTTGAGCCTTTCTCCTGAGTTGTTTGATGTCATCTTGGGTGTCAGGCGTCCCTTTTTTTTTAAGAACTTTATTTTTCATTTTACATATGAAAAGAACAAAAGCAAAAACAAATTGGCATTGGTACAGTGTCTAAGGCATACCATCGGATCAACAGTGGTACATAGAACAGGCAGCAGCATCCGGGAAGAAATGCTTAACGGGAAACAAATGCACTTCTAGACGTAATTCAATGAATAAGGAGCCTGAGACATGTGCCCAACACACACAAGATATCCTAACGTTATTAGTCCTCACTCCCTTGCTGAGGGAGAGGTTCCTCATCCTCATCTGAGCTGCTCCCCCCGCTGGAACCCGTATGCTGCGAGGAGGACTCCCCCTCCACCAACCCAGTAGTGCACAGTTTGCGCCAGGCTGTAAGGTCATCCTGTAGCCACTCATCCCTTCGGGCGAGTTTCATATGGGCTTCTTCGGCTAGGGACCACTCGCGGACATCTTTAATCCAGGTGCACACTTCCGGGCCTCGCTGGCCCATCCAAGTTATAGCTACCCTGCGCCTAGCGAGCATTAATTGTAGTAGTTTATACGGGAGCTTCTTTTTCCTGGGCTTCCGGACAGCTGCCAATAAGCAATACAAGGGTTCCAGCTGCACTCGAATGCCCGTGGCCGTGACAACCCTGCTCACCACCTCCACCCAGAACTGTCTAACCATTGGGCTATTCCATGCCAGATGTAAAAAGCAGGCGTCCCTTAACGTAACCTGAGCTGGCCTGTGGTTGGGACAAATTTGTGGTCTCGTGCACCACTTGCTAGAATAACTCCCTGAGGCCAACTTATCTGATATTTTGTTTTTTGCTCTTTCACCACCCGGAAAAGCTTTGCTTTGGGCACACGAGATGAGCTGCACTTGCAAATTCTTACTCAGTTCTATAGCTGAATATCGCCTAACTCCTATATTTTCATTAGATTGTATTACATTTTTATTATCCATATGATAGTCCAGATATGACTTTAAGTTAGAAACCTGTGGCATCAATTCAGGCTCCGTTTCACTCTGCCTTGGTGACTCATTTGTCCCAACCATTGGAACACTCTGTACATCTATGCACTGTCCAGGTACTCCAAGGGAATTTAACCGGGGCACTGCATACGTATTCGCTTTATGTAGGCAGTCTTGATCATCTAGAGACAACAGTCCTTCAAATCTATTTACGAGTAGAGGAGTGCTCACATTATTAGTACTGCTCCCTATCGATGGTCTATAAAAATAGCCTAATGGGAGGCAACAAATACAAGTGTTTTTGAGCGAGCTCTCTTCATGTACATTTAATATGTTCCTAACCAGGTGGGGGCGTCTAAAGTTAATCACCACGCAATCTCCTTTTATATACTTCGGTGATTCCCACAGCCACCCAACTCTGCGAACCATAAGAATATCTTCAGTGTTTAGTGGACGGAAGCGTTTACATTTTGATAACGAGTCCACTACTTTGTTCCGTAGGTTAGCCCAGGTTTCCTTCTGCTCTCTTCTTAAGGCAGGCACTCCAGCTAACACCAATACATATGGACATGATGCTGGGGGTAACTGTATAACCTCCTCATTAGGTATTAAATCTGTACCTTTTGGACTGTATATTACTGTATTAACAGAGTGACTGCTTGGTCTATCAGGGGCTATTTGGACCTGCGGTCTATTTATCAGGCTCGTTCCTGTTCCAGCTATAGCCCGCAACCTGCCCCTCTTTACGATGTTCCAAATTATTAGATTTAAGGAGAGGTGCATCTCTGGGCACATCACCCCTCCTGCGTGTTCCATCCTTATGATTGGTGACCCAACCCTCCATTTGTGGTTGCATTTACAAATACGTTTGTACTTGGGGGCCTCCATCCTGAGTATCCATGCAAGTAAGGCCGTCAGTCAACCTCGAATGCCCTAATATAGTATTCAGTTTCTCCATTTTATTCTCTAAAAGACATAAATTCACACTCATACGCTCCTCCAACTGGCTTAGCCTTGCCTTAAGCTCAGATTCTAAGGACATTTTTATTGTGTGCTCTAACCTTCCCACTATTTCCTCTATCTGTAAGGTATGTGGAGCGTAATCTAGTTCGGTCTGTGTGCTAACAGAATTTTTTGGTAATATTCGTGCTTCCACATAACAATCTAGTTTTGTCGCTTTAGTTGGCCCCCCACCTTTCTTACCCTTAGGATTCTTCACAAAAGGTTTATCTTTCTTCTGCGCCCGCTGTTCTTGCCCCTCTTTCCCCACAATCAGACTTTGCTTCCGTAGCCTCGATGTTATACCAGGACTAGATGAGCTACTCTTCGCTTCTAACGATACTTGTGGGGAAATTATAGGAGTAATTGACAGTCGTGAGTCATTATGGACCGTTATCACAGGGCTCAGCTGGATTGTTTGCGTGTTGTCTGTAGGTTTAGGCGAAAGCAGTAACCTATGTACAGAGGGATTAGTAGGGTCAAGAGATAAGCGCCTTTCTACTAGTTGAATTTCGTGATCCAATAGTGATTCTGCTCTTATAAGAAAGGCGTCTAATGTGGCAGCAGGGCCCTTGCCATTACTCATAATTTTATCTGTAGCTCTCAACTTACAAAAGCAGAGAAACACAGTAATTAAAGGCCAGGAAGAATTATATACAAGCAAACAGTCTATTTAACAGCTGCTGAAGCCCACGCCATCTAAACTGGGTTTAACACAACTAATTGGGCTTACCCCACAGATGTCAATGTTCAGACGTTAGGGGGGTAGCCCAATCCAGTCTCAGACGAGCCCTGCATTGATTTTAGGTGCCTCCTGGCGCTTTGCTGGAGTGATCGTGGCATGGGCGGCGTTTCCTGCCGCTAAGGGTGCTGGGATATGTGGTCCCGGTCGGCGATCTCCACTCCCAGCCGAAGCCAGGACTACAGGGCTACCCAGCTGACTCTACTGGCAGTGGACGGCAAAGGAGCAGCGTTTTCCCCAGGTGAGTTACTCAGTTGTATCCCGGAGTCCAGCCTCCGCTGCTGCTTGTCTCTGCGCAGAGTTAGCAGGAAGCAAAGCGAGGGACCCCGGGGCTGCTCGCTGAGAGAGAGGGACCCATGACGCAAGTCCTCACCCGGCAGCAGCTTAGAGCCTGTGTTGGCGTGGTGACAGTGCCGCGTACTACTCAAATTACTCAAATGATCCCTTTTAATTAATAAGTAACTCACTGAATATAAATATTACTTTCTTTAACTTAGATTGTTGATCCGCAACAAGATTTGTCAAAGTTCGCAAAGTTATAAAGTCCAAGGTCAGAGCTCAAGTTCTAGTTTGTTTAGTGTACCTTAAAAGTTCTGTATATTGCACAATCAGGCTCTGCAAGACGTGGTTATCGAAATATAAGAGTACCTTTTTAATTGTAGAATCGGCCTCTGCAGGACACGAGTGTCGGAACATACCTTAATTCTGTTTTTTCTTCCTTACAGGGATTTCTTTGAAAGACTTCCGGAGTCAAAGCATGAATTACGGAGGCGACGCTGAATTCACGAGCATTGATGGGACAACACAACCTTCAGGGAAGTGAAAGGGGCGTGACCGAAGATTGGATGAGAGATTCCAGGAAGCGACGTTCTCTGCGGCTGGATCCCTGGTAAGCGGGAACGGCGTAACAAACCGCCGTACTTGGCTTATGGCGTATGTCCTGGGCGTCACACTGATATTTAAAAGATGATATTATGCCTCCAATTGCATTCCTTTGGCTCTTGCTAGTTACGGCCGTAGGGTACCGCCGCCATTGCACATGAGATGTCGCCATTAGCCAGACGTGGCGCAGTTGTATTCTGGCTCGCTGCACCCCCACAGTGTCCTACAGATGCCTTCACTGTCACTAATATGAGGCTGTTCCGACCTGAACCCACTGGTCTCCGCACCTCCCTCACAGAGTCCTCCACAGCGACCTTTTTAAAAATGGTGTAAATCCGTTCAGTAGTTGCTGAGAAGTTAGAAAAATAAAAGTTTCGATTTCTGGGCTGAGCATAAGTCGCGTGCGCGAGCTTCACTGTGATTGGCTGCTAGTACTCCAAACCAGGAAGTGTTGGCAGCCTTCTTGTGGCTCGGTAGAAGCGAGTCACCTGAAAATGGAGAAACAAAGGTATAAAACAAGAGAAGGGGGCAGGGTATAAAAACCCTGACCCCCTAGGACTGCTCAGCGGGTCCCAGAAGGACCCCCAGGGCCCAAAAAATCCTTTAAAAAAAAAAATCAGCAAAAATTCACGCTGGGATCGTGGGTTCTCGCGTTTAATTTTAATGAGGCCCTTGTGTGGGCTAGATTCCGGGGGTATTTCTTAAAAAATACTAGCAGGGGTTGCGGGGGTGTGCTGGGGTCCGCGCAGCCCCGGGGCTCGACTCATGTTGGGAGGGGGGTTGTGCGGCCCCCCTTCTGGAGCCTTCTATGTGCTTGTAACTTTGGCGTCATTTGACGAATCTTCATGAAATTATCCAAAAAGTTTCTCTTTTTTTGATTAGCTCTTATATTAAAAGTTTGGGGGTGAATGGTGTAGGAGGGGCTGAGAAAAAAGAGGGTCCTAAAACGTGTTTTCTCCATGCAATTTCCATACGAAACTTTACAGAAGACTACAGGTGAAACTGCTGAACGGAATTACGCCAAATTTGGCAGGGAGAAAGGTGATGGTCCAGAAAGCACGCTTTTGTTTAAATGGTGTAAATCCGTTCAGTCGTTTTTGAGAAATATCAAATTTTACAGATATCGATATTTGAGAATTCTGACATGTGATTGGCTGAGGGGTTACAAGCACCAGCTTGCGGTTTATTGGCTGTGAATGGTTGAAACCAGGAAGTGTTGGCAGCCATTTTGTGATTTACTCCGTCAGCTCGCATCTCTCCATGTAGAAGCCATTGGGTTCGTAGTTTTACCACTGCGAGGCAACACTGGCATCTGTGTCTGTGTGAGATATGCCTTTCAAGCTGCCTCTCTTCATATCACCAGGTCGCTGCTATGCCTTTAGAAGTCCGTCCGTCGGCTCGGAGCTCTGTGAGTCAGTCTGTCGGTACGGTCCCCAACACTACCCAAAGACTACCCAAACACCACTGCACTGTTGTAAACTCTAAAACACTACCCGCAGCACGATCCCCTACACTACCCAAACACCACTGCACTACCCTAAACCGTAAATCTACCCCCAGCACGACCCCCTACCCAAACACAACTGCACTACCCTAAACCCTAAAATACTACTCCCAGCACAACCCCCTACACTACTGAAACACCACTGCATTGTCGTAAACCCTAAAACACTGCCCCTAGCAGGACCCCCTACACTACGCAAACACCACTGCAGTACCCTAAATCCTAAAACACTATCCCCAGCATGACCCCCTACACAACCCAAACACCACTAGACTACCCTAAACCCTAAAACACTTCTCCCAACATGACCCCCTACACTACACAAACACCACTGCACTACCCTAAACCCTAAACCCTAAAACAATACTCCCATCACTGGCCTAGACACACTGAACCTGCATCAGATTGTCCACAAAGCCACACACATCACTGGACATATCCTAGCAGTCATTTTGGCTAATACTGAACTAGTTACCTTTCAAACTATAACTCCGTTACATGGGGAGACCACCACTTGCTTGCTTTCCAACATAAAACAACACTAAGAGACTCACCTAAAAGTACCTTACATACATCCACCTATCGACCGTGGAACAAACTCAATTTGGAACACTTAGAAACACAACTAACATCCAGTAAAAATCTGGGAACAATAAATTCTGTTAAAAAACGATGAGTGGCTCAGGAAGCTTTTGACATCCTGATACCACTCAAATCCACACAAAAGAACAAAAGAAAAAAGCACCTTGGAGAAACATAGAGATAAAAGACATGAAACAACAAATTAGAAAGCGGCAACGTACCTGGCTCAAAACAAACGCCTAACAAGACAGACCTACGGAAAATTAACAGTTTATACAAGTCAGCTATCAAAAAAGCTAATAAAAGTACTATTAAGACAGAATTCAGAATGCAAAGGGGGAGATTTATGTTGCCTGGCGCATCTCTGCAAATCAGCATGGATGCGCCAGGAAAGATGCGGCACGCAAGTTTACCCTTGCGCCACCCATGATGCGCCGCATTTACAATGCGGCGCATCATGGCGCAGGAATAAACAGATGCGTGTCGCATCTGGGGCGTAAACGTGGCGCAGTGCTGGAGTAGTGTTGCGTGTGACACGCAACTCCAGCACTCCTCCAACTTGCCCTATCTGTAACGTGGTGCGTCAAGCCATACGCCTGCTTCAAGCAGGCGCAGGGTTTTGACGCATTAGCGTTGGAAAAGTGACAGTGAAATCTTATGGATTTCACTGAGTCACTTTTCAGGGGCGTTCCTGCGACGGAACGCCCCCCCTGCGTAGAAACGCACACATGAAACCTGACGCAGGTTTCATGTGGCGCAGGGCTTTACACCGTGACGCATCTCCATAGATGCGTCACGATGTAAATAGGGCGCAACATGGCGCAGGGTTTACGCCACCGCTGCGTCACAAAAGTGACGCAACGGCGGCGTAAAAGGGGAGCAAGTCCCACATAAATCTGCCCCTAAATGTGCATATAAAGAATTCTATAAAATACTCAATGAATTTTGCAAACCAAATTGCCTAGAAGGAACTCACCCTGTTACTCAAGATTTCCCAGACAAACTGGCAAATCATTACAAGGACATAGAAGACACATCGGACTCATACTTAAAACAGAAACAAAGCGCCAGCACTAACTCGTGTACAAAACAACAATCCAAGAATACTGTAACCCAGCTTCTCCGTTCCTTCCAACACATCTCACACGATGAATTTATGGACCTGCTCAAAGCAAGCAGGCCTGTCGGCAGCCCTTCTGACCCGTGTCCACCACAAACTTTCAAGACAATTCTTTTAACAACCTCTGCTGCCACTCCAGTAAGAAGAATCATCAACGATTCCTTAACTACCAGAATATTTCCAGAAGAACTCAAAAAGTCACACATATGCCTTTTACTGAAGAAAACAAATTTGGACCCGCTGAACCCTGACAACTGCAGACCATTTTCAAATGGACCTTTCCTTGGCTAACTGATAGAAAGAGCAGCGTCCGCCCAGATGTCACAATTCATTGAAGAGAATGACAAACTTTCAGACTTCCAAACAGGATTCCGTCCGGAAAGAGGCCCTGAATCTGCCCTCCTTGCCATCTGCGATGACCTGAAGAATACAGTAGACCGCAACGGGGTTGCTGCGCTACTCCTTTTGGACTTCTCAGCTGCCTTCGACACGGTTGACCATGACACTCTGAAACAAAGACTCTATAAAGCCGGCATAGATGGAACTGCTCTAGACTGAATTGCGTCCTACCTTCGAAACAGAACTAATGTCATCCATATCCCACCTTTCTCATCCAAACCATACTCCACAAAAGCAGGGGTCCGTCAAGGCTCGATCATCTCGCCCATGCTTTTCAACAACTACATGAAGTCATTACCGGTACTGATCAATCAATTTCACCTCACATACTATAACTATGCAGATGACACGCAAATACTCCTTCAGCTGGAATGCCCCAAAGACATTGGAAAATCCCTAATTTTCAGTTGTCTCAGAGCCGTGGATTAGTGGATGACTTGGAGCCATCTCAAATTGAAAGCTTCCACAATGGAAATACTCATGTGTGGCGATTGGAAACATTATGACCCGCTTGTCGCCTGGCCTGATGAACTGGGATCACCGCCTAAAGTATGTAAGGAAGTAAGAAACCTCGGAATTACCATGGACTCCAAGCTATCATTGAATGGCCAAGTGGACAAACTAGCAAGATCAAGCTTTGTCGCTATAAAAACGCTGTGAGGAATTTTCCCTCATTTGGGATTTTCACACAAGGTCCATCTCCCTCGTTCTGTCCAAACTCGATTACGCCAGCAGCCTCTACCACGGATCACCTTTAACAACAATGAAAATACTACAGCGGATTCAGAACTCGGCTGCCAGACTACTCTTGCATATCAAACCTCGAGATCACATCTCACCTGCCTTGAAAGCCCTGCATTGGTTACCGGTTGCCAGAAGATCCACTTTCAAGCTGCTTTGTATCACCCACAAAGCAATACATGGGCATGGATACGACAAGACACAGTAATCCGTGGACTCAAATGGGCTATGGGATGGGAAGATCGCTCTATGCAGATGATGCGTTGTTATATATGGCTTCACCCGCAAGCACACTCAACTGCCTCTTAGACATTTGTGCGGCATGCGGACTAGTGTCGGGCTACACAATAAACTGGGTGAAGTCACTTCTTTTTATACTGCATGGTCCCCCCCCCATGACTCCCATCAAACTGTGACGTACAAATAGATGACAAGGGGTTTAAATATCTTGGTATCTTTATAACATATCAGGACACGCTTTTTACAGAAGAAAATCTCATGCAACCCCTGGCACGCTTTTGCCGAGATGTTAGCCACTGTCGATCCCTACCACTCACATTGCTGGGTAGGGCAGCCCTCTTTAAGATGATGGCGCTCCCCAGATTCCTCTATGCCTTGCAAAATTCCCGGTCCCCCCGGCCTATTTCATAGCGATCAATACCGAAGTAAATAAGTTGCTGTGGGATGGCAGATCAACCCGTATAGCCATGCATAAACTGGTAAAGAGCTGGTACGACGGAGGTATCGCCCTTTCTAATGTAAAAACATACCACTGGGCATCCCAGCTTGCGGTGCTGAATCAATGACTACACGCAACGCAAGATGAACAGGCCTATCGCATGGATAGACATCTCCTGGGAGTAGGCAGGATGATGAGGGCGCTCTACAATAATACCAGAACAATGGCCGTGACAGGACCAACATCACATACGGTTAAGATATGGCATGAGGCGCAACGAGCACTAGGGTGGGAAGGGGTCACGACACAGGCAACACCACTATACGACACGCGAAAGTTGGGTAAGTTGCGTAATACCAAAGGATTCAGGCAATGGGACCTAATAGGCATTTCAAAGGTGGGTGACCTGTGGAAAAAGGGCGAGGTTATCCCATTCACAAAACTGCAAAACACTTATGGCCTGGCGACGACGGACGCCTTTACATATCTGCACATCAAGCATGCACTCACGGCACTGATCCTGCCAGGCACACAACTACCGGAGTCTTCGCCCCTGGAAGACCGGTTACTCACAGACCACATGACAAAAAAAGCCATCTTCCTAACATATAAGAAAATAATAAACAGCCAGCCAGATCCCACAGCAGCCCTTAAAACAAGATGGGAGGATGACATAGGAGAATTAGACGAAGCGGATTGGCAGGAAGCAATAGCATCCCCTAAAGAGGTGGCGATCCCTTCTAGACTAAAACTAATACAATTGAAGGTGCTACACCGCACCTACTATACAAGAACACTACTGCACAAATTGGGCAAGACGGATACCCCACTTTGCCTGCGACAGTGCGGTACACCTGTGGTACTGTAAAATTCGGAACCATGTCGGTGGCATGTCCCACCATGCCAATTTTGGTATCAGCGAACCGCAAATGAGTAACGCGGTATGTATGAGTGTTTTCGTCATGTTTCTCTAATGAATTCACTGTGCATACGATACCACATACTGAACTCTTTGGGTTCCATTTTAGTACAGTAGCCATTTTGTGGTTGCCCTCACATAGGATGCGCTCTAAGGCCATGTTTAGGCCTAAAGGACACGTACACCTTCTGTGACTTTTCTCTGACCTGTGCAAGCCGACTCCGCTGCCCGAGGTCGAGCCTGTCTGGCCGGTTCCTTTCTCGCGGCCTAATGTGATTAGCATCAGGGCTCGACCCATCATAAAGCCCCTGTTCGCAGACGATCCCTGACTAAACTGTTTTCACACCTGACTCTGTTTCCTACTTTATGGCTTGTTTTACGAGCAGGAGGTGCCCGTTTTATTGGGGTCTGCTGTTATCTGATGAGGATTCTGAGCCTTGCTGGGTACAATGACTGTATGCTTGATGAACTAAAATGTGGGATTGTCATTATGACTCTGCTGTTTCTTTGAAACTAAAATATGTGAATGACCACTTGTAAAACAGGGGCGGTGTTACCCCCAAAGCGTAATTTTGTGTATATAAGTAAAGACTGGTTTTTGGTTCAGGAGCAGTCTCCTGAGAACATACATCGTGGTGTACTTCTCGGATACCTGTGATTGGTCTGCAGCCAATAAAATACGATCCTTGATTTCACCTAGAAGACTCTGTGTTTCTGTGGGTCTGAAACAGGAAGAATCCGAAGTCTTAGGGTGTGTTCCCCTGCACCGCTGGGTTCTAAAACCCGGTACTTCAGTTGGCACCCAACTCGGGGCGATTTCAGTGGTACCGGTCCAAGCCAGAAGTTCGTGAGGAGCTTCGTGTGGAAATTCTGGAGGAAGGCCACCACTTCATCGACCCCTGCATGTCGACGTGGTCCGAAAGTCTTTTCTGCGAGGTTCTCCGCGTCCCGACGGCTACGAAGGACTGCTGCCCTGATTAATCGCCCTGTTTTGGACCCTTGACGATTTGGTAGAGCGAAACAATTGAGAGAGTCTTCTGGTGAAGTCATCGATACCTCAGTTAAGTATAAGTGGAGCGTCTCCCAGTTTGTTTGGTATCCTTCGGGATTTTGGTATCCTTCGGGATCGCTTTGATTTGGGTCTTGCAAGTGCCAAAGCCAGAGGACTTGTGTATTCACGAGACTATCGTATTCGATAATCCTTTGAAGTTTCAAACTAGACTAATGTGCAAAGATGCCTGGTTCTAGTATATTTGGAAATTTGTTTTGTTTTGGTTGTAAAAGGGATTCCCGATTAGAGGATTCGTGTCCGGTTCCTCCAATTGGAACTCCAACTTATGAGCTGTATGTGAAACATGGCGTGGGCCCCATTACGTATAATGAAGTATGGGTCCGATACACCAGGAAGGATGGTGTTTTAAAATGGCCCCAAAATGGTAGTTTCGACACAGAAATCCTAGATAATTTAGAAGTTAAATTGTTCAAGAAGAAAGCCCGGCCGGCGATGTTTGATTCTTTCCACCTATGGCGAAAGGAAGCCAAACAAAAGGATATTAAATTAGCAAAGAAAAATAAAAGAGAGAGAGGTATGTCGATAATGCAAGCAGCTGTGCAGTTTAAAGATAATGAAGAGGACCAAATGAATGAGCAGTCGCAAAGGCAACGCAAACTAGTCATTGATAAATGCTACCCAGTTTTGCCACCCCTTCACCAAGATGAGTCAAAAGAGAAAGAGAAAGATTCCCTGATGTCGCATTTGCTAAGTTCGCCACCCCCTTATGCGCAAAATGCTACAGCGCCTCCACAGCCCGTAAATATGCAGCCTCCAGCTAATGCGCAGCAAGCTTTCCCGCAGCCGCCAGCTCCTCCTCAGCCGGCTCCTGTCCTGGTAGCACAGCCTTCCCAAGGGCCGCCGATTTTGCTACCTACCACTTCTGCGCCCCCTGCAACTTTACCTAGCACATCAGCTGCCTCTCTTGGTGCCCTACCTGCTGCTACCCCTGTATCTGTATCTGCACCCGTTTTCCTTCCCTCTGTTTTTCCCCCGGTTCTTGCCTCAACTTCTCCTTCTGCAAGACAACGAATAGCTAGTGCAGTCACTAGTCTTATATCACCCCTCTTTGGGTCATCTACTACGACCCCTGGTCCACAACGTAAGCGTTACGTAGTCAAATACCTGGTTCTAGAGAGAAAGAAGAACTGGACCGCACGGCACGTAGATGGATTGTTTATCCTTCTAGATATGATGTAGAATCTGTTGTTAATGTTTTTCATCAGTGGGAAGCGCCACAACAGCGGTACGTTTTTGAGAAAATGTGTGAAATCCTATGTGAGGAATTGGAAGATAATGATTTAGACTCCAGTCCGCAAGAGTTGTGTCAAGTGCGATTTGAATTTGGAAAAGGTACGATTGTGGGTTCTGATGTTGAGAAAGCAGTTGCGACACTGCTGTCTTTCAGGAATGGGGATTGTCAGCAATCGTTGTTTGGACAGGAATTCCCTAAAGGGAAACAGGTAAAAGCGCGACAATATCCGATGCGTGAGGTTCCTCCAGTTTGGAGTCCTGGTGATGCGAATGCTAATCCACCTGTTCTGCCACATTTTCAGCGTGTTTGGGTACATGTTCCCTGGAAATGATCTGAAGTATTAGCCCTTAAACAGACATTGCCTGACCCCCGTAAGAACCCTGCAGGATATTATAAGGAGTTATCACAGACTGCAGAATCGTGTGTCATGAACCTGGCTGACATAGATATGTTGTTCGGAAATGTTGTTCCACAGCCTTTGAGGGGATTGATTCGTAATGCAGATCATGCTGCAGAACTAGGTGACACATGGGCTAATATCATTAATGTGGACAATGGACAGGTCGGTGGTGCCAAGCCTGAGCCCGTGGTAGCAGAACTTCCTGGTAGAATAATTAATTATATGAAAACTTTAATGCCCGCAATACGTGTGAATTGGGATAAATGATCCGCATGCAAACAGAAGAAAGATGAAACAGTGTCCGATTTCTTCACCAGGTTTGAAGAAACATTTATCGACCACAGTGGTCAGGACATGAGTACAGAAGGGGCCAACGGTTATTTGTTGATAAATTTGTGCATAATTTGCTTCCAGAGTTGTGTAAGAAATTAAAAGATTCGGAGAGTTCTTGGGCCGTTTCCTCTTCAGCGCAAATACTGGCTACTGCGCAGTATTATGAAGATAGGGATAAAGATGAGAAGGATAGAGCAGAGAAGAAAACAAAAGAGTTGAAAACAAAGGTTCTTTTACAGCAGGCTTATCCGCCACGTGCAGGTCAGAATAATTATAGGCAAACCCAGGGTATCTATCAGCAACCCCAACAGTTCCAGAATAATCAGCAAATGTATGGGTATTATCAACCACGTGTCCCTATCGGTCCCAATCAATGTTCATATTGCAAGGAGGAGGGTCACTTTAAAAATAATTGTCTTAGATTGTTGCAGCGCACAAATAATGCTTATGGCGCAAGAGGTAGAGGTGGCCAGCAAGCCCCAAGAGGTAGAGGGCGTGGAAATGTTCCCCAGAACGCGCGTCCTCTTTCGCCTCGAAATACAATGAATAGTTTTGATCAGCAAGCCACTGCGACTGGCAAGACAGCGCAGTACTATAATAATGACTACTATGCAGAAGATGAGAATACGGAAGGGAATGATTACTAGGACAGCCATAGACAGAGAGAGGGAGTTGTTTCAGTGCCAGTGGATCAGAGCGGACCGTATGTTAAGGTGACTACAGCGGGTATAACAGAGCCCTTTCTGCTGGATACTGGTGCTGCAAAGAGTTCTATTATGCGCTCAAAACTCCCTGGCGCGCCTTTGTCTGGCGAAATGAATGTTTCCGTAGGTTTTTCTGGCGCCCCGGTTAGGAACCCGATCTCAAGTCCTATGGCCCTTTCTGTTGGACCTAGTGAGCTGAAAGCACCCCTCATCCTAACGACAGGATGTAATGAAAACTTGTTAGGATTGGACCTGTTGAAGAGATTACATGAGTACAACTTACACTGGGTAGGGAAGTGATTTCTCCCATGTATTTGTCAAAGAATTAACTGCCAGCTGAATTGTCGTCTCTTCCTGATGCCCTTTGGGCCACTGGCCCTAATGATGTGGGCCTTTTGGAAATACCGCCTTACGTTGTTACTTTAAAAGCCAATGTTAAATTGCCCCGCATTCCCCAGTACAAGATCTCTAAGGAAGGTGAAAAAGCGTTGTTAGCAATTATCTATGATTTAATTGAGAAGGATGTAATTGAAGAAACAAGAGGCAACGTTTGCAATAGTCCGGTTCTGCCTGTTTTAAAACGTACTGACCCTTCTCAGCCACCTGTTTTGACACAGATTTGTGATCGATCTTAGAGAGGTCAATAAGGTAGTTGTGCCACAGTTTCCAGTCGTCCCTGATATAACTGCCTTGTTAACTATGATCCCAGCTTCCGCTGCTTGGTTCTCAGTGATTGATTTAAAGAATGCTTTCTTTAGTATCCCGATTGCAGAGGAGAGCAGGGATATTTTTGGCTTTTGTTTAGGAGGTCGAAGCTTCCGTTTTAAACGCGCTCCACAGGGCTACTGTGAAAGCCCATCAATATACAGTCAGGCTTTAAAAGCACAGCTTGATGCCCTTGTTTTACCTAAAGGAGCTACCCTTATACAGTATGTTGACGATTTGCTAATCGCCGCAGATACTGAGGAGATTTGTAAAGGAGCTGCATCATCATTGTTGCATCATCTGTCTACCTTCCATCACAAAGTGTCTCTCTCTAAGCAGCAATATTGTCGACAAGAAGTGACCTATTTAGGTCATCTCTTCTCGAAGGAGGGAAGGAAGCTGACCCCAGAATGAATCCAAGCCATTGCACAATTAAGTGTGCCGAGGACAAAGAGAGAAGTGCGTGCTTTCTTGGGCATTACTTCATACTGTAGGCACTGGATCCCGAGTTTTTCTTTATTGGCAAAACCATTGCTAGCATTAACATATAAAGATACACCAAATCCTGTCCCATGGTCTGAGGAGTGTCAGAAAAGTTTTGTGGAATTACGTAAGGCATTGTGTTCAGCTCCTGTGTTGGGTACCCCCGACTATAGTAAGCCCTTTACCTTGTATGTTTATGAAAGGGACGGTTGTGCATTGTCAGTACTCCTCCTACTGCTATGACCTAAAAAAATGATTTTTTTTTCAAGATCCTTCACTCTTCTATCACTCCACTATCCTTTTCAATCAAAATAACAGACTAACATTTTCACTTCCCAAATCCCATATTCCACTATACTAATTCACCACTAATCCTTTATGGGTTCCAGAGTAGAGTGCTACTCGCCAATAAAGCGTTTCAACACTCCATCAGGGTTACAAGAGCTATATAAATGCAAGCCTTTTTTCCCTTTCTACCCCTCACCAACCCTTCTCAATCCAAATAACTGACTAACATATCCACTACTCAAATTACTTTCATGTTTCACCATACTAATTCAACACTAATCCTTATGGGTTCCAGAGGAGCGTGCTACTTGCCAAAAAAGCGCTTCAAAACCCCATCAGGGGTGGCAAGCGCTATATAAATACAAACCTCGTTCCCTCTTCTATCCCAACGCCTACCCTTCTCTATCCAAATATCTGAATAACATATCCACCACCCAAATTATTTCATATTTCACTAAACTAATTTTCAACACTAATCCTTTATGGGTTCCGGAGTAGCGTGCTACTCGCCAGAAAAGCGCTTCAACACCCTTCAGGGGTAACAGGTGCTATACGAATGCAAAACTTTCTTTCCCCTTCTATCCTTCCGCTATCCTTCTCACTCCAAATAACTGACTAATATCCACCACTCAAATTACTTTCATATTTCACCATACTAATTCACCACTAATCCTTTATGGGTTTCCAGAGAAGCGTACTACACGCCAAAAAAAAAAAACGCTTCAACACCCCAACAAGCGCTATATATATACAAACCTTTTTTCCTCTTCTATCCTTCTGCTATCCTTCCGAATCCAAATAGCTGACTAACCTATCCATCACTTAAAATTACTTTCATATTTCACTATACTAATTCAACACTAATCCTCTATGGGTCCCGGAGTAGCGTGCTGCTCGCCGAAAAAGGGTTTTGACGCCTCGTCAGGGATAGTAAGCGCTATATAAATGTAATTACAATACAATTACAATAGCGCTAACTCAAGCAAATGTACAACCTATTACATTTCCAATCTGTGTATTTCTTTCCTGCTGTTTTTCCAAGTTGTGCCCCTTAATTTGAACATGGCGCTTACAGATTAAAAAATATAGATAAGAACAGAAAGCCTGCTGTCTTTCACATGCCCCTAGTTGGCATAGGAAATGAATCATAAGTAGTACTTGACATATACCTTGAAAGCCTAAAGCATGTGCTGTGCACATCAAAGTGATAATGGGGAAAGATAGCCAATAGCTCTAGCAAAACACTTAAAAGTTTCCAAAGGCGAGACCTATTGGCTATGCCAATGCTTGTTTTATGTGGGTGCGTGCGAGAGCTAGAGAGAGAGAGAGAGAGAGTAAGAGAGCGAGCGGGAGGGAAGGGGAGTACCTGTCAAGTAAGCTTTAGGGCAGTACCATCCTCTGTTACTAGAGGGAAGTCTGCCTGAAAGCAACAAGCTCTCTTTGGTAATTTGCATACCCAGAAACCTCTACGAAGCAACAATCATTTCCGTTTCATTGTGACATGTAAAATAGTCGTATTTGGCACTGAGAATCAGAAACCTTCTTATGTATATATACATTTTGGTAAGAAAGCATTACATTTAACACTCTGAATAATATCTGTAAAGTCACTCTACTTTTCATCAGAGATATTTATAATACTATCAGGCAGCCTTTTGGCTAAGATCAAGTGTAGTACACTTGGTGGTCACTAGGGGGAGTTCGGTCAGTCGGGATGTAATCATGGCACTTTGTGTGGCAATGAAACTCCTGAGCGTAAAGGAAAGATCACGGTAACGTCAACGTTTTTTAGTAGCTGTACTGTTGGACTGCTGGGCGGCTCACTGTGAAGTGTGCTGACTGGCAGACTGGCAGACTGGCTGGATGGTGATTTTTTACGTAGGTCGGTGGGTTTGGCTGGACTGCTGTGCATTTTTTACGTAGGTCGGTGGGTTTGGCTGGATTGCTGTGCAGGTCAGCCGGGACTCACGGCCAGGCTGACGACCTCGATGGAATGGCGGGCCCGAACGGCATGGCTGGAAGGCTAAGTCGACCCCCTGTCTGGCAAACCCCTCCTAGGTCCGACCAGCGCAAGGCTGACCGGCTAATGGCTGACTGCGGATTGGTTCCCCGCAGTTCGGCTGGGCTGGTTGGCTGCTGGAGGGAGGGCAGAGCTGGACAGAGCGGGGAGGCTGAAAAGATAAGCCATGCCTAGTACCCCCTGGGCTAGTACGCCGAGCGAGTTGGCCGGGACGTGAGGCTAGGCTGGCCGGTGTGGCAGACTGGCTCGACCGGCCGACTGAGGGCTAGACGGGTAGATCCGCGAAAAATTTAAAAAAAGAGTTTTGAAGGCTCTTGATGTTATTCTAGATCTCACATTGATAAATAAAGATTTTGGATAACGTCTATTGAAGACTATACGTTACTCTATCAATGATCTTCCATCGGTAAGTTGCTATGTATCTGCCAAAATGCAAGAACAATTATTTCTATGCTATGGCAGTGTTAAGTAAAGACTACAATGCGCTCTATAAAGGTATAACAATTCCTGGTGCGTTTTGGCGCTGCAAGGTGGCATTGTGTTGCATGAATTTTAAACAAATATGGTCCGAATCTTGGCGCTATGAACAGTTTGATCCCATCTCTAATTTCTGGGGAAGCAGAAGTGATGGGAGCTTTGATGCGGTTGGTTTAAATCAACTTTGTTCCGGAAGCTGCCAGCATCAGTTTTGGATAAGATTAGACAGGAGGATGAACTTGTGAAGCTGAGGAAACGCTAGATGCGCCTCGTTGAAGGAGCGAGAGGTGCAATGCAGCTCGAGGCGCTATAGGTGAGGACTGAGAGCGCTTCGGTGAAGGAGCAGGAGGTGCAATGCTCCTTCTTGCCGCCAGAGGTCAGGCTCCTCCAAAGCAAACACACATCGCGTCACCGGCAATCTGCATACCCAGATTCCAATGCTCCTCCAAACACTGCTGCATGGCATTTGAAATCATTACAAACAGATGTTTATGGGGCGTAGCGATTAGAGTACTCCCTGTTGGAATCTACTGTCTCCTAGGGCCTCTGGCACAGCACCCCTGCTGTATATATTTAGGTGCCTTTTGGCTAAGATCAAGTGTAGTATTTACTCCCTACCTCCTCTCATGAACCCCCCCCCCTATACTCCAATAGGCCGCTCTTCCGGAAGGCACAGGCCGACCCTCTGTCCCCCCCATTCCCCTACTCCCTCTTCTCCCATTCTTCCTCCCCCTCCCATTGAGAACTTCTCCTCAACACGCCAACCATACCTCTAGCTAGCACTCTCCTTTTCCACTCTGCACCTTCCCGGTACTCTAATATTACCTCTTCCCACGTAACCATGCCCTCCACCCCCTTATTTAGTCCACCTTTCTACAACCTGATTTTCCAGTTAACTTTCCATACCTTTCCCTTGTTTCCCCCTTCTCTTCTTCCTTACCTGCTCCCCCCTGTAGAGAGCCACCCGGACTCTCTCCAACAATGTTGCGATCTCACATGCATCCATACACCCCTCGGGGCGGGCTCGTCCCGAGGGGATAAATAAACGTAGGCGGGACCGCACGGGGTCTTCCGGCCCAGAGCGATTAACCGGTGTCCGTGTGTCCTTTACTGCGCTTGTCACCGGTAACTGCGACACAGGCCCCGCCGCGCTACACTGGCGACGAGGCTAGTCGCACCCTCGCGTGTGTATCTGCCTGCCCTGTTGGTCATCCGGAGTGTGCAGAGCCCACCCGCGATGCTGACGCTCCCGCTGCGTACCTGATTAATGACGGAGGATCGCGGAGCCCACCCGCGTGCTGCCCTCCGCTGATCGGTTTGCCTGCCAGCGCTGCGCCCGCCCACGCGCATCCCTTGACATCGGGAGTGTGTTCAGCCTGTGGCGCCCCAGCGCGCTGTGAGAAGGGTGAGTGGCTGGCCTGGAGCGCTGCATCAGTTTCCTGCTTTGGTAGCGGTTCCCCCTGCTCTGGGGTCCACGTGGTTGCTCTGCCTCACGCTGGCTCCCGTCTGACTCGGCCAATCTCCTGGAGGGGGCCTCTGCAGGGCTGTCCTTCTGCCTGCCTGCCTGTAAAGTGAAAGTAAAAGGGAGAAGCAGGACTTTTGGCTAAATTCCAAGGGAAAGAAGAAAACAAAAGGGAAGGGTGACCCTGTGGAAGAAACCAAGGGGCAGATTTATAAGCCCTGTGCGTCACTTTTGCGCCGCCGTTGTGTCACTTTTGTGACGCAGCGGCGGCGCAAAGCCAGCACCATGCTGCGGCAGATTTACAACATGACGCATCTAGGGAGATGCGTCACGCTGTAAAGCTTGCGCCACATGTGGGTGTACCTTCACAGGGGGGGGCGTTCCGGCGCAGGAACGCCTCCGAAAAGTGGCTGAGTGAAATCTACAAGATTTCACTCAGTCACTTTTTCGGCCATGCTACGTCAAATCCCTGCGCCTGCTTGAAGCAGGCGTAGGGATTGACGCAGCATGTTAGGGAGGGGGCACCCCCGAGCCTTGCTGGAGCTGCATCGCGCTTGCGACGCAACTCCAGCAATGCGCCGCATTTCCGACTGGAGATGCGTCACGCATCTGCCCATCCGAGTGCCATGGTGCGCGCATTGTAAATGCGGCACATCAGTGGTGGCGCACGGGTGGGCAGATGCGTCGCAACTCGTCTGGCGCATCTCTGCTGATTAGCAGAGATGCGCCACAAGTCATAAATCTGCCCCCAAGTGAGGGAAGAAGTTAGCCTGGACAAACAAGCATTGGCAAAACCCTAGAAAAAAAAATACACGAAGAAGCCACACAATGAGCACCGTACCCGCCGCAGGCGCAGGCGCACCGCAAGCAGGTGGGCACAATCCAGGCGCCGGCAACAACCCACCACCACCTGTGGTCACCCATACCGCGGTCGCACCGCTACCACCATTCAGTGAGACCTCGGATCCCGCCACTGCTGCGCCAAGGTGGAAAGCATGGGTAGGGCGATTAAATCATTATTTCAAAGGGACTCGTGAAACCGATGGGACAGTAAAGCGATCCCTACTCATCTATTATGGAGGAGCTGAGATTTATGACCTGTTCGACACGCTTCCCAACACAGGAAACGATGACGACTACGACACGGGGGTCGCTGCGCTAAACAGACATTTCGGCCCACAGCTCAACCCCGACTTCGAGAAATTTAAGTTCCGGAGGGCGTGACAGACCGACACAGAATCGGTTGACATGTTCTACGCGCGGCTGCGCCGGCTGGCCAGCACGTGCCTCTTCACATACCAAAGAGAGGAAATAAGTTATCAGATCATCTTAGGCTGTCGTTCCAAGCTCCTACGGAAGTTGATCCTCCGACAGCCAGGGATCTCGCTGGACGAGATCCTGGTTCTTGCTCGCTCTCATGGGTTGTCGGACGCCCGGGCGGAAGCGATGGAAGCAGCCCTACACACACCCGTGGCCACGGGATCGGTGTTCAAGACCCCGCCCAACAAGGAAGAAAAGGTGGAAGCTATTCAAAGGTGTCCCGCTACACCTCGCCAGGCGTCCAAACCCGCACCGGGAGGGTTGTGTGGGTACTGCGGCGAAGATCACCCGGCAACGGCCGTCTGCGGGGCGAAAGGGAAAACGTGCTCCCGCTGCGGAAGGATGAATCATTATGCCAGGGTGTGCCGTGGCGGGCGATTCAGACAGCTGTCGTCGAGACCCAGGTTCGGGCCACAGCAAGTTCGCCAGGTCTCGCATGCTGACCCGCCGTCAAGCCTAGAACACCATCCCCAGGTGCGACCCCCGATATACGAGGACGAAGATAACGATGTGTTCGTGGTATCCTACGTCAGCCGGACAGGCTACAGGCGACGGCCGCCGCCCATGTGCTCAGTCTCAGTCGGAGGCACGGAAGTACAAGCCCTCATTGACACTGGGGCGTCAGTCAATGTGATGGACTCTGATCAGTATGACCGCCTGTCGCCGCGACCCCCCTTGATGCCATCCAAGGCGCGAATATACACGTATGGAGGAACGGACCCTCTTCCCCTCCGGGGCGTCATCAGCGCTACCATCGCAAGCGGGGGCTACTCGACCGAGACGCAGTTCCGTGTCACGGAAGGCAAGAAAGGGACCCTGCTCAGCTGTCACACGGCGGAGGACCAAGGCCTTATGTTCTTTGCAAACCAGGTTCATGACTAACATGTAGATGACATACTGAAGGAGTTCCCAACACTCTTCACCGGCCTGGGGAAACTCAAGGGCAAGAAATTCAAGTTGCATATAGATCAGTCGGTACGACTGGTGGCCCTCAGGCATCGGAGATGCCGTTCAACCTACGCCCTCAAGTGGAAGAGGAGCTGCGACAGCTCGAAGACCTTGACGTCATCGAAAAAGTATCTGGCCCCACCCACTGGGTGTCCCCGCTGGTCGTGGCACCCAAGCCCACACAACCGGGGGCCATCAGACTCTGTGTGGACATGAGGCTGCCCAATACAGCGGTGAAGAGGGAGCGGCACATCACCCCCACGATAGACGACATCGTGGCGGACCTTAACGGGGCGAAATGGCTCTCGAAGTTGGACCTGAATACCGGCTACCACCAGTTGGAGCTAGACCCGGGGAGCCGATACATCACCACCTTTTCGACTCATGTTGGCCTCAGGAGGTACAAAAGGCTCAGTTTCGGAGTCTCTTCAGCCGTGGAGGTCTTCCAAAACGCGATCCGCGAAACCCTGTCAGGGCTGCAAGGAGTAATTAACCTCAGCGATGACATCCTGGTATTCTCCAACACGCTGGAGGAACATCACTCCCACCTCCGGGCCACGCTCAAGAGGCTGGCGGAATGTGGACTGACGCTACACAAAGCCAAGTGCTCCTTCTATCAAGACAGCGTGGACTTCTTTGGGTACACGTTCACTCGCGAAGGACTCCTGGTAGACCCGAAGAAGGCTGAAGCCATCCGGGCCGCCAACACGCCTCAAAGTCCCACCGAAGTGAGGAGTTTTCTTGGGATGGCCACTTACTGCGGACGATTTATCCCCAATCTCGCAGCTATGTCAGAGCCGTTAAGTGCCCTCGCGTGCCACGATCACAAGTGGGAGTGGACACCCGCGGCCAACAAGGCGTTCCAAGATATCAAAGCAGGGCTCCTAGACAAGACGATCATGACGTATTTCCACCCCCGGAGGAGAACGGAACTGGTCGTGGATGCCAGCCCGGTGGACCTCGGTGCTGTCCTCCTGCAGGAGCATGGCCACGAAGTGTGGAAGCCCGGCGCATATGCCAGTAAGGCTCTCACTGACACCGAGACGAGGTATGCCCAGATCGAAAGAGAAGCGCTGGCCATCAAATGGGCATGCCAGCACGTCCATCTGTACCTGCCCGGGCAGGACTTCACCGTCGTAACGGACCACAAGCCGCTGCTCCCGCTGTTTGCTGGGCTGTCGAGGCTGGCGCCGCCGAGGATCGAACGCTGGGCAGTGCAGCTACAGGCATACAATTTCAAGGTAATCTACCGTCCTGGGGCCCACAACCCTGCGGACTATCTGTCCCATCACCCGGAGTCAGCCCGGCCATCCGCCTCTTCAGAGGATACCTGCAGCATGGAAGCGTTTGTCAGCATGGTGTCGCAAGGGGCGTGTCCCAAGGCCATGACGGTGGAGGAAATCGGTCAAGCCACGCGGGAAGACCCCACACTCTCTCGCGTTCGCAGGGCACTGGACAGCAATGGGTGGGCCCATTTCATGGATGGGGCCCGCGCCCTGCGACAAGAAGTCACCAACAACTGTGGCATGTCCGGAGCGAGCTCAGCGTGGGGGAAGATGGAGTCATTCTGAGGGGACACCTCATCGTGGTCCCTGAAAGCCTACAGAAAAGAATCCTTGCGCTGGCACACGTAGGTCACCAGGGGATGGCCAAGACTAAAGCCAGGCTGCGCGACAAGGTCTGGTTCCCGGCGATGGACTCCAAAGTAGAGGAGATGGTTCGACAATGCCACGCCTGCACCATCACCGGAGGGGACCCTGCACCAGCCCCAGTAATCACCGAAGAGGCAAGTGAGACGCCGTTGTCGCATCTTAGCATGGACTTTAGGAGTTTTCCTGATGGTCGGCACATGCTGGTCATGGTCGATTCATTCTCGAAATTCCCTGTCGTTGAAGTGATAGCGTCAACTGCTTTTCCTCATGTCAAGAGGGTTCTCGACCGAGTGTTTGCAACGATGGGGCTGCCCGAAAAGGTCAAGTCGGACAATGGGCCCCCCTTCAAAAGGCGGGAATTTCAGGAATACCTTGCAAACCTAGTGGTCCGACACCGGAAGATCACCCCTCTATGGCCTCAAGCAAATGGGGAGGTGGAACGACTAATGAGAACACTCAATCGAGCGCTGCGCATTGCCGTGGAGAATGGAGAGGATCCGGAAGCAGCTCTGGATCAGTTCCTCGCTGCGTATCGCCAAACTCCACACAGCACCACCAAATGTGCTCCGGCCCACATCATGTTTAAGAGAGCCCCACGGGACAGTATCCCGTCAGATCCAGGGTGGGTACCTACCGAGAGAGACGGAGCGGCCGTTCAAGCGAGAAGAGAAGCAACGAATCGGAAGGCCAGTGAGGCCCGAAGGGCCCGAGATCCACAGATACAAGTCGGAGATCAGGTGGTCATCAAGGATCGGCACCCTGGATGGAAGTTCCGAACCCCCTATGAGCCTGAGGTATGGACTGTGATCGAGGTTCAAGGGACCATGGTCACGGCAAAAAGAGGCCAACAGGCCATTACAAGGAATGTATCGAGTTTCAAGTCGGTCTCGGAAGTGGGCACGGATTGGGAGGAGTCCAGGCCCCAAGGCTCACCTCCGGGTTGTGGTTCCCCTGCGTCTCTCTGTGAAAGAATCTCCTCCCCGGTGTCCGGTCCGCAGATCAATCAGGACGGCGATGACCACGGAAGGCCAACCTGCCAGGACCCTGCCGCTGAGACATCACGGAGTACCCCGCTGGGCAGTTCCCCGGAATCTTGCACCCGAAGCCAGAGGTATGGCCTCCGAGCGAACCCAGTCCCAAGTCAGAGACTAAAGGACTTTGTATATACTTCCCCATGATGGGACGAACTCGATGACTCTGAACTAAAAGAAAGGAGGGATGTAGAGAGCCACCCGGACTCTCTCCAACAATGTTGCGATCTCACATGCATCCATACACCCCTCGGACGGGCTTGTCCCGAGGGGATAAATAAACGTGGGCGGGAACGCACGGGGTCTTCCGGCCAAGAGCGATTAACCGGTGTCTGTGTGTCCTTTACTGCGCTTGTCACCGGTAACTGCGACACAGGCCCTGCCGTGCTACACCCCCCTCTCCTTGTACCCTAAACTCTTCACAAACTCCTTGATTCTCTCTTTACCCCCGTTCTTCCTGTAATGCTGCTCAACCCTTTATCCCCACTTGGTAATCCCTTCCTTTTCCCTCCCTCGGACCCACCTAGCTTACGGGACCTTTCCAGCCCCTCTCCTCTCTTCTTCCCAAACCTCCTCCATTCTATGACTCCCCTCTTTCCCCTCTCCGCATCCACCCTCCCTCCTCACTTGTCTCCACCTAAATATGATCTCAAATCTTCATCTCTGTTTAACATCAGCAATGATAACTCTCTTTCCACCTCAGATGCACCAACAACCCCTCTCAATCGCAATCTATCCCCACCTTTTACTCCTGCACCCCAAACCCCCGCACACCCCCCCTCTCCCAGCACTCCTTTGAGCCACCTAACTTTCCGTGCTCAGCCCTACTCTCTCTGGAAAATAAATGAGGATTTCTCATCTCCTCTAAATCCCGGCTTGAAGCTTCCATCTCACCCCTAAGAAAGAGCAGGATCCGTTCTACTCTAGAGCGGGAACAGAAACCGTACTTGAGCCTATGTCATGTTACCAGCTGAGTTCAAACAGCCTCTATGGAGCATGCGCATTACGCTCAGCCACGTCCTGTATCTTTTGTCATACACACAGGCCTTTTGTTAGTATTCTGAAAAGCATCATTCCCACAATCCTTGGCTCTATATCTGCATACACACGATGCATTCACTAGAGTTTCACCATACAGGGGCATATTATCAAGGGCCTTATCTCCGCTTTTTTGGCTTTAGAAGCCAAAAAAGCAGAGATAATGTTTTCACCCTATTAACAAGAGGGTGATAACATGCATTAGTGCATGTTAGCACCCTTTTATCCGACGCCTCCATTTGCATCTCTAATGAGATGCAAAGTGGGCGTCACTGGGCAGAACAACCTTGTAAATATCGTTGATGTGCACATCGTGATATTTACAAGGAGGCCCAGTTTTCGCCAAAAACTAACGTCTGCAAAAATGCTGACTTACCCATCCCTAACATAGGGGGTGGATTATGCTGATATGACCACAGGGTCGTATCAGCAAGGTTATCGCTGTTTTCCATGGAACATTGCTGGTTTTCCAGTGATGTTCCATGGAAACCAACGCTATTGCAGGAAAAATTATTGCCATCGCGATATGCATAGTTAATATAGCGCTAGCATGGCGATAATTATCTGTGATAGCCGGCGATAGCAATTCTCACGCACATAACGACCAGCGATAATTATCAACAGATCCATCTGGCATGGGCCTCGCATATTCATGATCTCTTGGAAGAGGAAGGGATGGAGCTTTCAGTTACTGAAATCCCTCAGAAACCTGGAATCCTAATCCGCTACCAGCTTGTCTTTGCCCGGAATATTTTCTGCCATGACAGTGATGCTCTGCGAGAAGCAAAAGTGGCAAAAGTCTCGGGCAGTGTTGGATAGAAGACGAGATCCCGTACCTCCCAGGCGGTTGATATACTGGACCGCTGACACATTGTTCTTCCGAAGGAGGATGCAACAAGTGCTCTTTATGGGTGAGATTGACTCGATAGCAAAAGAGCCCACCAGAAGCTCCAGGCAATTGATATGTAGCTTCAATTCTTCGGTTGACCACCGACTGCCTGTTGCGCTCCAACCCCGGCGCTGGCATCTGACTCGATGACCACATCTGGAGAGACTCAGAAAATGGCCTTGCCATTCCATGCTTCCATTTGTCTGAGCCGTCATAGAAGCTCCTCCTGTGCCTCGCCTGTCAGAGGGATCGAGTGATTGTAGCTAAAATTCCTTTGTAAGTAACGGGGGCCTCATAGATGAGACTCCTTGCGCCTCCGGAACCTCACTTTTTGTGACGTTCCGTGGCGCAGAAGCCTGCGTGATATTTATCAGGCAGCACTAAGCCACTTTTTTTGGCTTAATGCTGCCTGATAAATATCAGCCCCTTTAAGGCAGTGTTCTGCATTAAAGGGACGTACAATGGGTGTTGCTGGAGGCGTTCCCAGCAACATCCATGGCCTTTTGAAACTGCCCCAGATTTATGAGAAAAATGTAAATCTGAGGCAGTGCCAAAAGCTTACATGGGCGGCGTAAGGGAGGCACAATGAGGAGAAATATCTTTATTTCTCCTCTTTTTCCCTTTTTAGGTCTCGCGCCTAGCGTTGCACTGCACAACGGTGCTCGCGCAGCAAGAGTCCTTTTGTCCGGGGTTCAGAAATGGACCCTGGAATCGTACAAGCTCGTGCTTGTGTTTTTTGTTTTGTCTTCTATTATTGGGCTTTTAGTGGCTGTATTTTTTAGACAGAGCACGCAATAGGCCAAAGGCAGGCGCATCGCTCCGCCCACGGCCTATTGGTGTCTGTTACGTGCACTAAAGCCTATCTGGTTTAAATTATCGTACCCAGACGCGGGCGCGATAATTGAAAGCATATGGCTGTCTGTGGTGCACGCGCGCGCACCATTGGCGGCTGTCTCTGCTTCCAAAAGCGACTGCTTTCGGTTTCGCGATCGCTTTACTTGTGGCTTTCCTTTCAGTTTTGCGATCACTTTACTTGTGGCTTTGCGGCTGCAATACAGTTTGTTGCGTAATTGGGAGGAATGCGTGGCTAATCTTTATGCGGATACAAGGTAAAATAAATGAAGGCGGTTACAAGGCAAAGTAAATGAAAATGCGCTGCAAATATTTACTTCGGTACAAGGTAAAAAAAATGAAAAATGCACGGCAAATATTTACGCGGTTACAAGGTAAACAATGCGTGCCTAATAATTGCACTATACTTCTCTTATTCTAATGTCGCATCAGGCTTACTGAAATAATTGACTATATCTGCTTAGCTACAAAACAAGGACTCGTTGGGGCTAAGTCATACTTTCTGACTGGGCTGAAAACGTGTGATTTTGGATAGAGTTCTTTCTCTTTCCGTTAGCCGATTCCCTTAATCTAAAATGGCGCTTGCTTACAAATAGAGTTATAGACATATAGACAGAAATACACAGAGCTAGACCTAGGTACAGGAAAACAGACGTACACACATATAGAAAAGGAGATTAACAACCAAAGAGATCTACAGAAACAGAGGCACATACACAAAGCTAGAAACTGAGACAGATAGACAAAGAGGAACAGAGGCAGAGATAAAGACAGAAACTTATAAACATTAAAAGGCACATATAGAGTTTGATACATACACGCAAATACAGTGTACACATAGGTAGACACATATAGCGGAGCATGACGGGCACAGAGGAGCACATACAAAGACAGAGACACACAGATAGACTGAGAGAGAGATAGAAACGCACAAACTAAGAGAAAGATGAATACACTATCAGAGAAGAAACTGAAAGTAAAACAAATACATCTTGTGGCTTTGCTTTCAGTTTTGCGATCACTTTACTTGTGGCTTTGCGGCTGCAATACAGTTTGTTGCTTAATTGGGAGGAATGCGTGGCTAATCTTTACGCGGTTACAAGGCAAAGTAAATGAAAATGCGCCGCAAATATTTACTTTGTTACAAGGTCAAATAAATGAAGGTGGTTACAAGGTAAAAAAAATGAAAATGCGCGGCAAATATTTACGCTGTTACAAGGTAAACAATGCGTGCCTAATAATTGCACTATACTTCTATTTTTCTAATGTCGGGTCAGGCTTACTGAAATAATTGACTGTATCTGCTTAGCTACAAAACAAGGACTCGTTGGGGCTAAGTCATACTTTCTGACTGGACTGAAAACGTGTGATTTTGGATAGAGTTCTTTCTCTTTCCATTACCCGATTCCCTTAAGTTGTGTGTGGTTCTGTGTGTGTGTGTGTGTGTGTGTGTGTGGTTGTGTGGGTGGCCGTGTGTGTGTGGTTGTGTGTGTGGTTGTGTGTGGTTGTGTGTGTGGTTGTGTGTGAGTGTGGTTGTGTGTGTGGTTGTGTGTGTGTGTGTGTGGTTGTGTGTGGGTGTGTGGTTGTGTGTGTGTGGTTGTGTGTGGTTGTGTGTGTGGTTGTGTGTGTGTGGTGTGTGTGTGGTTGTGTGTGTGCTTGTGTATGGTTGTGTGTGTGTGGTTGTGTGTGTGTGTGGTTGTGTGTGTGTTGTGTTTGTGGTTGTGTGTGTGGTTGTGTGTGTGGTTGTGTGTGTGTGTGGTTGTGTGAGTGTGTGTGATTGTGTGTGTGTGGTTGTGTGTGGTTGTGTGTGTGGTTGTGTGTGTGGTTCAGTGTGTGTGGTTGTATGTGTGGTTGTGTGTGGTTGTGTGTGTGTGGTTGTGTGTGTGTGTGTGATTGTGTGTGTGTGGTTGTGTGTGGTTGTGTGTGTGGTTGTGTGTGTGGTTCAGTGTGGGTGTGGTTGTATGTGTGGTTGTGTGTGTGGTTGTGTGTGTGGTTGTGGTTGTGTGTGTGGTTGTGGTGGTTATGTGTGCGGTTGTGGTGGTTGTGTGTGTTGTTGTGGTGGTTGTGTGTGGTTGTGTGTGGTTGTGGTTGTGTGTGTGGTTGTGGTTGTGTGTGTGGTTGTGTGTGTGGTTGTGTGTGTGTGTTGTGTTTGTGGTTGTGTGTGGTTGTGTGTGTGGTTGTGTGTGTGGTTGTGTGTGTGTGTGTGTGGTTGTGTGTGTGGTTGTGGTTGTGTGTGTGGTTGTGGGTGTGGTTGTGTGTGTGTGGTTGTGTGGTTGGGTGTGTGATTACACATCACATAATTACACTGTATTCAATACAACATAAATACACTCCACATACCACTCAGTACTACATAATTTCATGTCACATAATTACTCTCTACTTAATGCAAGATAAATACACTCCACACAATACCACTCTGTGCCACATAATAACACAACACATAATTACACTGTACTCAATGCAACATAAATACACACCTTTCACTTAGGTTCGTGCTATATTAAAAAAAACCAATTGCAATGCAATAGGTCTCACATTACTGAATCGTTGAGCTGCTATTGGTGTTGCATTATTATTAGCAATGCCAACAGCTCAAACTTTAATAATGCGAGACCTATTGCATTAAAAATGCTTGTTCTATATGTGCTGCATTCTGCAGCACACATAGAAAGAGGAAAAGCCTCTTGTGATTATTTTTGTACAGAAAGGTTTCCCTTCCTGTAAAAAAGTAATCATCCCCTCAACGCAGGCCCCCTTGCATCATGGTGCAAAGGTGCCTGCGTCGGCACCCAGCAGCCCATTGTGCGCCGGCACAGGGAAAAGGACAGGAATGCACTGTATCTTATAGATATGCACATTCCTGCCCTTTTCTTTTGCCGTAGGGAAGCGCAGCAGGGAAGGGGTGGGCGCCACTGCTGCGTCACAAAAATGACGCAACGGCGGCGCAAAAGTGGGCATGAGACTTGTAAATCTGCCCCTATAAAAGTAAAAGACTCAAAAGTACAACAAGACTGAGACAGAAAACAAGAGACCGGGACGGACAGATCTTGATTCCACCCTACACCAGACCACACGAGGGACAATCACATGATGGAGGCTTCTTCCCATTTTAGATCAGTGCCTTCTCATGTCTTCCTTCTGAAGGACAAATTCAAGATGCTTATTCTGGCCTAGGAACTGTCTGCCCTTGACTCCAGAGACTGGATAGTATCGTTGGACATGCAGGACGCTTATTTTCACATCTCCGTCCTGCGGGCCCCCAGGTGCTATCTGCAGTTCATGGTGGACATGAGCATACTGAGGTCACTGTGCTCCCCTTTGGTCCAACCAGTGCTCTTGATGGCGGTAGTGGCAGCACATCTTCAGATGCCAGGGGCCACAGACTTCCCCTACCTCGATGACTGGCTGCTGAAGGCTGGCTCACCCCAGGCAGTTGTCACTCACCTCTTGACGCCAGTGGGGTTTACTATCAACACACCAAAGTCACACCTGACTGCTTCTCCAATGCTTCCTTCCATCAGAGCCGTTCTGGATGAGGTCCAATTTTGTGCCGTTGTCCCGGAGAGGAGAGACCAGGACATTCAGACTAAAATTCCAATCTTTCAGCCTCTGTCCAGGATTTCAGTGAGGTCAACCCTGAGGCTGCTGGGAATGATGGCCTCCTGCATCCTGCTGGTGAAGCACACCAGGTGGCACATGCAGGCTCTGCAGTGGGATCTGAAGTCTGAGTACCCCCAACATCAAACAGATCCCTCCGACCATGTCCAGATCTCGGATAAGACTGCAAAAGCCCTTAAGAGGAATCGCAGTCCGAGGGAAGTGACTAACTAGCTATTCAGATTAAAATGTTACATGATACGATGGATCTAGACATACATAAAGTAGAGGGTGCAAAAGAAAAACCCTGAAAATGTACTGTCGAACCTAACAAACTGCTGCTATGAAACTATGATCTTACACTATATTGTATGCTTAAGTGAAAATGAGAAATGATGCATCATTGTATTACAATAGAAAATGTTAATAAAAAGTTATCACAAAGCAATACATGGAATGGGACTGCTCTTCATCAGGAGTAAAATCACCAAACACATTCAACAAAGGAACCTCCGCTCTAAAGGGGCACCTCGCCTCAAGATCCCAAGATACAGGAAAAAAAACATGGGTGGCACATCCTTCTCTGTTCAAGCAGCCAAAATATGGAACTCTTTACCCCCAACATAAGATCCACCGACAACCACCTTATCGTCAGAAAACTACTCACGGATTGGCCCTTCCCCACATAAGCACCATACGCAAACAGAAATTTACTGGATACCCCTCGATATATAAGCATTTATTTTCACTGTAGATATCTACCTATCTTTGTGTATTGCTTTATATAAACATGTAGAATAATTATGTTGTTAAACAATTGATTAAAGTTCAATAACACTTGAAAACCGGAGCTTATCTGATGCCTCCTTGGTCTACATGTACTTGCTACCATTGTGCATCTATGTACCTTCCATGTACTTGGATCTGTGTATTTGCTACTTTTCTCCTGAAAAAGCATAGCCAATGCACTACCCTATTTCTCATCCTGTACCTCTAGTAATAGCTTTAATCTACATAAATTTACCTCTTTTATGCATCTATATACTTTTAATGTACTTATGGGTCTATATATCTATCACTTTCTTCAAATTTAGCATTTCCAATGCACTACCCTATTTCTCAGCCTATACCTCCCTCAATATATCTTCTAGCTCAACTTTCTGACTCATCTCAAACTTCTTTCTACTACTCTTTCCAATCCACTCCCTTATTTCTCACCCTATACATCTATCAACATATCCTCTACATCCACTCTCTCATGTATCCCAAACCCCATACCACTACCAAGATCCCTAAAATACCCTTTCCAGACTCTCCCCTACTCTACTCCTCCTTGCCTCTTTTACTATACTGATCGCCCCAAAACAAACCCTTCTAAACTCTTCCCTCTGACTCTTCCCCTCCAAACCCCTTTTTACTCATCCAAAAGCCTCTTCCTACTGCTATGACCTAAAAAAAAAGAGATTTTTTTTTCAAAATCCTTCACTCTTCTATCACTGCGCTATCATTTTCAATCAAAATAACAGACTAACATTTTCACTTCCCAAATCCCATATTCCACTATACTAATTCACCACTAATCCTTTATGGATTCCAGAGTAGCGTGATACTCGCCAATGAAGCGTTTCAACACTCCATCAGGGTTACAAGAGCTATATAAATGCAAACCTTTTTTCCGTTTCTACCCCTCACCAACCCTTCTCAATCCAAATAACTGACTAACACCACCACTCAAATTACTTTCATGTTTCACCATACTAATTCAACACTTATCCTTTATGGGTTCCAGAGTAGCGTGCTACTTGCCAAAAAAGCGTTTTAACACCCCATCAGGGGTGGCAAGCGCTATATAAATACAAACCTCGTTCCCTCTTCTATCCCAACGCCTACCCTTCTCTATCTGAATAACATATCCACCACCCAAAATATTTCTTATTTCGCTAAACTAATTTTCAACACTAATCCTTTATGGGTTCCGGAGTAGCGTGCTACTCGGCAGAGAAGCGCTTGAACACCCATCAGGGGTAACAGGAGCTATATGAATGTAAAACTTTCTTTCCCCTTCTATCCCTCCGCTATCCTTCTCACTCCAAATAACTGACTAATATCCACCACTCAAATTACTTTCATATTTCACCATACTAATTCATCACTAATCCTTTATGGGTTTTCAGAGAAGCGTGCTACATGCCAAAAAAAACGCTTCAACACCCCATCAGGGGTTAGAAGCGCTATAGAAATACAAACCTTTTTTCCTCTTCTATCCTTCTGCTATCCTTCCGAATCCAAATAGCTGACTAACCTATCCATCACTTAAAATTACTTTCATATTTCACTATACTAATTCAACACTAATCCTCTATGGGTCCCGGAGTAGCGTGCTGCTCGCCGAAAAAGGGTTTTGACGCCTCGTCAGGGATAGTAAGCGCTATATAAATGCAATTACAATACAATTACAATAGCGCTAACTCAAGCAAATGTAAAACATATTGCATTTCCAATATGTGTATTTCTTTCCTGCTGATTTTCCAAGTTGTGCCCCTTAATTTGAACATGGCGCTTACAGATTCAAAAATATAGATAAGAACGGAAAGCCTGCTGTCTTACACATGCCCCTAGTTGGCATGGGAAATGAATCATAAGTAGTACTTGACATATACCTTGAAAGCGTAAAGCATGTGCTGTGCACATCAAAGTGACAATGGGGAAAGACAGCCAATAGCTCTAGCAAAACACTTAAAAGTTTCTTAAGGCGAGACCTAATGGCTATGCCAATGCTTGTTTTATGTGGGTGCGTGCGAGAGAGAGAGAGAGAGAGAGAGAGAGAGAGAGAGAGAGAGAGAGAGTAAGAGATTGAGCCGGAGGGAGGGGGGAGTACCTGTTCAGTAAGCTTTAGGTGCAGTACCATCCTCTGTTACTAGAGGGAAGTCTGCCTGAAAGCAACAAGCTCTCTTTGGTAATTTGCATACCCAGAAGCCTCTGCGAAGCCACAATCCTTTCCGTTTCATTGTGACTGGTAAAGTAGTCGTATTTGGCACTGAGAAACAGAAACCTTCTTATGTGTATATACATTTTGGTAAGATAGCATTACATTTGACACTCTGACTAACATCTGTAAAGTCACTCTACTTTTCATCAGAGATATTTATAATACTATGAGGCAGAGGTTCCTGGTCTGTCATTGTTGACTTGACATATGAAGCAGTTCATTAGACTTCGAGTAATGATGATAGCGTCAATATGCTCTAATTTTTGAGGGGTCTTGATATTACTTAAGATCCCACATGAATACAAGAGTGTTATGGAAGACGTTTCGTTAGTCTATCAATCAACTTTAAACAGTAAATTGCTATTTATCTGCTAAAATGTTGGAACAATCACTTCTATGCTATGGCGGTGTTCGGTAAAAACTATAATGCGCTATTTAAAGGTATAATAATTCCTGGTGCGTTCCGGCGCTGCAAGGTGGCACTGTGTTGCATGAATTTTAAACAAATATGGTCCGAATCTTGGCGCTATGAAGTTTGGCGCTATGAACAGCTTGATCCCATCTCTAATTTCTTGGGAAGCAGAAGTGATGGGAGCTTTGATGCGGTTGGTTTAAATCAACTTTGTTCCGGAAGCTGCCAGCATCAGTTTTGGATAAGATTAGACAGGAGGATGAACTTGTGAAGCTGAGGAAACCTAGATGCGCCTCGTTGAAGGAGCGAGAGGCGCAATGCAGCTCGAGGCGCTATAGGTGAGGACTGAGAGGGCCTCGGTGAAGGAGCAGGAGGTGCAATGCTCCTTCTTGCCGCCAGAGGTCAGGCTCCTCCAAAGCAAACAGACATCGCGTCACCGGCAATCTGCATACCCAGAATCCTATGCTCCTCCAAACACTGCTGCATGGCATGTGAAATCATTACAAACAGATGTTTATGGGGCGTAGCGATTAGAGTCCTCCCTGTTGGAATCTACTGTCTCCTAGGGGCTCTGGCACAGCACCCCTGCTGTATATATTTAGGTGCCTTGTGGCTAAGATCAAGTGTAGGGTCTCTGATGATCCCCCTATACTTCCAAAAGGCCACTCTTCCGGAAGACACAGGCACTTACAACCTGACGCATCTGGGAGATGTGTCACGTTGTAAAGCCCTGTGCCAGAAGTAGGCGTTCCTGTGCAGGGGGGGGGGTGGTGCGTTCCGGCACAGGAACGCCTCCTAAAAGTGGCTGAGTGAAATCTACAAGATTTGACTCAGTCACTTTTAAGCAGGCGTAAGGATTAACGCAGTATTAACAAGATAGGGCTCCCAGACCATTGCTGGAGTTGCGTCGCGCTTGCGACGCAACTCCAGCAATGCGCCACTTTTACGGCACAGATGCGTCACGCATCTGTGCCGTTTTTGCCCCATGGTGCGCATACAATGCGGCGCATCCATGGTGGCGGAGCTGTGGCGCACAATAACTGGCGCATCCCTGCTGATATGCAGGGATGCGCCAGTTATAGTAAATCTGCCCCTTTGACTACCCTCTTTCCTCTCTCCGCATCCACCCTCCCTCCTCACCTGTCTCCGCCTAAATATGATCTCAAATCTTCATCTCTGTTTAACATCAGCAATGATAACTCTCTTTCCACCTCAGATTCACCAGCAACCCCTCTCAATCACCATCTATCCCCACCTTTTACTCCTGCACCCCAAAACCCCCGCCCCCCCCTCCCAGCACTCCTTTGAGCCACCTAACTATCCGTGCTCGGCCCTACTCTCTCTGGAAAATAAATGAGGATTTCTCATCTCCTCTAAATCCCGGCTTGAAGCTTCCATCTCACCCCTAAGAAAGAGCAGGATCCGTTCTACTCTAGAGCGGGAACAGAAACCGTACTTGAGCCTATGTCATGTTACCAGCTGAGTTCAAACAGCCTCTATGGAGCATGCGCACTACGCTCAGCCACGTCCTGTATCTTTCGTCATACACACAGGCCTTTTGTTAGTATTCTGAAAAGCATCATTCCCACAATCCTTGGCTCTATATCTGCATACACACGATGCATTCACTAGTCTCACCATACACGGGCATATTATCAAGTGCCTTATCTCCGCTTTTTTGGCTTTAAAAGCCAAAAAAGCAGAGATAATGTTTTCACCCTATTAACAAGAGGGTGATAACATGCATTAGTGCATGTTAGCACCCTTTTACCCGACGCCTTCCTTTGCATCTCTAATGAGATGCAAAGTGGGCAGCACTGGGCAGAACAACCTTGTAAATACTGCTGATGTGGACATCGTGATATTTAGAAGGCGGCCCAGGCATCTTTGAAGATGTTAGTTTTTGGCGAAAACCGCGGTTTTCGCCAAAAACTAACGTCTGCAAAAATGCTGACTTACCCATCCCTAAAATAGGGGGAGGATTATACTGATACGACCATAGGATTGTATCAGCAAGGTTATCGCCGTTTTCCATGGAACATCCCTGGTTTTCCAGGGATGTTCCATGGAAAACAACGCTATCGCAGGAAAAATTATCACCATTGCGCTATGCGTAGTTAATATAGCGCTAGCATGGCGATAATTATCTGCGATAGCCTGCGATAGCAATTCTCACGCACATAACGACCAGCGATAATTATCAACAGATCCATCTGGCATGGGCCTCGCATATTCATGATCTCTTGGAAGAGGAAGAGATGGAGCTTTCAGTTACTGAAATCCCTCAGAAACCTGGAATTCTAATCCGCTACCCGGTTGTCTTTGCCCGGAATATATTCTGCCATGACAGTGATCCTCTGCGAGAAGCAAAAGTGGCAAAAGTCCCGGGCAATGTTGGATAGAAGACGGGATCCCGTACCTCCCGTGCGGTTGATATACTCGACCGCTGACACATTGTTCTTCCGAAGGAGGATGCAACAAGTGCTCTTTATGGGTGAGATTGACTCGATAGCAAAAGAGCCCACCAGAAGCTCCAGGCAATAGATATGTAGCTTTAATTCTTCGGTTGACCACCGATCGCCTGTTGCGCCCCAACCCCAGCGGCTGGCATCTGACTCGATGACCACATCTGGAGAGACTCTGAAAATGGCCTTGCCATTCCATGCTTCCCTATGTCTGAGCCATCATAGAAGCGCCTCCTGTGCCTCGCCTGTCAGAGGGATCAAGTGATTGTAGCTAAAATTCCTTTGTAAGTAACGGGGGCCTCATAGATGAGACTCCTTGCGCCTCCGGAACCTCACTTTTTGTGACGTTCCGTGGCGCAGAAGCCTGCGTGATATTTATCAGGCAGCCCTGAGCCACTTTTTGTGGCTTAATGCTGCCTGATAAATATCAGCCCCTTTAAGGCAGTGTTCTGCCTTAAAGGGGCGTACAATGGGTGTTGCTGGGGGCGTTCACAGCAACATCCATGGCCTTTTGACACTGCCCCTGATTTATGAGAAATCGTAAATCTGAGGCAGTGCCAAAAGCTTACAGGGGAGGCGTAAGGGAGGCACAATGAGGAGAAATATCTTTATTTCTCCTCGTTTTTCCTTTTCTCGGTGTGCTGCATTCTGCAGCACACATAGAAAGAGGAAAAGCCTCTTGTGATTATTTTTGTAGAGAAAGGTTTCCCTTCCTGTACAAAAGTAATCATCCCCTCAACGCAGGCCCCCTTGCACTATGGTGCAAAGGTGCCTGCTTTGGCGCACGGCAGCCCATTGTGCGCCGGCACAGGGAAAAGGACAGGAATGCGCTGTATCTTATAGATACCCCACATTCCTGCCCTTTTCTGTTGCTGTAGGGAAGTGCAGCAGGAAGGCCTGCTGCGCTGTCCTACGGAAAAACCTCATAAATGAGGCCCTGAACCTTTAGGCGTTGTAGAGCTCTGTCATGCAGAGGGCCTGGGAAAATCGCTTGAATCGAGGATGCCAAGAATCCTACAATACTGGCCAGAGATCTCAGAAATACTATCTGTTTTGACAAAGAAAATAAGTTGTGCTGTTACGGAGTTTATGTGAAATCCCAAGAATTCTACCAGTTGGAAAGGTGTCATCATGGATTTCTTGGAGTTTATGACAAAACCCAGATTCTGAAGGAGTGACACTGTCTAACTCAGATGTAATAATAATAATGAGCGATCTTGCACAAACAGAAGCATGTCGTCTAGGTAGATGATCATACGAACTCCCATCTCTCTTAGACGAGTGACTAGAGGTTTTAAGAGTTTGGTGAATACCCACGGGGCTGACGATAGGCCGAATGGCAGGGATTGATATTGATACCACTGGCCTCTCCATTCAAAGTGCAGATACCATTGATGAGGGTGAAAAATGGGGTCAGTCAAATAGGCGTCTTTGAGATCTAGTCGGACCATCCAGTCCCGTTCTTGAAGCAGATCTCTCAAAAGATGGATGCCCTCCATCCTAAAATGACGGTAAATCATAAGGGGTTGAACATTCTGAGGTTCAGGACTAATCTCTGACCTCCCCCTTTCTTTTTAACCAAAAAGACATTGCTGCAGAAACCCTCGGGGTGAGAAGCCACTGCAGCCATAGCCTGTTTTGTCAAAAGTTCTTGCAAATCGGAGTTGTTAAAAAACACTTCTTGTTGGGAAAAATGGAGAGGGGGAGGAGTCTTGGACGGGGACTTGGGCAAATTCTATCTGATAGCCTTGAACAGAATTTAGAACCCATGCATCTGAGGTAATTGTTGCCCAGTTCATCACAAAATATTTCAACCTGTCCCCCAAAGGAAGCGTCGGAAGAATAGGGTAAGACATTACCTGTGGACTGTGTGTTGTTGTTTCGGAAGCCCCTGTTGATACCTCAGTTGAAACGCCCTTTGAAGCCCCTGGATCATGTAGGATAGAAACCTGCTTGGGCTCGGTCTTGGGAATAACCCCTGCGTCTGGGGTTGTATCCACGGTGAGGACCTTGCTGGTTGAAGCGGCCGGTCGAGAGTCCTCTGCCACGACGGCCCTGCCAGAAAGGGGGTTGAACACTCACTTGAGTGAGGTATGAGATTTATCTAATGAAGCGAAGGTATTCTCAAATTTCGCTATGTCCATCACAAAGCGATGTCTAAACAACTGACCTTCTGCCAGTGGGCCGGGTTCCGCTGAGGCCAATTCAGCTAGCTGTGGATCTATGCGTAAAAGGACAGATTTGCGTCTTTTTGACAAAAGGGCGCAATTAGCGTTGCCAAGGAAGCAGATCGTCCTTAGAGTCCAGCCTACTAGAACGTCTGGGTGGATTGCCGATTTTGCTTCCTGTGCCTGAAGGGCCAATTCTAGAATCTTAGCTACGGGCCCGGACACGTCAAGGAGTTTGTCCTGGCAGGTTCTCAGGGCGTAATCTATACCTTTTTTGGGTCTTTGCTGTACTTCTTCCAAAAAATTTGTCAATATCCGGTGTGAGGGCAGTCTTGTGAGGGAGGTCAGGGCGGGGACATTCAAGGCGAAGTCGTAAACGGACTTCTTTGTCGAAACTGCGACTGCTTGTGCAGGGGACCATTCTGATTACCTGGGGTGAATAATGCTTGCAGGTTCGAAAGAGAAGGGATATGTAAGTGATGGAGAAAAGGAGTGTTTGCGATGTTTTTTAACGTTTAGGGTTGCGACTCTTGAGAAGAGGAGGTATCTGTGTCTGTATCCGTAATAGTAATTGTTGCCAGGGGATAAGAGCGTGGCGGAGGGGCCAGAGGGTCCACACTGTAATCATGGTCCTCGTCTCCTTCAGTAACTCTTGTAATTATTTTAACAAGTGGCCAAGTCGGGGCAGAAGGGAAAGTTAGTGGGGCTGTGCGGGAAGGGAAGGGGTGGGCGCAGGGGCACGTCCTACCAGCTTGTCGCACCCCTGGGAAATGGGCGCAGGGCTGAGGACAAAGCCTTGTCCAACTTCCTTCCCACTGTCTTGTCAATCATGGACTCCATCCTTTCATCATAATAATAGTCTTCATCTTCCCCTGGGCCATAGGCAGCCAGATCTTGTTCATAATGTCATATTCAGACGTGTCTCAAGGGAGTTCGGTGCACTCCAATAAAAAAAAATCCAAAAGCCAATAATTTGCAGCCCTGTTCAGCTTGTAAGCAGGGCGTCAGAAGTGAGCAATAGCTGGTGCAGATAGGCCACAAATGGTACCAAAAAAAAGTGCTGTCACTACAGGACTTACGAGGGGGGAGAAGATCCCTGACAGCCCAAAGGACAAGCTTCAGTATCTTCAATAACAATTGCAGGCGATATAAGAATTTCCAAAAATTATCTTTAAGAGGATTTGCCAAAATACGATAAATGTCAAAGTAAGTAAGCCGGAGGCCTGCTACCGGCACAAGTCTACAGATCCCCTTATTCTTGCAGTCCTGGGGAAAAGGCGGCTCCAGCATGCGCCTGAGAAGCTGCTTTGCGTATGGTGGACCGCGTGCAGCCTTCCGTAGAGGCAGCGTGTATGTAGCCCAATTGGGCTGCATACGGGTCCTTGTTCCCTGGACGGGCCACTCCCAAGCAGTAGCGCGAGGAGTGAACTTACCGCAGCGGCAGCGCGGCTCACAATATTACACAAAAAGGGGCAAATCAAAAAGGGAAAAAGTTGGTGGGAAAGATGCAACACGCACCGTTATCGAGGGGAAAACCAAAAGGGAAGAACAAATTGATTACAGGTTAGACAAAACTTCAAGTAGACTGCATCGCGATCTGGGCGTCGATCGAGCACAGATGCCGATCATGAGTGCGCTATAAATATCGCAAGGAAGCAAACAATCTAAAACAATCACAATAAGGTGAAATAATCACAACTTAGTGACTTCAACAAGCACTAGCATTAGCATAAGAGCAGAGTCTGATATGCAAAATAGAAAGGCACTTATCTTGACTGCAAAGCAGCAAAGGAAGAGGCAGTTAACCCGTTTGCTGCTTCTGTCGGCCAACAGCCGTCGTGAGCACTACCTCCGTAGTGCTGCGCATGTCCGTTGGCCGACGCGTCCCCGCCCACTCTTCAAAGCCACCGCACTGCGGTGGATTTTCGGCCCCGGTAAACAGGTTAAGATGGTGCCTCTCTATTTTGTATATGCTGGACATTGTTGTTTGGTGTTTTATGGAGGCGTGGTTCAAAGCCTCATGGGAAATGTAGTGTTTTGAATGTTTAACAGCATATTCGGAGCCTCCGGTCCTGCCATAGAATCGCCGAGCCCATGCCAGGACGGAGGAGCAGGGGCGCTGGCGAAAGCAAAAGAGATGCTTGAATCAAAGTGGTAGGAAGAGTTACTCATTGAAGGGCTAATGTATCAAATTCTTATACTCTTTTTGGAAACAAAATATTTTTTGAGCCTATTCGCTTCCAAACACTTGCCGTAGTATTGCTCCTTACAATTACACACTGCTTCTCAATGCCCGCTTCCTCCTTGTTGTTGGGAAGGAATGGGATCAGAAATTAAATCAGGGTTGTATCTCAGTTACATACAGAGGTAGAAGGGGTCGCAACTACTCTGATCGGCGTTCCCATACTTGTGTCTAGAATTGCAATCTGTTCCTATTTATCTTATACAATACTGTTCCTACTTTCCAAAAAGAACAAGCACTGGCAAAGCCAATAGGTTAGCCTATGCGAGATCTGTTGACTTTGTCATTGAGGGTCCGAGGGTCCCCTTTTTAGGTCAAAGCCTACCAGATAGAGCACCTGTCTGGTTTGTTAATGACATCCAGATCCAGCCTGACACTTGATGAAATAGTCGAAATGTGAGGAATCTCCGGTTAGAAGGCTCTAGCAGAAAATGTGCCGCCATCCTGCCTAAGGGGAACATGGCATAGACTATCCTGAAAGTCTTTCTTTGCTTTTATCAGATTAGTAACATCCTAATTACATAACAACTATGGGGCAGATTTACGTTCCCTGGCGCATCTCTGCAAATCAGCAGGGACGCGCCAGGGAAGATGCGTCACGCAAGTTTGCCCTTGCGCCACCGCAGATGCGCCGCATTTACAATTCGGTGCATCGTGACACAAGGACAAGCAGATGCGTGACGCATCTGCTGGCGTAAGGTTGGCGCAGTGCTGAAGTTGTGTCGCAAGCGCGACGCAACTCCAGCACTGGTCCAACCTGCCCTATCCCTAACATGGTGCGTCACGCCTTACGCCTGCTTGAAGCAGGCGTAAGGATTTGACGCACCAGCGTCAGAAAAGTGACTGCGTGAAATCTTGTAGATTTTACTGCGTCACTTTTCCGAGGCTTTTTCCGATGTAACGCCCACCCTGCATACATTAAACCGGACAGGGGTTTAATGTTTCGCAGGGCTTTACAATGTGACGCATCTCCGTAGATGTGCCACGTTGTAAATCTGTTGCAGTTTTGCGCTAGCTTTCCGCCGCCGCTGCATCACAAAAATGACGCAACGGCGGCGCAAAAGTGGGCATGAGACTTGTAAATCTGCCCCTATAAAAGTAAAAGACTCAAAAGTACAACAAGACTGAGACAGAAAACAAGAGACCGGGACGGACAGATCTTGATTCCACCCTACACCAGACCACACGAGGGCAATCACATGATGGAGGCTTCTTCCCATTTTAGATCAGTGCCTTCTCAACGTCTTCCTTCTGAAGGACACATTCAAGATGCTTATTCTGGCCTAGGAACTGTCTGCCCTTGACTCTAGAGACTGGATAGTATCGTTGGACATGCAGGACGCTTATTTTCACATCTCCGTCCTGCGGGCCCCCAGGTGCTATCTGCAGTTCATGGTGGACATGAGCATACTGAGGTCCCTGTGCTCCCCTTTGGTCCTACCAGTGCTCTTGATGGCGGTGGTGGCAGCACATCTTCAGATGCCAGGGGCCACAGTCTTCCTCTACCTCGATGACTGGCTGCTGAAGGCTGGCTCACCCCAGGCAGTTGTCACCCACCTCTTGACGCCAGTGGGGTTTACTATCAACACACCAAAGTCACACCTGACTGCTTCTCCAATGCTTCCTTCCATCAGAGCCGTTCTGGATGAGGTCCAATTTTGTGCCATTGTCCCGGAGAGGAGAGACCAGGACATTCAGACTAAAATTCCAATCTTTCAGCCTCTGTCCAGGATTTCAGTGAGGTCAACCCTGAGGCTGCTGGGAATGATGGCCTCCTGCATCCTGCTGGTGAAGCACACCAGGTGGCACATGCAGGCTCTGCAGTGGGATCTGAAGTCTGAGTACCCCCAACATCAAACAGATCCCTCCGACCATGTCCAGATCTCGGATAAGACTGCAAAAGCCCTTCTGTACCCCTCTCCTTATGCCAACCAGAGCTGGCAATGGTGACCGATGCACCGCTTCTTGGCTGGGACAGTCACCTTGAAGAGCTGGAGATCTGAGGTGTCTGGTCTCTGGCAGTGGCCAGGCTCCACATCAACCTTCTGGAGCTGAGGGCCATCCGCTTTGCGCTGAAAGCCTTCCTGCCGTCCACCAAAGTGGGGCTGGTGTAGATGATCATGGACAACACCACAGCCATGTGCAATAAACAGGGCGGGGTAAGGTCACAGACCCTGTGTCAGGAAGTCTTGCAGCTTTGGAAATGGCTGGACTATCAATGTATCTTCATCATGGTAAACCACCTGGTAGGATCTTTGAATGTCAGGGCGGACAAACTCACCTGCCGACACCTAGCGGACTACGAGTGGCTGTTATACCTCTTTGTGGCGCAAGGTCTCTTCCAGGCATGGGGTGAACCTTGGCTCGATCTCTTCACCACTGCCAAGAATGCATAATCTCAGAGGTTCTGATCTTTCGAGATTCTGAGGCATTTCTCTCTCTGAGAAGTGCTCCACCTACATTGAACTCAGGACTCAAGTATGCCTTCCTGTCAATGCCTCTCCTGCCACGAGTTCTGAAAAAGATCAGGAATGACCAGGCCCAAGTCATCCTAGTGGCCCCAGGTGGGGCACAGACAGTACAGTATCCAGAGCTCCTGGGCATGAGAATCTGTCCTCCGATCAGGCTGCCCCTCCGGGAAGATCTACTGTTGCAACAAAGGGGCAGAGTCTTGCAGTCGGCCCTCCACGATCTCCACTTTCATGCTTTAGAGATTGAGCCGCGGCAGCTGAATACCTTTGAGCCTTTCTCCTGAGTTGTTTGATGTCATCTTGGGTGTCAGGTGTCCCTTTTTTTTAGAACTTTATTTTTCATTTTACATATGAAAAGAACAAAAGCAAAAACAAATTGGCATTGGTACAGTGTCTAAGGCATACCATCGGATCAACAGTGGTACATAGAACAGGCAGCAGCATCCGGGAAGAAATGCTTAACGGGAAACAAATGCCCTTCTAGACGTAATTCAATGAATAAGGAGCCTGAGACATGTGCCCAACACACACAAGATATCCTAACGTTATTAGTCCTCACTCCCTTGCTGAGGGAGAGGTTCCTCATCCTCATCTGAGCTGCCTTCCCCGCTGGAACCCGTATGCTGCGAGGAGGACTCCCCCTCCACCAACCCAGTAGTGCACAGTTTGCGCCAGGCTGTAAGGTCATCCTGTAGCCACTCATCCCTTCGGGCGAGTTTCATATGGGCTTCTTCGGCTAGGGACCACTCGCGGACATCTTTAATCCAGGTGCACACTTCCGGGCCTCGCTGGCCCATCCAAGTTATAGCTACCCTGCGCCTAGCGAGCATTAATTGTAGTAGTTTATACGGGAGCTTCTTTTTCCTGGGCTTCCGGACAGCTGCCAATAAGCAATACAAGGGTTCCAGCTGCACTCGAATGCCCGTGGCCGTGACAACCCTGCTCATCACCTCCACCCAGAACTGTCTAACCATTGGGCAATTCCATGCCAGATGTAAAAAGCAGGCGTCCCTTAACGTAACCTGAGCTGGCCTGTGGTTGGGACAAATGTGTGGTCTCGTGCACCACTTGCTAGAATAACTCCCTGAGGCCAAGTTATCTGATATTTTGTTTTCTGCTCTTTCACCACCCGGAAAAGCTTTGCTTTGGGCACACGAGGTGAGCTGCACTTCCAAATTCTTACTCAGTTCTATAGATGAATATCGCCTAACTCCTATATTTTCATTAGATTGTATTACATTTTTATTATCCATATGATAGTCCAGATATGACTTTAAGTTAGAAACTTGGGGCATCAATTCAGGCTCCGTTTCACTCTGCCTTGATGACTCATTTGTCCCAACCATTGGAACACTCTGTACATCTACGCACTGTCCAGGTACTCCAAGGGAATTTAACCGGGGCACTGCATACGTATTCGCTTTATGTAGTCAGTCTTGATCCTCTAGAGACAACAGTCCTTCAAATCTATTTACCAGTAGAGGAGTGCTCACATTATTAGTACTGCTCCCTATCGATGGTCTATAAAAATAGCCTAATGGGAGGCAACAAATACAAGTGTTTTTGAGCGAACTCTCTTCATGGACATTTAATATGCTCCTAACCAGGTGGGGGCGTCTAAAGTTAATCACCACGCAATCTCCTTTTATATACTTCGGTGATTCCCCCAGCCACCCAACTCTGCAAACCATAAGAATATCTTCAGTATTTAGTGGACGGAAGCGTTTACATTTTGATAACCAGTCCACTACTTTGTTCCGTAGGTTAGCCCAGGTTTCCTTCTGCTCTCTTCTTAAGGCAGGCACTCCAGCTAACACCAATACATATGGACATGATGCTGGGGGTAACTGTATAACCTCCTCATTAGGTATTAAATCTGTACCTTTTGGACTGTATATTACTGTATTAACAGAGTGACTGCTTGGTCTATCAGGGGCTATTTGGACCTGCGGTCTATTTATCAGGCTCGTTCCTGTTCCAGCTATAGCCCGCAACCTGCCCTCAATATGTCCCTCTTTACGATGTTCCAAATTATTAGATTTAAGTAGAGGTGCATCTCTGGGCATATTACCCCTCCTGCGTGTTCCATCCTTATCATTGGTGACCCAACCCTCCATTTTGGTTGCATTTGCAAATACGTCTGCACTTGGGGGCCTCCATCCTGAGTATCCATGCAGGTAAGGCCGTCAGTCAACCTCGAGTGCCCTAATATAGTATTCAGTTGCTCCATTTTATTCTCTAAAAGACTTAAATTCACACGCATACGCTCCTCCAACTGGCTTAGCCTTGCCTTAAGCTCAGATTCTAAGGACATTTTTATTGTGTGCTCTAACCTTCCCACTATTTCCTCTGGGAGGTATGTGGAGCATAATCTAGTTCTGTCTGTGTGCTAACAGAATTTTTTGATAATATTCGTGCTTCCACATAACAATCTAGTTTTGTCACTTTAGTTGGCCCCCCACCTATCTTACCCTTAGGATTCCTCACAACAGGTTTATCTTTCTTCTGCGCCCGCTGTTCTTGCCCCTCTTTCCCCACAATCAGACTTTGCTTCCGTAGCCTCGATGTTATACCAGGACTAGATGAGCTACTCTTCGCTTCTAACGATACTTGTGGGGAAATTATAGGAGTAATTGACAGTCGTGAGTCATTATGGACCGTTATCACAGGTCTCAGCTGGATTGTTTGCGTTTTGTCTGTAGGTTTAGGCGAAAGCAGTAACCTATGTACAGAGGGATTAGTAGGGTCAAGAGATAAGCGCCTTTCTTCTAGTTGAATTTCGTGATCCAATAGTGATTCTGCTCTTATAATAAAGGCGTCTAATGTGGCAGCGGGGCCCTTGCCATTGCTCATAATTTTATCTGTAGCTCTCAACTTACAAAAGCAGAGAAACACAGTAATTAAAGGCCAGGAAGAAGTATATACAAGAGAACAATCTATTTAACAGCTACTGAAGCCCACGCCCTCTAAACTGGGTTGAACACAACTAATTGGGCTTACCCCACAGATGTCAATGTTCAGACGTTAGGGGGGTAGCCCAGTCCAGTCTCAGACGGGCCCGGACGGACCCGGGCACGCCCGCGCGCGTCCCACGCTGCGGGAGCCCTGCATTGTTTTTAGGCTCCTCCTGGTGCTTTGCTGGAGTGATCGTGGCGTGGGCGGCGTTTCCTGACGCTAAGGGTGCTGGGATATGTGGTCCCGGTCGGCGATCTCCACTCCCAGCCGAAGCCAGGACTACAGGGCTGCCCAGCTGACTCTACTGGCAGTGGACATCAAAGGAGCAGCGTTTTCCCCAGGTGAGTTACTCAGTTGTATCCCGGAGTCCAGCCGCCGCTGCTGCTTGTCTCTGCGCAGAGTTAGCAGGAAGCAAAGCGAGGGACCCCGGGGCTGCTCGCTGAGAGAGAGGGACCCATGACGCAAGTCATCACCCGGCAGCAGCTGAGAGCCTGTTTTGGCGTGGTGACAGTGCCGCGTACTACTCAAATTACTCAAATGATCCCTTTTAATTAATAAGTAACTCACTGAATATAAATATTACTTTCTTTAACTTAGATTGTTGATCCGCAACAAGATTTGTCAAAGTTCGCAAAGTTATAAAGTCCAAGGTCAGAGCTCAAGTTCTAGTTTGTTTAGCGTAACTTAAAAGTTCTGTGTGAGAAGTTGGCCTGGTATATGATGTTCACTAGTTAAAGTGACCACCTTGTACCATGCCAAGCAACCCTTATGGTGTGGTTGTAAGTCAACCTTTTTGGACTAGCTGCCCTAGTGGTAGCGTAGGCTAAGCAGTCTTTGAGGCTAAACTCGTTAAAGCGTGTTAAGCAGGCTGTTTTACCATATGTAACCCCCCGTTATACCAATGAAAGGACACCACACAGATATATATTCAAAATATATATGTATTTATTACTCAAAGTATCCCGTAGACTCTTTATGAGCACAGGAGCACAAATCGTTAAACAAGAAAGTATTACAATATACAGAAGTTGCACTTTATATGGATGGGCCCTGGTGGCCACTCAAACCATATACTAAAATAGTGGTATAAGTACCACGAACAGGAAAGGGAAAAGGCCTAGGGCCTCTAGAATCGCTGGGCCTACAAGGAGCTAACTTCAGTTAGTGACCAGGAGGTCCACGGGTCGCGTGTGCAGTGAGGAAAGTTACACGCGGTCTCCCATAGGTTTTCAGTGGGTGCGTAAAAGTTCAAAAGTTACTGCTAGAAGGGTCTTCTGGATGGACTACGAACTTAAGACTTAAAACACAGACACTAGAGATGTTTCTCTACACTTGGGCACCGGAGTGCCAGCTTTACCTCTCCCACAGGAAGCGGGTGCATAGGTCTCGAAGTGCGTCGGGTTTCGTCTATCTGTTCAATGGAGCCTGATGACAAAGATGCTGCAGGCGACCGGTCCAGAAGAGATGCGGTGGATCCAAGAGTGGATCGGAGTTGTAGAAGACCTGAAAGCAGAGGGGACAGTGTTCACAGTCACTAGCCAGTGACCAGCGTGGCACCAGGTAGGTACCAGGCGATGTCGGGTGCAAACAGGTGATGAGGGGTAGCTTGTCTCCGCAGCCACGTGGTCCCTGAAGGTCAACTACATCCAGGAGTCGGTTCACGAGCTGTCCCCCGCAGGCTCTCGCTGTTGGCGGTGTCGGCGACTCGAAGGAAGCAAACAAGCCTTGGCAAAAGCAGAAGTTGTGAAGAATGCAGAAAGCTGATTACTCTGACCAGCAAGGTCAGAGGGGCTGCTCCTTTGGAGGGCAGCAGGGGCCAGTCTGGAGCAACCAGACCAGCATTGTAGGTTCATCGCACAAAAGGGCCACTAGCCAAAGGGCCAGGGACCGGGCAGGCGCATCGAGATGCAAAGTGCAGAGGGGCCCCACGCAGATCGTGGAGATGCTGGAGGGCTCACCTTTGGTGCAGATGCTGCTCGGATGTTGGGCTTCTCAGGACCCAAAGCACAACTTGGAGGGAGCCTCTGTTGTCGCGCTTGCAGCTTGTCGTGGGTCTTTCAAGATGGCTGGCTCCACGTGTCTCGGTGCCTCCACGGGTTCCTTCTTTGCAGGGACTGTGGATCGGGCTGTGAGAGGTCTGGAGGTCTTGTTCTTGTCAGGCTCTGGGCTTGGGCTCCGGCAGGAGGCGGCGGCAAAGCAGACGTCGAGTAGCTGGTTGGTGCTTGCGTTAGCAAGATGGTCACTCCCTGACCATAGGGGAGATTTCCTTCTGTCCTCTGTGCAGCAGAGCGTCGAAGTTCCCGTCTTCTTCTTTGTAGTAAGTTGATTCCAGGATGTCTGAAGTCTTAGGACACAGCTCCTACCTTTAAGCGGATTCTAGGGGCCGGACTACCTGCTAGGTCCCTCCCTAAGGGTAGGACCAGGAAGGGGGGTGGTTACACCCCCAATCCTTTGTCCAGCTCGCCCCAGGTCCGGGGCTGGTGTGCCCCAGGACCGGTTTGAACTGGCATATGCACCGAGGCTTCTTGTGAGCCTCAGGCATGTCTGATTCCATTCAAGCCCTACCTGACCAATACACAAAATCCTGTCTGGGGTGGTGCACGCACCTCCCCTGGCAGGAAACCCTTTGTCCACGTCTCCCAAGCTGGAAGGACTCCCAGCAGCAGGAGGGCAGACTTGTGTCTGTGGTGGCAGCATCCATTTTGTGGAGCTGAGGCTATGTCCGATTTTACCCGGGTTTCAGGTACTGTACATGTCGTGTCCCTCTAGAAGGGTGGAATGCTAACCCCGTCGCCAGAATTGGTGAGGGGTTAGTATTCCAATTCGTATGACACCTTACTCGACATGTTTTGATAAAGCCAAACCAAAGATAGCATTTAACCGCGAGGTTCATAATGCACTTAAGAGTATATGGTATGGCTATATCTGGAAACGGTAGAAGGAAGTTGTTCCGACCACTGCAGACAGGCTCAGCTCATGCCAGAGCACCATCTCACATGGAACCAAGCACTCTGCCTTCAGGATTGTTAAGGCCTGCCATAGGAGTGACTTATAGGTTAACATGTGTCCCATTTAAGGTTAGGTATAGGTATACTACACCTAAGTAAGAGGTGGATACACCAACTTACCCCAGCTGAGTGATCAGCCAGTTGTGTCAAATTGTTAGGCCAGGCCAGGGGTGGCACAATACATGTTTCTGCCCCTGGTAGGCCTTAGATACACCAATGCCCTGGGTACCTAGTGTACACTGGTACAGGGGCTCACAGGGTGATCCAATTCCAATTGGTTATGCACCTATAGTGCATAGTGTCAGTTTAGTAGAGAGAACAGCAGGCTGGGCGTCTGATTAGCAGGCCCACAGCCTCAGTATGTCAAAAACCAGTGAAGCAAAAAGCAAAAATTTGGGATGACCATAGGATAGCAGACCCTACTCTCCTACACAACCCCCCCCCCCAAACGCAGGGACATTAAACTAGCCTTGACCAGTCTCGTCTTCATGTCCTAAGTGGAAGTACCTGGAGAGACCATCTGCATTCCCATGGTCTGTACCTGGCCGGTGCTCCACTGTAAAGTCCATCCCCTGTAGGGAAATGGACCACCTAAGCAGTTTGGGGTTTTCACCCTTCATCTGATTTAGCCACAAGAGGGGCTTATGGTCGGTCTGAATCTTGAAGTGAGTGCCAAACAAGTATGGCCTCAGCTTCTTCAGGGCCCACACCACAGCAAAGGCCTCCCTCTCAATAGCTGACCAATTCTTCTCTCTGGGGGTCAACCTTCTGCTAATAAAAGCAATGGGTTGGTCTTGACCATCTACATTAAGTTGTGACAGCACAGCTCCCACACCCAACTCAGAAGCATCTGTTTGGACAATAAACTCTTTGGAGTAGTCAGGACTTTTCAGGATAGGTGCAGAGCACATGGCCTTCTTCAGGTCATCAAATGCCTTTTGACAGCTTACTGTCCACTGAACCTTTTTGGGCATCTTCTTGGATATCAGATCATTAAGAGGAGTCACAATGGACCCATAGTTCTTAACAAACTTCCTGTAGTACCCAGTCAAGCCCAAGAAAGCTCGAACTTGAGTCTGGGTGGTTGGAGGGGACCAGTCCTTGATGGATTGTATCTTACTCTCCAGTGGTTGAACTTGGCCTCCACCTACAAGGTGGCCCAAATACACAACCTTACTCTGCCCTATCTGGCACTTAGTTGCCTTGATAGTGAGCCCTGCCTTTTGCAGAGCCTCAAGTACCTTCTTCAGGTGGATCAGGTGATCCTCCCAGGTGGAGCTAAAGACAGCAATGTCATCAAGATATGCTGCACAAAAGTCATCCAACCCAGTAAGGACTTGATTCACCAACCTTTGGAAGGTGGCAGGTGCATTCTTCAGACCAAAGGGCATCACCAAAAATTGATAATGCCCACCTGGGGTTGAGAATGCTGTTTTGGCCTTAGACTCCTCAGCTAACCTGATTTGCCAATAGCCAGCTGTCAAATCAAATGTGCTCAAAAACTTAGCAGAAGCCAGTTTATCTATGAGCTCATCTGCCCTTGGAATAGGATGTGCATCTGTCCTAGTGACAGCATTGAGTCCTCTGTAATCCACACAGAACCTCATCTCTCTCTTGCCATCTTTGGTGTGAGGTTTGGGGACCAGAACCACTGGGCTAGCCCAGGGGCTCTCTGAGGGTTCAATGACACCCAGTTCCAGCATTTTGTGTACCTCAGCCTTTATACAGTCCCTGACATGGTCAGGTTGCCTGTAAAGTTTGTTCTTTACAGGAAGACTGTCACCAGTGTCCACCACATGGGTACACCAGTCAGTTTGACTAGGTATCAGTGAAAACATATGCTGAAATGATTGTAGAACCTGTCTACATTCAATCTGCTGATGATCAGTGAGGTTGCCTCCAAGGGTCACTCCTTCAATGAACCATCTTCAGGGTTCTGAGACAACAGGTCTGGGAGAGGGTCACTCTCTTCCTCCTGTCCCTCATCTGTAGCCATGAGCAAGCCCATGTCTGCCCTGTCAACATATGCTTTTAACCTGTTAACATGGAGTACCCTGTGGGGACTCCTGGGAGTTCCTAGGTCCACCAAGTAGGTAACCTCTCCCTTCTTTTCCAGGATTGTATGGGGTCCAGACCATTTGTCTTGGAGTGCTGCTAGGGCCACTGGCTCCAACACCCATACCTTCTGTCCTGGCTGAAACTCAACCAAGACAGCCTTTTGGTCATGCCAAGCTTTCTGTAAGGCCTGGCTTGCCTCAATGTTTTTGGATGCCTTCTCCATATACTCAGCCATCCTGGAACGGAGACCAAGTACATAGTCCACTATGTCTTGTTTAGGCTTTTTGAGAGGTAACTCCCATCCTTCCCTCACCAGAGATAGGGGGCCTCTTACAGGGAGCCCAAACAACAATTCAAAGGGGCTGTAGCCAACTCCTTTTTGTGGGACCTCTCTGTAAGCAAACAGAAGGCAGGGTAGAAGGATGTCCCATCTTCGCCTGAGCTTTTCAGGTAATCCTTTGATCATACGCTTTAGGGTCTTGTTGAATCTCTCAACAAGCCCATTGCATTGTGGGTGATAAGGGGTGGTGAACTTGTAGTTGACACCACATTCCTTCCACATAGCTGTCAAGCATCCTGACATGAAGTTGGTACCTCTGTCAGAAACCACCTCCTTAGGAAACCCCACTCTGGAGAATACTCCCAGCAGGGCCCTGGTCACAACAGGAGCTGTAGTGGTCCTAAGGGGAATTGCCTCTGGATACCTGGTGGCATGATCCACTACCACCAGTATAAATCTGTGCCCAGATGCAGTGGGGGGATCCATGGGACCCACTATATCTATACCCACTCTTTCAAAGGGGACCCCCACCACAGGTAGTGGTATTAGGGGGGCCTTTGTTGTGCCACCTGATTTGCCACTGGCTTGGCAGGTCACACAGGAGCGACAAAACTCCTTGGTATCTTCATTCATGTGAGGCCAGTGAAAGTGAGGGACAAGCCTGTCCCAAGTCTTGTTCTGGCCTAAGGGTACTGCTAGAGGAATGTCATGGGCCAAGGTAAGAAGGAAGCCCCTAAATTGCAGAGGTATAACCAACCTCCGGTTGCACCAGGTTTTGGGTCTCTAGCCTCTGAATAAAGGAGCCCATCATCCCAATACACTTTATGGGTACCTTGAGCATTCCCAGCAGCCTCAGCAGCAGCCAGCTGTCTGAGGGGTTCAAGAGATGGACAGGATAACTGAGCCTGCCCCAAGTCAGCCCTGGAAGGTCCCCCTGTCCCCAGAAACTCAACCTGATTAGGTTCAAGCTCTTCAGGGACAGTTCCTTCAGGGTTCTCTAGATCATCCTCCTGGGAAGACTGATCATTACTTGGAGGCAGGGGGGAAGGCACAGCCTTAACCCTCCTGTTCTTCTTCTTGGTAGGTGCTTGGTCCATTGTTCCAGGATCCAGGACCTGAGGTTCAGTAAGGCACTTTTTGGCCTGTGACCTGGTCACAGCAAGGACATGTGGTGATATACCTAACATCTCTGCATGTGTCCTGTACTCCACTTCTGACCATAGAGAACTCTCTAGGTCATTGCCCAACAAACATTCTACTGGGAGGTCTGCACTAACCACAACCCTTTTGAGGCCAGTTACCCCTCCCCATGAGAAGTTAACAATAGCCACACTATGAGAAGTAGTGGCATTGCTGGCATTGGTCACCAGGTAATTTTCACCTGGTATGTACTGTCCAGGGTCCACAAAGCCTGGTGTCACCATAGTGACACTGGCACATGTGTCCCTGTAGGCTTGAGCCACTTTTGCATTTATTAAAGGAGTCTGTCTGTACTTGCCCAGGTTACTGAGGCTCACAGTCAGGGACAAATCCATGTCCCCATCACAGATCAAGACTGCCTGTGTAAGGGTTCTGTCAAAGTCGGAATCTCCTTCAGTTCCCATAGTGATTCCCACTACACCCTTTGTCTGGGGACCAACACTGCTAACAGTAGTACTGGGAGCAGGTGCCTTAGGGGCAACAGTGTTGGGGGCTCCACCCTTCTTACAATCACTAGTCCAGTGAGTTGTATTCTTGCAAGATTTGCACCAGGGTTTCTTTGGACCTTCTTTCTTCTTCCCTTTAGGTTGTTGGGACCCACCCTCATTAGTATTAGTTTGGGGCCCTGTTGAAGACTTCTGGTCTTTGGATTTCTGATCTCCACCCTTTTGGTCTGTTTTCTTCTGATCACCCCCTTGGCCCTGGTTCTGGTTCTTTTGCTTAACCCTGGTTCTGACCCATTTGTCTGCCTTCTTTCTCAATTCTTCGGGAGAGGTCAGATCTGAGTCAACCAAGTGTTGATGCAGTTGCTGGTTTTGACAGTTATTTAAAATCTGTTCTCTCATCATCAAATTGTACAATCCTGTATAATCAGATACCTTACTTCCCAGCAACCAACCCTCCAAAGCCTTAGTGGCACATTCAATGTATTCAGACCAGTCCTGAGTCTGTGTCTTCTGGGTATCTCTGAACATTAACCTGTACTGTTCAGTGGTTAAGCCTAACCCATCAACCAGGACACTCTTCAGGGCTCTGTAGTTTCTGACATCCTCCTCTCTAACAGTGAGGAATCTATCTCTGCCTCTACCTTCAAAGGAGAGCCATAAGATTGCTGCCCACTGGTCTTCAGGAACCTGCTGCACTTTGCAGGCTCTCTCAAGAGCAGTCATCCACTTGTGGATATCATCCCCACTTTTGTAGGGGGGCACAACCTTGGACAGGTTCCTATTGTCAAAGACCCTATCTTTGTCCTTAGGGACAATGCTGCCACCAGTGGGTATAGACCCACTCTCTCTAGGTTGCCTAGCCTTGTTCAGTTTTTCTTCCATCACGGCTACTTCTAGCTCCTGTCTCCTGATCCTCAGCTGAGCTTCCTTCATTCTGGCCTCATGGTCCCTCCTCTGAGGGCTGGTCATCCTTCACCTGGAGTGACCTTGAGAGCCTCTAAAGGCATGAGAAGCATTAGAGTCACCTGAGCGATTCCTCTGCCTCCCAAGCCCCTGGTTAAGTCCACTAGGGAGATCCAATGGGGTGAACCCATTGTCAGTCCCAAGTAGCCTTAAGTTAGCTGAGCCAGGTCTGGCACCTGGCACTGGGCTATCTCTCCCATCTGAGCTACTACTACTGTCAGATTCACCCCCTTTGTCATCCCTGTCCCTATGCTGATTCTCATCATCTGTAGTCAGATTCTCAACTAAGGGCCGACTGTGGGAAAGGGGTACTTCAGTGGCATCTTCAGAAGGAGGGCCTCCTGTTCCTGTCCCTAAAGGGTCTAACTGGGAGGCTTTCTTGAGAGCTCTCTGATCTTCATCAGCTTGTAAGAGTTCTCTGAGTTCAGCAGAGGTAGGGTTCCTGGGCTGTTTAAGGCCCCTGATATTTGCCAACTGCCTGAGCTCATTTTGGTTTAGGGTAGCAAAGATGGTTGGTGCCCTCTGGGGGTCACTCTCGACAGAGATGGGTACATTGGACCCCTCTGCCCCAGCCATTGCTCTTAAGTGTGGGTGGGTGTGTTGCAACTACCTACACTTGGGTTTTCCTACTAAACCTATCTAGTAGTTGTAGTCAGGGTGTGCTACTCCCTTTGTTCTGCAACAACTAAGTTCAGTAGAACTTAAGTATATCTAATCTTGTTTTATATGTACCTACAGGTACCTATGTGATCTTTCAATTGGTAACAAAGAGATTACAATGGTAAAACACAGCAAGCTCAAATCCAACCGCTGCTCACCAATGTGAGAAGTTGGCCTGGTATATGATGTTCACTAGTTAAAGTGACCACCTTGTACCATGCCAAGCAACCCTTATGGTGTGGTTGTAAGTCAACCTTTTCGGACTAGCTGCCCTAGTGGTAGCGTAGGCTAAGCAGTCTTTGAGGCTAAACTCGTTAAAGCGTGTTAAGCAGGCTGTTTTACCATATGTAACCACCCTTTATACCAATGAAAGGACACCACACAGATATATATTCAAAATATATATGTATTTATTGCTCAAAGTATCCCCTAGACTCTTTATGAGCACAGGAGCACAAATCGTTAAACAAGAAAGTATTACAATATACAGAAGTTGCACTTTATATGGATGGGCCCTGGTGGCCACTCAAACCATATACTAAAATAGTGGTATAAGTAACACGAACAGGAAAGGGAAAAGGCCTAGGGCCTCTAGAATAGCTGGGCCTACAAGGAGCTAACTTCAGTTAGTGATCAGGAGGTCCACGGGTCGCGTGTGCAGTGAGGAAAGTTACACGCGGGCTCCCATAGGTTTTCAATGGGTGCGTAAAAGTTCAAAAGTTACTGCTAGAAGGGTCTTCTGGATGGACTTAAGAGTTAAAACACAGACACTAGAGATGTTTCTCTACACTTGGGCACCGGAATGCCAGCTTTACCTCACCCACAGGAAGCGGGTGCATAGGTCTCGAAGTGCGTCGGGTTTCGTCTATCTGTTCAATGGAGCCTGATGACAAAGATGCTGCAGGCGACCGGTTCAGAAGAGATGCGGTGGATCCAAGAGTGGATCGGAGTTGTAGAAGACCTGAAAGCAGAGGGGACAGTGTTCACAGTCACTAGCCAGTGACCAGCGTGGCACCAGGTAGGTACCAGGCGATGTCGGGTGCAAACAGGTGATGAGGGGTAGCTTGTCTCCACAGCCACGTGGTCCCTGAAGGTTGACGACGTCCAGGAGTCGGTTCACGAGCTGTCCCACGCAGGCTCTCGCTTTTGGCGGTGTTGGCGACTCGAAGGAAGCAAACAAGCCTTGGCAAAAGCAGAAGTCGTGAAGAATGAAGAAATCTGATTACTCTCACCAGCAAGGTCAGAGGGGCTGCTCCTTTGGAGGGCAGCAGGGGCCAGTCTGGAGCAACCAGACCAGTGTCGTAGATTTCAAAGTTCGTTGCCAAAATGGCCACTAGCCAACGGGCCAGGGACCGGGCAGGCGCGTTGAGATGCAAAGTGCAGAGGGGCCCCACGCAGATCGTGGAGATGCTGGAGGGCTCACCTTTGGTGCAGACGCTGCTTGGATGTTGGGCTTCTCAGTACCCAAAGCACAACTTGGAGGGAGCCTCTGTTGTCGCGCTTGCAGCTTGTCGTGGGTCTTTCAAGATGGCTGGCTCCACGTGTCTCGGTGCCGCCACGGGTTCCTTCTTTGCAGGGACTGTGGATCAGGCTGTGAGAGGTCTGGAGGTCCAGTTCTTGTTGGGCTCTGGGCTCGGACTCCGGCAGGAGGCGGCGGCAAAGCAGACATCGAGCAGCTGGTTGGTGCTTGCGTTAGCAAGATGGTCACTCCCTGACCATATGGGAGATTTCCTTCTGTCCTCTGTGCAGCAGAGCGTCGAAGTTCCCGTCTTCTTCTTTGTAGTAAGTTGATTCCAGGATGTCTGAAGTCTTAGGACACAGCTCCTACCTTTAAGCGGATTCTAGGGGCCGGACTACCTGCTAGGTCCCTCCCTAAGGGTGGGACCAGGAAGGGGGGTGGTTACATCCCCAATCCTTTGTCCAGCTCGCCCCAGGTCCGGGACTGGTGTGCCCCAGGACCGGTTTGAACTGGCATATGCACCGAGGCTCCTTGTGAGCCTCAGGCATGTCTGATTCCATTCAAGCCCTACCTGACAATACACAAAATCCTGTCTGGGGTGGTGCACGCACCTCCCCTGGCAGGAAACCCTTTGTCCACGTCTCCCAAGCTGGAAGGACTCCCAGCAGCAGGAGGGCAGACTTGTGTCTGTGGTGGCAGCATCCATTTTGTGGAGCTGAGGCTATGTCCGATTTTACCCGGGTTTCAGGTACTGTACATGTCGTGTCCCTCTAGAAGGGTGGAATGCTAACCCCGTCGCCAGAATTGGCGAGGGGTTAGTATTCCAATTCGTATGACACCTTACTCGACATGTGTTGATAAAGCCAAACCAAAGATAGCATTTAACCGCGAGGTTCATAATGCACTTAAGAGTATATGGTATGGCTATATCTGGAAACGGTAGAAGGAAGTTGTTTCGACCACTGCAGACAGGCTCAGCTCATGCCAGAGCACCATCTCACAAGGATTGTTAAGGCCTGCCATAGGAGTGACTTATAGGTTAACATGTGTCCCATTTAAGGTTAGGTATAGGTATACTACACCTAAGTAAGAGGTGGATAGACCAACTTACCCCAGCTGAGTGATTGGCCAGTTGTGTCAAATTGTTAGGCCAGGCCAGGGGTGGCACAATACATGCTTCAGCCCCTGGTAGGCCTTAGATACACCAATGCTCTGGGTACCTAGTGTACACTGGTACAGGGGCTCACAGGGTGATCCAATTCCAATTGGTTATGCACCTATAGTGCATAGTGTCAATTTAGTAGAGAGAACAGCAGGCTGGGGGTCTGATTAGCAGGCCCACAGCCTCAGTATGTCAAAAACCAGTGAAGCAAAAAGCAAAAATTTGGGGTGACCATAGGATAGCAGACCCTACTCTCCTACATTCTGTATATTGCACAATCAGGCTCTGCAAGACGTGGTTATCGAAATATAAGAGTACCTTTTTAATTGTAGAATCGGCCTCTGCAGGACACGAGTGTCGGAAAATACCTTAATTCTGTTTTTTCTTCCTTACAGGGATTTCTTTGAAAGACTTCCGGAGTCAAAGCGGGAATTATGGAGGCGACGCTGAATTCACGAGCATCGATGGGACAACACAATCTTCAGGGAAGTGAAAGGGGCGTGACCGAAGATTTGAAGAGAGATTCCAGGAAGCGACGCTCTCTGCGGCTGGATCCCTGATAAGCGGGAACGGCGTAACAAACCGCCGTACTTGGCTTATGGCGTATGTCCTGGGCGTCACACTGATATTTAAAAGAGGATATTATGCCTCCAATTGCATTCCTTTAGCTCTTGCTAGTTACGGCCGTAGGGTACCGCCGCCATTGCACATGAGATGTTGCCATTAGCCAGACGTGGCGCAGTTGTATTCTGGCTCGCTGCACCCCCACAGTGTCCAACAGATGCCTTCACTATCACTAATATGAGGCTGTTCCGACCTGGACCCACTGGTCTCCGCACCTCCCTCACAGAGTCCCCCACAGCGACCTTTTTAAAAATGGTGTAAATCCGTTCAGTAGTTGCTGAGAAATTAGAAAAATAAAAGTTTCGATATCTGGGCTGAGCATAAGTCGCGTCCGCGAGCTTCACTGTGATTGGCTGCTAGTACTCCAAACCAGGAAGTGTTGGCAGCCATCTTGTGGCTCGGTAGAAGCGAGTCACCTGAAAATAGAGAAACAAAGGTATAAAACAAGAGAAGGGGCAGGGTATAAAAACCCTGACCCCCTAGGACTGCTCAGAGGGTCCCAGAATGACCCCCAGGGCCCAATAAATCCTTAAAAAAAAAAATCAGCAAAAATTCACGCTGGGATCGTGGGTTCTTGCATTTAATTTTAATGAGGCCCTTGTGTGGGCTAGATTCCAGGGGTATTTCTTAAAAAATACTAGCAGGGGTTGCGATGGTGCGCTGGGGTCCGTGCAGCCCTGGGGCTCGACTCATGTTGGGAGGGGGGTTGTGCGGCCCTCCTTCTGGAGCCTTCTATGTGCTTGTAACTTTGGCGTCATTTGACGAATCTTTATGAAATTATCCAAAAAGTTTCTCTTTTTTTGATTAGCTCTTATATTGAAAGTTTGGGGGTGAATGGTGTAGGAGGGGCTGAGAAAAAAGAGGGCCCTAAAACGTGTTTTCTCCATGCAATTTCCATACAAAACTTTATAGAAGATTACAGGTGAAACTGCTGAACGGAATTACGCCAAATTTGGCAGGGAGAAAGGTGATGGTCTAGAAAGCACGCTTTTGTTTAAATGGTGTAAATCTGTTCAGTCGTTTGTGAGAAATATCAAATTTTACAGATATCGATATTTGAGAATTCTGACATGTGATTGGCTGAGGGGTTACAAGCACCAGCTTGCGGCTTATTGGCTGTGAATGGTTGAAACCAGGAAGTGTTGGCAGCCATTTTGTGATTTACTCCGTCAGCTCGCATCTGTCCATGTAGAAGCCATTGGGTTTGTAGTTTTACCACTGCGAGGCAACACTGGCATCTGTGTCTGTGTGAGATATGCCTTTCAAGCTGCCTCTCTTCATATCACCAGGTCGCGGCTATGCCTTTAGAAGTCTGTCCATCGTCTCGGAGCTCTGTGAGTCAATCTGTCGGTACGGTGCCCAACACTACCCAAAGACTACCCAAACACCACTGCACTGTCGTAAACTATAAAACACTACCCCCAGCACGATCCCCTACACTACCCAAACACCACTGCACTACCCTAAACCGTAAATCTACCCCCAGCACGACCCCCTACCCAAACACAACTGCACTACCCTAAACCCTAAAATACTACTCCCAGCACAACCCCCTACACTACTGAAACACCACTGCATTGTCGTAAACCCTAAAACACTGCCCCTAGCAGGACCCCCTACACTACGCAAACACCACTGCAGTACCCTAAATCCTAAAACACTATCCCCAGCACGACCCCCTACAGTACACAAACACCACTGCAGTACCGTAAACATTAAAACACTACTCTGACGACGAACCCCTACACTACACAAACACCACTGCACTACCCTAAACCCTAAAACACTGCTCCCAGCATGATCCCTTACACTACCCAAACACCACTGCATTTTCGTAAACTCGAAAACACTACCTCCAGCACGATTCTTACACTACCCAAACATCCTCTAGGCTATCAAACGATCACCCAAAATCATATAGGCAATAAAGGAGGTGGTGGTCTAGCTGTTGTTTTCAGTCAAACATTACATTTTACTAAAGTTGATGATGTCACCATAAAGAAGTGTGAGGCTCTTCTCACTAGATGCAATCTTACACCATCTTCCTCCTGTCACTTCCTGCTCCTTTACAGACCTCCACCTAGCAAGGCGACATTCCCAGACGCACTTCTAGACACAGTTTCAAACCTGATAACAATACAGTCCAACCTCTGCGTTCTGGGTGACCTCAACATTTGGTTTGACAAACCCAATATGACCCATCCAAAAACAATAATCACTGGCCTAGACACAATGAACCTGCATCAGATTGTCCACAAACCCACACACATCACTGGACATATCCTAGACGTCATTTTGGCTAATACTGAACTAGTTACCTTTCAAACTATAACTCCGTCACATGGTCAGACCACCACTTGCTTGCTTTCCAACATAAAACAACACTAAGAGACTCACCTAAAACTACCTTACGTACATCCACCTGTCGGCCATGGAACAAACTCAATTTGGAACACTTTGAAACACAACTAACATCCAGTACAAATCTGGGAACAATAAATTCTGTTAAAAAACGATGAGTGGCTCAGGAAGCTTTTGACATCCTGATACCACTCAAAACCACACAAAAGAACAAAAGAAAAAAGCACCTTGGAGAAACATAGTGATAAAAGACATAAAACAACAAATTAGAAAGCGGCAACGTACCTGGCTCAAAACAAACGCCTAACAAGACAGACCTACGGAAAATTAACAGATTATACAAGTCAGCTATCAAAAAAGCTAATAAAAGTACTATTCAGACAGAATTCAGAATGCTAAATGTGCAAATAAAGAATTCTACAAAATACTCAATGAATTTTGCAAACCAAATTGCCTAGAAGGAACTCACCCTGTTACTCAAGATTTCCCAGACAAACTGGCAAATCATTACACGGACATAGAAGACACATTGGACTCATACTTAAAACAGAAACAAAGCGCCAGCACTAACTCGTGTACAAAACAACAATCCAAGAATACTGTAACCCAGCTTCTCCGTTCCTTCCAACATATCTCACACGATGAATTTATGGACCTGCTCAAAGCAAGCAGGCCTGCCGGCAGCCCTTCTGACCCATGTCCACAACAAACTTTCAAGACAATTCTTTTAACAACCTCTGCTGCCACTCCAGTAAGAAGAATCATCAACGATTCCTTAACTACCGGAATATTTCCAGAAGAACTCAAAAAGTCACACATATGCCTTTCACTGAAGAAAACAAATTTGGACCCGCTGAACCCTGACAACGTCAGACCATTTTTAAATGGACCTTTCCTGGGAAAACTAATAGAAAGAGCAGCGTCCGCCCAGATGTCACAATTCATTGAAGAGAATGACAAACTTTCAGACTTCCAAACAGGATTCCGTCCGGGAAGAGGCACTGAATCTGCCCTCCTTGCCATCTGGGATGACCTGAAGAATACAGTAGACCGCAACGGGGCTGCTGCGCTACTCCTTTTGGACTTCTCAGCTGCCTTCGACACGGTTGACCATGACAATCTGAAACAAAGACTCTATGAAACCGGCATAGAGGGATCTGCTCTAGACTGGATCGCGTCCTACCTTCGAAACAGAACTAATGTCATCCATATCCTACCTTTCTCATCCAAACCATACTCCACAAAAGCAGGGGTCCGTCAAGGCTCGATCGTCTCGCCCATGCTTTTCAACAGCTACATGAAGTCATTACCGGTACTGATGAATCAAAGTTTTTCAAAGTCAAAGTTTGCTTTATTTGGTTAAAATTTTAAAACCATCAAAGCACAGAACAGTAATTCATTGTACAGGCAAATGCAATTACAAAAGAAATTTTTTAACACAAAAGATAAATACAATACAATTTGGCACTAAATACAATAAAAGTATGTCTTTCAATTAATTCAACAATGTTACAATCTATAAAATTATTTCTCCTTCAAAATTCCATCTTCAACAGTTTGTTAAGCACAATACTCATTGGGAAATGAGGGGAATAACTAAGTAGACTGAGCCCTATTTCTAGATCTTAAAGCACCCACGATGAAGCTCGCAACCCCAAAACAAATCAGAGGAGACTCCAACATTTGTAAATAGGCCAACGCAGGCCTTACTTGCTCAAATTGACGATTCTTGAAAATAGGAAGAATATATTTTTTACGCTGAGAAGAGTAAAATTTACAAAAAAATAACATGTGCAACGTATTTTGTTCAGAGATGTTGTCACAAGGACAAGGCCCCAAAGTTCCCTCTTTGAAAAAGCCTTTGGGGTAGGCCAAGAGCCAAGGGAGCATACCATGCTTAAACCTTATTAGCAAAAACATATGGAAAGGTTTGTTGATGTAGGTTAAGTAAGGCTGGATCTCACTACTGGAACTCAACATAACAAACCTCCTAACTGTCGGTTTCCCCAACTCATCTCCTTCCCTTGACAACATTGCTCTAGTCAAAAATTGGGTCTTAAGGGCCTTGATTTGCTCTTTACTCAGCGCACAAGGACTGGTAAACAGTTCAAGACAGCCAAGCGACTTCAAGTTGTTTTTAATATAGCAGATCCATGGGATAGACATAGCTTCATCTAGGGACAAACAATCTTGAATAATTTGTTGGTTTAGATTAGGTGGCTGCTGCGCCCAAACCCTCAACCAACCTAGTAACGGGGCCACAGATATTTGGTCAGCGAAATATCCCACCCCCAGGTCCTCATGTATGTTAAAAATTGGTGCAGAAGGGGGAAGAGACAACAATTTCCGAAAAAAAGTATTTTCTACTTTTTGGATGTCAGGAGAGGCCTTATAACCCCAGACCTCACTACCATATAGGGCCATGGGAATACACTTAGCTCTATAGATTTTTATTAGAGCAGGAAGCGGTTTACACCCCAAGCGCTTTGCAAAGCCCAACAGAGCGCCTGTAGCTCTAGCAAGGTTATTCTTTTTCTGAGCACGTTGCATGACCCAAGATATTCTGTCGTCAAATACAATCCCTAAATATGGGAAGGTCTGCACTTTTATTAATTCCTGCCCATTACAGAAAAATTTCACCCTTTTCGCCCTCCCCGTACCTATTGACATGGAATGTGATTTTTTAAAATTTATTAATAAGTCTAAAGAGACCATAAAATCATAGAATCCATTTAAAAGAGCTTGTAAACCTCTCGCGGTTCTAGCCAACAGAACGGTGTCATCCGCATATAGTAATGCGGGGATCATTTTAGAGCCGGCTTTGGGAATATCTTTACTAACCGAAGTTAAAACCACGCCCAAATTGTTAATGTAAAGCGAGAAAAGTAGGGGGGCAAGAATGCACCCCTGTCTTACTCCACGCTTTACCTGCCAAGCATCTGTCTGACTCCCGTCTTCACTATAGCGGACAACTGCGGTAGTGTCCTCGTGGATAACAGCCAAGAAGGAAATCAGTACCGGATCAAGCCCCAAAACGGCTAATAAGGCCCATAATTTTTGCCGATTTACAAGGTCGAAAGCAGTGGACAAGTCCATAAAAGCTAAATGGAGGTCCCCCTGCTTAGCGACCGCGTATTTCCCAATAATGAGATGTAAATTAAGGCATTGGCCTACAGTACCCCTTCCTTGTCTGAACCCATATTGTAGGTCAGAGATTATAGATTTCTCCTCCAACCACACTGTTAAGCGAGCAAGGACAACTTTACCCATTACTTTCATGGCAGAATCCAAGAGAGAAATAGGCCGGTAACAAACCGGATCTTCTCTTGAACCTTTTTTAAAAAGAGGGACAATAACAGCTTTGCCCCAAGATTTAGGAGCACCGGCCTCAGATGCAGCATTAAAAACACGAGTTAAAAGTTTAGCCCAAAACCTTGAGCCAGCCCTATAAAGGTCCGCGGGGACTCCATCCGGTCCTGGGGCTTTACCTTTTGCCATTGACTCAATGGCCTCCAGGACTTCTTCCTCCTTAAAAAGGATTCTTGAAGCTAATATATTATCCGCATAATTTACTGGATTACGTTCTTGAATCTCCGAGTAAAGACCACTAAAATGGGCCACCCATCTGTCTGGCGGGATGAGACATTCTTTGTTAGTATTCTCCAGCTCATTAAAAAGAGGACTATTAATCACCTTCCAGAACTGGCTACTATTTTTCTGGATACTTGCGTCTGACAAATCATCCCATGCCTTATTTTTTAACTGGATTTTCCTGTCCTTTATTGCTTTTTTGTAACATCTTCTAGCCTCTGCAATCTTACTAGGGTTATTACCGAATTCTTTCAGTGCCGATAAGAGAGCAGAATGAGCACTAGAACAAGCATGGTCAAACCAGTTTTTAAATTTCTTGGGCCTTGGTCTCCCATGACTGGTAAGATTCCCCACAACTTGTTTAGTAATTCTGTCAAAGGCACCCAGAATGACCCTCGGTTGTGCCACTGCCGAAAGACACAGACTAAAATCCTCTTTTTTACTTTCATATAAGTTTTCAAGGAAATCGGCCGGGGTAATAACATCCCATCTCAATCGTCTTCCCTGACTGGTAGACTCTAGATTTGTGTTGGAGATCGAAGGCAAGGGAACATCTTCCTCAGTGCCTTAACTTTGATTTCCAGAGTAAGAGGATTGTGATCACTTGAGGCATTTTGCGTGACACGAAAAGTACCCAGTAAGTTCATCAGAATGCGAGATACGAAGATGTAGTCAATTGTACTACAATGGCCTTGACCCGTAAACGTAGGGACGGGAACCAGCAAGTCTTGAACAGGCATGTGTAAATGATAGGTCGATACCATATTCTCTAAATATATCCCACCCTTAGAGTGTTCAAAATGGGAAGCCTCTTGTGGGTGCTCCGGCCCATTTTAGTATCCCGCAATTATCTACTAGAACCCACTCTGGTCAGATGGAACTTTTTACTTGCCCAATAGCGTGGAGGGAATAAACACCATTAACAGAGAATGCAGTCTACAAATTGTCATAATCAAGGACTCGAGACTTAATCTCTTGGCTCTCGGGTTTTTATTATCAGCATAAAGATCTGAAGATACAAAGTCCTCAATACGAGGCACAACAAGTACATAGGCACTAACACAAATGCTACTCTACGAAGAATCCGCATACGGCTAAAAATAACTAAAAGCACAATCTCTAAAAGCATGAGGTAGAACACTACCAAGCAAATGTCGATACTAGGGACACTGAACCATACCATCTCTGTCCCTACTCTGTACTAGATGACATCCCTACTTAGCAATCCCTTGAGACCCTCATCGAGTAAAAGGTGTCAGAGTGAAACTTCCTAAGAAGTCTCCACTTAGAGAGCTTGGTCTAAGTTGCCCCCTCTATCTCTCCGCCTAGCCTTCCTCTGCTCTGGGCTGCTCTGATCTGCCTCCACCCTCGGGGCGCTGTCCCTAATACAGAACCCCAAATCTCAGAACACGCCCTTCGCGCCTCCTCTTCTGCGGGGTCGACTTTCAGTAATTTTCCACAGAGCGCTGTCCAGTTCCATCGTCCATCGCTTGGCCTTGAGTCCCAGACGCCATCCGCACTAGGAGTTACGATTGGCACATTCCAATGCACTCCCATGTCTGGCTTTTACTACATAAGTCAATTTGTGAACAAAGAGCTTCTCTACTAACGAGCAACTGTCCTTGCACCTGGGGTGAGATCATGCAAGGCAGACATATTTCACATCTTTTAAGTTGCAATTTACTACAGCCTAAAACCTCTACTGGAATAAATCCTTTTTGGCCTATTGCCCTTGGTCAACATAAGAAAATACCAGGCCTTTCGCCTCAACGATATATGCGAATTCTGGACACTACTTCGGTTACACAAGCATGTCTAAATCACAGTATTGACATTTACGTCTTTCTTTCATGTACGTTAAACTAAACAGTCTACAGACACGTTTTCTAGATTACACATTTCTAACACCACATTATTTCATGTAAGCTAAACTCTATGCATTCTTCTAACACGTTTACAATGTGCTTGTACATAGCTAGCACTTCTATTAAAATCGATATAGGTTATACAATTCTTAATACATTTCACACAAAATACCTGAGTACACATTTGATTATATGCGGGTGCCGACTAACAGTGAATATAACGCACCCCTACAATTTTCAACCTTTTAAACGCTACATCAGTTCCCCCCTTTGATGACATCCGTCATCACACCATTACATTTCCTTTCTTCAGAACTGATTTAAACCGCGCTAGTCATAACTTTGCCATGTCGAACTCCCTCCACTCTCTTAAGACTCTCGTATTGCTGCTCCTGGAACTTCGCCATTCTTTTCTCATTTGCTCTAAGAGCCCTTTCAACCTTGCCTCCTTGATACCACTTCCATGCCTTCACGCATCCCCACAAACAAATCACACAAACCACAGCAATGATAAATGGCTTCAACACTGATCCCAGAAATCCTCTTCCCAGATTCGCAAACCAAGTTCCCACTCTTCCAAATCCTTGTCCAATCTTCTCCCACACATTCTCCTCCGTCAAATCCATAATCTCCTTGTGAATAGTCGTGATGTTGTCTATGTACTTCCCTATCTCCTTCGTGTTGTCTGGAATATATGTGCAGCATTCTTGAACCTTCAATAATTTGCAGACTCCGCCTTCTTTGGCTAATAACACGTCTAAAGCAAGGCGATTCTGCATAACCATATTCCGTATCGACAACATCTCTCCAGCCACCAACAACAAAGACCTCGCCGTGTTCATAGACAACTCATCAACTACGGTCGCCAACCTCCTGATCTTCACGTCATTCAACACCACACCCATACTAGGTATCATTGCTCCGTATATGTCCCCAATCACTGCACCTGCGTTTGTAGCCCTACGTTTTCTAGACTGATGTCTTGTCTCTAGCAACTCCAAGTCCTCTGTATGATAAATCTTCGGGAATATGATGGCCAAGTAACATATGCCATACCAATTTGCAGGCAGTCTGACATACGCATTCTTTCCACATACATAATACACTGTCGGAATTACTTGTACCACCCCTTGCATAAACTTGTACCACCCCTTGCATAAAGTTCTTAACAGAGGCTTCCATGGTGAAGGTCTGAGAACAGGTGCTATGTCCTACTGCGACCTTATCCGTATCAGACTGAGGCCGTCCGATACACAAATTTCCTCTCTGTACCTCATCTAACGCTATTGGTCCATAGCTTCCCTTAGACTTATGAGCTCTCTCCTCCTCGGTCCAATCTACTGGGCTATCTCCGGTGTCTCGTGTCTGGGTCAATTTCCTATACCTGTCTTCTACTTGGTCAATGAATTTCTTCTCCGTCTCAGACAACGCACATGTCAGGTTATTCCTGTGAGCATGCGCAGTATCCAACTTCACAGTCGGTCTAAAATACTTCAGGAGTCTGTCCTCTTTCTTATAATAGTCATACTTATTCAGATGTTTAATTGCTGGAACTTCAGGAAGTACCGTATCAAAATTTGAAAAGAAATACTCGAACTGTCTCCTGTCGTAAAATAAACTGAGTAATAAACTACAAGAAATCCCATATGTCAATGGGAGATGATGATATTTGATACCCTCATCCACTGAAGCAGGCAACTGCTTCAGTGGATGAGGGTAGCAATCCTTCACATCCATCGCATCAACATACTCATACAGCAACCTTGCATACGCGTTAAGCTTAAAATCACCCCTCGACAAATCCATGTGGAGTCTGCGATCATCCCTCAACTTCGATATTTCCTGTTCTCTAATACTGACACCACTCTGCCCTGGGTAATAGGTGTGGGTGCTCCCTGAACCTTCCCCTCTTGCCTGTGAGCCACCATGTATGAACTTATCACTACCGCAAATATGATGACTATCACAACTCCTATCAATGTGCCTATTATCAATTTAGCCCTACGATGTGTGTTTGCAGGATCTGCCATCTTCGGAATATACTCAGTGTCCAATACAGTCTCTGAAAGGGTAAGTCTCTTTCTCATTAATGTCTCTTTCGTGAACTTAGGCAAACCTCCCTATCTTTTCTTCGTTCTATAACGGAAAAATCCCTAATTTTGTTCTTCTTCCTCTCGGGTCTAGGTTATCTTCTTCTCTGCTTGCAACCCTCTCAAATCAATCTAACATAACCGCTGGTCCCAACAGTTCCAGGACTCCCTGCAATATTTCGAGCTTAAGGATAATCAGTTCTTGTGGATCTGGCAATGCTGTGAACGTCGGGAACTCTAAATTGTCCAAGATCATACCTCGAATGACACTCAGAAATGGCGGACTCGGAATATGAATCGTCAAAATTCCTTCGATCTCCAATCCCGGAACTTTCAGCAACACTTCCACTCTCTGGAGCGGGACACTGTTGACCAATGTCATCGACCTCAATCTTCCCGTGCTCGGTAACCCTGGCATCAGTCACTGGATATGCCCACTCTGGAGAGGCGTACTTCCGACTGGGCACCCTAGTTCTCTTTGATCTTCTCAGAATACCTGGAGGATGCTCCTCGTCGCCTGATTCTTCTTCTGGTTCCTCCGAAACTGGTGCAAGATCTGTGTCCGGTACCAACCTCAGGTTTACCCGTTTCTGTCTTGCGGGCCAAACCCTTTCTGCTTCGGTGGCACCTCCGGTCTTCCCTTCGATACCCTGTGCACTAGCTTCCTCTTCCTCGGCAGAACTCGATTCCGTACTGCCCACTGCACCTCTTGCTCCTTCGCCTGTTTCAGGGTCAGTACTTCTTTCACGTTCTTCCTCTGCTCAATTTAGTGCACCATCAGCTGTTTCAGCAACCCTTACAGCTTGACTGGCCCTCTCAGGAGGCTCTGTCGGCTCTCTGGGATCTTCGTTCTCGAGAGGGGCTGTATCTTCCAAGGGTGCTGGAACTCTACGGGTATGAGAAGCGTGCACCCAATTCGGTAAACCTCCACACTTGACGGCTGTGTTCGTGACAAGGATCACCTGAAAGGGGCCGCGCCACCTAGCATCCAAACAACTCTTCCTCACGTGCTTGCGGACTAGGACCCAATCGCCTGGGTCCAAGTCGTGGCACCGGTCACTCGCAGCTGGAACCGTTGCTGTCTGCACCTGCTGAGACACAGAACGGACCACGTCAGCAAGGCCTTTACAATAGTCCAGGATCATATCATCAGTGATATTTATCAAAGCAGTAGCAGGTATGGCAGGCAAACGCATCGCTCTTCCCATAAGGATTTCATGGGGTGACAACCCAGTCCTTCTATCTGGCACGCTTCGAAGGCTCATAAGGACCAAAGGTAATGCGTCAGGCCATTTCAGAGACGTAGACGAACACACTTTCGCCATCCGAGCCTTCAGAGTTCAATTCACCTGCTCCACTATCCCTGAAGCTTCCGGTCTATAGCTACAGTGTAATTTCTGATCTATATTCAAAGCAGCACAAAGCAACTTCATAACTTCGCTGTGGAAATGAGTTCCTCTGTCCGATTCAAAGGACGTCGGGAACCCGTACCTTGGAATAAGTTCCCTCAATAATAGTTTCGCTACTGTGAGTGTGTCACATCTGCGTGTAGGGTATGCCTCCACCCACCTAGAAAAGACACATACTATCACTAATATGTACCTCAACCCATTACACTTCGGCATTTCAACAAAATCCAGCTGCATCCTATTGAAAGGTCCACCTGACCTCCCTATGTGACTCAACGTCACAGCAGTTCTTTTCCCTACATTCATCTGTTGACAAGTGACACACCTCTGGCACACGGTTTCAGCCACTGCCCGAAACTTCGGGTTGTACCAAGTCTGACGGAACACTCTCATCATGGCATCCCTACCAAGATGTACAGCACCATGTATCAACCTCGCCATGGGATTCAACAAACTTTCCGGCAACACTTCTCGTCCATCATTCGAAACCCATATATCCACATCTCCCTTCTCACATCCAGCTCGTATCCAGCTGTCACGTTCCTGATCCGAGACCCCTTCCTGAAGCTGTTTCAGTTCCTCCCATGAGTCTGCCATTGCTAACATCTGACCGTACACCACCTCCTCCCCAGTTTCCTCAATGTGGGTCTCCGTAAAATTGCATCCCTGCTCTGCACAAAACCGAGCTACTTCATCAGCATAATTATTACCCAAAGAAACAAAATCATTTCCCTTGGTGTGTGCAGCACATTTAACAACAGCAATTTCATCAGGACCTTGCAATGCTTTTAGCAGTTTCCGTACATGATCACCATTTCTTATAGGAGAACCTGAAGACGTCATAAACCCTCTCTGGGACCATAGCTGTCCGAAGTCATGAACCACACCAAACCCATACTGGCTGTCCGTGTAAATAGTTACACGGATCTTTTCCGCTGCCAAACAGGCACGAGTCAGAGCAATGAGCTCAGCCACCTGCGCGGAGTGTACTCCTTCTAAACAAGCGGCTTCAACCACCTCCGTGATGGTACATACAGCAAACGCTGCTCTCAATCGACCAACACTGTCTCTTAAACATGAACCGTCCACAAAGAAAATCTCATCTGACTCTGGGAGCGGTTCATCAACAATATCAGGTCTCGGTTTGGTGCATAGTTCAGTCACATCGAGACAATCATGGTCCTCACAATCTTCATTATCATCTATATTTGGAATAGGTAACAATGTGGCAGGATTTAAAACAGCACACCTCTTCAATATCACATTATCGGCTGCAAGGATAACTTGCTCATAACGAGTCAGCCTATTATTCGTGAGGTGCTGTGTTTTAGTCCTAGTCATCAACAATTCAACAGAATGTGGCACATGTACAGTAAGAGGATGACCCATCACAATGCTCTCACATCTCTCGATGCTGACACCTGTTGCCGCAACGGATCTGAGACATCCGGGCAACGCAGAAGCTACTGGATCTAGAGTAGCTGAGAAATAGGCAACTGGTCTACGGACACCTCCATGATTCTGAGTTAACACTGCTAATGCGCAACCTTCTCTTTCGCAGCAGAACAATGCAAATGCCTTGTTATAATCCGGCATTCCTAACGCAGGAGCGCTACATAAGGCTTCTCTCAGCCTCAGAAATGATTTCAAACAGTCGTCGTCCCATGGTACCGGATCACTTACATCCTTTCGCGTCAGCCGCTGTAAAGGCTTCGCTTCAAAGGAAAAGTTTGGGATCCACTGGCGGCAATAGCCCACCATTCCCAAAAACATTCTAACTTCCCTCTGCGTCGAGGGAACTGGCATTCTCAGAATCGCATCAATGCGATCTGGAGACACCTTCCTTTTACCCTTTTCATTTCTGTGCCCCAAATACTGCACCTCAGGTAAACAGTATTGTAGCTTGTTTGGAGACACCTTGTGACCATTCTCTCCCAGGAAGTTCAACAACGCAATGGTATCGGCCCTGCAAGCGTCTTCTGTCTCTGACGCGACAAGCAGGTCGTCAATGTATTGCACCAAAACAGAGTTTTTCGGCAACACAAGACCTTCAAGATTCTTCTTTAGGAGCTGATTAAAAATCGACGGGCTCTCCGTATACCCCTGTGGGATACGACACCACGTTAATACCCGATTCTCTAGCCTAAATGCAAAAAGAAATCTGCTCTCTTCATGTAGGGGAATCGAAAAGAATGTCTGACACAAGTCAATCACTGTGAACCATCCAGCTTCACATGGGATCTGGAACAGTATCACAGATGGATTCGGTACCACTGGACAACATGGAACAACTATGTCGTTTATTTTCCGCAGGTCTTGCACTATCCTGAACTTCCCACTTGGTTTCTGCAGTCCCATAATGGGTGAATTACATGGACTACCCATGATCTCCACCAGTATTCCCTGCCTAATCATAGACTCAATCACAGGTTTAATCCCTGCAATTGTTTCAGGCGATAGTTTATACTGAGGTGTTCTCGGGAATTCCGCGTTCGGCTTAACCTGTATTTTCACTGGTTCCACTCCCCTGACTAAGCCAATCTCCTCTCCGCTTAAATCCCACACGTCAGACGACACTGACTCCCTCAAATCCTGTGGAAGCTCCTCCACGGTCAAAGCTGGGTACATTTCCACACACACCCGCTGATTTGCAACCTTAAAGGTCGCGTCATCATCTCTTGTCTGTACCTCTACTCCTTTCGGGGTACAGTAGATGGTGCAATTGAGCTTACACAATAAATCTCTTCCCAACAAACAAACAGGACTAGAATCGCACACCACGAACTGATGTCGATCCCTAAAGTTTCCTATCCTAACTGGAATCGGTTCTGTCAAGGGGCTCACTAGCCTCTTGTTCGCCACTCCAACCACCTGTATGCTTTCTCCAGAAAGGGCTACCCCCGGAACTACTGCTGATCTTATCGTTGACCTGGTAGCCCCCGTATCAACCAAAAAGGTCGTAGGGTGTCCATCGAGTTCTGCTTCCACAAAGGGTCCTCTCTGATCCACCTCTAGAATGGCCCTAAGTATGCAATCATCGTCCTGGCCTAAACTTAACTGGGCCAGCAAATCCACATCTTTCTCCTCGCTTACTTCAAACATGGGCATCTGTAAATAAGTCCGAGCTCCCTGTTGTATGTTCTGTATCCTGGGTGGCTGGGGAACCTGCACTTGCGAGATGCCGGTCCCCCCTTGCATCATTCTCGGTACAGTCACCGTCTGTACCTGTTCCGCCCCAGGGACCTGACCCATTCCTCCCTCCATTTGCGGCTGATTATAGGGGTTCAAGGGGCACTCGCGCCTCCAGTGTCCCACCTGGTGACACTGGTGACAAGCAGTCGTCTTTTTCAAGATCGCTACATCTATGCCTGTTCTAGGGTCTACGGGCCTCGGCCTTCCCTGACCCTGCACATTCTGATTCCCTGTCTGATAATTTCCCTGTCTCCGCACCACTGGACCCCCATTCGGTGGTCCCTGAGCAGCTTGCATCTGAATGAGCAATAGGTTATCCTTCATCTTCTTGTGCTTTGACTCAATCTCATCCGTGCAGTACCTGGCGTACCGCAAAATCTCATCCACGGGCTTATTCTGCCAACAGATCAAATGCTGCTGTATCATGAGACTGACCTCGGGCTTCAAACCCAGCACAAACTTAGACACAAACTGTCCCATGTCTTTCGTTTCCAGCTCATCTAGGCCACTGTACTGTTTAAAAGCTTTCAAAAGTCTCTCATAAAATTCATGTACTGTCTCCTTTGGCTCCTGCACTGTCCTATCTATTTTCACCCAATCAATGTCTTGGGGTGAAACCTTCGATTTCAGCCAGGTAATTACTTTCTCATACAGCCTCATCACCGCTGGCGACGGACCATTTGTAATCATATTCCTCTCAGGCTCATAATCCGGCCAATCAACCGCGATTTTACATGCGTTCCACAGATCTCCCGGAACCACGATATCGAATAGGGTGTTCAGATCTATCCACAACACCTTCGATATCTTAACGAAACGCTCAACTTGCTTGTACCACTCTGCAGGCTTCTCCCTGAGCCTGGGAAAATCATTCGTAAATGATGCCAAATCCCCCCTGCTCCATGGTACATGCACATATCCTCCATTCGCCACTTCCCTCAGGGTAAAGGTCTTCGCTAATAGCAATCCCTCTGCCTGAGTTCCTCCTTCCGCTCCCCTTGAGGTCTTTTTCTTTGACCATTTCTCTTCCCACTTATCAAGTGTCAACCATGGCCGCATGGCTAGAACCAGTTCTCTAGTATGTGACCTCAGTCCAACGACCCTCTTCTCCTCCAGCTCCCGCTCAGTATAATGCATCCTATGACTTCCTTGCAACACTCTAGTTTTGGATAAATCCACCTCATACTCTTTCGCCAATCCTCTCAATTTTTCATGTGCGATTCGTGCTTTACGAGTCACATCTTTCGCTATAAAGAATAGCTCATCCGGACTGTATGTAACTATCCTTTCAAGCGGTAAACTTCCATATATAATTTCATCCACCTCTGCCTTGAGCCTTACTATGTCTATCATCCCTGCCTTCAAGGCTCCTTTCAACACCTGACAACTTGCTCCACGTCCCTCATCATATTCGCATTCTGGTTCCTTCTCTCTCCTCTCTTCTGGTGTTTCTATGGGAGCAGAATGACTCTTAAAATCATCTCGAGCTTTCCCCGCTTGGCCCATATTCCAGCTCAGGTGCCTCTCTGGCGGTACCCATGACCTTAAATCTGATCTCGACTCCATCAGAGTCCTCGGCCTCACCGATCTCTCGTACTCTTCGCCCCTAGATGTATCTGACACCGCTGCTAATGGTGTACTCCATTGTACAGGGCTGGGAGGTCGGGCCGCTGCCCCCTCCAACCCACTTTCCCCGCTTTCTCTCCTCGTTCTTTCTGCCACTCGTTCAGACCTCTCTCTTTCCTCTGATTCCGGACTGTATATCGACACAATCGGTCCAATGGTGACCGGTACCCTCAAGGCATCCGGTAACCTCATCTCTCTTTCAATCCTCCCGCTGGTCTCCGACTGACCCTGTGAACTCGCTGTTTCAAACGAAACCAACCCTTCCACTCGGGTCTCGGGTTGGATTGTTACCCTTCTAGTTTCTCCCCTCTCACCCCACCTATCATCCACTTCGTCTGGATTATAAGGGGGTGGTCTCTCGTCTAACAATCTTTGCAATACTCCATCATCAGAATCACTCTCTTCTTCCTGTGCTTTCACATGCCTTATCCCCGTCGAGTCTATCAGTAAGGGATACAGTTTCTCTATTGTCTGCACTCTCCATCTTTTCTCCGCTGCGTCCCACTTGGCATCCTGAAATGCCCTAATCGACTTCCTCATCCTCTCCTGACTTCTTCCCTTTTCCTTATCATGCGCTGCTCCAATCCACGCATGTAATGCCTCGAACTGTGCCGGTCTTGGCAAGGGTCTTAAGGACCCCATCACCGACTTCAGCTGGTACAGCACAGCTAATCTAAATGAGCCATACCTCGGGAAAGCTAGTTCCCCTTCACCTTGTGTAATCTTGTGCCAATTCTCAATCCAAACTATGGTGTGTAACCCCACATTCTTTGCCATGTAATGCGCCGGGGTATCCTCGGGAGGGGCTTCTTCTCCCCCACGAACAACCACATGCTTATCGCCTCTACACAACTCTCGCAAAGCCCTAAGACACTTCATGATGAGCGAATTCGATCTCGCGCTCTGTTTACTTCTTGTTCTCAAATCCTCCAATACCAGCGCGACTCACACCAACCGGCCTATCACAGCGCGACACTCTCTGACGTCACCTTCCTTCGTTCGCAGCAGTTCCCTTCTCCAAACTCGTTTCACGCTTACTCTCGTCCCATTCATACACTGAAATAACCGATTAAGTTATTTCTCTGGCTGTCCGTCCACAGCCTCTGACTGTTCGTCCACAGTCTCTCGACCTTGTTGACCTCGATTGGCGCCCGTCTGCCCCCGTCCGGCCAGACAGATCACCTCTGATAGGTTACTGACACTCCAATCCTCACACCACAACCCACGACCAGCGTTAAGTTGCCATACACACACGCATTCGCTCCCCCTATCTCGGTCCAGGTGATCGATGGTACCTCACGATCTCCTTTGGGTGGTCAACAAAATCTATCTCAGGTGTCTTCTACACCACAATTCCCGGGCTGCGCGCGCTCACAGCCTGATCTCACAATCACACGACATACACAACAACCCCGCAAGACATCACACAACAAATCAACACCGCAATCTACAACATCTCATTATGTTCATACTCACTCCTGGAACTGCTGCTTTCTGCCGCGCTGCTACTCGCCGTCGATGCTCATCTGCTGCCGTCTGCTGCTCGCCATCTGATGATTCACCATCACTTATCGTCTCTGGGCCTCAAGGGTCACTTATCCTTATCTAATCTTCCCTCGCTATCAGAAAGAAACCATCCTCTGCTACCAACTGCTCCGGCCCATTTTAGTATCCCGCAATTATCTACTAGAACCCACTCTGGTCAGATGGAACTTTTTACTTGCCCAATAGCGTGGAGGGAATAAACACCATTAACAGAGAATGCAGTCTACAAATTGTCATAATCAAGGACTCGAGACTTAATCTCTTGGCTCTCGGGTTTTTATTATCAGCATAAAGATCTGAAGATACAAAGTCCTCAATACGAGGCACAACAAGTACATAGGCACTAACACAAATGCTACTCTACGAAGAATCCGCATACGGCTAAAAATAACTAAAAGCACAATCTCTAAAAGCATGAGGTAGAACACTACCAAGCAAATGTCGATACTAGGGACACTGAACCATACCATCTCTGTCCCTACTCTGTACTAGATGACATCCCTACTTAGCAATCCCTTGAGACCCTCATCGAGTAAAAGGTGTCAGAGTGAAACTTCCTAAGAAGTCTCCACTTAGAGAGCTTGGTCTAAGTTGCCCCCTCTATCTCTCCGCCTAGCCTTCCTCTGCTCTGGGCTGCTCTGATCTGCCTCCACCCTCGGGGCGCTGTCCCTAATACAGAACCCCAAATCTCAGAATACGCCCTTCGCGCCTCCTCTTCTGCGGGGTCGACTTTCAGTAATTTTCCACAGAGCGCTGTCCAGTTCCATCGTCCATCGCTTGGCCTTGAGTCCCAGACGCCATCCGCACTAGGAGTTACGATTAGCACATTCCAATGCACTCCCATGTCTGGCTTTTACTACATAAGTCAATTTGTGAACAAAGAGCTTCTCTACTAACGAGCAACTGTCCTTGCACCTGGGGTGAGATCATGCAAGGCAGACATACTTCACATCTTTTAAGTTGCAATTTACTACAGCCTAAAACCTCTACTGGAATAAATCCTTTTTGGCCTATTGCCCTTGGTCAACATAAGAAAATACCAGGCCTTTCGCCTCAACGATATATGCGAATTCTGGCCACTACTTCGGTTACACAAGCATGTCTAAATCACAGTATTGACATTTACGTCTTTCTTTCATGTACGTTAAACTAAACAGTCTACAGACACGTTTTCTGGATTACACATTTCTAACACCACATTATTTCATGTAAGCTAAACTCTATGCATTCTTCTAACACGTTTACAATGTGCTTGTACATAGCTAGCACTTCTATTAAAATCGATATAGGTTATACAATTCTTAATACATTTCACACAAAATACCTGAGTACACATTTGATTATATGCGGGTGCCGACTAACAGTGAATATAACGCACCCCTACAATTTTCAACCTTTTAAACGCTACATCATGGGCAAAAATCATGATGGTTATTTGCAAAACAATTAAGATGACATACATGAATATTAAAATCGCCAAAAAGTAAAAGCAAATAAGGTTTAACATTAATTGCATCATACTCGTCCAAAAATCTGAACAGTGCCTTGAGATGCTCTAACTCATCCAGCCTAGTGAATGAGTTATAAAAATTAACCACCAAGAATGATGGCAAATTAACACATTCCATTTTCACCGCTAAAATATGAGGAGAATTGGTCACTAACAGCTCCATGCTATATAGTAACTTTAGACTGAATAATAACAAAAGACCTCCTCCTGGTCTCCCCATGACAGAAGGCACAGCATATTTGGTAAAGGACTGATACCCATCCAGGTAGTAAGGATCTGTAGCCTCCCATGTTTCTTGTAAAGCAATTATATGATAAGTGGAAAGAAAAGCCCTCCAGTTTTGATCACCTCGTTTAGAGCGAAGACCAGCAATATTCCATGATAAAGCAGTAATTATATCTATTGCTGGAGTGCCTTCTACACACACTCGCTCTTTTGTTAAACAATTTTCCAAATTAAGTGAAAAAGGAAGTGGATCAGCTTCTACTCCGTTAGAAGGCAACTCAACACACAAATTATCAAAATTAATGATAGGAGCTATTCCGCTCCTAACTACAGAAACTACCTCAGGGCGCCTCTGCGTGACTCTTATGGCAAGCTCTGTCTGTAAAGGTAAATTTTTAACTATTAGAGCGGTGGAATTGACAATATTATCCACAGCAGGTGTCCTGGGAGATAAAAACCCAAAAGAATTGGAAGAAACTGCACTGGATACATCATTGTGGGTATAAACTCCATCGACCCTGAGTCAGTCATTAACATCTAAAGTACTAAGGACTTCATATCTGTTACTTAATAGCAGTGATTTACTTGCAGGGACGTGCTGAAAGGGGTGCTCTCTCAATCTGACAGGCCCCAAAAAGAGTGGTGGATAAAAAAAGCCCAATGGGAGAACATTAACATAGTCCTGTTGAATTCTAATAGACCCTGCTTGTCTTAAAATATGGTCAACTATATCGGGGGAGCTAAAATTCACAACGACACAGTCACCCTTCAGAGTCTTATTGGACTTCCCCACCCAGGGGACCCTTCTCACCATTTTAAAACAATCAAAGAGGTGACTCCCCAAGACTGTCTTCCCAGCCAAATAGTGGAGGGCTTTATTTTTCAGGGAGGACCAATGCTCTTCCTTGCCATCACAAATTTTCGGGACATTGGCCAAAATAACCGTATATGGGCAGGCCTCTGGTGGCAAGTTTAGTGGACGATCCTTATGTGTAGGCTCCCCCCGAGAACTTCGTCTTTCAGTATGACCCCTCAGCCCTGGGCTAACACCATTGATTCCCCGGGCAGGTGGTAAGGGGATTATAGGGCCCGCAACAGGAGTTGACATTGAGTCAACCAGTTCAGACACTCTAGAAGTGACTTCACTTAGGGGATGTAGATCAGATGGATTAGGCCTTAACACCGGTGCACTTTGACCCGCAATATGACGTTCGATGAGAATAAGTCTATCGTCAATCTTACTGAGTCTATCCAAGACTGGCGATATAATCGCCCTCAATCGCTCGTCCAACAGCTTTATCAAATCAGCTGAAATGTCCCTCATAGTAGCTACGTCCCCTTGCGCCCCAAGCTCAGTAAGCCCATTTCCCTTAAAAGGAGTTGCCTCAACCACTGAACTACCTTCCGGATGAACCAACCCTTGACCAGGATCTTTATTCCTAGGTTGTTTAGCATTTTGGCGGTTTCCTTTGGGGGCATGAGTAGCTTTTCTCTTACCTTTGGGTACTGATGAATCAATTTCACCTCACATGCTATAACTATGCAGATGACACGCAAATACTCCTTCAGCTGGAATGCCCCGAAGACATTGGAAAATCCCCAATTTTCAGTTGTCTCAGAGCCGTGGATTAGTGGATGACTTGGAGCCATCTCAAATTGAAAGCTTCCAAAATGGAAATACTCATGTGTGGCGATTGGAAACATTATGACCCGCTTGTCGCCTGGCCTGATGAACTGGGATCACCGCCTAAAGTATGTAAGGAAGTAAGAAACCTCGGAATTACCATGGACTCCAAGCTATCATTGAATGGCCAAGTGGACAAACTAGCAAGATCAAGCTTTGTCACTATAAAAACGCTGTGAGGAATTTTCCCTCATTTGGGATTTTCACACAAGGTCCATCTCGTTCGTTCTGTCCAAACTCGATTACGCCAGCAGCCTCTACCACGGATCACCTTTAACAACCATGAAAATACTACAACGGATTCAGAACTCGGCTGCCAGACAACTCTTGCATATCAAACCTCGAGATCACATCTCACCTGCCTTGAAAGCCCTGCATTGGTAACCGGTTGCCAGAAGATCCACTTTCAAGCTGCTTTGTATCACCCACAAAGCAATACATGGGCATGGATACGACAGGACCCAGTAATCCATGGACTAAAATGGGCTATGGGATGGGAAGGTCGCTCCATGCGGATTATGTGTTGTTATATTTGGCTTCACCCGCAAGCTCACTCAACTGCCTCTTAGACATTTGTGCGGCATGCGGACTAGTGTCGGGCTACACAATAAACTGGGCAAAGTCACTTATTTTTATACTGCATGGTCCCCCCCCACGACTCCCATCAAACTGTGACGTACAAATAGCTGACAAGGAGTTTAAATATCTTGGTATCTATATAACATATCAGGACACGCTTTTGCGGAAGAAAATCTCATGCAACCCCAGGCACGCTTTCGCCGAGATGTTAGCCACTGTCGATCCCTACCACTCACATTGCTGGGAAGGGCAGCCCTCTTTAAGATGATGGCGCTCCCCAGATTCCTCTATGCCTTGCAAAACACACCATTCCCGGTCCCCCCGGCCTATTTCATAGCGATCAACACCGAAGTAAATAAGTTGCTGTGGGATGGCAGATTAACTCGTATAGCCATGCATAAACTGGTAAAGAGCTGGTACGATGGAGGTATCGCCCTTCCTAATATAAAAATATTCCACTGGGCATCCCAGCTCGCGGTGCTGAATCAATGGCTACACGCAACGCAAGATGAACCAGCCTATCGCATGGATAGACATCTCTTGGGAGTAGACGGGATGATGAGGGCGCTCTACAATAATACCAGAACAATGGCCGTGACAGGACCAACAGCACATACGGTTAAGATATGGCATGAGGCGCAACGAGCACTAGGGTGGGAAGGGGTCACGACACAGGCAACACCACTATACGTCACGCAAAAGTTGGGTAAGTTGCGTAATACCAAAGGATTCAGGCAATGGGACCTAATAGGCATTTCAAAGGTGGGTGACCTGTGGAAAAAGGGCGAGGTTATCCCATTCACAAAACTGCAAAACACTTATGGCCTGGCGACGACGGACGCCTTTACATATCTGCAGATCAAGCATGCACTCATGGCACTGATCCTGCCAGGCACACAACTACCGGAGTCTTCGCCTCTGGAAGACCGGTTACTCACAGACCACATGACAAAAAACGCCATCTCCCTAACATATAAGAAAATAATAAACAGCCAGCCACATCCCACAGCAGCCCTTAAAACAAGATGGGAGGATGACATAAGAGAATTAGACGAAGCGGATTGGCAAGAAGCAATAGCATCCCCTAAAGAGGTGGCGATCCCTTCTAGACTAAAACTAATACAATTGAAGGTGCTACACCGCACCTACTATACAAGAACACTACTGCACAAATTGGGCAAGACGGATACCCCACTTTGCCTGCGACAGTGCGGTGCACCAGGCACGTTTTGGCATACAATCTGGCCCTGCACAGAAATTACATGGCATACTGGGAAGTGATCATGCATACGGTATCACAGGTGACGGGGGTGACGGTTCAACCAGAACCTAAAAGGTGTCTGCTTAATATTTGGGAGCCCACAGATCTTAATCAAGCGGCGCAGGATTGGGTAACATTGGGCATGGTAATAGCGAAAAGAAATATGGCACAGCTCTGGGGCTCCAGATTGACCCCGACCCTTAGACGATGGTGCCAGGACATGGATGTTGTAATGATAACAGAAAAATCTGTATATATGCATAGGAGATCCCCTAAAAAGTGGACCCGGGTATGGGGAGGATGGAATAGATACCGGGGCAATATCTGCGAACCCCCACAAGAGGAATCGCAGTTCGAGGGAAGTGACTAACTAACTATTCAGATTAAAATGTTACATGATACGATGGATCTAGACATACATAAAGTAGAGGGTGCAAAAGAAAAACCCTGAAAATTTACTGTCGAACCCAACAAACTGCTGCTATGAAACTATGGTCTTACACTATATTGTATGCTTAAGTGAAAATGAGAAATGATGCATCATTGTATTACAATAGAAAATGTTAATAAAAAGTTATCACAAAGCAATACATGGAATGGGACAGTTCTTCATCAGGAATAAAATCACCAAACACATTCCACAAATGAACCTCCGCTCTAAAGAGGCACCCCGCCTCAAGATCCCAAGATACAGGAAAAAAAACATGTGACACATCCTTTTCTGTTCAAGCAGCCAAAATATGGAACTCTTTACCCCCAACATAAGATCCACCGACAACCACCTTATCTTCAGAAAACTACTCAAGGATTGGCTCTTCCCCACATAAGCACCATACGCAAACAGACATTTACTGGATACCCCTCGATATATAAGCATTTATTTTCACTCTAGATATCTACCTATCTTTCTGGATTGCTTTGTATAAACATGTAGAATAATGATGTTGTTAAAAAATGTATTAAAGTACAATAACACTTGAAACCGGAGGTTATCTGATGCCTCCTTGGTCTACATGTACTTGCTACCATTGTGCATCTATGTACCTTCCATGTACTTGGATTTGTGTGTTTGCTACTTTTCTCCTGAAAAAGCATAGCCGATGCACTACCCTATTTCTCATCCTGTACCACTATCAATATCTTTAATCTACATAAACTTACCTCTTTTATGCTTCTATGTACTTTCAATGTACTCATGGGTCTATATATCTATCATTTTCTTCAAATTTAGCATTTCCAATGCACTACCCTATTTCTCAGCCTATACTTCCCTCAATATATCTTCTAGCTCAACTTTCTGACTCATCTCAAACTTCTTTCTACTACTCTTTCCAGTCCACTCCCTTATTTCTCACCCTATACATCTATCAATATATCCTCTACATCCACTCTCTCATGTATCCCAAACCCCATACCACTACTAAGATCCCTAAAATACCCTTTCCAGACTCTCCCGTACTCTACTCCTCCTTGCCTCTTTTACTATACTGATCGCCCCAAAACAAACCCTTCTAAACCCTTCCCTCTGACTCTTCCCCTCCAAACCCCTTTTTACTCATCCAAAAGCCTCCTCCTACTGCTATGACCTAAGAAAAAGATATTTTTTTTTCAAAATCCTTCACTCTTCTATCCCTCCACTATCCTTTTCAATCAAAATAACAGACTAACATTTTCACTTCCCAAATCCCATATTCCACTATACTAATTCACCACTAATCCTTTATAGATTCCAGAGTGGCGTGATACTCGCCAATAAAGTGTTTCAACACTCCATCAGGGTTACAAGAGCTATATAGATGCAAGCCTTTTTTCCCTTTCTACCCCTCACCAACCCTTCTCAATCCAAATAACTGACTAACATATCCACCACTCAAATTACTTTCATGTTTCACCGTACTAATTCAACACTAATCCTTATGGGTTCCAGAGGAGCGTGCTACTTGCCAAAAAAGCCCTTCAAAACCCCATCGGCGGCGCAAATCCTGCACCATGCTGCGGGGTATTTACAATGTGACGCATCTGGCAGATGCGTCACGTTGTAAAGCCCTGCGCCACATGTAGGCGTTCTGGAGCAGGGGAGGGGGGCGTTCCAGCACAGGAACGCCTCCTAAAAGTGGCTGAGTGAAATCTACAAGATTTCACTCAGTCACTTTTAAGGCCATGCTGCGTCAAAACCCTGCGCCTGCTTGAAGCAGGCGTAAGGATTGACGCAGCATGTAAGGGTTAGGGCACCCCCGAGCCTTGCTGGAGCTGCGTTGCGCTTGCGACGCAACTCCAGCAATGCGCCGCCTTTCCGACAGGAGATGCGTCACGCATCTGCCCATCCGAGTGCCACGGTGCACCGCATTGTAAATGCGGAACATCACTGGTGGCGCACGGGTGGGCAGATGCGTCGCAACTCTTCTGGCGCATCTCTGCTGATTAGCAGAGATGCGCCAGTCGCCAGACGTCATAAATCTGCCCCTTAAAAGTTTCTAAAGGCGAGACCTATTGGCTATACCAATGCTTGTTTTATGTGGGTGCGTGCGAGAGAGATAGAGAGGGAGGGAGGGGGAGTACCTGTCCAGCAAGCTTTAGGCGCAGTACCATCCTCTGTTACTAGAGGGAAGTCTGCCTGAAAGCAACAAGCTCTCTTTGGTAATTTCCATACCCAGAAGCCTCTACGAAGCCACAATCATTTCCGTTTCATTGTGACAGGTAAAATAGGCGTTTTTAGCACTGAGAAACCGAAACCTTGTTATGTTTATATACATTTTGGTAAGATAGCATTACATTTGACACTCTTAATAATATCTGTAAAGTCGCTGTACTTTTCATCAGAGATATTTATTGTACTATCAGAAAGGGGATTCTTACCTACCTATGAAGTCAACATGACATTTGACGCAGTTCATTTCCTTTTGAGTAGTAATGATAGCGTATGCCGTAATTTTGAACTCAAGATCCCACATAAATAAATTAAAAAAAACTTCGGTGCCCAGCCAATGAGCTTCCAACAGTAAATTGCTCTATACCTGCTAAAATGCAAGGACTATCACTTATACGCTATAGCGGTGTTAGGTAAAAACTACAATGCGCTATATAAAGGTATAACAGTTGTTGGCGCTATGAAGCTTGGCGCTATGAACAGTTTGATCCCATCTCTAATTTCTGGGGAAGCAAAAGTGATGGGAGTTTAGATGCGGTTGGTTTAAATCAACTTTGTTCCGGAAGCTGCAAGCATCAGTTTTGGATATGATTAGACAGGAGGATGAACTTGTGAAGCTGAGGAAACGCTAGATGCGCCTCGTTGAAGGAGCGAGAGGTGCAATGCAGCTCGAGGCGCTATAGTGTGGACTGAGAGCGCCTCGGCGAAGGAGCAGGAGGTGCAATGCTCCTTCTTGCCGCCAGAGGTCAGGCTCCTCCAAAGCAAACACACATCGCGTCACCGGCAATCTGCATACCCAGAATCCTATGCTCATCCAAACACTGCTGCATGGTATTTGAAATCGTTACAAACAGATGTTTATGGGGCGAAGCGATTAGAGCCCTCCCTGTTGGGATCTACTGTCTCCTAGGGCCTCTGGCACAACACCCCTGCTGTATATATTTAGGGGCCTTGTGGCTAAGATCAAGTGTAGTAATTGTAATTACTCTCTATCATCTCCCATGATCCCCCCTATACTTCCAAAAGGCCACTCTTCCGGAAGGTACAGGCCGACCCTCTGTCCCCCCTATTCCCCTACTCCCTCTTCTCCCATTGTTCCTCCTCCTCCCATTGAGAACTTCTCCTCAACACGCCAGTACTCCAATATTACCTCTTACCACTAACCATGCCTCCCACCCCCTTATTTAGTCCACCTTTCTACAACCTGATCTCCCAGTTAACTTTCCATACCTTCCCCTTGTTTCCCCCTTCTCTTCTTCCCTACCTGCTGCCCCCTCTCCTTGTACCCTAAACTCTTCACAAACCCCATGAGTCTCTCTTTGCCCTCGTTCCTCCTGTAATGCTGCTCAACCCTTTATCCCCCCTTGGTAATCCCTTCCTTTTCCCTCCCTCGGACCCACCTAGCTTACGGGACCTTTCCAGCCCCTCTCCTCTCTTCTTCCCAAACCTCCTCCATTCTATGGGGCTGATTTATGAGCCCCTTGCGCCTCATTTACGCCGCCGTTGCGTCACTTTTGTGACGCAGCAGCGGCGCAAATCCTACGCCATGGTGCGGGGTACTTACAATGTGACGCATCTGGGAGATGTGTCACGTTGTAAAGCCCTGCGCCAGAAGTAGGCGTTCCTGTGCAGGGTGGGGGGCGTTCCGGCGCAGGAACGCCTCCTAAAAGTGGCTGAGTGAAATCTACAAGATTTGACTCAGTCACTTTTAGGCCCATGCTGCGTTAAAACCCTGCGCCTGCCTGAAGCAGGCGTAAGGATTAACGCGGCATTACAAGATAGGGCCCCCCAGACCATTGCTGGAGCTGCGTCGCGCTTGCGACGCAACTCCAGCAATGCGCCACTTTTACAGCACAGATGCGTCACGCATCTGTGCCGTTTTTGCCCCATGGTGTGCAGCATTGTAAATGCGGCGCATCCTTGGTGGCGGAGCTGTGGCGCACAATAACTGGCGCATCCCTGCTGATATGCAGGGATGCGCCAGTTATTGTAAATCTGCCCCTTTGACTCCCCACTTTCCCCCCTCCGCATCCACCCTCCCTCCTCACCTGTCTCCGCCTAAATATGATCTCAAATCTTCATCTCTGTTTAACATCAGCAATGATAACTCTCTTTCCACCTCAGATGCACCAGCAACCCCTCTCAATCACCATCTATCCCCACCTTTTTCTCCTGCACCCCAAAACCCCCGCACACCCCCCCTCTCCCTGCACTCCTTTGAGCCACCTAACTTTCCATGCTCAGCCCTACTTTCTCTGGAAAATAAATGAGGATTTCTCACCTCCTCTAAATCCCGGCTTGAAGCTTCCATCTCCCCCTAAGAAAGAGCAGGATCCGTTCTACTCTAGAGCGGGAACAGAAACCGTACTTGAGCCTATGTCATCTTACCAGCTGAGTTCAAACAGCCTCTATGGAGCATGCGCACTACGCTCAGCCACGTCCTGTATCTTTCGTCATACACACAGGCCTTTTGTTAGTATTCTGAAAAGCATCATTCCCACAATCCTTGGCTCTATATCTGCATACACACGATGCATTCACTAGAGTTTCACCATACAGGGGCATATTATCAAGGGCCTTATCTCCGCTTTTTTGGCTTTAGAAGCCAAAAGAGCAGAGATAATGTTTTCACCCTATTAACAAGAGGGTGATAACATGCATTAGGGCATGTTAGCACGCTTTTACCTGACGCCTCCCTTTGCATCTCTAATGAGATGCAAAGTGGGCGTCACTGGGCAGAACAACCTTGTAAATACTGCTGATGTGCACATCATGATATTTACAAGGAGGCCCAGGCATCTTTAAAGACGTTAGGCGGTTTTCGCCAAAAACTAACGTCTGCAAAAATGCTGACTTACCCATCCCTAACATAGGGGGAGGATTATACTGATACGACCATAGGGTTGTATCAGCAAGGTTATCGCCGTTTTCCATGGAACATTGCTGGTTTTCCAGCGATGTTCCATGGAAAACAACGCTATCGCAGGAAAAATTATCACCTTTGCACTATGCGTAGTTAATATAGCGCTAGCATGGCGATAATTATCTGCGATAGCTGGCGATGGCAATTCTCACGCACATAACGACCAGCGATAATTATCAACAGATCCATCTGGCATGGGCCTCGCATATTCTTGATCTCTTGGAAGAGGACGGGATGGAGCTTTCAGTTACTGAAATCCCTCAGAAACCTGGAATCCTAATCCGCTGCCAGGTTGTCTTTGCCCGGAATATTTTCTGCCATGACAGTGATCCTCTGCAAGAAGCAAAAGTGGCAAAAGTCTCGGACAATGTTGGATACAAGACGGGATCCCGTACCTCCCGGGCGGTTGATGTACTGGACCGCTGACACATTGTTCATCCGAAGGAGGATGCAACAAGTGCTCTTTATGGGTGAGATTGACTCGATAGCAAAAGAGCCCACCAGAAGCTCCAGGCATTTGATAGGTAGCTTCAATTCTTCGGTTGACCACCGACCGCCTGTTGCGCTCCAACCCCAGCGCTGGCATCTGACTCGATGACCACATCTGGAGAGACTCAGATAATGGCCCATCATAGAAGCTCCTCCTGTGCCTCGCCTGTCAGAGGGATCAAGTGATTGTAGTTAAATTCCTTCGTAAGTAACGGGGGCCTCATAGATGAGACTCCTTGCGCCTCCGGAACCTCACTTTTTGTGACGTTCCGTGGCGCAGAAGCCTGCGTGATATTTATCAGGCAGCCCTAAGCCACTTTTTGTGGCTTAATGCTGCCGGATAAATATCAGCCCCTTTAAGGCAGTGTTCTGCCTTAAAGGGGCGTACAATGGGTGTTGCTGGGGGCGTTCCCAGCAACATCCATGGCCTTTTGACACTGCCCCAGATTTATGAGAAATCGTAAATCTGAGGCAGTGCCAAAAGCTTACAGGCCGGCGTAAGGGAGGCACAATGAGGAGAAATATCTTTATTTCTCCTCGTTTTCCCTTTTTCTGTATCTGCTGCATTCTGCAGCACACATAGAAAGAGGAAAAGCCTCTTGTGATTATTTTTGTACAGAAAGGTTTCCCTTCCTGTACAAAAGTAATCATCCCCTCAACGCAGGCCCCCTTGCACTATGGTGCAAAGGTGCCTGCCTTGGCGCACGGCAGCCCATTGTGCGCTGGCACAGGGAAAAGTAGGGGTGGGCGGAATTTGCGGAATTAACCTTCGCAAATTATCGCGAAAATGTTTAAAATTATCGCAAACAAGCAGAAATATCGCGAAGATGCGGAAGTTTTTTTCCGGCATGTTCGCGAGATTTTCTGCATGGTTGCGGGTCGCCAACTTACCCATGTGGTTGCTTGCGGGCGCGGCCATCTTGTTTTGAGTTGTTCTCGCGGTGCATGATCGCGAGAAGAAAGACGTGATCGCGCGACGCATGACGTCACTGCGGGCGCGAACTGTCGCGAGACAGCGCAAATGGCTAAAAACAATACAACATCTCATGGAGAACGCGACCGGATCAAGAAAACTTGTCGGCGAACGCAGGGATTCAGGTAAGGCGATCGCGCGCGCGCGAGAATGTATTATTTTACAGCGCAAGCAAGAAACAAATTATCGCCAAGCTGCGGAAACCGGAATTTTTGACATTTTCGCGCTCTCCGCGGAACGCGAAAATGTCAAATTATCGCAATTTCCGCGAACGGAACGAAATTTTCGCCCAGGCCTAGGGAAAAGGACAGGAATGCGCTGTATCTTATAGATACCGCACATTCCTGCCCTTTTCTGTTGCCGTAGGGAAGCGCAGCAGGAAGGCCTGCTGCGCTGCCCTACGGAAAAACCTCATAAATGAGGCCCTGAATCTTTAGGCGCTGTAGAGCTCTGTAATGCAGAGGGCCTGGGAAAATCGCCAAGAATCCTACAATACTGGCCAGAGATCTCAGAAATACCATCTGTTTTGACAAAGTAGTTTTTAATTTTCTCTTGATGGCCTTTATCTTTACAGGGGGAAAAAGAAGTTGTGCTGTTACAGAGTTTATGTGAAATCCCAAGAATTCTACCTGTTGGAAAGGTGTCATCATGGATTTCTTGGAGTTTATGACAAAACCCAGATTCTGAAGGAGTGACACTGTCTAACTCAGATGTAATAATAATAATGAGCGATCTTGCACCAACAGAAGCATGTCGTCTAGGTAGATGATCATACGAACTCCCATCTCTCTTAGACGAGAGACTAGAGGTTTTAAGAGTTTGGTGAATACCCACGGGGCTGACGATAGGCCGAATGGCAGGGATTGATATTGATACCACTGGCCTCTCCATTCAAAGTACAAATACCATTGATGAGGGTGAAAAATGGGGACCGTCAAATAGGCGTCTTTGAGATCTAGTCGGACCATGCAGTCCCGTTCTTGAAGCAGATCTCTGAAAAGATGGATGCCCTCCATCTTAAAATGATGGTAAATCATAAAGGGGTTGAATATTCTGAGGTTCAGGACTAATCTCTGACCTCTCCCTTTCTTTTTAACCAAAAAGACATTGCTGCAGAAACCCTCGGGGTGAGAAGCCACTGCAGCCATAGCCTGTTTTGTCAAAAGTTCTTGCAAATCGGAGTTGTTAAAAAACACTTCTTGTTGGGAAAAATGGAGAGGGGGAGGAGTCTTGGACGGGGACTTGGGCAAATTCTATCTGATAGCCTTGAACAGAATTTAGAACCCATGCATCTGAGGTAATTGTTGCCCAGTTCATCACAAAATATTTCAACCTGTCCCCCAAACGAAGCGTCGGAAGAATAGGGTAAGACATTACCTGTGGACTGTGTGTTGTTGTTTCGGAAGCCCCTGTTGATACCTCAGTTGAAACGCCCTTTGAAGCCCCTGGATCATGTAGGATAGAAACCTGCTTGGGCTCGGTCTTGGGAATAACCCCTGCGTCTGGGGTTGTATCCACGGTGAGGACCTTGCTGGTTGAAGCAGCCGGTCGAGAGTCCTCTACCACGACGGCCCTGCCAGAAAGGGGGTTGAACACTCACTTGAGTGAGGTATGAGATTTATCTAATGAAGCGAAGGTATTCTCAAATTCCGCTATGTCCTTCACAAAGCGATATCTAAACAACTGAACTTCTGCCGGTGGACCGGGTTCCGCTGAGGCCAATTCAGCTAGCTGTGGATCTATGCGTAAAAGGACAGATTTGGGTCTTTTTGACAAAAGGGCGCAATTAGCGTTGCCAAGGAAGCAGATCGCCCTTAGAATCCAGCCTGCTAGAATGTCTGGGTGGATTGCCGCTTTTGCTTTCTGTGCCTGAAGGGCCAATTCTAGAATCGTAGGTGGGACCCGGACACGTCAAGGAGTTTGTCCTGGCAGGTTCTCAGGGCTCTATCTATACCTTTTTTGGGTCTTTGCTGTACTTCTTTAAAAAGATTTGCATAGAGGTGTCAATATCCGGTGTGAGGGCAGTCTTGTGAGGGAGGTCAGGGCGGGGACATTCAAGGCGAAGTCGTGAACGGACGTCTTTGTCAAAACTCTTACGGAGATTGAGTTGCATGTAATCTGCGACTGCAGGGGCAGTGGACCAGTGTGATTACCTGGGGTGAATAATGCTTGCAAGGTCAAAAGAGAAGGGAGATGTAAGTGATGGAGAAAAGGAGTGTTTGCGATTTTTTAGAATGTTTAGGGTTAAGACTCTTGAGAAGAGGAGGTATCTGTGTCTGTATCCGTAATGGTAATTGTCGCCGGGGGATTAGAGCGTGGCGGAGGGGCCAGAGGGTCCACACTGTAATCATGGTCTGCGTCTCCTTCAGTAACTCTTGTAATTATTTTAACAAGTGGCCAAGTCGGGGCAGAATGGAAACTTAGGGGGCGCTGGACGGTAAGGGAAGGGGTGGGCGCAGGGGCACGTCCTACCAGCTTGTCGCAACCCTGGGAAATGGGCGCAGGGCTGAGGACAAAGCCTTGTTCAACTTCTTTTCCACTGTCTTGTCAATCATGGACTCCATCCTTTCATCATAATAATAGTCTTCATCTTCCCCTGGGCCATAGGCAACCAGATCTTGTTCATAATGTCATATTCAGACAAGTCTCAAGGGAGTTCGGTGCACTCCAATAAAAAAAAATCCAAAATCCAAAAGCAAATAATTTGCAGCCCTGTTCAGCTTGTAAGCAGGGCGTCAGAAGGGAGCAATAGCTGGTGCAGATAGACCTCAAATGGTACCAAAAATAAATGCTGTCACTAAAGGACTTACGAGGGGGAAGAAGACCACTGACAGCCTGAAGGACAAGCTTCAGTATCTCCAATATTAAATGCTGTCAGTATAAGAGTTTCCAAGAATTATCCCTAAGAGGATTTGCCAAAATACGATAAATGTTAATTTAAGTAAGCCGGAGGCCTGCTACCGGCACAAGTCTGCAGATCCCCTTATTCTTGCAGCCCTGGGGAAAAGGCGGCCCCAGCATGCCTGTGGGAAGCTGCCTCGCGTACACTGGAATGCGTGCAGGCTTCCGTAGAGGCAGCGCGTATGTAGCCCAAGTGGGCTATATACGCATCCTCGCTCCCTGGACGGGCCACTCCCAAGCAGTAGCGCGAGGAGTGCACTTACCGCAGCGGCAGCGCGGCTCCCAATATTACACAAAAAGGGGCAAATCAAAAAGGGAAAAAGTTGGTGGGAAAGATGCAACACGTGCCGTTATCGAGGGGAAAACCAAAGGGAAGAACAAATTGATTACAGGTTAGACAAAACTTCAAGTGTACTGCATCGCGATCTGGGCGCCGATCGAGCACAGATGCCGATCATGACTGCGCTATAAATATGGCAAGGGAGCAAACAATCTAAAACAATCACAATAAGGTGAAATAATCACAACTTAGTGACTTCAACAAGCACTAGTATTAGCATAAGAGCAGAGTCTGATATGCAAAATAGAAATGCACTTATCTTGACTGCGAAGCAGCAAAGGAAAAGGCAGTTAAGTTGGTGCCTCTCTATTTTGTATATGCTGGACATTGTTGATTGGTGTTTTATGGAGGCGTGGTTCAAAGCCTCATGGGAAATGTAGTGTTTTGAATGTTTAACTGTTTATTCATTGGCTGCTGTATTTGAGTAGTTTAGATTGAGAAGCATAATTGGAGCCTCCGGTCCTGCCATAGAATCGCCGAGCCCATGCCAGGACGTAGGAGCAGGGGCGCTGGCGAAAGCAAAAGAGATGCTTGAATCAAAGTGGCAGGAAGAGTTACTCATTGAAGGGATAATGTATCAAATTCTTATACTCTTTTTGGAAACAAAATATTTTTGGAGCCTACTCGCTTCCAAACACTTGCCGTAGTATTGCTCCTTACAATTACACACTGCTTCTCAATGCCTGCTTCCTCATTGTTGTTGGGAAGGAATGGGATCAGAAATTAAATCAGAGTTGTATCTCAGTTACATACAGAGGTAGAAGGGGTCGCAACTACTCTGATCGGCGTTCCCATACTTGTGTCTAGAATTGCAATCTGTTCCTATTTATCTTATACAATACTGTTCCTACTTTCCAAAAACAACAAGCACTGGCAAAGCAAATAGGTTAGCCTATGCGAGATCTGTTGACTTTGTCATTGAGGGTCCGAGGGTCCCCTATTTAGGTCAAAGCCTACCAGATAGAGCACCTGTCTGGTTTGTTAATGACATCCAGATCCAGCCTGACACTTGATGAAATAGTCGAAATGTGAGGAATCTCCGGTTAGAAGGCTCTAGCAGAAAATGTGCCGCCATCCTGCCTAAGAGGAACATGGCATAGACTATCCTGAAAGTCTTTCTTTGCTTTTATCAGATTAGTAACATCCTAATTACATAACAACTATGGGGCAGATTTACGTTCCCTGGCGCATCTCTGCAAATCAGCAGGGATGCGCCAGGGAAGATGCGTCACGCAAGTTTGCCCTTGCGCCACCGCAGATGCGCCGCATTTACAATGCGGTGCATCGTGACTCAAGGACAAGCAGATGCGTGACGCATCTGCCGGCGTAAGGTTGGCGCAGTGCAGAAGTTGTGTCGGAAGCGCGACGCATCTCCAGCACTGGTCCAACCTGCCCTATCCCTAACATGGTGCGTCACGCCTTACGCCTGCTTGAAGCAGGCATAAGGATTTGTGGCACCAGCGTCAGAAAAGTGACTGCGTGAAATCTTGTAGATTTCACTGCATCACTTTTCCGAGGCTTTTTCCGATGTAACGCCCACCCTGCATACATTAAACCGGACAGGGGTTTAATGTGGCGCAGGGCTTTACAATGTGACGCATCTCCCTAGATGCTGGGATCGTGGGTTCACGTTTAATTTTAATGAGGCCCTTGTGTGGGCTAGATTCCGGAGGTATTTCTTAAAAAATACTAGCAGGGGTTGCGGGGGTGCGCTGGGGTCCGCGCAGCCCCGGGGCCCGACTCATGTTGGGAGGGAGGTTGTGCGGCCCCCCTTCTGGAGCCTTCTATGTGCTTTTAACTTTGGCGTCATTTGACGAATCTTTATGAAGTTATCCAAAAAGTTTCTCTTTTTTTGATTAGCTCTTATATTGAAAGTTTGGGGGTGAATGGTGTAGGAGGGGCTGAGAAAAAAGAGGGTCCTAAAACGTGTTTTCTCCATGCAATTTCCATATGAAACTTTATAGAAGACTACAGGTGAAACTGCTGAACGGAATTACGCCAAATTTGGCAGGGAGAAAGGTGATGGTCCAGAAAGCACGCTTTTGTTTAAATGGTGTAAATCCGTTCACTCGTTTTTGAGAAATATCACATTTTACAGATATCGATATTTGAGAATTCTGACATGTGATTAGCTGAGGGGTTACAAGCACCAGCTTGCGGCTTATTGGCTGTGAATGGTTGAAACCAGGAAGTGTTGGCAGCCATTTTGTGATTTACTCCGTCAGCTCGCATCTCTCCGTGTAGAAGCCATTGGGTTCGTAGTTTTACCACTGCGAGGCAACACTGGCATCTGTGTCTGTGTGAGATATGCCTTTCAAGCTGCTTCTCTTCATATCACCAGGTCGCGGCTATGCCTTTAGAAGTCCGTCCATCGGCTCGGAGCTCTGTGAGTCAATCTGTCGGTACGGTGCCCAACACTACCCAAAGACTACCCAAACACCACTGCATTGTCGTAAACTCTAAAATACTACGCCCAGCATAACCCCCTACACTACCGAAACACCACTGCATTGTCGTAAAGCCTAAAACACTGTCCCTAGCAGGACCCCCTACACTATGCAAACACCACTGCAGTACCCTAAATCCTAAAACACTATCCCCAGCACGACCCCCTACAGTACACAAACACCACTGCAGTACCGTAAACATTAAAACACTACTCTGAAGACGAACCCCTACACTACACAAACACCACTGCACTACCCTAAACCCTAAAACACTGCTCCCAGCATGACCCCTTACACTACCCAAACACCACTGCATTTTCGTGAACTCTAAAACACTACCCCCAGCACGATTCTTACACTACCCAAACATCCTCTAGGCTATCAAACGATCACCCAAAATTATATAGGCAAAAAAGGAGGTGGTGGTCTAGCTGTTGTTTTCAGTCAAACATTACATTTTACTAAAGTTGATGATGTCACCATAAAGAATTGTGAGGCTCTTCTCACTAGATGCAATCTTACACCATCTTCCTCCTGTCACTTCCTGCTTCTTTACAGACCTCCACCTAGCAAGGCGACATTCCCAGACGCACTTCTAGAACCAAGTTTCAAACCTGATAACAATACAGTCCAACCTCTGCGTTCTGGGTGACCTCAACATTTGGTTTGACAAACCCAATATGACCCATCCAAAAACAATAATCACTGGCCTAGACACAATGAACCTGCATCAGATTGTCCACAAACCAAACACACATCACTGGACATATCCTAGACGTCATTTTGGCTAATACTGAACTAGTTACCTTTCAAACTATAACTCCGTCACATGGTCAGACCACCACTTGCTTGCTTTCCAACATAAAACAACACTAAGAGACTCACCTAAAACTACCTTACATACATCCACCTATCGGCCGTGGAACAAACTCAATTTGGAACACTTAGAAACACAACTAACATCCAGTACAAATCTGGGAACAATAAATTCTGTCAAAAAACGATGAGTGGCTCAGGAAGCTTTTGACATCCTGATACCACTCAAAACCACACAAAAGAACAAAAGAAAAAAGCACCTTAGAGAAACATAGTGATAAAAGACATAAAACAATGAATTAGAAAGCGGCAACGTACCTGGCTCAAAAACAAACGCCTAACAAGACAAACCTACGGAAAACTAACAGATTATACAAGACAGCTATCAAAAAAGCTAATAAAAGTACTATTCAGACAGAATTCAGAGTGCTAAATGTGCAAATAAAGAATTCTATAAAATACTCAATGAATTTTGCAAACCAAATTGCCTAGAAGGAACTCACCCTGTTACTCAAGATTTCCCAGACAAACTGGCAAATCATTACACGGACATAGAAGACACATTGGACTCATACTTAAAACAGAAACAAAGCGCCAGCACTAACTCGTGTACAAAACAACAATCCAAGAATACTGTAACCCAGCTTCTCTGTTCCTTCCAACACATCTCACACGATGAATGTATGGACCTGCTCGAAGCAAGCAGGCCTGTCGGCAGCCCTTCTGACCCGTGTCCACCACAAACTTTCAAGACAATTCTTTTAACAACCTCTGCTGCCACTCCAGTAAGAAGAATCATCAACGATTCCTTAACTACCGGAATATTTCCAGAAGAACTCAAAAAGTCACACATATGCCTTTTACTGAAGAAAACAAATTTGGACCCGCTGAACCCTGACAACTGCAGACCATTTTCAAATGGACCTTTCCTGGGCAAACTGATAGAAAGAGCAGCGTCCGCCCAGATGTCACAATTCATTGAAGAGAATGACAAACTTTCAGACTTCCAAACAGGATTCCGTCCGGGAAGAGGCCCTGAATCTGCCCTCCTTGCCATCTGGGATGACCTGAAGAATACAGTAGACCGCAACGGGGTTGCTGCGCTACTCCTTTTGGACTTCTCAGCTGCCTTCGACATGGTTGACCATGACAATCTGAAACAAAGACTCTATGAAGACGGCATAGAGGGAACTTCTCTAGACTGGATCACGTCCTACCTTTGAAACAGAACTAATGTCATCCATATCCCACCTTTCTCATCCAAACCGTACTAGACAAAAGCAGGGGTCCCTCAAGGCTCGATCATCTCGCCCATGCTTTTCAACAACTACATGAAGTCATTACCGGTACTGATCAATCAATTTCACCTCACATGCTATAACTATGCAGATGACACGCAAATACTCCTTCAGCTGGAATGGTCCAAAGACATTGGAAAATCCCCAATTTTCAGTTGTCTAAGAGCCGTGGATTAGTGGATGACTTGGAGCCATCTCAAACTGAAAGCTTCCAAAATGGAAATACTCATGAGTGGCGATTGGAAACATTATGACCCGCTTGTCGCCTGGCCTGATGAACTGGGATCACCGCCTAAAGTATGTAAGGAAGTAAGAAACCTCGGAATTACCATGGACTCCAAGCTATCATTGAATGGCCAAGTGGACAAACTAGCAAGATCAAGCTTTGTCACTATAAAAACGCTGTGATGAATTTTCCCTCATTTGGGATTTTCCCACAAGGTCCATCTCGCTCGTTCTGTCCAAACTCGATTACGCCAGCAGCCTCTACCACGGATCACCTATAACAATCATGAAAATACTACAACTGATTCAGAACTCGGCTGCCAGACTACTCTTGCATATCAAACCTCGAGATCACATCTCACCTGCCTTGAAAGCCCTGCATTGGTTACCGGTTGCCAGAAGATCCACTTTCAAGCTGCTTTTTATCACCCACAAAGCAATACATGGGCATGGATACGACAGGACCCAGTAATCCGTGGACTCAAATGGGCTATGGGATGGGAAGATCGCTCTATGCGGATGATGTGTTGTTATATTTGGCTTCACCCGCAAGCTCACTCAACTGCCTCTTAGACATTTGTGCGGCATGCGGACTAGTGTCAGGCTACACAATAAACTGGACAAAGTCACTTATTTTTATACTGCATGGTCCCCCCCCACGACTCCCATCAAACAGTGACGTACAAATAGCAACGAGCACTAGGGTGGGAAGGGGTCACGACACAGGCAACACCACTATAGGACACGCAAAAGTTGGGTAAGTTGAGTAATACCAAAGGATTCAGGCAATGGGACCTAATAGGCATTTCAAAGGTGGGTGACCTGTGGAAAAAGGGCGAGGTTATCCTATTCACACAACTGCAAAACACTTATGGCCTGGCGACGATGGACACCTTTACATATCTGCAGATCAAGCATGCACTCACGGCACTGATCCCGCCAGGCACACAACTACCGGAGTCTTCGCCCCAGAAGACCGGTTACTCACAGACCACATGACAAAAAAAGCCATCTCCCTACCATATAAGAAAATAAAAAACAATCAGTCAGATCCCACAGCAGCCCTTAAAACAAGATGGGAGGATGACATAGGAGAATTAGACTAAGCGGATTGGCAAGAAGCAATAGCATCCCCTAAAGAGGTGGCGATCCCTTCTAGACTAAAACTAATACAATTGAAGGTGCTACACCGCACCTACTATACAAGAACACTACTGCACAAATTGGGCAAGACGGATACCCCACTTTGCCTGCGACAGTGCGGTGCACCGGGCAAGTTTTGGCATACAATCTGGCACTGCACAGAAATTGCGGCATACTGGGAAGCGATCATGTATACGGTATCACAGGTGATGGGGGTGACGGTTCAACCAGAACCTAAAAGGTGTCTGCTTAATATTTGGGAGCCCACAGACCTTAATCATGCGGCGCAGGATTGGGTAACATTGGGCATGGTAATAGCGAAAAGAAATATAGCGCAGCTCTGGGGCTCCAGATTGACCCCGACCCTTGGACGATGGTACCAGGACATGGATGTTGTATTGATAACAGAAAAATCTGTATATATGCATAGGAGATGCCCTAAAAAGTGGACCCGGGTATGCGGAGGATGGAATAGATACTAGGGCAATATCTGCGAACCTCCACAAGAGGAATCACAGTCCGAGGGAAGTGACTAACTAACTATTCAGATTAAAATGTTACATGATACGATGGATCTAGACATACATAAAGTAGAGGGTGCAAAAGAAAAACCCTGAAAATGTACTGTCGAACCAAACAAACTGCTGCTATGAAACTATGGTCTTACACTATATTGTATGCTTAAGTGAAAATGAGAAATGATGCATTATTGTATTACAATCGAAAATGTTAATAAAAAGTTATCACAAAGCAATACATGGAATGGGACTGCTCTTCATCAGGAGTAAAATCACCAAACACATTCAACAAAGGAACCTCGACTCTAAAGGGGCACCTCGCCTCAAGATCCCAAGGTACAGTAAAAAAACCATGTGACACATCCTTCTCTGTTCAAGCAGCCAAAATATGGAACTCTTTACCCCCAACATAATATCCACCGACAACCACCTTATCTTCAGAAAACTACTCACGGATTGGCCCTTCCCCACATAAGCACCATACGCAAACAGACATTTACTGGATACCCCTCGATATATAAGCATTTATTTTCACTGTAGTTCTGTACCTATCTTTGCGTATTGCTTTGTATAAACATGTAGAATAATGATGTTGTTAAAAAATTAATTAAAGTACAATAACACTTGAAAACCGGAGTTTATCTGGTGCATCCTTGGTCTACATGTACTTGCTGCCATTGTGCATCTATGTACCTTCCATGTACTTGGATCTGTGTGTTTGCTACTTTTCTCCTGAAAAAGCATAGCCGATGCACTACCCTATTTCTCATCCTGTACCACTATCAATATCTTTAATCTACATAAACTTACCTCTTTTATGCATCTATATACTTTCAATGTACTTATGGGTCTATATATATATCACTTTCTTCAAATTTAGCATTTCCAATGCACTACTCTATTTCTCAGCCTAAACTTCTCTCAATATATCTTCCAGCTCAACTTTCTGACTCATCTCAAACTTCTTTCTACTACTCTTTCCAATCCACTCCCTTATTTCTCACCCTATACGTCTATCAATATATCCTCTACATCCACTCTCTCATGTATCCCAAACCCCATACCACTACTAAGATCCCTAAAATACCCTTTCCAGACTCTCCCCTACTCTACTCCTCCTTGCCTCTTTTACTATACTGATCCCCCAAAACAAACCCTTCTAAACTCTTCCCTCTGACTCTTACCCTCCAAACCCCTTTTTACTCATCCAAAAGCCTCCTCCTACTGCTATGACCTAAAAAAAAGATATATATTTTCTTCAAAGTCCTTCACTCTTCTATCACTGCGCTATCCTTTTCAATCAAAATAACAGACTAACATTTTCACTTCCCAAATCCCATATTCCACTTTACTAATTCACCACTAATCCTTTATGGGTTCCAGAGTAGCGTGATACTCGCCAATAAAGCGTTTCAACACTCCATCAGGGTTACAAGAGCTATATAAATGCAAGCCTTTTTTCCCTTCCTACCCCTCACCAACCCTTCTCAATCCAAATAACTGACTAACATATCCACCACTCAAATTACTTTCATGTTTCACCATACTAATTCAACACTCATCCTTATGGGTTCCAGAGTAGCGTGCTACTTGCCAAAAAAGCGCTTCAAAACCCCATCAGGGGTGGCAAGTGCTATATAAATACAAACCTCGTTCCCTTTTCTATCCCAACGCCTACCCTTCTCTATCCAAATATCTGAATAACATATCCACCATCCAAATTATTTCATATTTCACTAAACTAATTTTCAACACTAATCCTTTATGGGTTCCGGAGTAGCGTGCTACTCGCCAGAAAAGCGCTTCAACACCCATCAGGTGTAACAGGTGCTATACGAATGCAAAACCTTCTTTCCCCTTCTATCCCTCCGCTATCCCTCTCACTCCAAATAACTGACTAATATCCACCACTCAAATTACTTTCATGTTTCACCATACTAATTCACCACTAATCCTTTATGGGTTTCCAGAGAAGCGTGCTACATGCCAAAAAAACCTCTTCAACACCCCATCAGGGTCAACAAGCGCTATATAAATACAAACCTTTTTTCCTCTTCTATCCTTCTGCTATCCTTCCGAATCCAAATAGCTGACTAACCTATCCATCACTTAAAATTACTTTCATATTTCACAATACTAATTCAACTCTAATCCTCTCTGGGTCCCGGAGTAGCGTGCTGCTCACCGAAAAAGGGTTTTGACGCCTCGTCAGGGATAGTAAGCGCTATATAAATGCAATCACAATACCATTACAATAGCGCTAACTCAAGCAAATGTACAACCTATTACATTTCCAATGTGTGTATTTCTTTCCTGCTGTTTTTCCAAGTTGTGCCCCTTTATTTGAACATGGCGCTTACAGATTCAAAAATATAGATAAGAACGGAAAGCCTGCTGTCTTACACATGACCCTAGTTGGCATAGGCAATGAATCATAAGTAGTACTTGACATATACCTTGAAAGCCTAAAGCATGTGCTGTGCACATCAAAGTGACAATGGGAAAAGATAGCCAATAGCTCTAGCAAAACACTTAAAAGTTTCTAAAGGCGAGACCTATTGGCTATGCCAATGCTTGTTTTATGTGGGTGCGTGCGAGAGAGAGAAAGAGAGAGAGAAAGAAAGAGAGAGAGAGAGAGAGAGAGAGAGAGAGAACGGGAGGGAGTGTGAGTACCTGTCCAGTAAGCTTTAGGCGCAGTACCATCCTCTGTTACTAGAGGGAAGTATGCCTGAAAGCAACAAGCTCTCTTTGGGAATTTGCATACCCAGAAGCCTCTACGAAGCCACAATCATTTCCGTTTCATTGTGACATGTAAAATAGTCGTGTTTGGCACTGAGAATCAGAAATCTTCTTACGTATATATACATTTTGGTAAGAAAGCATTACATTTGACACTCTGAATAATATCTGTAAAGTCACTGTACTTTTAAGCAGAGGTATTTATAATATTGTCAGGCACGGGACTGGGATTTCTTATCACACACAAAAAGTTTGTAAAATTCATTGACGCAGTTCATCGAGCTTCGAGTAGCGATGATAGCGTTAGCTGAAATATTTGGAGGGTCTTGGTATTTTTCCAGATCCCACATAAATAGTAATGAAAGGTTTTAGAAAACGTTTATAGAAGGTCTGTCGTTCCTCTGTCAATGGACTGCCAACAGTAAAGTGCTATTTATCTATTGAAATGCAAGAGCAATCAAGTCTATGCAATGGCGGTGTTAGGAAAATACTACAATACGCTCTTTAAAGTTATAATAATTCCTGGTGCGTTCCGGCGCTGCAAGGTGGCACTGTGTAGCATGAATTATATGGTCCGAATCTTGGCGCTATGAAGTTTGGCGCTATGAACAGTATGATCCCATCTCTAATTTCTGGGGAAGCAGAAGTGATGGGAGCTGTGATGCGGTTGGTTTAAATCAACTTTGTTCCGGAAGCTGCCAGCATCAGTTTTGGATAAGATTAGACAGGAGGATGAACGTGTGAAGCTGAGGAAACGCTAGATGCGCCTCGTTGAAGGAGAGAGAGGTGCAATGCAGCTCGAGGCGCTATAGGTGAGGACTGAGAGGGCCTCGGTGAAGGAGCAGGAGGTGCAATGCTCCTTCTTGTCGCTAGAGGTCAGGCTCCTCCAAAGCAAACACACGGCGCGTCACCGGCAATCTGCATACCCAGAATCCTATGCTCATCCAAACACTGCTGCATGGCATTTGAAATCGTTACAAACAGATGTTTATGGGGCGTAGGGATTAGAGTCCTCCCTGTTGGAATCTACTGTCTCCAAGGGCCTCTGGCACAGCCCCCTGCTGTATATGTTTAGGTGCCTTTTGGCTAAGATCAAGTGTAGTATTTACTCGCTATCTTCTCCCATGATCCCCCCTATACTCCAATAGGCCGCTCTTCCGGAAGGCACAGGCCGACCCTCTGACCCCCCCATTCCCCTACTCCCTCTTCTCCCATTCTTCCTCCCCCTCCCATTGTGAACTTCTGCTCAAAACGCCAGCCATACCTCTAGCTAGCACTCTCCTTTTCCACTCTGCACCTTCCCGGTACTCCAATATTACCTCTTCCCACGTAACCATGCCTTCCACCCCCTTATTTAGTCCACCTTTCTACAACCTGATCTCCCAGTTAACTTTCCATACCTTCCCCTTGTTTCCCCCTTCTCTTCTTCCCTACCTGCTTCCCCCCTCTCCTTGTACCCTAAACTCTTCACAAACCCCTTGATTCTCTCTTTGCCCTGTTCCTCCTGTAATGCTGCTCAACCCTTTATCCCCCCTTGGTAATCCCTTCCTTTTCCCACCCTCAGACCCACCTAGCTTACGGGACCTTTCCAGCCCCTCTCCTCTCTTCTTCCCAAACCTCCTCCATTCTATGACTCCCCTCTTTCCCCTCCCCGCATCCACCCTCCCTCCTCACCTGTCTCCGCCTAAATATGATCTCAAATCTTCTTCTCTGTTTAACATCAGCAATGATAACTCTCTTTCCACCTCAGATTCACCAGCAACCCCTCTCAATCACCATCTAGCCCCACCTTTTACTCCTGCACCCCAAAACCCCCGCACACCCCACCTCTCCCTGCACTCCTTTGAGCCACCTAACTTTCCATGCTCAGCCCTACTTTCTCTGGAAAATAAATGAGGATTTCTCATCTCCTCTAAATCCCGGCTTGAAGCTTCCATCTCCCCCCTAAGAAAGAGCAGGATCCGTTCTACTCTAGAGCGGGAACAGAAACCGTACTTGAGCCTATGTCATGTTACCAGCTGAGTTCAAACAGCCTCTATGGAGCATGCGCACTACGCTCAGCCACGTCCTGTATCTTTTGTCATACACACAGGCCTTTTGTTAGTATTCTGAAAAGCATCATTCCCACAATCCTTGGCTCTATATCTGCATACACACGATGCATTCACTAGTCTCACCATACACGGGCATATTATCAAGGGCCTTATCTCCGCTTTTTTTGCTTTAAAAGCCAAAAGAGCAGAGATAGTGTCTTCACCCTATTAAATAGAGGGTGATAACATGCATTACCGCAAGTTAGCACCCTTTTACCCGACGCCTCTCTTTGCATCTCTAATGAGATGCAAAGTGGGCGTTACTGAGCAGAACAACCTTGTAAATATCGCTGATGTTCACATCGTGATATTTACAAGGAGGCCCAGGCATTTTTGCAGATGTTAGTTGGTTTTCGCCAAAAACTAACATCTGCAAAAATGCTGATTTACCCATCCCAAACATAGGGGGTGGATTATGCTGATACTCGTATCAGCAAGGTTATTGCAGTTTTCCATGGAACATCGCTGGTTTTCCAGTGATGTTCCATGGAAAACAACGCTATCGCAGGAAAAATTAAGGCCATTGTGCTATGCGTTGTTAATATAGCGCTAGCATGGCGATAATTATCTGCGATAGCAACTCTCACGCACATAACGACCAGTCCCTCCGAAACCTGGAATTCTAATCCGCTGCCAGGTTGTCTTTGCCCGGAATATTTTCTGCCATGACAGTGATCCTCTGCGAGAAGCAAAAGTGGCAAAAGTCTCGGGCAATGTTGGATAGAAGACGGGATCCCGTACCTCCCGGGCGGTTGATATACTGGACCGCTGACACATTGTTCATCCGAAGGAGGATGCAACAATTGCTCTTTATGGGTGAAATTGACTTGATAGCAAAAGAGCCCACCAGAAGCTCCAGGCAATTGATATGTAGCTTCAATTCTTCGGTTGACCACCGACCGCCTATTGCGCCCCAACCCCAGCGGCTGGCATCTGACTCGATGACCACATCTGGAGAGACTCAGAAAATGGCCTTGCCATTCCATGCTTCCATTTGTCTGAGCCATCATAGAAGCGCCTCCTGTGCCTCGCCTGTCAGAGGGATCAAGTGATTGTAGCTAAAATTCCTTTGTAAGTAACGGGGGCCTCATAGATGAGACTCATTGAGCCTCCGGAACGTCACTTTTTGTGACGTTCCGTGGCGCAGAAGCCTGCGTGATATTTATCAGGCAGCCCTGAGCCAATTTTTGTGGCTTAATGCTGCCTGATAAATATCAGCCCCTTTAAGGCAGTGTTCTGCATTAAAGGGGCGTACAATGGGTGTTGCTGGGGGCGTTCCCAGCAACATTGTGCACTGGCACAGGGAAAAGGACAGGAACGCGCTGTATCTTATACATACCGCACATTCCTGCCCTTTTCTGTTGCCGTAGGGAAGCGCAGCAGGAAGGCCTGCTGCGCTGCCCTACGGAAAAACCTCATAAATGAGGCCCTGAATCTTTAGGCGCTGTAGAGCTCTGTCATGCAGAGGGCCTGGGAAAATCGCTTGAATCGAGGATGCCAAGAATCTTACAATACTGGCCAGAGATCTCAGAAATACCATCTGTTTTGACAAAGTCGTTTTTAATTTTCTCTTGATGGCCTTTATCTTTACAGGGGGAAAAAGAAGTCGTGCTGTTACGGAGTTTATGTGAAGTCCCAAGAATTCTACCTGTTGGAAAGGTGTCATCATGGATTTCTTTGAGTTTATGACAAAACCCAGATTCTGAAGGAGTGACCCTGTCTAACCCAGATGTAATAACAATAATGAGCGATCTTGCACCATTAGAAGTATGTCGTCTAGGTAGATGATCATGCGAACTCCCATCTCTCTTAGACGAGTGACTAGAGGTTTTAAGAGTTTGGTGAATACCCACGGGGCTGACGATAGGCCGAATGGCAGGGATTGATATTGATACCACTGGCCTCTCCATTGAAACTGCAGATACCATTGATGAGGGTGAAAAATGGGGACCGTCAAATAGGCGTCTTTGAGATCTAGTCGGACCATCCAGTCCCGTTCTTGACGCAGATCTCTGAAAAGATGGATGCCCTCCATCTTAAAATGACGGTAAATCATAAAGGGGTTGAATATTCTGAGGTTCAGGACTAATCTCTGACCTCCCCCTTTCTTTTTAACCAAAAAGACATTGCTGCAGAAACCCTCGGGGTGAGAAGCCACTGCAGCCATAGCCTGTTTTGTCAAAAGTTCTTGCAAATCGGAGTTGTTAAAAAACACTTCTTGTTGGGAAAAATGGAGAGGGGGGAGGAGTCTTGGACGGGGACTTGGGCAAATTCTATCTGATAGCCTTGAACAGAATTTAGAACCCATGCATCTGAGGTAATTGTTGCCCAGTTCATCACAAAATACTTCAACCTGTCCCCCAAAGGAAGCGTCGGAAGAATAGGGTGAGACATTACCTGTGGACTGTGTGTCGTTGTTTCTGAAGCCCCTGTTGATACCTCAGTTGAAACGCCCTTTGAAGCACCTGGATCGTGTGGGATAGAAAACTGCTTGTGCAGAGTCTTGGGTATAACCCCTGCGTCTGGGGTTGTATCCACGGTGAGGACCTTGCTGGTTGAAGCGGCTGGTCGAGAGTCCTCTGCCCCGACAGCCCTGGCAGAAAGGGGGTTGAAAACTCACTTGAGTGAGGTCTGAGATTTATTTAATGAAGTGAAGGTATTCTCAAATTACTCTCTGTCCTTCACAAAGTGATCTCTAAATAACTGACCTTCTGCCAGTGGGCCGGGTTTCGCTGAGGCCAATTCAGCTAGCTGTGGATCTATGCGTAAAAAAGGACAGATTTGCGTCTTTCTGAAGAAAGGGCGCAATTAGCGTTGCCAAAGAAGCAGATCGCCCTTAGAGTCCAGCCTGCTAGAACTTCTGGGTGGATTGCCACTTTTGGTTTCCTTGTCCAATTGGGCAACATACGGGTCCTTGCTCCTTGGAGGGGCCACTTCCAAGCAGTAGCGCGAGGAGCGCGCTTACCGCAGCGGCAGCGCCGCTCACAATTTTACACAAAAAGGGGCAAATCAAAAAGGGAAAAAGTTGGTGGGAAAGATGCAACACGCGCCTTTATCGAGGGGAAAACCAAAGGGAAGAACAAATTGATTACAGGTTAGACAAAACTTCAAGTGTACCGCATTGCGATCCGGGCGCCAATCGAGCACGGATGCCGATCACGACTGCGCTATAAATATCGCTACGGAGCAAGCAATCTAAAACAATCAAAATAAGGTGAAATAATCACAACTTAATGACTTCAACAAACACTTGTATACGCATAAGAGCAGAGTCTGATATGCAAAATAGGAAGACACTTATCTTGACTCAATTTTGTATATGCTGGACACTGTTGATTGGTGGTCTATGGAGGCGTGGTTCAACGCCTTGCTGGAGTGGGGTTTTCTTTAAAAATGGTATACCCTCTCCATTTTACATGTTTACATTAATAAGAATAATTGATTAATAGTAATTGTACTAATTGATTGTTGTGTTCATTAACCAACCTTATTAATATAAGAAATACACGTGGGAATTGCATTTGCATGGCCTAATTAATACGTAAACTAATTTTCGTACGCATACTAATGATAGACAATTAGAATTTACATGTTAAATGTTGCTTTCGTGATGTATTTGGTGATTTGTGCTTTATAATGAGAGTATAACCCGCAATGAGTGTTGCTTTTGCTAGATAAATACACACACATAAGGGGTTTAGCGAGGGAATAACATTTTAATAACCATTTCAATGTATTAATTACGTTTTTGTGTTTCTTTTGCTTAAGTTGGCCATTCGGGCCTGCCACAAGATGGCTGACATCCCTATATGACGAAGACGAAAGTCTCTGGGTGAAGTGCGCATGCGTCGCCGCTAGCAACAGTGGCCTTTCCACGACCCTAACCCGAGTGTGCCCCTCAAGGACATTCTGGGCTACAAGCCAGCTGTTCTGAAAGAACACTAAAAGATACTTTTGACCGGAAAAATTATGAACTACATCTAAAGAAACATTTTCCGAATGGGAACCATGCTGAACAAATTTAATGGACCAATCAGAAGACATTATAAAATAATATTGATATTTGTGGAATGTGATTGTACTATAAATTAGGATAGAATAGAGAGGTTAGGAGCTTCTCTTTTGGGCACTTTTCAATTTCCTGACGTTATGCTGACGGAGAGGACGGTGACACTGCAGGACAGCTGTTTCCCTGATACTCTGACGGACTGATCAGATGCCCAACTTCTTGATGAACTGAATAATCGCTTTATGGGCATAAGGAGACAAATTATCTGAATTTGACTTAGAGGACGACATTTAGCCAGAATAGGTAAATATGATGATCATCTGCTCAAATAATGAATGACTTTTTCCTCATATTATTTAGATAAAATTTGAATTATTGATTACAAGAACTGTGTTGGGTTATTATTTGAGAAAATGTATTAATGTAAAGAAATTATAGATTTAGAGATTACCTTAACCAGCAGCTAGTTGATTCATGGCCTATTCATGGAAGGGATACTAATGGTGATGTTCAAGTCTTAATGAGGGAAAGAAGGTTAGGTGGATCTATTGCTTATTGGAGACAAACAGGTATTTCCTTCCATTACAGCGAATGGAATAGTCATCTCCTTAGGAAACAGACCAATAGAGGATGAATGTTGGTGTTATGGGCCCCACCAGCGAAAGTAGTGAATGAGTGTGTCTAGGTGAATTGCGGTCTGTGACGGAGGGAGGGATTTTGTATTCCGCGCTGCATCAGGTTTTCTTGGTAGCAGAGGTATGGTTTGGTACTGTTTTGGTGATTATTGCTTGTAAATAGCTTATTGATTATTGATTATTGATTGATATTGTTTATGTACTAACATTGGATGTTGAGTCACGTCGAGTTATATGTTGTTTGCTCGGCTTCTGGGATGTAGGAAGTTTGTAACAGTTCCGTAGCAGAGCAGAGGTAAGCGCTGCTCTCGGGAAAGACGGAATTGTGGTTTGCCCGTAGGTACACGGGAGAAACGTGTGACAAGTGAAGTTGCACGGCGCATTGTCTGGGTTCGATTCGGTAGCATCGTCGTGTGTTGCCATTAGAAATATTCTCTGTGTGAGAGAAGTGTGTATGACAGCAAAGGGTTACCTGTGAAATTTTGGTCTTAGGTACCAGGAAACCAAATGGCATACCGATAACGCTTATCACTGAAAAGGTAGCAGGTGTTCTCTGAGCTTGTTAGAAGGACAAAGTAGAGGGAAGCGCTGCTTTGTTGGCGAATGTCATAATTCTGTAGTAGGACAGACTGTTCGCTGTTCTCGGGAAAGACAGGATTCTGTGCGAATGTACTACATTTTCTCGTGTGTAAGTGTGTGTATGAAAAAGGCATTCCGATTAATGGCGAAACTCTAGTGTTATTTTTCAGGAGCATTAGGTCTCCAACCAGGTGTCTTAATTCTAGAGAAGTGGTTAATTGATGCTTGTTAGAAGGGTAAGGTAGAGGGATGTGCTACTTTATCAACGGAAGTAATGATTCCGTAGTAGGGCAGAGGTAAGCACTGTTTCGATAAAGACAGAATTCTCGTGAGAAAGGTCTTTTGCTGTTCTTTGGTTAGCGAAGCGGACAATGGAGATGTTTTTATGTTGTTACTAATAGAATTGTAGAAATTGATACAAAATTTACTGAGCGGATTTTTGTAAAGGAGGGGTAGACAAGCGCAGAGCTGCCGCAGCGACTGCTGACGTCAGAACGACCGCGCTGGGATTGGACAGTCGGACAGAGGCGTAAACGCTCCCTATTGGTGCGTTAGTGTAAAGCCGCGCTAGGAGTGGAGAAATACAGGGTGACGTAAACGCTCCCTATTGGTGCGTTAGTGTGAGTCGCGCTGGGATTTGAGGACTGTGACAGCGACGTAGATGCTCCTGATTGGTGCGCTAGCGTGAGTCGCGCTGTGAGTGGACAGAATAGCGGTACAGTTATAGAAAGGACTAAACGGTTCACGGAAACCAAGAAAATGTATTACCAACCACCTGACAAAGAGAAAAAATCGTGGTTTGGTAGAATTAAGAAGTGTTTCAAGAAAGACAAACTGGTCAAGACTAGGGAAGGACAGTTACTTCCACCACCGAAGACCCCCGCATCTTTAATGATTGCGAAATATGGGTATCATACTTGTATTTGGTTAGACAATTGGGTAAAATACACCCAGGACGATGGAGTCTTGGCATTTCCAGAACATGGTTCCTTTAATTTGGCTGTTTTAAGGAATCTACGAGAAAGGATGATGTATTTAGAACCAAGACCTAGACCGACGCAATTTGAGGCATTGACGGAGTGGGAAGACAAGATGCATGAACGAGAAAGACAGAGAAATGGTAGAGGCTATAGGTATCTGTTCGGCAGGTCATACGGACATGAGACGCATGATGATCGAATGAAAAGGTGGCGAAATGCAAGCATGACTGAGGGTGTGTTTCCCGTAAGATCGGTAGGAGAGAATGGCGGAAGAAAGTGTGTAGAGAAAAGGCATAATGTGGAATCAAATGGCTACGAAGCGAATGAATCGGAAGATGATGTTCTTGATGATGTGTTTTATAAAAATCCACCACCGTATCGACCGGAACCAGAGGCCTTGTCACCAAGTGCCCCAATGAGAGAAACATTGCGAACCATTAAAACAGAGACTATGTCACCAGAGTTAGGGAAAAGTAATTCCGTGAGAGAGGTAGAAAAACAGACAGAAAGTAGAGTACATAGTGACAATTCAACAGAATTCGCCAAAACTACCTTAGAATTAACTGAGAAAATAAGAGAATTGACCAAAAATCTAGAAGCTGTAACAGTTCCAGTAACGATAGTTCCAGTAATGCCCATCTTTGAGAAACAAAAAGATAGAGAACATTGTTTGACAGTACCGTATAGAAGCCACAATTTAATTGAGAGCCCCGAACGGACTCAGAATGAGAATCCATGGGGACCAACAATAAATATGTTTGAACCGAGTGTTTCAAATAATCCATTTGTGACACAGAATTATGCAGAAAAGAGTAGAATGACGGTGGAAACACTGTTAGAACCCCAAAGGATTCCAGAACAAGGTAGTGTAGAAAACCCAGTAGGACCATCTGTAGAAGAATTAAGTGAATGGCTCAGAGGGTTACAGAAAAAAGACAAAGAGTCCCAGTCAATCAATGTAGCAAAATTACGAATGGTATTGGAAGAATTGATAGTAGGAACAATCCCTACTGAAAAATTGAAAAACTATCAGGATGATAAGTTATTGTTCCTGTGCAAAAGCGTGACATGGAGAGCGAAAAACCTACATGAAAGACTAGGGGAAGTTGCAAATGAAATGGGAATAGATATTGAAAAGGTAAAGGCATTACAAAAACCTTATCGAGTTGATTTCACTGAAAAGGATATTGAAAATATGAATACCACAGGACGGATAGGTCAGATTAAGGACATAATCATTCTATTAAGAAAATGGGGAGATGTGGATAAATGGAGAAGTAAGTGGTACAAAAAGCGTGACGATACCTCAGAAAAGACAGCTTCAGCATTTCCTGTTAGAGAGAAAGAAAAGGTAGCAACAGAATACTCCATGAGGGAGATTCCAGGAGGAGGATATGTACATGTTCCATGGACGAGACAGGACATTTTATCTTTTACGAATGATTTCCCTCGACTACGCGAAAAGCCTGTCGAGTGGTACCGACAAGTAGACAGATTTGTAAAATTGTCAAAAGTACTATGGATAGATTTGAACAGTCTATTTGACATAATAGTACCGGCAGATTTGTGGACAGAGTGCAAGTTGATGATCAACTGGCCAACTCAGGAGTACCCTAGGGATCCTAAAACAGGAGCTCCGGACCCTGAGGTAATGAAGAAATATGAACAGGTTATGGTATTTTTGAAGAATAAGGTACCCCCTAAAGAGACAGATTGGGTAAAAATTGACCGAACACATCAGGAAGGGAAAGAGTCAGTACATGCATACTATGAGAGGCTAATTCTAGCATTTAAGCAGTTCAGTGGAGATGAGAACCTGAGTGATAAGGATTTGAGTCATTTTGTATACAGATTTGTATATGGTCTACGCCCAGAAATTGGTGACATGATAAAACAACATACCGTTGATTGGCAAAATAAGAAAATAGATGAAGTATTAAGACATGCTAAATATTTCAGTGACGAGAGTGAGGCAAAACAGCGAAAGTTAAAAGAAAAGGCAATGTGGGCACAAGTAAAAGTAGCGGAAAGACAGGAAGCTCAATTAGTAGAACAGGCAAACAATCCAGGACCCAAACAGAGATTTGGCCCAGGAAAAGGGAAAGGTAATCTAGAAGAAGCTAAAAAGAAATTCCCATGTCATAATTGCGGTAGGTTAGGGCATTGGAAATCCGAGCGTAAATTTCCTCCTAGTACTAATAATGAAAATCCATCATTGAATCCACAGGTGCAGAATGAGGTGAGTGGTCAACTGCAGCAACAGCAGCAGGTGGTTACCTCACAGAATCAGGTGCCAAAACCACCTTGCCCGCAGAGCAGAAACTCTCAGAAGTATAGTAATGAATCGGGATGCTACAATGAAGAACAGGTAACTAAGCCGCCACGCGCTCGCACTGTTTCGCAGTATTGGCTGCATCGGGATGAGAGTGACTCAGAAGGAGGCTATTGACGGTGCCGAAGGGAGGAAGAAGAGTGCGTACTTGGCGCAAATCTAGAGGTAGACCAGACAGGACCATTTGTGGATGGGAAAATTAATAATGAAAATATTACTTTCCTAGTGGACACTGGTGCTACTCGATCAACTGTTAGATCAGCTGATGTTAAGAATCTTCCTCTTTCGGATGAAACAATCCAAGTAGTTGGTGTGTCCAACAGACAGATAAAAACATATCTTACAGAACCAGTAAAAGTTAGTAAAGGGAAATCACTGAAATGCACCGCTTTGTCGTGTGCGACACCAGTCCTGTGAATTTATTAGGTAGGGTCCTGTTGTGCAAAATGAATTGCACCATATTTTGTACCCCTGATGGAATAGCTTTTGAAACACCGGATGAGGATGTGTTGTATAAAATGACAATAGCCAATAGAGAGAGTGAAATAGCTGGAACATATGCAGTATTCAACCCTGATGAATTACCTAAAGAACTGAAACAGTCTGTAAAAGCGGAATTGTGGGATTTTACTGGAGAAGATGTAGGTCTAATGAGAAATGTAGATCCAGTAAAGATAACTGTAAAAGAAGGAATAACCTATCCAAATGTTCCTCAATATAAATTGACACCTGAGATAATTGAAGGAGTAACCCCAATAATTGAGAAAATGATTAAGCAAGGAATTCTGAGAGAAATAATGAGTAGTCCATGTAACTCACCAATAATGGGACCGAAAAAGCCTAATGGGAAATTTAGAATAGTACAGGATTTGAGAAAGGTAAACAAAATCGTTGTATCATGTTGTCCCATTGTGCCAAATCCATAAGTGATTTTGTACCAGATTCCCCATGATGCGGAATGGTATACAGTGATTGATTTATGCCATGCTTTCTTTTCCATCCCATTGCACCATGACAGTCAGCACATTTTTGCATTTCGGTTTGGAGAGCGGATTTTGGCATGGTGCCGAATCCCACAGGGGTATACTGAAAGCCCCTCAATATTTAATCAATTGTTGAAGAAGTCATTGGAAAGTTTACAAATGCCCAAAAGCTCAGTACTAGTGCAGTATATCGATGACCTTTTGGTGGCGTCGAAAACGCGTGAAGCTTGTGAGGTAGACACTATAGCCTTGCTGAATCACTTGGCAGATGGAGGACTGATGGTGTGCCCAGCAAAATTGCAATATTGTAAAAAAGAAGTACAGTATTTGGGACATAAAATTGAGAAAAGACTGAGGAAAATAACAATAGACAGAATAAGAATCATAAAAGGAATGAGAGCCCCCATGACCCAAAGAGAAGTGAGAATGTTTCTGGGAATGGTAGGGTACTGCCGTCAGTGGATAAGTAACTTTTCCCTCATTGCAAAACCCTTGGTACGTTTGACCAGAAGTGATGTGAAAGATCCCCTTGAATTGAACAAGGAAGAATTGGCAGCATTTAAACGATTGAAAGAAGCACTAGGCATGCCTGACTACGAGAAAGAGTTTGAGTTGTATTGCAGTGAGAGAAATGGATGTACACTTTCTGTGTTGATCCAGAAACATGGAAGGTTGAGAAGACCAATTGCATATTTTTCCTCAATGCTTGACCCAGTGGCTGCAGCTTTACCTGGGTGTTTGAAGGCAGTGGCTGCAACATGTCGAAGCTTGGAGCAGAGTGAAGGAATTGTGATGGGATATCCATTGAGAGTGTTTATTCCCCATGATGTGGCGATACTCCTGACAAGAAGTCGCACTTAGTATATGACGCATAGTCGGCTGACTAAGTATGAGAAAGTCATCTTGGGAGCAACAAATGTGAGCCTTGTGAGGTGTCTGAATGTAAATCCTGCAACATTGTTGCCTGATGCTGAAAATGTGGAAGTAAGAGACGAAGCAGATCATGATGGTCTGGATGTGCTTGAGTATTGCACAAAACCGCGACCAGATATAAAGGATGTACCTTTGCCAGAGAGTGATTTCGTGTTGTTTGTTGATGGATCATGTCTGAGGATAGATGAGGGAGTGCTAAGTGCAGCATATGCAGTATGCACGGTTGCAGCAGTAATGGAAGCATCATATCTGAAGGGAATAAGGTCAGCCCAAGTAGCTGAACTTGTTGCTTTAACTAGAGCATGCAAGATTGGGAAGAGTGTGAGAGTGACTGTGATAACTGACAGCCAGTATGGCTTCGGAGTTGTCCATGATTTCGGCCAACTATGGCTACAGAGAGGTTTCCTGACCTCAAGTGGAACTCCTATTAAGAATGCTGAAGTGGTTGGAAAATTGATTGAGGCGATACAGCTGCCTAAACAATTGGCTGTGGTGAAATGTGCTGCCCATGGTCAAGGTAGTGATTACATCACTACGGGGAACCGCTACGCCAATGACATGGCACAGTATTGTGCGCGCAATCAGAATTCAGTCAATCGGGCCAAGGAAAAAGAAATGTTTTCTTGCTACTTAATGCTTACTAACGTTGTAGGAACTTGGGAAGAAGTAAGACAATTGCAGGAAGAGTCAGGAGATGAGGAAATGAAACAATGGGTAAAAGCAGGATGTGCCCCAAGAAAAAAAGACCATGTGTGGGTCTATCGAGATGGAAGACCAGTCATGCCTGATAGCATGATGTCTACCATGGCACGGATGTATCATGGCCAAGGACACATAGGGAGAGACGCCATGATCAGGTCATTTAAGCAGACCTGGTACAATCCAAAATTCAGACTTGTAGCGGAAAGTCTATGTCAGAGATGTCTAATATGTCAGCAATACAATCCTTGGAGAACGATAGTAGTCAGTCTAGGAACAATAGGCCGAGAAGGAGGGCCCTTTACCAGAATTCAGGTAGATTTCATTGAGAGGCCTCCTTGTAACAGATTGAGGTATGTCCTGGTTATAGTCTGCCTATTCTCTAGGTGGGTGGAAGCATTCCCAACAAGAAGAAATGATGGGATGACAGTGGCAAAGGTGCTTTTGAGAGAATTCATCCCCAGGTTCGGGTTCCCAGCGACCCTTGAATCAGACAGAGGAGGACATTTCTATAATGAGATTGTAAAATTGATTAGTGAAGCATTGAATGTACAACAGAAACTGCATTGTGCCTACCGACCAGAGGCTTCTGGTGTGGTTGAACAGATGAATGGTACGATCAAAAACAGAATTGGGAAAATGTGTTTAGCCACAGGAATGAAATGGCCTGATGTCTTGCCTCTAGTACTAATGACGATCCGAGCGACACCAGATAGAACTACAGGGTTAAGTCCTCATGAAATAATCATGGGACGCGCAATGAGGCATGTGTTTATTCCAGTCAACAAGCTGATGACTATTTCTAATGACATGGTATTGGAGTACTGTAAAGGCCTGGCTGACGCAGTTCATTCTGTGTTTCATCAGGTTGGAGCGGATGCCACCACTCTTGAAAGGAAGCCAGCCCATGATCTGAGCCCAGGGGACTGGGTAAGGATAAAAGTCCACAGAAGAAGAAACTGCTTGGTTCCAAGGTCGGGAAAGTCAAGACAAGTCATTCTGACCACGACAACAGCTGTGAAGTGTGCTGGACTGAAAAACTGGATCCATGCCAGTCATACCTTGAGGATACCATATCCAGTGGACAGCAAAGAGAAGGAGTATTATGACGAATCAGAGTCAAGTCCTGAATCAGATAACGAAGAACCAAAAACACAAGAAAATCCTGAAAGGGGGGAAAAAGAACCAAATCAAATATTGGTCGCCAGAAGTATCTCTCTGAGAAGAAGATTGCAGATTTCTGATGACAGTTCAGATTCTGAAAACGAACAAGGGAGACGAGGTCTCAGAAAAGAACACAGAAAGAAGAAAGGAAAAGAACCTGAAGAAGCAGTAAAAGAAATTCGGGAAAAGGAAGTCCCAGAGAAACAGAGAGAAATTCCACCTGAAATAATAGATCTGAGTGAAGAAGGGACAGGTACAGAGAGAGAGGGACAGATTGCGGAAGACCCCCGAGGAGGTGTAGGGAACTGCAACATCCAGCTAGGTGAAGGGACAAGTAGCCAGCAGGAAGATTACGTGTCGGAGACCCAAGGAGGGACAGAAGTAGGGAAAACAAAACAAGTGGTGGAAAAAGAAATCGCTGAAAAGAAAAAGCAAGTTGAGACAGAATCTGAAGAAAGTGAAAACGAGATACCTGAAGGTCGAGTTCTAAGAAAAAGAGCTTGGAGAGAAGAAAAGAATAATAAAGGAAGTAAACTGAAAAGAGTTGCAAAGGATGAAGTGTGGCCAAACAAAATAAAGAGATTGAGATATCGTCTGACACGAGTAAATTCACCAAGAGCAGAACAGGTGAATGAAGTGACTAGCCAAGAAAAATCAAAAGAAGAGGAAACGATCCAGAATAAAGAAGAGAAAAGAACAAGGAAACCTAACCAGAAGTATAAGTCACCGGAATGGACGTACGTGGCCCTGCCTGAAGAAAACCAAGAGGCAGATAGTCAAGGAAATCCAGAGGAGACTGTACTGAAAGTGGTTAAAGAAGAAGAAGAATCAGAAATCCTGAGAGTTCTCTTGTCCGACATTGGAGAAGAGGAAGCGGAGATTCAGGAAATTCTGTATCCTGATTGGGAGAAGGAGGCAAAGGACGATGAATTGCCAAACTGAATAAACAAAGAAGCTGTTGATGTGGAAAACAATAATTTGAGTAAAAGTAGAAACTGGTAGAACCACGTAGGTGCTTAGAAGCCTTGGGGTAGAAACTAGTCATAAAGTAGAAGAGGCTAAGTCAAAAGACACGGTCCATTTTAGTAAAGATGGCTAACATAGATAGTAATAAAAGTAGATTTACCTTCATGAAAAGATGGTGTAAAACATGTTTATGGAGCATGCTTGCTCTTGTGATTTCTTTTAAGGTTACTGTAGATACATTAGAAGGACATAGTGAAAACAAAACTAACATAGTAAAAATTTCAAAGGTAGTTCAGACTGTGACAGACAGAACCCATTTACATAAAGATAGGTCTATAACATTGTTGCACTTACATTCCAGATGAAAGTAAAGATCTGAAAGTTTATATTAAAAATATTACTGAATTGCATGACGAAATTGCACCACTGGAGGTTGAAGGTGTATGGGAACAAATCGGAAAGAAAATAGCTGCTATTAAGAATTTCTTAATTAAAATAGGTAGTACATTTATAGGTAAAATATTATTTCCATTAACATGTGTGATTTCTATATTAATAATATTAAGATTAGGTTGTATGTGTTGTAGAAATAAGAAAACAAAGAATAAAACAAAAAGGGAAAAACTAAAAAGAAAAGAGAAGAATCAAGATATAGATTTAGAAGAGATAACATTAGAAGAGTGGAAAGAGAGTATGTATAAAAAGGCAAAAAGAGAAGATTTTGTAGAAACTGAATTATGAAAAAGAGCAAGAACGCATTTCAAATATTTCCGTAAAAGGGTAAAGAAATTTAGTGATGTGGTGGTGTTAAAATCACCGAAGGGGGATTGCTGGAGTGGGGTTTTCTTTAAAAATTGTATACCCTCTCCATTTTACATGTTTACATTAATAAGAATAATTGATTAATAGTAATTGTACTAATTGGCTGTGTTCATTAACCAACCTTATTAATATAAGAAATACACGTGGGAATTGCATTTGCATGGCCTAATTAATACGTAAACTAATGAGAGTATAACCCGCAATGAGTGTTGCTTTTGCTAGATAAATACACACACATAAGGGGTTTAGCGAGGGAATAACATTTTAATAGCCATTTCAATGTATTAATTAAGTTTTTGTGTTTCTTTTGCTTAAATTGGCCATTCGGACCTGCCACAAGATGGCTGACATCCCTATCTGACGATGACGAAAGTCTCTGGGTGAAGTGCGCATGCGTCGCCGCTAGCAACAGTGGCCTTTCTGCGACCCTAACCCGAGTGTGCCCCTCAAGGACGTTCTGGGCTACAAGCCAGCTGTTCTGAAAGAACACTAAAAGATACTTTTGACTGGAAAATTATGAACTACATCTAAAGAAACATTTTCCGAATGGGAACCATGCTGAACAAATTTAATGGACCAATCAGAAGACATTCTAAAATAATATTGATACTTGTGGAATGTGATTTTACTATAAATTAGGATAGAATAGAGAGGTTAGGAGCTTCTCTTTTGGGCACTTTTCGATTTCCTGACGTTATGCTGACGGAGAGGACGGTGACACTGCAGGACAGCTGTTTCCCTGATACTCTGACGGACTGATCAGATGCCCAACTTCTTGATGAACTGAATAATCGCTTTATGGGCATAAAGAGACAAATGATCTGAATTTGACTTAGAGGACGACATTTAGCCAGAATAGGTAAATATGATCATCTGCTCAAATAATTAATGACTTTTTCCTCATATTATTTAGATAAAATTTGAATTATTGATTACAAGAACTGTGTTGGGTTATTATTTGAGAAAATGTATTAATGTAAAGAAATTATAGATTTAGAGATTACCTTAACCAGCAGCTAGTTGATTCATGGCCTATTCATGGAAGGGATACTAATGGTGATGTTCAAGTCTTAATGAGGGAAAGAAGGTTAGGTGGATCTATTGCTTATTGGAGACAAACAGGTATTTCCTTCCATTATAGCGAATGGAATAGTCATCTCCTTAGGAAACAGACCAATAGAGGATGAATGTTGGTGTTATGGGCCCCACCAGCGAAAGTAGTGAATGAGTGTGTCTAGGTGATTTGCGGTCAGTGACGGAGGGAGGGATTTTGTATTCCGCGCTGCATCAGCCTCATGGGAAATGTAGTGTTTTGAATGTTTAACAGTTTTTTCATTGGCTGCTGTATTTGAGTAGTTAAGATTGAGAAGCATAATTGGAGCCTCTGGTCCTGCCATAGAATCGCCGAGCCCATGCCAGGACGGAGGAGCAGGGGCGCTGGCGAAAGCAAAAGAGATGCTTGAATCAAAGTGGCAGGAAGAGTTACTCATTGAAGGGATAATGTATCAAATTCTTATACTCTTTTTGGAGCCTACTCGCTTCCAAACATTTGCCGTAGTATTGCTCCTTAAAATTACACACTGCTTCTCAATGCCTGCTTCCTCCTTGTTGTTGGGAAGGAATGGGATCAGAAATTAAATCAGGGTTGTATCTCAGTTACATACAGAGGTAGAAGGGGTAGCAACTACTCTGATCGACGTTCCCATACTTGTGTCTAGAATTGCAATCCGTTCCTATTTATCTTATACAATACTGTTCCTACTTTCCAAAAGGAACAAGCACTGGCAAAGCCAATAGGTTAGCCTATGCTAGATCTGTTGACTTTGTCATTGAGGGTCCGAGAGTCCACTTTTTAGGTCAAAGCCTACCAGATAGAGCACCTGTCTGGTTTGTTAATGACATCCAGATCCAGCCTGACACTTGATGAAATAGTCGAAATGTGAGGAATCTCCAGTTAGAAGGCTCTATCAGAAAATGTTTCCCCTCCTGCCTAAGAGGAACACGGCATGGACTATCCTGAAAGTCTTTCTTTGCTTTTATCAGATTAGTAACATCCTAATTACATGACGACTATAAAAGTAAAAGACTCAAAAGTCAAACAAGACTGAGACAGAAAACAAGAGACCGGGACGGACAGATCTTGATTCCTCCCTACACCAGACCACACGAGGGACAATCACATGATGGAGGCTTCTTCCCATTTTAGATCAGTGCCTTCTCAACGTCTTCCTTCTCAAGGACAAATTAAAGATGCTTATTCTGGCCTAGGAACTGCCTGCCCTTGACTCTAGAGACTGGATAGTATCGTTGGACATGCAGGACGCTTATTTTAACATCTCCGTCCTGCAGGCCCCCAGGTGCTATCTGCAGTTCATGGCGGACATGAGCATACTGAGGTCACTGTGCTCTCCTTTGGTCCTACCAGTGCTCATGATGGCGGTGGTGGCAGCACATCTTCAGATGCCAGGTGCCCCAGTCTTCCCCTACCTCAATGACTGGCTGCTCAAGGCTGGCTCGCCCCAGGCAGTTCTCACCCACCCCTTGATGCCAGTGGGGTTTACTATCAACACACCAAAGTCACACCTGACTGCTTCTCCAATGCTTCCTTCCATCAGAGCCGTTCTGGATGAGGTCCAGTTTTGTGCAGTTGTCCCAGAGAGGAGAGACCGGGACATTCAGACTATGATTCCAATCTTTCAGCCTCTGTCCAGGATTTCAGTGAGGTCAACCCTGAGGCTGCTGGGAATGATGGCCTCCTGCATCCTGCTGGTGAAGCACACCAGGTGGCACATGAAGGCTCTGCAGTGGGATCTGAAGCCTGAGTACCCCCAACATCAAACAGATCCCTCCGACCATGTCCAGATCTCGGATAAGACTGCAAAAGACCTGCAGTACCCCTCTCCTTATGCCACCCAGAGCTGACAATGGTGACCGATGCACTGCTTCTTGGCTGGGACAGCCACCTTAAATGTAAATGTAAATGTATAGGTATTTATATACCGCCGATCACCACTACGGGTATCTCAGCGCTGTACTCTGAAGAACCAGAACCTTTTGGGTCTGGCGGCACAGGGTACGCCTTAATCTCCTGGGTTTCTTCTGCTCAGCTACACAGAGACACGGGACACTCTGTAGGCGTTAGAAGATCAGATTTATTAGCTGCAGCTAGTACAGTTGTCCCAGAAGTACACAAGGTAGGTTCTCAGGAGACTGCCACTTCACTCTGTGGCGTACAATCTTTTATAGCATGTATGAAAAATATATATTAACCAACTACACACCCAGAGTACATTAAAAAAAAGAGCCAATAAGGAAAGTTCGAAAACAGGACAGAACCAATAAGAAAGGTTTGAAAACAAAGTATCAGATGACTCGAAGAAACCTCTCCTCCAACTGTGTTTGTCACCCCTCCCTCAAACTAATTCATTAACTGATTTGTAACTAACTTGCAGGTGGCGAGATACGGTTGTGTGTGTTGGAGGACAGTTGTGAAATGAGAGAATGCTAGCAGAGGACAGGGAAGGCCAGACGATAAGATAAAGTCGGAAAAGAATAGTGTGAACCAACAGATAGTTGAGACGGTGATTAGGAAAACCAGACAGGGATTAGTGTACTCGGCCAGACCTAACACAGCTTTGCAAATAGAGGCAAAAGGACAATTTTCGACACGGAGAGCAGAAAAAGCAGAATAGACTTTGTTCGCCGTGCTGCCTGAGTGAGGGCAACATAAAATGGCGGCGGAGCACAAAATGGCGGGTCGATTCGTTCGCGATCAGAAATCGAAGTTCCTCAACTCATACCGCTGAAGGAACCCATCCTGGCTTTCCGTGTGGAGTGTCCACTCCTGGGCACCCCCATGGTGAAGCCAGGTATCCCAGCGCTGTTGGGGGCCGTTGTGGAGATTAAGCAAGCTATTGCCCAGAGTTGCAGCGTGGGACCCATGATTAGAATAGTCACTGAGTCGAGAATATCCGGTCCGAGGAATTTATAGCCCGAGACCCTGCCGCGGCGGGAATCGAACCCTGGTCTCGGACCGGTGCTCTGCATCGAGGTCTGCCGCTCTAACCATTGAGCCACACTTCTCCACTTAAAGAGCTGAAGATCTGAGGTGTCTGGTCTCTGGCAGTGGCCAGGCTCCAAATCAACCTTCTGGAGCTGAGGGCCATCCGCTTTGTGCTGAAAGCCTTCCTGCCGTCCACCAAAGGGGGGCTGGTGTCGATGATCATGGACAACACCACAGCCATGTGCAATAAACAGGGCGGGGTAAGGCCACAGACCCTGTGTCAGGAAGTCTTGCAGCTTTGGAAATGGCTGGACTATCAATGTATCTTCATCATGGTAAACCACCTGGTAGGGTCCTTGAATGTCAGGGTGGACAAACTCACCTGCCGACACCTAGCGGACTACGAGTGGCTGTTATACCTCTTTGTGGAGCAAGGTCTCTTCCAGGCATGGGGTGAACCTTGGCTCGATCTCTTTACCACTGCCAAGAGGTTCTGATCGTTCGAGATTCTGAGGTGTTTCTCTCTCTGAGAAGTGTTCTACCTACATTGGGACTCAGGACTGAAGTATGCCTTCCTGTCAATGCCTCTCCTGCCACTAGTTCTGAAAATGATCAGGAATGACTGGGTCCAAGTTGTAGAGATATGAGGTGGTCTAGTGGTTTCGAGGGTGGAGCGTAGTGGGAGGAGGAAGAGGAGGACTGCCCGGCAGGAAAGGGCGGAGCGGAGCGGAGTGAGGGCAGTGAGAGTAGGGCCACGCTTATGGATGGTTATGAATAAAGAGCTTGAAAGGAATCTATCGTGTCTGTCGTTATTGGTGACAGCGAAGACACGACAGCTGGCGACGAGGGTGGGATGGAGCTGAATGCTCTCCCAGAACACTAACGCGCAGACGAGACTGCCAAAGGACTGGACGCGGGGGAAGCCGGCGGAAGCATCGCCACCCGCGGGACGCACCCTGAGCGTGAGGAGAGCCCAGCAGCGTGAGGAGCAAGAACGCGGAACACACCCTGCATCGGAAGAGGGCCGGCGCTCGAAGGGCAGGAAGAAAAGCGACGACGCTGACACGCGCGTCTTAAGGTTAGAGCCCAGCGTGAGGACCCTCTCACTCACCCGCCTGTTGTGAAGCCCCGAGTGAGGCAGAAGACGGGAGGAGGCCGCATGAGCAGTGCGCAGACTGGGAATGAATGAAATGAAGGCACGACAGCACGTGTGAAGCCCCATACACGTTATCAGCCCGGCGGCCATCTTGAAGTCAGGCGGAGTACAAGACGTCCCATGCAAAAAGACCCGAGCGGCCATTTTGAAGTCAGGCGTCACAAGAATTAGACAAGCGCGAGCAAAAACAAAGCCCACACAAGCATAAAAGGGACAGATAACCCAGAAAATAATAATAAAATAAATACATAACAGAGCATCTACCGTGCTGAAGCAGAGTTAACGCCACGTGAAACACGATGTCGCAACCAGGATCCCCGGTCCGCCAAGAAGCGAAACCGATCGTCGTGGGACTGTCGCATCTGCGCCCTCCAGAGCCCCTGGCGCTCGTGGTCGGAAGTAGCATGGGCCCTCGCTGGGAAGAATGGATAGAAGATTTTGAGGACTATATCAAAGGCTCCAAGGTAATAGGGGATGAAGACCAGCTGATCGCACTTCGAAATCTCGTGGGGAAGGACATCAGCAAGATGATAAAAGAACTCCCCGCCGCAGACGCGGGAACGTATGCTAAAGTGCGAGAGGCCCTGGATAAGAAGTTTTTGCATAAGAAGAATGTGGACTACGAACGGTACGTGTTTCAGAGAGCGCGACAGGAGAAAGATGAGGTCATGGGCTCGTACATAACGCGACTACGGCGATTGGCGCGCCACTGCAACTTCTAAGCATTCTCGACGGATGATGCAATACGGCTGCGTGTGATTGACGGCTGTCAGTCAGAGTCCCTTCGCAGGAAATTACTGAAGAAGAGCCACACCTTAGATGAAATAGAAGAACTCACGAGACTACACGACCAGACAGAGGAACAGGCCAAGACAATGGAGGCAGGACGTATGGAGCGCAAGGAACTAGTCTGTCAAGTACGCACCGAACGCCCCCGCCGGGGATCGAGAGAGCGAGAGCGGCACGCCCGACCGCCGTCGAGACACCGCCGCCCTGGACATCGACGGCCAGACTCGGGGAGGAGGAGCAGGCGCCAGGATCATGGGAAGAAGACGCCAGTGCGAAGGTGCTACAGATGTGGGTACGACTTCCCACACAGCGGAGCATGCCCCGCCCTGGGGCAGCAGTGCCACAAGTGTGGCCGAAACAATCATTTTGAGACCATGTGCGGGGAGTACCGCCGTGAGAAAGACAAAGATACAACAAGGTTGCCAAGAGGCGAGACGCGCCGACATCATGCGCGAGCAGTACATGACCGTCGGAAGTCATCATCCAAATCCTCCCAGTCTAGCAGGGAGTCACGATCCTCAAGGTGGTCGAGAAGATCACCGTCTAGAGACTCTGAGTCACCATCAAGCGAACGAGAATATTCCGTGGAATATGCAAACATGATTGCCGATCCAGACCAACTAAAAAAATACCCCCGACTGGACATCAGTGTAGGCACGCATCCCACAAAGTTTGTAATGGACAGTGGGGCATCCCTCAACTACATCCCAGTGACAGAGTATAAGAAGATGAACCCTCGGCCTCGGCTCAACCCAGCACATGTCCGCGTCTACACCTGGATGTCCAGGAAACCGCTCCCATGTCTTGGGAAGTTCTCGACGACGCTGAGGCACCAAACAACATCTATCCCAGCCGTGATACATGTCATCGAGGGGCCTGAAGCAGACTGTCTCCTCAGCCTGCCAACGGCTGAACGGTTAAAACTGGTAGAGATACTCTACCGTGTCAGCAGTGACAACGACACCATCCACAAATTCCCGAAGCTGTTCTCCGGGCTCGGCAAAATGAACAGAGGCCAGATTCGCCTCCACATAAATGACCAGGTCCGCCCAGTTGCCCAGCATCCACGGAAAGTACCTTTCCACCTCCAGCAAGCAGTGGAAGACGAGCTACAAGATCTGCTGAAGGCCGATATCATCGAACGGACAGAAGGCGCCACGCCGTGGGTATCTCCGGTAGTGGTCGTACCGAAGAAGGGAACACCAGGGAAAGTCCGACTCTGTGTGGACATGCGGGTGCCCAACACCGCCATCGAGAGGGAGCGTCATCCAGGACCCCACTTAAGTGACATGATAGCTGCCCTAAATGGGGCGCGGGTGTTTTCTAAACTGGACCTCAACAAAGGCTACCACCAGTTGGAACTCCACGAAAGCTCCCGACATATCACAACGTTTGCAACGCACCTAGGGCTGTTCAGATATAAGAGACTGAATTTTGGCATCTCATCAGCCGCAGAGATATTTCAAGAGGCTATCAGGCAAACAATCCATCACATCCCTAACACGCTGAACTACAGCGATGACATTTTAGTCTACGGGGCAAACATCCAGGACCACGACACGGCTCTGGACAGAGTCTGCCATGCCCTCCTAGAAGCAAACCTCACGCTCAACAGAGAGAAGTGTGAGTTTCACCAGTCGCAACTGAAATTCTTTGGCCACATCTTCTCTGGAGCCGGGATGAAGCCAGACCCTGACAAGGTGAGCACTCTGAACAACACCAAGAGTCCACAAGACGTCAGCGACGTACGGTCCTTCCTGGGCATGGCGAGCTACTGCTCAAGATACATTAAAGACTACGCCACACTCAGCCACCCCCTTCGAACGCTGACCAAACAGGGACAAGTGTTTGAGTGGACGTCAGAGTGCGAGCAAGCATTTCAGGAAATAAAACGGGCCGTGGGCACGGTGGAGAGCCTGGCATACTTCAGCCCAGACCGCAAGACCGAAATCACCGTGGACGCGAGCCCCGTCGGGCTAGGTGCCATCCGTGCCCAATACGATAAAGACACGGACCAACGCCACATAGTGGCCCACGCCAGCCGGAGCCTTTCAGACACAGAGAAGGCCTACTCTCAACCTGAAAAGGAAAGCCTCGCGGTGGTGTGGGCGTGCGAACACTTCCACGTGTTTATCTACGGCAAACACTTCACCATGGTGACAGACCACCAAGCACTCATCACCATCTATGGCAATCCACGGTCCAAAATGCCACCCCGCATCGAACGGTGGGGACTCCGTTTGCAGGAATACACGTTCACCATTGTGCACAAACCAGGGAAGGCAGCCAACCCAGCTGACTATATGTCGCGTCACCCTGAGGACTCCCAGCGTCACACACCTTCCGTTGCAGACGAATACATCCACTTTGTAGTGGATCAGGCGCGGCCACCAGCGGTCCCCCTAGAAGTCATCCAGGATGCCACCCTGCAGGATACAATGCTGCAACAGGTGATTCGCAGAGTTCGAACAAACCGGTGGCGGCACGAAGACTCGGAGGATGAAAGCGGTGACCCAACAATGCGTCAGGAGTGGCAAGCGTTCCGGAACGTGTGTGAGGAACTATCTGTCACAACAGACGGCCTGCTGTTAAGGGATCACCGAATTGTCATCCCCCAGCAACTGAGGCAAGGAGTCGTCAACTTGGCGCACGAAAGCCATCGAGGAGTGGTCGCAACGAAAAGGGCCCTTCGTGAACGCGTCTGGTTCCCCTTCCTGGACAAAATGGTAGAGCACACTCTGAAAAACTGTCTGCAGTGCCAAGTGGTAAGGCAAGGAGACCCGCCAGCCCCACTCCAGATGACGCCCCTACCGCCAGGAGTGTGGCAAGAACTAGCAATGGATTTCTATGGCCCCATGCCGTCGGGCAAGTATGTGTTGGTAATAATAGATGAATACTCGAGATTCCCCATCGCCCGGTTTGTGACATCCACCAACGCGGCTGCCACACTCACTATCCTGGATGAAGTCTTTGCAGCCTGGGGAATACCCACAGGGGGGAAAACGGACAATGGTCCTCCTTTCAACGGCCGGGAATTCAGTGACTTCATGACACTAATGAATGTTCGACACCGACGGATAACACCACTATGGCCGCAGGCCAACGGCACAGCTGAGAGGTTCATGGCCACCCTCAAAAAGACATTCCAGCAGGCCGCTCTTGACAAGAAAGACCCACAGGCGGCACTCAACGACGTACTCCGAGCGTACCGGACGACGCCGCACGCCACCACAGGCAAATGTCCAGCAACACTCATGCTGGGGCGCCCGGTCAGGACACGGATACCCACCTGGGAGGGAGCACTACGACCAATATCCCCCAGCCGCGTCCATCGGGAAGTGGAAGCCACCGACAAAGCTCGCAAAGAAAGCATGAAGACGTATGCGGATGGCAGAAGACGAGCTCGCTCTCTCTCGTTCCACGAAGGAGATTGCGTGGTAGTCAAGCAGGAGCAATGCAAGAAGACGGATAGCAAATTCAGAGCGGAACCTCTGACAGTCATTCGACAGAAAGGCACCATGCTGACAGCGGAGTCGGACAACAGGCGCGTCACCCGAAATGTGTCTCACTTTCAGAAGTGCAGTCCAGCTCTGCAAGAGGCGCTCGAGTCGCGAATGACACCACCAAGAGTTCGACAGTCGGAAGCGCATGGCGAAGACGACAGCCACCCGGGCCAGGAACCCAGTGCCAGCGCCACTGTAGCGCTTGAAGGACGATCGCTTAGACCACGACAGACAATCCGCCAGCCCAAGCGGCTAATTGAAGAAATGTAACTCATCAGTGACTCACTTCGTTTGCTAACAAAGGGGGAGATGTAGAGATATGAGGTGGTCTAGTGGTTTCGAGGGTGGAGCGTAGTGGGAGGAGGAAGAGGAGGACTGCCCGGCAGGAAAGGGCGGAGCGGAGCGGAGTGAGGGCAGTGAGAGTAGGGCCACGCTTATGGATGGTTATGAATAAAGAGCTTGAAAGGAATCTATCGTGTCTGTCGTTATTGGTGACAGCGAAGACACGACACAAGTCATCCTAGTGGCCTCGGATGGGGCACAGACAGTACAGTATCCAGAGCTCCGGGGCGTGAGAATCTGTCCTCCAATTAGGCTGCCCCTCCGGGAGGATCTACTGTTGCAGCAAAGGGGCAGAGTCTTGCACTCGGCCCTCCACTATCTCCACCTTCATGCTTTAGGGATTGAGCCGCGGCAGCTAAATACGTCTGAGCCTTTCTCCTGAGTTGTTTGATGTCATCTTGGGTGTCAGGCGTCCCTTAACGTAACCTGAGCTGGCCTGTGGCTGGGACAAATTTGTGGTCTCGTGCACCACTTGCTAGAAAAACTCCCTGAGGCCATGTTATCTGATATTTTGTTTTTTGCTCTTTCTCCACCCGGAAATGCTTTGCTTTGGGCACACTCTTCATTTCTACGGTTGCCAGACCAGCCCTCTTTATTTAAATCACCTGTTGTGATCCTTTTTTTATTTTTTATTAAAGGACTCCAACATTTGTTTCCTCCTTTCTTTGTTATGTCGCAGTGGAATCTTAACCTGGTCCTCACATATTTGATGTGTTATTCCTTTGAGCCTTTACACAGCAATCCTTTTCGACTTCTCACCTTGATAGCAGTGTTCCTTGTCCTTTCTTGTCAAAGTCGAGACGCTGTTCCATGCCAGTCAAACCATCACCTGGCCGGCATTCTTTGCTCTTCCTCACCCCACTATGGAGGAGGAGAGACTCCATCGCCTAGACCCTACAACAGCGCTAGCTGTTACACCAGGAGTTTTTACAGCAGAGAGAAGAGGGGAAAAGCCATACAGAAAAGGACCATCTCTCACTGGACGGTGCTCTGCATAAACATCTGCTGTGCATTGGCCAAGAACCATTACAAAACAATGGGGTGACCCATACTAGTCCAAGGACCTGGGTAATGCTCTGGGTAATCTATAAACATGATACACATAGAACTCAAGTTACATCATAAGTGTACCCCAGTAGTTTCTCAATTCAATAAGGTAAATCTTCAAAAACACACACAAGCACCATAAATAGCTTCAATAGTGACTGTTTAATCTCATGGTTATTATCACGGTAGGAAACTTTTTAAAACAGAAAAGAGGGTTGCTCCAGGGGGAGTGTGGAAAAAGGATTGTGCTCGTGACGAGAGAACAGACACTCCCACCTGCCAGCTCCGCTCTGCCAGCCTCGCCCTCGCTGCCGTCCCACGGATTCGCAGAACCACCACCGGAGGAAGATCGTTCTCCTACCTGGCAGCCAAGACATGGAACTCCCTCCCCGCACACCTACGACTGACCCAGGACCATCTCACCTTCAGGAAACACCTCAAGACCTGGCTATTCGAGCAGTAGCAGCACCCCCCCTCCCTTCAGCGCCTTGAGACCCTCACGGGTGAGTTGCGCGCTCTATAAATGTATTGATTGATTGATTGAAATCAGAGAGTAGTTAAAACAATCAATTACACATAGTAATGTCCTTAGTAAACTGCCCGTGGTTTACAGTAGCACCAGTTTTACAATGGGGCCTGTCTCTCATGGATTTGAAAGTACTTTTCTGGTTCTTTTTGTCCATTATAAACTGTTTTTAGAAAAGTGGCGCATGATGGCAAACAGGTGCTCCAGGGATGTAATGATCCTAATAATAGAAACGGCAAAAGAGTTAACAGCCTCTTTAAAAGCAGAATTAAATGAACTAGAAGAAAAAATTAAAAAATCAAACAGTGTAGAAGAGGCAACCAAAAAATTAGAAGAGGCAAGTAAAGAATTGACGTCTTTTGCTGAATATCTTAACAAAAGAAAAACAGAGAAATTGCTTAAAGACAAAAGATTTTATACCTCAGAGAGAACATACCCCTACTTAGGGGAAAACTTCTATAAACAGAATGATGATCCCAATGAAAATACATCTAAACCATAGAAAGTAATAACATTTTCGGACACGTCTGATTCAGAGGGAGAAGGAAGCTCTCATTATTATGAACCTGAAGGTCTCTATAGTACATCTAACATAAATAGGAATACACGGCAACCTTTTTTAGGGCAGCGTGGAACTCGCAGAGGCCGTCAATGAGTAAGATTTCAACCTCAAACCAGGGACAATTACCAAACTCACCACTATCAACCAGATCCCAACTCTTTTTAGAGACCATGAACAGGCAGTATTGGAAACACGGGAATTAATCCCTATTTTCAATCTGTCTTCATATATCCTAGATAAGGCAAGCATAACTCTGTTATCTAAAGGCTTGTCTTTTGTCCCCCATGCTTCTGCCAACAAATTTGAGTTGTATCAAGATATACACTCTTCTTTTCGTAAGATTAGACTACACAAAATCTTTTATGAATGAAGACTCAACAGCCACCCAAGAAGTGATTAATAATATTGTATCGTTACCCTCAACTTTCACTCCCACATTAGAACAAGTGGGACCTGAAGTTGAGATCTTCGAACGAGTAGTTTTAAACCGGATTGAACAAGCACTTCAGTTTATCCTAAACCTATATATAATCTGACCAGAGAAGAATTTATGTCATTACAATCATTACCTCAGAATCACACAGTAACTGTGAAGAGTTGCGATAAAGGCGGAGGAATTGTAGTAGTCAATACTGATAATTATGAACTTAAGATGCAAACTATGATCAATAATCACGCCTTTCATGTGAAAGTGAATTTTATCCTATTCTCAAAACGGCATAAAAGATTCAAACTTTGATGAATGAGGCACAGCATGCAGGGACCATTACGGTAAAAGAACATGAATAGCTCAATAGTTCCAAAAATAAAACATTGTTATTTACAGGATCCCTAAAATACACAAAAATGAAAAGGACCCCCCATATCGCCCTATAGTTTCCACTATTGGAACTCCAACAGAACCTGTATCTAAGTTCATACATAAAGTTTTAAGACCTTTTATACTACATACTAACTCGTACATTAAAGATACAGGAGAAATGATTCTGAAAGTAGAAAATCTTAGATTTAATCCACAAACAGACATTCTAGTGACTCTAGAGATAGAGTCACTATATAGCAACATACTCCAGAGGGAAGCTTTGGAAGCAGTGGATTGGTTTATAGATAGATTTAACATCCCCTGCCCAAAATATTTTATACTAGCAGGTTTAGATTTGGTTTTGACAGAGAATGTATTTGAATTTGGACAACAGCTTTACCGCCAGATAAAGGCCATAAGCATGGGTGCTTCAGTGTCGCCATCTATAGTGAATATCTACATGGCCCAATTAGAAAATAAATATATTTATAACAAGGTAGCCCTCTTCTTTGAGTCTGTTTCCCTTTGGTCCAGATATATAGATGACATTTTCTTTGTCAGGACCAATGGGGAACAGAACTTGTATGAGTTTTTGGAGTAGCTAAATTTAGCAGACCCCAATTTGAAATTCACTGCAAGTACGAGTACTGAAAAGGTAGAATTTTTGGATATCCTTATAAAACATAATTCAGGGAGATTGGAAGTAGATTTGTTTGTTAAATCAACAGCTAGAAACACACTTCTACATTTAAACAGTAACCACACACGTTGTCAGAAACAAAGTATTCTGTTCTCACAATTTCTGAGAGTACAACGTAATTGTACAAATCTTTCAGATTTTGATATTCAGGCCGCTATAATGAAAAAGAAATTTTTAGCTAGAGGTTACCCTCACCGGCTGGTGAGAGAATCGTATAAAAGAGCACGATTCTTCGATAGGGACCATCTGTTTAATGCCAAATAAACATTCACAGATCCACAATTAGTGTGTATCACGAAACACTCTACTTTAAATCCAAAGGTTAAACAGATTATAAATTCGAATTGACACATCCTTAATAGTGACCCAGAACAAAAGAAGAAGATTGCGAAGCCATTATTTGCGCACCGTCGCAATAAAAATATTAGGGACATGATTGTACATTCCAGATTTGTTTCGCAAACCACAGGACTTCCATTTATACAAAAAACTATTGATGGTAGCTGTAGGAGAGTAGGGTCTGCTTTCTGAGTTCACCCCCACTTTTTGCTTTTGCTTTACTGGTTTTCGACTTAGATGTGGCTGTGGGCCTGCTAATCAGACCCACAGCCCTGCTGTTCTCTCTCTAAATTGATACTATGTACTTTAGGTGCATAACCCATTTGGATAGGATCACCTTATTGGCCCCTGTACAGTGTACCCTAGGTACCCAGGGCATAGGTGTACCCTAGGCCTACCAGGGGCTGCAGCATGTATTATGCCACCCCTGGCCTGGCCTTCCATTATGACACAACTGGCTGATCACTCAGCTGGGGCAAGGTCGTGTAATCACCCCTTGCTTAGGTGTAGTATTCCTATACCTAACTTACATATAGACACATGTGTACCTATCAGCCACTCCTATGGCAGGCCTTAACAATCCTGGAGGCAGAGTGCTTGGTAACATGTGAGAGGGTGCTCTAGCATGAGCTGAGCCTGTCTGCAGCTTTCGGAACCATGTCCTTATAGCTGTTCTATGATATAGCCTACCATATACTCTTAAAGTGCCTTATAATCTTAAACGGTTATGGTAACTATGGTTTGGCTTTATCAAAACATGTCGTGTAAGGTGTCTAACACTTTGGAATAATACCCCCATCCCATTTCTGGGGATGAGGATATTATCCCTCCCTTCTAGAGGGAGAAGACATGTTGTAACCTACTTACCCGGTTAAAGTTAACCAGAGCCCCAGCATCACAAAATGGATGCTGCTGCCACAGACACGAGTCTGACCTCCTGCTGCTGGGAGTGATCCCGGCAAGGGAGGCTTGGACAATAGGTTTCCTGCCTTGGGAGGTGCGAGCACCACCCCAGACAGGCCTTAGTGTATTGGGGCAGGGAGGGATGAATAGAATGAGACATGCCTGGGGCACACAAGGTGTCCCGTACATAGTCCAGTTCAAACCGGTGCTGGGGCACTCCAGCCCCAGTCCTGGCGCGAAACTGGACAAAGGGAAGGGGGTGTAACCACCCCCCTCCCAGGTCCCACCCATAAGGCGTGACCTAGCAGGTAACCCAGCCCCCCAGATTTGGATAAGAGTGGTAGCTGGGCCCCCGGAGATTAGATTATCCTGAACCTGCAACTTGAACAGAAACTCTGGACCTTCGACATTCGACGAAAGAATAAGACTTAAGAATCTCCCTTGTGGCCAAGGAGTGGCTACCCTGTGCAAACAGGCACCATCAAGAGACTACCCTTTGCTTTGCTAAAAGTTCTACGAGGGACCGACTGCAGAGCCCGACCAGAGCCTTGACTTCCAGACTTCTCCGACCCTGATCCACATCCACAGCCGAGCTGAGATCCGTGGAGGCGACGAGAGACGTGGGACCGGCTACCTGGGAAAAGTGGCTAGTATCTTCAAGCGCAGCTTCTGAGGCACCCTCGAAGTTGTGCACCAGGGATTGAGAAGCCCCAACCCCAAGCACCATCTGCACCGAAGATCAGCCCCCCACACTCCACGAGTCCTGCGTGGGGCCCTTCTGCATTTTCCTGCTTGCCGCATCTGTCCGGGTGCTTGCCCGCTGGCTAGTGGCCTTTGTGACGACGCATCCTGAAATCTTCACCGCTGGTTTGGCTCCTCCAGACTGGCTCCCGCTTCTTTGCAAAAGAGAAGCACCCCAGACCTTCCTGGTCTGCACCAGAAGCAAGTCCTCCGTTCTTCGTGGGTTCCGCTTGCCAAGGCTTGGTGAGTCCTAGTCCAACTTCGACGCCGCCGACAGCAAGAGCCTTTGTGGGACAGCTCGCCTCCTGGTCCTGGTCGTCCTCGACATTCCCTGGTCCTCGTGGCTGCAGCGACAAGCTTCACCTTCACCTGCAATCTTCACGACATCGCCTGGTTCCCTCCGGGTTCCACGTGGTCACTGGCTAGTGACCTTGACTCTGACCCTTCTGCTTGCAGGTCTCCTCTCCTCTTGATCCCAGCCTTGGGATCCACTGGACACTCTTCACTGACTGCCTGTCAGCAACTTTCCTTCAGGCATCCATAGAAGTCCACGACGAAACCCGACGCAAGTTCACACCTATGCACCCGCAGTCCGTGGGCTAGGTAACTTGGGTACTCGGGTGCTCACAAGGGTAGTGACTATCCTAGGGTCTAGTTTCCGAGTCTCGACTCTCTAGCTGCTTCAGAAGTGTCCTTAAACTGTTTATTTCTAAACTGTACTATTTCTATCGACTATACGCATTACGCGTGAGTGTTTCCACTCTGCACCTGAATCCCGTGGGCCTCCCACTTCCTAACTGTTGCTAGTGTAGTGTAGCCCCAGCGATTCCCTAGGCCTAGGCCTATTCTATTTCCGTGACAGTGGTCCTTATACCACTTACTTAGTATATGGTTTGCGTGGCCCCTAGGGCCTAACTGTATTACTTACCTGTGTGACTTAATGTATGCTTAAATAAGACTGTGTTGTACTTACCTCTAATCTCATAAAGAGTGCAGAGGGTTTGACTAGAATAAATACACTTTATTTTATATATATATCTGTTGTGGTGTCCTTTCATTTGGTATTCAAGGGATTATATATGGTATCACAGCTGGCTTCACATGCCATTCAGAGTTTAGCCTAAGACTGCTCTTGTCCATGCTACCACTAGGATAGCTGGTCTATAAGGTTGACTTTACAACCAATCACCATAAGGGTTGTTTGGACTGATATAAGGTGTACAATAGAACTAGTGACATCATACATCAGGCCAACTTCTCACAGTAGCACACCCATGAAAAGGAACAATAAGACGTTCCTCTTGTAAATCCTGCAATAGTATTTTAGAAGGCGAAAGTATGATTTTGAATGGTTTTACCATTCAAGCACAACAACTTTGGAATTGTCAAACTCAGAATGTTATTTATCTGCTTCTCTGCCCGCGCCATTTAGGTTATCTAGGCGAGACATCTAGAGCCATTCAAACCAGATGAACTCAACATTGGTCGGCAATCAGAGCAGCAAAGCTTATGGCACCTCTTGTAAAACATTATATCGAGTTCAACCACAAACCCGATGACATTCGATGGCGAGTATTAGAAAAAATCAATACACCAGATGAAGGCGGTTTGAATATCCGCAAAAAGAGAGAAGTGTATTGGATTCTCTCCTTAAATACTTTTAAAAGCGGGCTGGACAATGATTTACCTTGGGAAAATGCGATCATTTGAATATATCAAGACTAGGTCAATCTTAATATGTTACTGTTATTGATTACATCCCACAAGGGATGTAACTTTGTATAATAGATTCTGAGTCCTCATAGAATTTAGAGTAAAAACAGTCCTTAGTCCATCAAAGAAAAGGTGTTTTATAGTACATGTAATGATCTCCTTAAACACCGTCTTATATGGGCTGCACAAAGATTTGTTTTAGGAAAATGCGACCATTTGAATATATTATGATTAGGTAAATCTCGATATGTCACTGTTAATTACATCGTATAAGGGATGTAATTTTGCATAATAGACTCTGAGGGGCAGATTTACAATAACTGGCGCATCCCTGCGCGCATCCCTGCATATCAGCAGGGATGCGCCAGTTATTTTGCATCACGGCAGACACCTCTTGCGCCACCGTGGATGTGCCGCATATACAATGCGGCGCACCATGGGGCAAGAATAGACAAATGCGTGATGCATCTGCTGCCGTAAAGGTGATGCATTGCTGGAGTCGCGTCGCAAGCGCGACGCAGCTCTAGCAAGGCTTGGGGTGCCTCTATGCCTCACATGCTGCATCAATCCTTACGCCTGCATCAAGCAGGCACAGGGTTTTGACGCAGCATGGCCGTAAAAGTGACTGAGTGAAATCTTGTAGATTTCACTCAGCCACTTTTAAGAGGCGTTCCTGCACCGGAACGCCCCCTTCTGCGCCGGAAAGCCCACATGTGGCGCAGGGCTTTACAACATGACACATCTCCCTAGAGACCTTAGGAGATGAGCATAGCTTGTACTGAACCTAGAAGCCAGGAAAGCTGCCACTCTACACGTTTTTAGTCAAGGTGATAACCAACCTGAATAAAAGTATTATTTGGATTTTCCTACTTGTTTTAACCACACACTTCACTGTATCTACACTTCACGGGCCACACCCCCCCACTTCATCATACGGCAAGGAACAAAAGCCCTCCGACAAAGAGCCCCTTTAAGGGAGCCCGTTGGGTATTGCAGCGCCGACCCAACGAGAAGCAGGTCCAAATGATGAAGCATGACACCTAGCTTGCTGGGTGTGTGAGGACCCTAGTTCCGACAGAATGGGATCCCTCCTGATCCCTCTACTTTTAACAGTGCCTGACCTCCATACCACATTCCAGGGTATTGGTGGGTCAGCTGTCTATTTATCCTCTAGGCATCACCCTATTGAGGAACAACAAACCTTCAGTGCATAGAAAGCACATGTATTGTGGCATTTCTTGGATTGATTGCCAGTTGCTCCGGCGGCTCACGCGCCACCTCCCGAGGGTCTCCGGTTCTTATTTATATATATATATTCACTGAAAAAACCATAGGTTTTTGTACTGCTCGATTTTCCCGGCCTTTTCGTGTTAAAGGGCAACTGGTGTGACTTCAGTCTCTTTCCATCCAAGTCTAAGGGTTAGAGTAGTGAATGGAGTCTATTTGTTAGGCATTTTGACATGATCCTGTGCTCTTCCCCATAGATCAGGGCTTGCACACATAGCCTAGGGGATAGATTCGTTAGTATTAGGGGTACCATGTCCTGTAGTGAGGGTATTTCAGGGAGCCGTGCTGAATTCAGGCCTGGTAGGCCTCAAACAGGAGAGACTCCATCTTTCTTTCTGCTCCGGCAGCTTGGGAAGCTTCTAGGTCGAGGGTGATGTTTTAGTTATGAGCAGTTATTCGCTTGGAGAGAACCGGTTCAGGCCGGCCCTTATCGAAGGATTGTATTTTTCTTCATGCCGAAGACACTACATCAGGCCGGCCGGCTGGGAACGTGTCCTTGGTACGGGGAGGTACAAGAATTTGGTGGGCGGCAGGTTACGGGCTGGAATTTTCCATGAGGAAATGCACCTCTATATTAGTGAAAGTCTGAGGCAGATACGGGCACTTATTTTTCAACCCATAGGCGGCACCTAGCCGTTAGCAGTAAAGCTACTACTTATTCCAGGGAAGACAGATGATGAACTTAAGGACGGAGAAACACCGAGGAGCAGATACTCTTCTAGCAGAATAGCCAGAGAGGAGAGAGTAGCCGATGAGGAAGAGGTCCCAGTGACTCGGAGAAGGGTGAAGGGAGTAGATTCGTGACTGCGGAGGTGTAACTTCCAGGCGAGCCGAGGCACAGACGAGAAGGGAACCTAGATGACCATTGAGTGCAGGCTACACACGACCAAGGTGATGTCAACCCCTTTTTATTAGAGTGTACAACCTAATCTTTCACTTTTCTTTGCAGGTTATATGTTATAGTGTAATGTTATGTGGTTACGTATGTAATGAGTAATAAAGTACCCAGTTTGTAGTGAATCAACATGTGCTGCGTGTTCTTGTATAAGAGGGTAGCCTATTCTTCTAGTCAGCTGTGACTTGACATGAACAGATGTTAACCCTGATCAGGTAAGTGGTAACTGAATAAGGGAGAAAGGAGCCCCTCGAACTGGGGAACAGGTTGTGCTCAACTGGCAGTCCTTGTGTGATCTGATACATAGTAAAACTGATTCCCTTGTTGTGTGTTATGGTAATCATAGGGTGAACTTGTGCTGAGGCTGCCGTCTGGGTAGGAAGTCCTGGGTCCGTCTGGGACCGCGAGGCTGAGGCTGCCGTCTGGGTAGGAAGCCCTGGGTCCGTCTGGGACCGCGAGGCTGAGGCTGCCGTCTGGGTAGGAAGCCCTGGGTCCGTCTGGGACCGCGAGGCTGAGGCTGCCATCTGGGTAGGAAGTCCTGGGTCCGTTTGGGACCGCGAGGCTAAGGCTGCCGTCTGGGTAGGAAGCCCTGGGTCCGTTTGGGATCGCGAGGCTAAGGCTGCCGTCTGGGTAGGAAGTCCTGGGTCCGTTTGGGACCGCGAGGCTAAGGCTGCCGTCTGGGTAGGAAGTCCTGGGTCCGTTTGGGACCGCGAGGCTAAGGCTGCCGTCTGGGTAGGAAGTCCTGGGTCCGTTTGGGGCCGCGAGGCTAAGGCTGCCGTCTGGGTAGGAAGTCCTGGGTCCGTTTGGGACCGCGAGGCTAAGGCTGCCGTCTGGGTAGGAAGTCCTGGGTCCGTTTGGGACCGCGAGGCTAAGGCTGCCGTCTGGGTAGGAAGTCCTGGGTCCGTTTGGGACCGCGAGGCTAAGGCTGCCGTCTGGGTAGGAAGCCCTGGGTCCGTCTGGGACCGCGAGGCTAAGGCTGCCGTCTGGGTAGGAAGTCCTGGGTCCGTCTGGGATCGCGAGGCCGCCACTTGTATTATAAGAGGTCTAGATATATATATATATATATATATGTGGGTGTGTATATATATATATATATAATAGGAATTCCCTGTCCTTAGGTGGTATGTACATGTGGTTACTTGTTGTGAATAGGCCCTAGGGAGGGAGTAACATTCTGGCTGGGTTAGAGAGGCTCTGGTGAGCGGGTTCCATCTGATCCGAAAACCCAAGCAGAACAGTTTTACAGACGTTATAGTTAAAAATTAGCATTTAAAAAAACTTTGAACTTCACTAAAAAAAACATAGGTTTCAGGGGCGTTATAGTTAGCTGGACATTTAACTCATACAAAACCATCAGTGATTCATTTGAGATGTCATCAGTGATGTCATCAGTGATGTCACTGACCATGTCATGAATGATGTAATATCTGACGTCCTGAGCAGTGCATTGCTGGGGCGCAAGTTATAGTTAGCTGAACTAACTATAACAGTGGAATTTCTATGGTTTTGTATGAGTGAAATGTCCAGCTAACTATAACGCCCCTGAAACCTATGTTTTTTTAGTGAATTTCAAAGGTTTTTTAAATGCTAATTTCTAACTATAGACTACTCAATAACCAAAAAGTATATAAACCACACCCGTTGATTGATTAGTTTCGTTTTTGCGAGTTATCTATGCATGTCCATTCAGTGATGCAGGTGCTCTTTTCTAGAGTCGGATTCTTCTATTGCGGCCACAAAACATAATCCAGAGTTGTAAGTTGTTTGGTTATGGCATAGTAGATATTTATAATACGTAGCTATTTGTCAATATTTAAACACTTGTATTTAGGAAATAGTGTTATTGATTGTTTTTGCCATTTATATGTAACGTCAGCAGCTTGTTTTCAGAAACAGACAGAATACAGCAAACATTGTTCCTTTTCTGGCTCCTTTGTGCTCATATAGTGTGACTTAGTATATTATAATATTGACACTGAACTTGACGTCAGAGGTGTTGGTGACCCGTCGGCGCGAAGACTAAAGATTTATGTGTGGCGTCAACAGCTTCTGTTTCGTCCTCTGTTTCCCCTTGGGATCATATACTGTGAATATGTATATTATAATATTCACAGTCATTATGATCTCAGAGGAGTTTATGACCCGTCAACGCGAAGACTAAAGCTTTATATGTAACGTCAGCAACCTCTTGGTCTGAGTCTGTTTCCCCCTTGGAATCATATAGTGTGAGTATGTATATTATGATAACCAGACATTATTATCTCAGAGGAGTTTATGACCCATCGGCGCGAAGACTAAAGATTTATATGTAACGTCAGCACCTTCTGGTTCAAACTCTGTTTCCCCCTTGGGATCATATACTGTGAATATGTATATTATAATATTAACAGTCATTGTGATCTCAGAGGAGTTTATGACCTGTCGGCGCGAAGATGAAAGTTTTCGAAGTCCAGGAGAAAAGAAGCTCTGAACATATTCATCGCTGGAAAGTATTTCGTTATTGATCTTCTTTTGTATTCATGAGTGTAGGCTCCATTTCCTTTTTGTGTAACATCAGTGACACTCTGTATATTGTAATAGAGTGTCATATTTCTACACAACAGGAAGTGGAGATTTGTCGCCGCCAGGATTAAACCATCTGATATACAGCTTACTGACCTTTCTAACTTACTTGATCCGATATTTTTACAGTGAGAATATTTTTCAAAATTGCAGTTTAAAAAAAAGATAATTTGCATACTTTCTTAGTGAATACCTTTCATAAACCCTACATTTCTGGATTTTTTTTGTTGGTATTTCTATTTTTCTCTGTTGTGGTTCCTATTCTCCTTCTCCTTATAGAATATATTGAATAGTAGTGTATATTATACTACTATCCTATATATTCTTAAAGGAGTACGTGATCTATCAGCGGAGCACTATGACAGAACTTTCCCGAGTTCTACAGAATATATATATTGTAAAAATGTTTTTTTGTAGTTGTGATCCTTCTTCTTCTTCACCAGTGGAATACTATAAACTCACCCTGTACATTTCAATACTGTGAGTGTATAGTTTTTCAAAGGGGTAGGAGATCTATCTGTGCGACAAATTTGCAATACATACTACAGTTATTTCCGTTGATATCTTAGTACCTCACAGTTTGTAACACGGCTAATGTTTCATGAAATAGAAGTTGCTAAAAAAAATTGTATACATAGTGCTTCATGTAATGTTTTGAAGAAGTGTACATTTCTATGTAATATCACGTCATTTGTGTTTAACTGTTTTTTACTGGTTATTGTTGTTCTGACCTGAGATGATGTAGTGCGGGAGTGTTTGTTGTAGAATTTCTTTTCTACTTTATCTAAAAGTAACTGATGCCCTTTTATATTAACAAGAATATGGGGCAACACTTTTACAAACTATAGGCGACAAAAAAAAGTGAGGGTGTGGTCACGATTAAGGGATATTTCATAAATTGCGTTTTTATTTGTCACCCCTCTGATATATACAGCTTCACTTTCCTAAGAAAGTATATTTGTGATTGCTTAATAAAAACTGTTTCAAACCTAGACTGACATTTTTGTAGCACAACCACAACTCCCCGTTAGAAAAGTAAACACCACATTCTAAGTAAATAGTGCTCCTGGGAAGTATCCCACCCACAGACTTCATAAAAAGGAGACCGCAACACACTCTGTTATTTTCCCGCCGTGATTTGTAGGCCCCACACAAATTATATAAATGGCCCTTAAAATATATAAAAACAATTTTTACCTTCACCGTCCCTGTCCACCACCTTGTGACCACTGCACAAAGTTAATAGTGTTCCTATCCTCCCCTCTACTACTTTTTTTCCCCGTACTCCTTTGAACTGTGTCACAAAATGGCTGACAACAGTGATCCATTCCCAGCCAATAAAATGTCCATGGTGTGCCGCAGAGGGGGAGGGAATGGCTGCCAACACTTCTACTTTTAATGCTTCACAGCCAATAAACATTAAGCTCTGGAAGGTCCTGCTTGGAAAATGTGAACCAATCAGATTTCCTTGCTACTCCGTGGAGGGGGAGGGAATGGCTTGCAACACTTCTACTTTCAATGGTTCGCAGCTAATGAACATTAAGCTGGTTGTTGGAAAACACCTCAGCCAATTAAACATCAATTTTGTTCCGCGCACAGGAACAGAACCCGCCCTCCCACATAATATTAAATTTCCTCTTACAAAGTGACATTATCCGTGAAAAAAGTGAACACCACTTTATAAGCAAACATTACTGCGCATTATATTAAAGGAAAGCCGCAATATGGCGCATTGTTGTTTTCCCGATATGATTTCCACAGCCTACTGAACATTGCCGCAATAACGTGCATCGTTGTTTTGCAGACGTGATTGCCACGACCTACGCAACTTTCACACTACCTGTGTATGCACCCTACACACTGCTTGCCGCAATACGGCGCATTGTTTTCCCAACGGGATTTCCAGAGCCAACGCAACCTTGCCGCAATATCGCGCACCGTTGTTCTGCGGACGCGATTTCCACAGCCTACGCAACATTCAAACTCCCTGCCTCTGCACCGTACAGACTGCTTAAACTAAGTCCACAGTGTTCCTAATATACTCTCTTATACAATTTTTCTCTCTTTTTCCCCCTAGTCCTTTCAACTGAGTCACAAAATGGCTGCCAACACTTCCTAGTTTCAACAGTTCGCAGCCAATGAGCCGCACGCTCGTGCTCGTAACATCTCAGCCAATCAGATGTCACAATTATCAAATATCGATATCTGTAAAATTTGATATATCTCAAAAACTACTGAACGGATTTACACCATTTAAACAAAAGCGTGCTTTCTGGACCAAGACCTTTCTCCCTGCCTAATTTGGCGTAATTCCGTTCAGCAGTTTGACCTGTAGCCTTGTCTAAAGTTTCCTATGGAAATTTCATGGAGAAAACACGTTTTGGGACCCCCCTTTTTTCTCAGCCCCCCTTGACCAATCACTCCCAAACTTTCAAGATAGGAGCTGGTAACACACTGCAGTGATCAGGAACTACGGTTCGAAACACGTAGGAGAAAGACACGATTTGAAATAAATAACATCTAAATCACCAAGAGGAGTGCCGCGCTATTATTTTTCTGAAGAAATTAATTGCGAGACTTTGGCCTGGTCTCGACGCGGGCACCGACTGGAAAGTGCTCCCACTGTAGCAGGACAATTGAATAAAGATCTCTATATATATATTACCTACTGGCAGTCGCCAGTAGGTAGTTATAGTTAGGACCTATTTTCCATAGGAAATCCGCAACATTCTATTTGGAATAACGTTGGCGCCGATTGACGAATCTTTGCGCAATTTTCCAAACTTTTGGCCAGCTCCGATCCGCTGCTATCCTGAAACTTTCACGGTAATTCGTCAAGCGGGGGCCGAGAAAAAAGGGGGGTCCCAAAACGCGTTTTCCTCATGCATTTTCCCAAAGGACCTGTTGACGCAGCTACAGCCCGAACTGCTAAACGGAATTACACCAAATTTGGCAAAGAGGTGGTCCTCAGTTCAGACTCGTGCCTTTTGCTTAAATGGTGTAAATCCGTTCAGTAGTTCCTGAGAAAACCAAAATCAAAATCAAATATATATCTGGGCGGAGCCTAACCACACATCTCATCGTGAGATCTGATTGGCTGTCAGTACTTCATCCAAGAAGTGTTGGCAGCCATCTTGGGACCAATATACATGATAGCACCTCATTAAAAAGCATTGCAGTTAATAGAAGGTTTTAAGACTTTAGTTACATTATAAATCATTTGTTGATGGTACCATTCTCATTTTAGGAATTGTGGTGTGTTCTAAGGTGATTTTACCATGTGAAAAAGCCTTCTGCTGTGATATCATGAATCATGTTTGACAGAAAACTATTTTCTCATGCTTTTCCCACAGAGGTTTGGAAGGTGATCTATAAGCTAAACTGAGAGCATATTTTCTGTAAATTCACATTATCTTTCTCAGTCATGTGAGAATGAAGTCTGACATTCTCAGTAAAACATGTACATCCAACAAGGGCAGAGACTGTCAGTTGATTCCTTTGTGTTCTACTGCAGCTTCCCAGAGTGTCCTAAAGAACAACTAGAGTGCTAACAGTCCTACTTATGACAAACGTATGGCACACCTGAAGCCATCTTGATTGGAATAAAGTAGTAACTCTTAAAACATTTAATTTAAAAAGGAACACAATGAGGGGGTTCATTTTGCCATAGAAAGCATGATTAGTGCTGCAGAAAGAAACATTAGGGCACATTTTGAGTGACTTCTCAAATCCTCTTCTATTTAATTAAAAAGTTCTGACATGCAGACTGAATCATGCACTTTCAATACCAGCAGCAGACTTCCCTGGTGAGCAGTAGCTTTACTACAGTGATCTAATGAGCAACTAGAGTGCTAACAATCAGAATGTATGGCAAATGTGTGACACATCTGAATGCCTTCTTGATGGAACCAAAATAAAAAACTGAAAGTATTTCCTACTGAGGAGACTGCAGTAAATGAGGAAATTAGGAAACTTCATAACAAATAAATCTCCCAAGATGGCCACCAGAGACAAAAGAGCCCAAATGTAGCCCAAATATCACCCAGATGTAGCCCAAGTATAGCCCAATGACAGAATATCCCAGAGTGTTCTAACGAACAATTAGAGCGCTAACAGTCTTACTTATGACAAAAGTATGGCACACCTGAAGCCATCTTGATTGGAATAAAGTGGTAAAACTTAAAACATTTAATTTACAAAGGAAAAAAATGAGGGGGTTCATTTTGCCATAAAAATTATGATTAGTGCTGCAGAAAGAAAAATTAGGGCGCATTTTGACTTCTCAAATCCTCTTCTATTTCATAAAAAAATTCTGACATGCAGGCTGAAACATGCACTTTGAATACCAGCAGCAGACTTCCCTGGTGAGCAGTAGCTTTACTACAGTGATCTAATAAGCAACTAGAGTGCTAACATTCTGAATTTATGGCAAATGTGTGACACATCTGAATGCCTTCTTGATGGAATCAAAGTAAAAAAAACTGAAAGTATTTCCTACTGAGGAGACTGTAGTAAATGAGGAAATTAGGAAACTTCATAACAAATAAATCTCCCAAAATGGCCACCACAGACAAAAGAGCCCAAATGTAGCCCAAATATCACCCATATGTAGCCCAAGTATAGCCCAATGACAAAATGTCCCAGAGTGTTCTAACGAACAACTAGAGCGCTAACAGTCTTACTTATGACAAAAGTATGGCACACCTGAAGCCATCTTGATTGGAATAAAGTGGTAACACTTAAAACATTTAATTTACAAAGGAACAAAATGAGGGGGTTCATTTTGCCATAGAAATTATGATTAGTGCTGCAGAAAGAAAAATTAGGGCACATTTTGACTTCTTAAATCCTCTTCTATTTCATTAAATAAATCTGACATGCAGACTGAAACATGCACTTTGAATACCAGCAGCAGACTTCCCTGGTGAGCAGTAGCTTTACTACAGTGATCTAATGAGCAACTAGAGTGCTAACAATCAGAATGTATGGCAAATGTGTGACACATCTGAATGCCTTCTTGATGGAACCAAAATAAAAAACTGAAAGTATTTCCTACTGAGGAGACTGCAGTAAATGAGGAAATTAAGAAACTTCATAACAAATAAATCTCCCAAAATGGCCACCAGAGACAAAAGAGCCCAAATGTAGCCCAAATATCACCCAGATGTAGCCCAAGTATAGCCCAATGACAGAATGTCCCAGAGTGTTCTAACGAACAATTAGAGCGCTAACAGTCTTACTTATGACAAAAGTATGGCACACCTGAAGCCATCTTGAGTGGAATAAAGTAGTAACACTTAAAACATTTAATTTACAAAGGAACAAAATGAGGGGGTTCATTTTGCCATAGAAATTATGATTAGTGCTGCAGAAAGAAAAATTAGGGCACATTTTTACTTCTCAAATCCTCTCCTATTTCATAAAAAAATTCTGACATGCAGACTGAAACATGCACTTTGAATACCAGCAGCAGACTTCCCTGGTGAGCAGTAGCTTTACTACAGTGATCTAATGAGCAATTAGAGTGCTAACATTCAGAATTTATGGCAAATGTGTGACACATCTGCATGCCTTCTTGATGGAACCAAAATAAAAAACTGAAAGTATTTCCTACTGAGGAGACTGCAGTAAATGAGGAAATTAGGGAACTTCATAACAAATAAATCTCCCAAGATGGCCACCAGAGACAAAAGAGCCCAAATGTAGCCCAAATATCACCCAGATGTAGCCCACATGTAGCCCAATGACAGAAGTGTACAAAAAAACGTATTTTTTGTGTATTTGCAGTTTTATAAAGTGCAGACTTGTCAGGTATTGGAGTGCTTTACATGAGCATTGGTTACATCACACAAGATCAAATTCGTTTTGGTTGTAGACATGGGGAGATTAAGTGATTTGACCAGAATCACAGAATGTTGAGCTGAAGCAGAAACGCCAACCTGGTTCCCCAGTTGCAAAGTCTGCAGCTCTGGAAGTAACACCACATCCTCTCCCCTAAGTGCAACATTTAATCAAGTGGTCAACTGGATCAAAAAAATAAAGATTACAAATAATTTAAAAGTTCTTTGTCGCTATTTGAAAACTCAGAAAATATGTCCTCATTTTAGTTTTTTAGAGCACTAACCATCATTTTGATGCAAATAAGACCCTCTCATATATGTAATTTCTAAAGGAAATGCTCTAGGTATTACAGTTATGATTACATCAAGATGACGTCAGGCGTTCCACACTTTTGTAATAAATATAGAATGTTAGCAATCTAGTTGTTCATTGGGATACTGTTGAGAGGCAGAGGCCAGGGGCACAGACTCTGAAAATTGAAGGCAGGTAGGAGAGTGCAGAGGCAACAATTTGACCACACTGGGCAGGCAGGAAGGGCAGTGGCAGCACAACAGACTATGGAGGGCAGTGGAAAGGGGGGCAGGGGCAACAAACCAACAATACAGGACTGGCAAGAGAGGCTGTGGCAATATAATAGAGCATTGTGGGCAGAAGGAAGAGGCAGTGGTAGTACAACCATATATGCCAACAGACCCGTTTCAGCCAGGAAACGTCCAATGTTTTTAAGCTCAAATGGGCTTTATTTGATCTGTCTCCTGTCTGCAATCGCCTCTTATTCAATGTAACTCAAAGGGGAAAATCAATACCCCAGTTTTTTTTCAAAATCTCCCTCTTACCAAGTTCAAAATGTTCGCAAGTATGGTACATTGGATCATGGTAGGCAGGAGGAATTGGGGTAGGGACATGGACTCGGATAACAGAGGACAGGAGGGACATGGAGAGGTGCACCAAACTGACCCTACAGGGCAGGCATCAGGGTTTGCAGCAGCACAATACACCACACAGCGCATGCGGGACGGGAGTGCAGCACAGCAATCCATAGAAAGCAATAGGGAGGGGACAGGACCATGCACATGGACAACAGAGAACAGAGGGGAAAGAGGCAATGGTAGCTAGCTGACCATAATGGACAGACAGGAGAGAAAGCTGCAGCATAACAGACCATAAAGGGCAGGAGGGACGGATCAGGGACATTACAATGGAACAGACAAGCCAGGAGGGAGGGAATAGGGGTCTGCACATGGAAACAGAGGGCTGGGGGCAAGGGGGCAGGGCAGGAGCAGCAAGATGACCATGGAGGTCAGGCAGGATGATCACTAGAAACAAGACACACCATGGAGAGCAACAATGAGACTATGATGGCATACACACAGACCATGGAAGGAAGGTGGGAGGGGCTCAGGGGCAGTTAGCTGACCACACAGGGAAGGTGGGAGGGGCCATGGCAGCACAGAAGACCATGCATGGCAAGCAGTAGGGTTAGTGGCAGCACAATGGCTATGACGGGCAAGAAGGAGGGTGCAGGGGCATGCAAAAAGGACCATGGAGGATAGAATGGAGGGTCAGGACCTGGGCACAGACAAGAGAGTTCAGGGGAAGGGGCCTCACAACAGACCACGCTGGGCAGGCAGGAGGAGCAATGGCAGCACAACAGACCAGGGAGGGCAGAAGGGTGTGGCAGTACAATGGACCATGTAGGACAGGAGGAAGAGGATAGGGGCATGGCATGTGGACAGGCAGGGTGGAGGTGGCAGGGACAGGTTACAGTCATCTGACAATGCTAGGCAGGTGGGAGGGGAGTGGCAGTGCTGGAGCGAGGTTTTCCCTATGAATTGTATACCTCCTCCATATTATCATTTTGAATGAACATGAATAACTGATTAACATTAATAGTATTAATTGTTTGCTGTGGGTTTAATTAATCAACATTACTAATTAGAAAATACACGTGGGAATCGCATTTGCATGGCTTGATTGATACGTAAACTAATTTCGTACGCATACTAATATCAGATATTTAGAATTTGCGTGTTTAATGTTGCTTGTGTGATGTGATTTGTGAATCGTGCTTTAAATTGTGAGTATAAACTGCAATGCGTGTTGCTTTTGCTAGATAAATACACACACATAGTGGGTTTAGTGAGGGAATAACATTTTAATAGTCATTTCTATGTATTAATTACGTTTTAGGTTTCTTTGCTTAAATTGACCTTTCTGGAGTGGCCACAAAATGGCTGCCATCCCTATTCTGACGCCCCGACATAACACAGAAGTCACTGAGTGAAGTGCGCCTGCGCTAAAAGATGAGCAACAATAACCTCGTCCTGACCCCAGGCAGACTGTATCCGTGAAGGTCATCCTGGGAGGAGCGCCAAGCACCAAACAAAGGATTTACTTAAACAATGAACTGTTATAATTGATGACACAAAGGACACGACCCCGCATGGGAATAAAACATGCCCTGAATGGACTAAGAAACTGTTACAAATGTACTCACAAATTGAGAAGCTGCATCTAATGCAACATTTGATGTATGAGAAGCAGGAAGAATGATCCTGGTTAACCAATTAAAATTGTTCTGTAACATGTATTGAAACATTTGCCGATAAAAGTTTATTATAAAAGTAGACTAGAGAGGGTAGGAACTTACTTCTTTGCACCCATCACTTTACCAGATTGCCCGACGTTATGCTGACGGAGAGGACGGTGACACTGCTGGACAGCTGCTTGCCAGAGACTCTGATGGACTGATCTAATGCCGGATGTATGACGTTACAACGCATGCTGTTACAACGCATGCTGTTACAACGAAAGTTTTACAACGCGAGTGAATTGACACACAGGACATTACAACGCAAGTCTTTACATCGACTTGCACTAGATGGCGTGCTAACATTAAAAAAGTGTAATTTACTATTCCAACTCCAGTCCACGTAACAGTAGGGAAGGTGTTGTGATAGTAAACTACACTATTTTTAATGTTAGCACGCCATCTAGTGCAAGTCGATGTAAAGACTTGCGTTGTAATGTCCTGCGTTGTCAATGCACTCCCGTTGTAACAGTTTCGTTGTAATGGTAGTGCGTTGTAAAAGTTGCGTTGTAAAGGTTGTTCCCCCTAATGCCCAATTAACTTACGAACTATTTCTTTGATTTATGGGCATAGAGACGAAAGATCTGAATTTGACATAGAGGACGCCATTTAGCCAGATTAGGTAAATATGCGAACCAAAAATATTGAATCCTATATGATTTCCGTATGCTTTAATTAGATAAACATATTGTTGCATTTAAAGAACTGTGTCGGGTTATTATTTGAAGTATTTCAATGTATATTGTTTAGAAGAATTAAGGGTTGCTATTCCCAGCAACTGGCTGATCCATGGCCAATAGCATGGGAGGAACTGCTAGGGTTTAATGTATTTGAGATCCTGGTGAGGTAGGGAGGTATAGGTAAACTTGTCGATACTCATCAGGTGATTGGTGCACTCTTCCTCCCATTTCCAGTGCATGGAATAAAGAAAGAAACTCCCTCTCTCGAGGACCATTGATACTGAAAGTAGAATGAATGATTGGTGTTATGGGCCCCACCAGTGAATGAGTGAACGAAATGTGGTCCGGTCTGTAGCGAGGGGATTTGTGGTATTCAGCGCTGGAGCAGTTTTCTTGGTAGCAGAATGATGGTTAGCCATTGTTTTGGGTTTAGCGACGATTGCTTGTAAATAGCTTATTGATTATTGATTGGTATTGATTTATGTACTAACACTCTATGTTGAGTCGCGTCGAGTTATATGTTGTTTACACGGCTTCTGGGATGTAGGAAGTCGGAAGTTTGTAACAGTTCGGTAGCAGAGCAGAGGTAGATGCTGCTCTCGGGAAAGACGGGATTGTTATAGCCCTGTAGGCACACAGGGGAAACGTGTGACAAGTGAAGTTGCACGGCGCATTGTCTGGGTTCGATTCGGTGGCATCGTCGTGTGTTGCCAATAGAGACATTTTCTGTGTGAGAGAAGTGTGTATGATAGCGAAGGTTACCTGTGAAATTTTGGGTTTTAAGTAACAGGAAACCAATTGGCATACCGATAACGCTTATCACTGAAAAGGTAGCGGGTGTTCTCTGAGCTTGGTAGAAGGACAAAGTAGAGGGAAGCGCTGCTTTGTTAACGTATGTCATAATTCTGTAGTAGGACAGACTGTTCGCTGTTCTCGGGAAAGACAGAATTCTGTGTGAATGTACTACATTTTCCGTGTGAAAGTGCGTAAATGAAAAGGCATTTGGGTTGATTGCGAAACTCTAGGTTATTTCTAAAAATATCAGAGAAACAATTAGCTAATGCTTGCTAGTAGGGTGAAGTAGAGGGATGTGCTTCTTTATCAACGGAAGTAACGATTCCGTAGTAGGGCAGAGGTAAGCGCTGCTCTCGGGACAGACGGAATTCTTGTGAGAAAGGTCTTTTGCTGTTCTTTGGCTAGCGAGTCAGACAATGGAGATGTTTTAGTGTTGTTACTAATCGAATTGTAAAAGTTACAGTGAGAGTTCACGGAGAGGTCTTGTAAAGGAGGGGTAGACGAGAGCAGAGCAGAGCGAGTTGCCGCAGCGGCTGCTGACGTCAGAACGACCGCGCTGGGATTGGACAGTAGGTTAGAGGCATAAAACGCTCCGGATTGGTGCGTTAGTGTAAAGCCGCGCTAGGAGTGGAAGAATACAGAGTGACGTAAACACTCCTGATTGGTGCGTTAGTGTGAGTCACGCTGAGACTGGAGGATTGGGATAGTGACGTAGACACTCCTGATTGGTGCGTTAGTAAGAATCGCGCTGTGAGTGGACAGAATAGCGGTACCATTGTAAAAGGACTAAACGGTATACGGAAAACGAGAAAATGTTTTACCAACCACCGGAAAAGAAGAAATCGTGGTTTGGGAAAATTAAAAGATGGGGACGCGCTCTTAAGCATTTAAACTTTGGTGCCATAGGACCTACCAGAAAGACTGCCGTGAGGGGAACGGCCGACCTGGGAGCCAAAAACAGAGATTTCCTGCCTTTTTCGCTGCCGTGAGTGGAACGGATCTTCAAACTTCATTCTCGGCGTTCCTTGCTCCGGGCGCTAGCCGCTGACGTCATCTGGCAGCGCCTGGGCTGCATTTAAGCCCCTGGGGTGCCCCGCAGCACGGGATGCGCGCGGGCAGCGCCCGGGCCCGTCCTTGCCCGTCGAGGTCCGCTCGAGGCCGGGCTGGGCAACCTCACTGACATCTGTTGCAGGGCCCCCGATCCGTAAGTGCTGCTGGTGGTGTGGTGGTGTGGCTATGCTATTTGCCCCTATGCATCTGTTAACCCCCGGTGCAGCATTGTATATTCTGCCTCATTAGTCCCCTAGGTGTCCTTGTGATATATTTGTCTCTGTGCTATTTTTATTTGGACTTGGTCATACTACCTGGCATTGCGCCATAGGTCACGCAGGAAACAAGCTGTCACCATCTGTGGACTGACAGGGGTTGCAGATAAGTCTGTTGCGGGTCTGTGGCTCCTATTGGGACCTTTGAACTATCCTACCCGTGTGCCCCTCCAACCGCCCTGTGTACTGTTGCTGTATTTCCCTCCCGCCGTCGCCTTTCAAACATATCGCGGCCGCTGTGTGGAGGACTCTATCTCCCAGGCACTCAAGCGCCGGAAGGCGGATCCTGAGACTCTTGCTGACGCACCTGGAGGCTCGCAAAATTGTTGTGCGGGCAGCGGGCAAAGGGCGGGCCCCCTGTGGCCCAAAGAGATCAGACTAGGCCATGGACCTTGGTTGTGCTCCCACTACAGACATTAGAACTGCAAGCTCTTTGATTTCTTATTGTTATACTTGTACTATCTAAGGGGTGACTATATTGTTGATATAATTCATCTGTAAGCTATCATATTTCGCCCATACGAAGTTCAGATCTTATAGGGGAATAGTACCATCTTAAAACCCACAGGAGCATTAAGTGGGAAAAATATGAGTAAGATCAAGTGTACACCAATGGCAACCCGCTCAATTTCCAGGAAAAAGGCTCAGGTTACCACACCACTCCCTAGCATCACCGCTATAGACAGGATGCTTCAAAGGACCATAGGAGTCGTAGTCAACGCGATTGAGAATACCGAAAGGCGCCTCTCATTACCCCCAAGTATGTGTTTATCGACCCAATCGACTGAGGGCATAAATATCGGTGCAAATACCTCTATTATTACCGCATACTCACAGGATTCTATTCTTATGGGCTCATTTGCTGGTCTCCCAGTAATAGAGTAAGGAGGGAAATTCCCAGGCAGAAAGCTTGAAAACGGCACAATGTGAGTTAGAACAATTGTGGATTATAGTCCATATGTTAGAACATGTACAAATTTGAATTAAACAAAAACCTGTATTTGACTGTTTAAAAATAATTTTTTATTTTTATAATTATAAAAGACACTGTAAAAATACTTTCATCTTAAAATATACAAAGGCTCATGAAAGAAACAATTGCAACCCTCAACATCCAGTCCTATCTATTTGGGAAAATTAGATAATCAGCCCTACGTGTTTATCTTGTTGCTATTGTAATCTAATATACTACACAGAGAGACAAAGACAGACAGTTGATTTTGTCATTATTATAACACATCCGTTCTAAAATTTTCAAAATGCTAATCTTTGGAACAGTCAGACTGTAGTGTATCTCAAAGCAAAAGCCGTTAGTGCGGATTGTGTTCAATAGTAGCGTCGACGCGTTTCGATGGTTCTATCAATAGTCCATCTTTATCAAGACAATAATGACGTCCCTCTTGTTATAGGCACTGGTTGGTTGCCGTAGTTTACTTGTTCCTGTTAACAATAGATCAGGATGGACAAATCAATTAAAAATTTACATCCATGCATTTGTCACTTGTTTCCTGTAATTGCTATTCATAAATACATCTAAAATAAACAATAAAAACTAATCATTCCTTTTGATTTTTGTCAGTTTTCATACTAGCATTGATATGGCCTAAGTTATCAGGAAACATGTCATTCCTATTATTATTACATCCTACTTATGTTGTATTCAATCCAATTGGTTTTTTAAATGAACTTCATAACCATCAACATAGCCCTTTATGCCTCTGTTATCAGGACACATATCATTTCTATTAGTATTGCACTATATTCCTATTATGTTCTATCAGATGGGCTTTAATAATGAACTTAGTAAACATGACCAAAGGCCCGGGTGCTTGTTCAACCACAAACAACAGAACAGCGAGATTACCTTAAATCATCACGTACTGTTTCCACATGTAAAATAGGATCGGTGGGTCTTTGCCATTAAAATAAGTGGAATCTACAAAGATATAGGGATAAGAAGGTATGTCAGATTGACCATGCTTTTACTGTGTTGTGTTATAACGATATAAAATCAGGATAATCCCAATTATTACCTCAGTCTTCACCCATAGAAAGTGAAAAGGTTTTCAAAAAGGGTTTTAAAGAGAGGAGCACTCATCAAGTTTTGTGCTCGCATAGATAGTTGAACCTAAACATAGAAAAGAGAATATAAATCAATTTTGGTTCTGTTATTATTATTAGAAACTGTCACATATATTACGACATGGTGTTGTCTATATTATTTAGACTATTTCTTTGTACTGCTAATCACCATATCCGATATTAAATGCTTGGTTTTAAGCCTACCGTATTAGTAATATCTCCACTGGTTTGCTAGCCGTGTGGTCTCCAATTGTCTGAAAAAAGCAGGATTGTCCCCCAGATTACCCGCTCTAAGCTAATGAGGCATCACGAAACACCTATCTATAATGAAAAAACAGAGAATACCAGAAATACTATCAGGTTTTGCCCTTTCTGTTTTAAAGTAAAAATTAGTCGTAAAACTAATCACACAAACTAACTAACAGGCTCCCTTTACTTGTTATCACATACCGCGTGGATGTCTTTTTCGCACTTGCTTGCACTTCATAAAGCGGTGTTGTAAGACGGCTCTCCAGATAGGTCCTGGTCTCAGGAGTTGAGAAAAAAAAAAAACGTATGCAATACGGACTAAAAACGCTGCCTCGAGAGACGCGGTAAATGTTCTGTTCCAACAATCTATAAAGAACATAGAGATAGGGGGATATTTTTTATCTTTTTTATCGTGTCAATGGAAATAGGTAAAATTATCTAAACCTAGTTACCCTGATTTTAAACGGATCCATATGTTTCTTACCTTTGGAGGATACTCCGTGACAAAGCGCTTCGCTCTCTTTCCCGCGTTCGTTTTGAAAATGAGTGCCTGCTGTTCCTGTTTAAATACCGCTGGCCATCCAACTGGATTGGCCAGCACCTACGTGTTTGAAAGTTCTATCAGCTGTTGGTTGTACAACGAGTTGCTGCCTAGGTTTGCACAGGAAGTGAAATGGTCCATGTGTAGAGCGGCGGTAAAACACACCTCTGCTGCCTACATGGACCGGAACGAAAACATTCCAGACTCGCACCAACACTGTTTGTTTTCCATTATCTCAGCATGATGGTAGAAATCAGTGAGACTCAGGGCATTTGCAGGTAGAATTGTTCTCTAAACCCACTGATAGAAACACCCTTCTCAAGTACGACAGTAATCACCCGAAATCACAAAAAGACAACATTACTTTTGGGGAATTTTTGAGGTTACGTCGGAACTGTTCGAGTCTCACTGATTTCTACCATCATGCTGAGATAATGGAAAACAAACTTAAGGCCAGAGGGTATCCCAAAAGACTGATTAAACACTCCTTCAAACGTGCCAGGTTTTATGATAGGGAGCATCTCCTCAACACCAACAAAGACAAAAAGAACAAAACCGCAGAGCGGATAGTTTTTGTTAGCCAATACTCTAGTCTGAGCAATAAAATCAAAAATATAATCAATAGAAATTGGAAAATCTTAAATAATGGGCTGCAGACACCGTTATTTAAACCCCTTTTCTCTTTCAGACGCAACAAAACTATCAGAAATAGCCTTGTGGCCACGTACAAAAATAGTCAGGGCACTTTCCAAACTACTCTACAGAATCAGAGGGCCATAGGCAACCACACATGTGGCACCTGCTCTGTTTGCCCAAACTGTATTCAAGCAAAAAGTTTTAAACTCAATGAGCAACTTGTAGTCGCTAAAACATTAAATAATTGCCGAAGCAAGAGTGTAGTTTATTTGCTGGTCTGCCCGTGTGGCCTAGGGTATGTGGGCGAAACAGGCCGAGAACTACGCATCAGACTTCTAGAACACAGATCAGCCTTGAAGAACAGAAAGGAAAATGCACCAATGACAGGACATTACTCCCAAGTGAGCCACCAATTCAATGAGTTTAAGTGGTTTATTTTGGAGAAAGTCACTATCAATAGGAGAGGTGGCAATCTGGACGTACAAAGGAAGATGAGGGAACAGTGGTACATGTGCCATCTGAATACCATCGATAAGGGTCTTAATACTAGAGAAGACTGGATGAACTGGATGAAACTGGTAGCGAACCAGTAGTAACACATGTATCTACCCACAGCGTGACTGATGGGGCAACAGGAATTGCGCACTGGAATTCAATTATTAATAATATGCTGGCTTTTTCAGATCTAATATAAGGAGATTGAATGCTAACCAATATAAATGATGCATTGGTCTTATAGACAATTACAACCGGTAGTGCAATGACCAAATCAGTTTCCGCGTGTATTGCAATGAGCATCTTGGAATGCATTAGGGTTTTCAATGTCTATGATAAGTGCGGACGTATATAATTGACTAAGATATAGCCGCAAACAGTGTTGGTGCGAGTCTGGAATGTTTTCGTTCCGGTCCATGTAGGCAGCAGAGGTGTGTTTTACCGGCGCTCTACACATGGACCATTTCACTTCCTGTGCAAACCTAGGCAGCAACTCGTTGTACAACCAACAGCTGATAGAACTTTCAAACACGTAGGTGCCGGCCAATCCGGTTGGATGGCCAGCGGTATTTAAACAGGAACAGCAGGCACTCATTTTCAAAATGAACGCGGGAAAGAGAGCGAAGCGCTTTGTCACGGAGTATCCTCCAAATTAAGAAACATATGGATCCGTTTAAAATCAGAGTAACTAGGTTTAGATAATTTTACCTATTTCCATTGACACGATAAAAAAGATAAAAAATATCCCCCTATCTCTATGTTCTTTATAGATTGTTGGAACAGAACATTTACCGCGTCTCTCGAGGCAGCGTTTTTAGTCCGTATTGCATACGTTTTTTTTTTTTTCTCAACTCCTGAGACCAGGACCTATCTGGAGAGCCGTCTTACAACACCGCTTTATGAAGCGCAAGCAAGTGCGAAAAAGACATCCACGCGGTATGTGATAACAAGTAAAGGGAGCCTGTTAGTTAGTTTGTGTGATTAGTTTTACGACTAATTTTTACTTTAAAACAGAAAGGGCAAAACCTGATAGTATTTCTGGTATTCTCTGTTTTTTCATTATAGATAGGTGTTTCGTGATGCTTCAGTAGCTTAGAGCGGGTAATCTGGGGGACAATCCTGCTTTTTTCAGACAATTGGAGACCACACGGCTAGCAAACCAGTGGAGATATTACTAATACGGTAGCCTTAAAACCAAGCATTTAATATCGGATATGGTGATTAGCAGTACAAATAAATAGTCTAAATAATATAGACAACACCATGTCGTAATATATGTGACAGTTTCTAATAATAATAACAGAACCAAAATTGATTTATATTCTCTTTTCTATGTTTAGGTTCAACTATCTATGCGAGCACAAAACTTGATGAGTGCTCCTCTCTTTAAAACCCTTTTTGAAAACCTTTTCACTTTCTATGGGTGAAGACTGAGGTAATAATTGGGATTATCCTGATTTTATATCGTTATAACACAACACAGTAAAAGCATGGTCAATCTGACATACCTTCTTATCCCTATATCTTTGTAGATTCCACTTATTTTAATGGCAAAGACCCACCGATCCTATTTTACATGTGGAAACAGTACGTGATGATTTAAGGTAATCTCGCTGTTCTGTTGTTTGTGGTTGAACAAGCACCCGGGCCTTTGGTCATGTTTACTAAGTTCATTATTAAAGCCCATCTGATAGAACATAATAGGAATATAGTGCAATACTAATAGAAATGATATGTGTCCTGATAACAGAGGCATAAAGGGCTATGTTGATGGTTATGAAGTTCATTTCAAAAACCAATTGGATTGAATACAACTTAAGTAGGATGTAATAATAATAGGAATGACATGTTTCCTGATAACTTAGGCCATATCAATGCTAGTATGAAAACTGACAAAAATCAAAAGGAATGATTAGTTTTTATTGTTTATTTTAGATGTATTTATGAATAGCAATTACAGGAAACAAGTGACAAATGCATGGATGTAAATTTTTAATTGATTTGTCCATCCTGATCTATTGTTAACAGGAACAAGTAAACTACGGCAACCAACCAGTGCCTATAACAAGAGGGACGTCATTATTGTCTTGATAAAGATGGACTATTGATAGAACCATCGAAACGTGTCGACGCTACTATTGAACACAATCCGCACTAACGGCTTTTGCTTTGAGATACACTACAGTCTGACTGTTCCAAAGATTAGCATTTTGAAAATTTTAGAACGGATGTGTTATAATAATGACAAAATCAACTGTCTGTCTTTGTCTCTCTGTGTAGTATATTAGATTACAATAGCAATAAGATAAACACGTAGGGCTGATTATCTAATTTTCCCAAATAGATAGGACTGGATGTTGAGGGTTGCAATTGTTTCTTTCATGAGCCTTTGTATATTTTAAGATGAAAGTATTTTTACAGTGTCTTTTATAATTATAAAAATAAAAAATTATTTTTAAACAGTCAAATACAGGTTTTTGTTTAATTCAAATTTGTACATGTTCTAACATATGGGCTATAATCCACAATTGTTCTAACTCACATTGTGCCGTTTTCAAGCTTTCTGCCTGGGAATTTCCCTCCTTACTTGGTACAAGTACCCTATTTCCCCTTGCTTTGACAAGGGGGTCCTCTCATTTACATTCTTAAACTCCCAGTAATAGAGACAAACCAGACAATTCCCTTACAACAAATTTCTCCCCCTGAGTTTGTAAACTGGGAAAGCAGGCTGTCAGTGACCCCAAACACTCAGATAAACATAGAATCTCCGCCTCTTATTAACACCTTAGAAGGCGAGGTAGGGACGGATGTCTGCATCATTAATGAAGATAGTAATGCATCTGACAAAGTTAATCCCACATGCAATCATCTGAGAGAGAAAGGATGTACAGACAAGTTGGAACCCAAAAGAAAGGTGAGGGCTGCTAATAAATCAAGGGTAAAATCCAAAGTTGTAAGGCCCAAACATGGATCAGGGCAGGGTAGAAATGCGAGCCCTGTGCCAAGAATCACCAACAGGGGAGTACAACCTATAATACACACAGACCAATCACAGAAAACAGTTACTCAGGGAAATACAGGTCACAAAACTGTTAATACTGTTTTGTGCAACCAGGAAAGTATTAACAGTTCCTGTATGGAGAATTTTATGTCTAGAATGGAACAGTTAATGAAGTCGCTCATGCTTCCTGTGAATGAAAGGGTAAAAATAATAGGGGAAAGGTTGGAGAAAATTGAAAAAGCCCAACAGCAAAATAATGAAATCATGTCGAAACTTGCCCAGTCTCTACAAACACAGAGTCAAAATAATATTAATGACAAGCCAGGGCATCCACGAAATAATGAGAACATTTTAAGAGATGCGTCGGGCATTAGCAAGCATATTCAATTATCCCAGCGACTCATATCTTCAAACAATGGGCATAAGGAGTCGCTAAAAGCCCCTCAAAAGAGACTGGATGGGATAAAAGAAGCGCCATCTTTCCCTAGTGTACAGATTGGAGATCTAGGAACAGAGTGTACCATTGGGAAGGATGGGAGTGAGTGGGCAGTCAAGGGACTATGCGGTAACAACAGCAATGCCACTCAGGAACAATCCGAGAGACTAAGGCCATTCAGTAAGAGTATACGTGTCGACTTACCACCAGAATCGCACCCTTATAATGTGGTCATGAATGATAGGAGTACCAACTTTAGGAGAGGGCAAGTCAGAAAATTACATTGAATTGAAGAATAAGGTCAGGCATTGGCTATCTCGACACAGGCCTATTCCCCCATATTTAAATGGTCAAATACTCAATGTTAGAAGATTAAATTGGGTGGGACAGAGGCAAAAGGATTATGAGGGTGACTGCATTATTATAAATTTCAAAGACAGACGTTTAGTAAATCACATTAGTGGGTGGAGGGAGGGTGACTTAGAAAGCAGAATTCAAACAGTGGACCTTACCTATTTCTCTCGGAAATTTGTCTCGGAATTTTATACAAGGAAATAGGTACTTTGATCATTACGATAATCGATACATGGCTCAAAGTCACCCACTCCCAAAACCCACACACGAAAATAAGAATTTTGACTATTACGACAATCAATATAGGATACCTATTTATAATCGTTTTGATGCCTTTAATTCTCAAGGCTTAGAGGGTGTGGATTGACCTTTTGAAGAGATTATGACACTACCAATTTTTAATCCATTTGAATCAAAAGGTAGTGCAATAATCAAAGAACAGGCTCAGGTAACCTTGAACCCAGTAGATGACTGGCAGGCCAGCCCCAATTTATTGTCCATAAATATTTTTGGGGACCAGGACAAGAATAAGAAATATTCAGGGCAATCGGTGGTCGCTAATGAACCGTTGATTAATAAAAACCCACTTAAGGATTTATTCCCATATATGCGTGAACCTATAAGATCCCCAATAACAGACCAGAACAAAGTCTATGATTTAAAAATACTTAGTTGGAACGTCGCTGGCCTTGAACCCAGACTAAAGGATAAAGACTGGGTTGAGTTAATTACAAGGTACGATATAATTATGTTCCAAGAAACTTGGGCACCATATAATCTGTACATTAATGGGTTCCACTGTTATAATATACCAGTGCGTAAATTACAACATGGTCGTGCTGTTGGTGGGTTGTTCGTAGGCTTTAGTATAATGGCCGGGGGAAATCATAGGGCCATCGACACTGATAATGTTAACATACAGGCCATTGTGTATAAGCGGAAAACCCCCTTTGTCTTAATAAATTTTTATAATAATGATTTTACAACAGTCCCAAATAAGAATTTTATAGCATTGTCTAATTTCATCTCCAATTCAGTTGATAGTGGGGGAAAAACTGCTGGGCCCGAAATTGTCGTGACCGGGGACTTTAATGCTCAGCTCCCAAGAAATGTATGGCAGGTAGAACAGCGAAAGGGGTATCTTACTAATCAAAGGGGTCAGGAACTGAGAGCCCTCCTAGATGAGCATATCCTTAGTAATATAATGGATTACGGACCAAAATTATTGCCGCAGCAGGCACCTACACATAGAGGACCAGCTAGTACCTCAACCATTGATTTTATTTTTGTCTCCCCTGGTATGGCTGATCGCATAATGGAAACTGACACGGTAGTGACAAACTTTGGGGATCATAACCCTGTTACTGTAACATTTAAACTAGCGCCAAAACCGGTCTACAGGTTAATGCAGGGAGCAAAAGATCTAAGTGTAACTACTGATAAATTACGGTTAAAATGGAAAGGTATAGATAAAGCAAGAATCATGGAATCTCTGTTAGGGGAAAATCAGCATTGTATAGATTTTTGTCTAGACCCAACAGCTAGCGGGCAGTTAATTATAACACATTTTAGTAAAATATGTGCCATAGTTAAGACTATGCTGCTGGTCCAAGCCCCCCAGAGCCCTAAAGATCCCAGGTGGTTCGACCATAGTTGTTCTGTGGCAAACAGGAACCTACGTAAGACACTCACAGAAATCCCTAGAGTTGGGGCAAAAGTAAGTGTAGCAAGGAAGGCCTACAAATTAGCCCTAGAGAAAAGGAGTTCTACGCTCTTGGGTGAACGCTGGGAAGCATTGGCACTGACTGCAGGAAGGAAATCAAGTAATTTATTCTGGCCAGCAGTAAAAGAACTCCGGAATATGGGCCAACCACTTACCCCAATCAGCTGTACCATTTCCGCTAGTTCCTGAGAACTACACTTCTCTAAAATGTATGCTGCCCCGGTAAAAGGCTCAATTACTAACATCCCCGAAACCTTTGTTAATCTAAAGATAACTGCTGGAGAAGTGGAGGAGGCAATTTCCCAGAGTCTCGGTAATAAGGCTCCTGGCCCAGACGGACTTCCGATAGATCTCATCAAATGGCAACCTGATTTCTGGGCACCCATATTGGTGAATGTTTTTAATAGTTTGCCTGAATCAACAATGCCTGATACATGGTGCACCAGCATAATTTTCCCGATTTACAGGAAAGGGGATAGGTCTGATCCTATAAATTATAGACCAATCTCATTGTTAGACAATACACTGAAAATATTAGGTCGCGTCATCTATAATAGGTTAACTACATGGACAGAGGAAACTGGGATATTATCCCCCTGTCAACTAGGATTTAGATCAAGGGTTGGCACAGTGGAACAATGCCTTAATCTTAAATGAATTATTGATAAATACAATATTGCCCGTTCTGCACCCATTTATTTAGCTTTCATGGATTTGTCATCCGCCTTTGATTTGGTTAATAGGTCCAAACTTTGGACTATTTTATTAGAGTATGGTTTGGATATCTCCCTGGTCCACTTTTTAGCTTTTTTACACACGGACCTAAAGTCCAGAGTGAGAATAGGCGTAGGTGGGGAATTGTCTGGACCCATTGAAATTGGAAGAGGAGTTAGGCAGGGGTGCGTTTTAGCACCCCTGCTTTTTATTATTTATATAAATGGGCTCAGTAATTATCTTGCAAAGTCTAGACCGGACGAACCCTTAATAAATGGCAAAGCCATACCCATTCTTCTATACGCAGATGATACGGTGTTAATGGGCCGTACGCCAAACTCACTCAGTTCTTTGGTTCTTAATTTCACCACATTTATGGATGACCTGGACTTACGAGTCAATTTAAAAAAATCTTTTATAATGGCATGTGGTCCAGGTAAACGACAACTGAGTCCCATACAGGTCGGGGGAGGAAAACTTATTGCAACTAATACCTTCCCGTACTTGGGCGTGACCTTTGCTGCGAATGGCTCATGGTCTGGGCATTTGGCCCAGGCCGCGAGCAAATTCTCAAAGGCCACAAACTCGATTTTAAGTATTCCCAAACCAAAGAGATCGGGAGTTACTAAGGCGATTGTTAAGATTTTTAAACTTCAATGTGTCCCAGTGGCAACTTATGGAGCAGAAGTATGGGGCATTGGGAACAGCATCTCCATTCAGCGAGTAGAGAATCGGTTTTGTAGGAGACTTTTAAATGTGCCAATTTTTAATCTAATTTTATCACACATCATGAATTAAACTTAAACTTTATCTCAGACTTTGTCAGTTCCCGACCAGTGCTATTTTGGCACTCGGTCTGGATGAACAAATCAGCGTCACTTACGCAAGAGATATTAATTGATTGTTTAAGCTGTGATAGGGCGTTGAAGATCCCGTGGATTTCTTATATATATACAAATTTGCGTGAAATAGGCATGGATAACATCTTTATTAATCCTACCCATGCCAGTAAAATTAAGAAATCCGAATTAAAAGAGGCATTAAGTGTACTGTACTCCTTAAGGAGACTTAGGAGGGAGCAAGAGAAACCCACAGTTACGAGGTACATGGATATAGCAGTACCCAGATATCCCCTTGCATTATATTTAACACTACAACTGACAAATTGGGAAAGAAGTCTTCTATGTCGTCTGAGGGCTGGAACTATTAGGTATTTGTTAAGTTTTCCTTTGGGCTATCAGGAAAGTACGACTATGATGAGCTGTCCCTGCAATGGGCAAAGTAAACAAAGTGATTTGCACTTCTTTTTTCTTTGTAATTTCAATTCAAAATACACAAAACGGTTTTTAATTTCTTATTTTAAAAAATTTAGACCAATTAACTTGGTCAAATCTTATCAGGCACTGTTAACACTTGAAAATGAGGAAATAATCTTTTGTGTTTGCACTTTTTTAAAGATTGCTGTCCATGGGCATAGAACGATGGAAAATGTGTAAATAATAATGCGTTTTAATCTGTATGTTTTTATTGGGAAATTTGATTTTTTTCATGTGTTATAAGATGTGCTTTTATGAGTTGTTCCAATTCGAATAAAGATTCTTTGAAACTTGAAACTTGAAACTGAAACTTTAAAAGATGGTTCAAGAAAGATAAAGTAGTTGAGACTAGGGAAGGACAGTTACTTCCTCCACCAAAAACCCCCGCATCTGCAATGATTGCGAAATATGGGTATCATACTTGTATTTGGTTAGATAATTGGGTAAAATACACCAAGGACGATGGAGTCCTGGCGTTTCCAGAACATGGTTCCTTTAATTTAGCTGTTTTGAGAAACCTCCGAGACAAGATGATGAACTTAGAACCGAGACCTAGACCGACACAGTTTGAGGCATTGACGGAATGGGAAGACGAGATGCATGAACGAGAGAAACAGAGAAGTGGTAGGAGTTACAGATATATGTTCGGTAGATCATACGGACATGAGATACATGACGATAGGATGAAAAGGTGGCGGAATGCAAGTATGACTGATGGTCTGTATCCCGTGAGAATGATAGGAGAAAATAAAGGGAGAAAATGTACTGAGAAAAGGCGGAATATGGATTCGAGTGGGTATGAAGTGAATGAATCAGAAGATGATGTTCTTGATGAAGTGTTTTACAAAAACCCACCACCGTATCGACCAGAACCAGAGGCATTGACACCAAGTGCCCCAATGAGAGAAACCTTACGAATAATTAAAACAGAGACCATGTCACCAGAACTAGGGAAAAGTAACTCTGCAAGAGAGACAGAAAAACAGACAGGAAGTAGGGTAAATGATGAGAATTCAGTGAAACTGGCCAAAACTACCCTAGAGTTGACTGAGAAAATAAGAGAATTGACCAAGAATCTAGTAACAGTTCCAGTAACGATAGGTCCGGTAATGCCCATATTTGCAAAACAGAAAGATACTGAACATTGTTTGACAGTGCCATACAGAGGCCAAAATACAATTGAGAATACTGAACGGAGTCAAATTGACAATCCGTGAGGACCGACAATGAATATGTTTGAACCGAATGTTTCAACTAATCCATTTGTAAATCAGATTTAAGCTGAAAAGAACAGAATGACAATGGCAACAGTACTAGAACCACAAAAAGCCCCAGAACAAAATAATGTAAATAATTCAGTGGGACCTTCCGTAGATGAGTTAAATGAATGGATCAGAGAGTTACAGAAAAAGGATCAAGAATCCCAGTCAATAGATGTGGCAAATTTACGAATGGTATTGGAAGAATGAATATTAGGAACTATCCCTACTGAAAAATTGAAAAATTACCAGGATGAAGAATTGTTGTTTCTTTGCAAGAGTGCAACGTGGAGAGCGAAAAACCTGCATGAAAGATTAGAGGAAATAGCTAATGAAATGGGAATAGATTTTGAAAGAGTAAAAGCACTGCAAAAATCCTATCGAGTTGATTTCACTGAGAATGATATAGAGAACCTGAATACCGCAGGTAGAATAGGTCAAATTAAGGACATAATTGGTTTGTTGAAAAAATGGGGAGAAGTTGACAGATGGAGAAGCAAGTGGTGCAAAAGACGTGATAATATCACAGAAAAGACATTTTCAGCATTTCCTGTTAGAGAGTAAGAAAAAGTGACGACAGAATACCCCGTGAGAGAGATTCCAGGGGGAGGGTATGTCCATGTTCCATGGACAAGGCAGGACATTTTGTCTTTCACAAATGATTTCCCTCGACTACGCGAAAAGCCCGACGAGTGGTACCGGCAGGTAGACAGATATGTAAAATTGGCAAAGGTATTATGGATAGATTTAAATAGTCTATTTGATATAATAGTACCAGCAGATCTGTGGACAGAATGCAAGCTGATGATAAGACCAGAGCTCCCGATCCAGAGGTAATGAAGAAATATGAGCAAGTTATGGCATTCCTGAAAAATAAGGTACCCCCTAAAGAAACTGATTGGGTAAAAATTGACAGGACCCAACAGGAAAGCAAGGAGTCAGTACATGCATATTATGAGAGACTAATTCAGGCTTTTAAACAGTTCAGTGGAGATGAGAACCTGAGTGATAAAGACTTGAGCCATTTCGTATACAGGTTTGTATATGGTTTACGCCCAGAAATTGGTGATATCATAAAGCAGCATGCAGTTGATTGGCAAAATAAGAAAATAGATGAAGTTTTGAGACATGCAAAATATTTCAGTGATGAGATTGAGGCAAAACAACGAAAGCTGAAGGAAAAGGCAATGTGGGCACAGGTAAAGGTAGCCGAACGACAGGAATCTCAATTGGTATAACAAGCGAACAATCCAGGAGTAAGACCCCGATTTGGTACAGGGAAAGGGAAAGGTAATATAGAGGAAGCCAAAAAGATATTCCCATGTCACAATTGCGGTGAGTTAGGGCATTGGAAATCCGAGTGTAAGAACCCTCCAAATACTAATATTGAAAATCGATCGTTGAATCCACAGGTGCGGAAAGAGGTGGGTGGTCAACTGCAGCAACAGCAGCAGGTGGTTACTTCCCAGAACCAGGTGCCAAAACCACCTTTACCACAGAACAGAAACTCACAGAAGTATAGTAAAGAATCGGGATTCTACAATGAAGAACAGGTAAATAAACCATCACGTGCTCGCACTGTTTCGCAGTATTGGCTGCAACATGATGAGAGTGATTCGGAAATGGATTATTAACGGTGCCGAAGGGAGGAAGAAGAGTGCGTACTTGGCGCAACTCTAGACCAGACAGGACCATTTGTAGATGGGAAGATTAATGATGATAACATTATTTTCCTAGTGGATACTGGCGCTACTCGATCTACTGTTAGATCAGCAGATGTTAAGAACCTTCCTCTTTCGGATGAAACAATCCAAGTAGTTGGTGTATCCAACCAACAGTTAAAAACACATCTTACAGAACCTGTAAAGGTTAGTATAGGGAAATTTTCTGACATGCACCGATTTGTGGTGTGTGACACCAGTCCTGTGAACTTTCTAGGTAGGGACCTACTGTGCAAGATGAACTGCACTATATTTTGTACTCCAAATGGAATAGCTTTTGAAACACCAGATGAGGATGTATTGTACAAAATGACCATAGCTAACAGAGAATGTGAAACTATTGGGACATATGCAGTATTTAATCCAGATGAATTGCCCAGAGAATTGAAACTGTCTGTAAAAGCAGAGGTTTGGGATTTTACTGGAGAAGATGTGGGGCTAATGAGAAACGTAGACCCAGTGAAAATTACTGTTAAAGATGGAGTTAGTTATCCAAACATTCCTCAGTACAGATTGACACCTGAAATAATTGAAGGAGTAACTCCAATAATTGAGAAAATGATCAAGCAAGGATTGTGCAGTCCATGTAATTCACCCATAATGGGCCTGAAAAAGCCAAATGGGAAATTCAGAATAGTGCAAGACCTGAGAAAGGTAAACAAAATCGTTGTACCATGCTGTCCCATTGTGCCAAATCCATCAGTGATTTTGTATCAGATTCCCCATGATGCAGAATGGTATACAGTAATTGATTTGTGCCATGCGTTCTTTTCCATTCTATTGCATCACGATAGTCAGAAAAGTTTTGCATTTCGGTTTGGAGACCGTATTTTGGCATGGTGCCGAATTCCACAGGGGTATACAGAAAGCCCCTCAATATTTAATCAGTTGTTGAAAAAGTCATTGGAGAGTCTGCAAATGCCCGAGAATTAAGTACTAGTGCAATATATCGACGACCTCCTTGTGGCGTCGAAAACTCGTGAAGCTTGTGAGGTAGACACTATAGCCTTACTAAATCACTTGGCAGATGGAGGATTAAAAGTGTCCCCAGCCAAACTGCAGTACTGTAAGAAGGAAGTACAGTATCTGGGACGTAACATTGAAAAGGGATTGAGGAAAATAACCATAGGTAGAATCAGAATCATAAAAGGAATGAGAGCCCCCGTGACTCAAAGAGAAGTGAGGATGTTTCTGGGAATGGTGGGGTACTGCCGCCAGTGGATCAGCAACTTTTCGCTGATTGCAAAACCTCTGGTACAGCTGACAAGGAGTGATGTAAAAGATCCCCTTGAATTGAACAAGGAAGAATTGGCAGCATTCAAACGATTGAAAGATGGATTGTGTGAAGCCCCAGCATTGGGTATGCCTGATTACGAAAAATAATTTGAGTTATATTGCAGTGAAAGAAATGGATGTGCACTTTCTGTGTTAATCTAGAAGCATGGAAGATTGAGGAGACCAATTGCATATTACTCATCAATGCTTGACCCGGTAGCTGTAGGCTTACCTGGATGTCTGAAAGCAGTGGCTGCAACATGTCGAAGTTTGGAGCAAGTGAAGGAATCCTTTGAAAGTGTTTGTACCTCATGATGTGGCGATTCTTTTAACAAGGAGTCGTACTCAGTATATGACACATAGTTGGCTGACTAAGTATGAGAAAGTCATATTAGGTGCAACGAATGTGAGCCTTGCAAGATGTGTGAATGTGAATCCAGCAACATTGTTACCTGAGGGTGAGAATGTGGAAGTGAGAGATGAAGCAGACCATGATTGTTTGGATGTGCTTGAGTATTGTACGAAACCACGACCAGACATAAAAGATGTACCTTTGGCCGAAAATGAGTATGTAATGTTTGTTGATGAGTCATGTTTGAGAACAGAAGAAGGAGTGTTGAGTGCAGCTTATGCAGTATGTACGGTTTCCACAGTGATGGAAGCATCCTATCCGAAAGGAGTAAAATCTGCCCAAGTAGCAGAGTTAGTGGCTCTGACTCGAGCATGCAAAATTGGGAAAGGTGTGAGAGTGACTGTGATAACTGTCAGCCAGTATGGCTTCGGAGTTGTCCACGATTTTGGCCAGTTGTGGCTGCAAAGAGGTTTCCTGACCTCAAGTGGAACTCCTATAAAGAATGCTAAAGTGGTTGGAAAGTTGATTGAGGCGATACAGCTGCTTAAACAATTGGCTGTGGTGAAATGTGCTGCTCATAACCAAGGGGAGGATTATGTTACCGTCGGCAATCGTTATGCCAATGACATGGCACAGTACTGTGCTAGAAATCATTATTCAGTCAATCGGGCAAAGGAGAAAGAAATGAATTCCTATTCCTTAATGTTTACTAACGTTGTAGGGACATGGGAAGAAGTGAGACAATTGCAGGAGGAAGCAGGAGATGAGGAAACAAGGCAGTGGGTAAAAGCAGGATGTGCACCAAGGGAAAAGGATCATGTGTGGGTCTATCGAGATGGAAGACCAGTCATGCCTGATAGCATGTTATCTACCATGGCACGGATGTATCATGGCCAGGGACACATAGGGAGAGATGCTATGATCAGGTCATTTAAGCAGACCTGATACAACCCAAAATTCAGAATCATATCAGAGAGCCTATGTCAGAGATGTTTAATTTGTCAGCAGTACAATCCTGGGAGAAAGACAGTGGTGAGCCTGGGAACTATAGGTCGAGAAGGAGGGCCTTTTACCAGAATGCAAATAGATTTCATTGAGATGCCAACATGTAACAGATTGAGGTACATCCTGGTCATAGTCTGCCTATTCTCCAGGTGGGTAATAGCATACCCGACAAGGAGAAATGATGGATTGACAGTGGCAAAGCTGCTTTTGAGGGAATTCATCCCCAGGTTCGGGTTCCCAGTGACCCTTGAATCCGACAGAGGAGGGCATTTCTATAATGAGATTGTAAAATTGGTCAGTGAAGCATTGAATGTACAACAGAAACTGCACTGTGCCTACCGACCAGAGGCTTCTGGTGTGGTTGAGCAACTGAATGGTACAATCAAGAACAGAATTGGGAAAATGTGTTTGGCCACAGGAATGAAATGGCCTGATGTCTTGTCTCTAGTTTTGATGACCATACGTGCAATCCCAGATAGAACTACAGGGCTAAGTCCTCATGAAATAATCATGGGACGCGCGATGAGGCATGCTTACATACCAGTCAACAAGCTGATGACAGTTTCTGATGACATGGTGTTGGAGTACTGTAAAGGCCTGGCTGACGCAGTTCATTCTGTGTTTCATCAGGTTGGAGCGGATGCCACCACCCTTGAAAAGAAGCAAGCCCATGATTTAAGCCCAGGAGATTGGGTGAGGATAAAGGTCCACAGAAGAAGAAACTGTTTGGTTTCCAGGTGGGGAAAGCCAAGACAAGTCATTCTGACCACGACGACAGCTGTGAAGTGTGCTGGACTGAAAAACTGGATCCATGCCAGCCATACCTTGAGAATACCAAATCCGCTGGATTGCAAGGAGAAAGAGTACTATGACGAATCAGAGTCAAGTACTGAATCAGATCACGAAGAACCAAAGACAAGTGGAGATTCTGAAAAGGGGGAAAACGAACCAAAGCAGATTCTGGTCCCCAGAAGTGTCTCTCTGAGAAGAAGATTGCAGATTTCTGAAAGCTCAGATTCGGAAGACGAGCAGAGAAAGAAAGGTCCCAGTAAAGAACCTAAAAAGAAGGAAGGAAAAGACAAGGAAGAAGCAGTAAAAGAAAGTCAAAAGGAACAAATCCCAGATGAAATCTTGAGAGAAATTCCACCTGACCTAATAGATTTGAATGAAGAAGGGACAGTTACAGAGAGAGAGGGAAAGATTGCGGAAGACCCCTGAGGAGGTGTAGGGAATTGCAACATCCAGCTAGGTGAAGGGACAAGTAGTCAGCAGGAAGATTGCGTACCGGAGATTCGAGGAGGGAAAGAAGTAGGGAAACCAGAACAAGTGGTGGATAAAGAAACTGGTGAAAAGGAAAAGCAAGTTGGGACAGAATCAGAAGAGAGTGGGAACGAAATACCTGAAGGTCGAGTTCTGAGAAAGAGAGCTTGGAGAGAAGAAAAGAATGAAAAGAATGTCAAAGAAAGTAAATTGAGAAAAACTGTAAAACCAGAAGTATGGCCGAACAAAGTAAAAAGACTAAGATATCGACTGTCTCGAGTGAAATCACCAAGAGCTGAACAGGTGAATGAAGTCACGAGTCAGGAAAAATCAAAGGAGAAAGAAACAGTTGTAACAAAAGAATCCAGAAGAACAAGAAAACCTAACCAGAAGTATAAGTCGCCAGAATGGACGTATGTGGCCCTGCCTGAAGAATCCCAAGAGGCAGATAGTCAAGGAAATCCAGAGGAGGCTTTACTGAAAGTGGTTAAAGAAGAAGAAGAATCCGAAATCCTGAGAGTTCTCTTGTCCGACATTGGAGAAGAAGAAGCGGAGATTCAGGAAATTCTGTATCCTGATTGGGTGAAGGAGTCAAAGGACGATGAGATGCCAAACTGAATAATCAAAGAAGCTGTTGATGTGGAGAACGATAGTAAAAGAGAAGTAGAAAACTAGTAGAACCAAGTAGAAGCTTAGAAGCTTTGGGGTAGAAACTGGTCACAAAGTAGAAGTGAAGAGGCTAAGTCAAAAGACACAGTCTATTTTAGAAAATGGCTAACACAGATGGCAGTAAAAGTAGATGCACATTCATGAAAAGATGGTGTAAAACATGTTGCTGTTGTACAGGATTATTAATGCTTTTATGGAGCATTTTAGCTCTTGTAATATCATTTAAAGTCACAATAGATACAATAGAAGGAAATGGTCAAAACAAAACTAACATAGGTAAAATTTCAAAGGTAGTACCGACTGTAGAAACGAACATTCATTTGCATAAAGATCGGTCAATTAACGACTTCTCTAATAATGTATTTTCAAAATATTGTATGAATATGTAAAGACTATGGATGTAAGGGACTGCTACGTCTGCATGCAGTTACCTGCTTCTGTGGCAGAGGGAGTGACTTATCATCACCTTCCAGCTACTTATGGAATAACATGTAGTGTAATAGCTAGTTTGTTTTAAGAGATTGGGAAATTAGAGTATTATTTTTCAGATGTAGATAACATTTTTGCATTAGTGCCTGCTAATAATAAATTGAATAAGGTAAGACCTGCAAAGGTTTTAGGTGAATTTTTCCTAGAGACTAGTGAACTAACATTAGAAGCTGTGTTTAAATATAATTTGACATGCAGTTTGCAGAAAGAAGAAAAGACATTTTTGAATATGGTTGAGGAAAGAAGGCATAAGATGCACAAAAAGGCAACAGAAGGAAAGGTTGAGAAAACAGCTTGGGACATAGAAATGGAGAAACACCTGACAAAAGGAGAGTCAACACCAACAATACCTTTAGATAGGCCTCAGAAAGGAAAACTTTGTATAAGAAGGAATCAAACTGCATATGATAACTTGTTTGTAGGTAATAGTGAGTGCCATGATACATACCGAATCATGGGTGGATGGGGATTCAAAGGTGGAAGAGATCCAGTATTTCCTGGAATATATTTTATCTGTGGGAACAGGGCATATTATCGTTTGCCAGACCATTGGTATGGCACATGTTATGTAGGCCTGGTATTTCCAAAAATCTTTCACATGGACAGAAAAGAGGGTGTAAATAGTTTAAATAGTCATTTAGTGCGTAGAAAGAGAGAATCTTGGGCAGAAATTGTGGGTGACATCTGTTGTTCATTGATACCGGCAGTGGAAATAACTCTGAATGCAAATAAAATTAGAAGATTATCTACAGTAGTGGATCGCTTTTCAACAAGCACTTCTCATGGATTCTTATTGGTTAATACTGAAATGGTTGCCATGCGGGCTATGGTGATGCAAAATCGACTTGCCCTTGACATTCTTGTGGCAAAAGAGGGTGGAGTCTGTGGGATGCTGAAAGTTCAACATTGTTGCACTTACATTCCAGATGAAAGTAAAGATCTAAAAGTTTACATTAAAAATATTACTGGATTGCATGATGAACTTGTACCACTGGAGGTTGAAGATGTATGGACAAGAATGGGAAAGAAAATAGCTGCTATTAAAAATTTCTTAGTTAAAATAGGTAGTACTGTTATAGGTAAAATTCTGTTTCCATTAACATGTGTGATAGTTGCAGTATTAGTGATAAGATTAGGGTGTATGTGTTGCAGGAAAAAGAAAACAAATAATAAAATAAAAAGAGATAAACTTAAGAGAAAAGGAAAAGATCCAGAAAATGATTTTGAAGAGATAGCCTTAGATGAGTGGAAAGATAATGTGTACAAGAAAGCCAAAAGAGATGATTATGAAGAAACTGAATTTTGAGCTATGAGTAAGAAGTCATTTCAAATCTTCGTAAAAGGATATTAAATTTGGGTGTTTTTGTGGTGATAAAATCACCAAAGGGGGGATTGCTGGAGCGAGGTTTTCCCTATGAATTGTACATCTCCTCCATATTATCATTTTGAATTAACATGAATAATTGATTAACATTAATAGTATTAATTGTTTGCTGTGGGAGCCCCTAACTGATCAGGACGCGACCATGACCACCCCTACTGCCACGCGGCCACGCGCGACCGGATGATGCTCCCCCCTAACACTTTACACTCACCCTGGAGTGATTAGGTTCCTATCCCCGCTGCCCCGGGGCCTACGCCTATGCTGTATGTCCGCCTGCATAGTCGTACCGCGGCCAGGAGTTTCCAATGCGCTGCTTCACCAGTTACCTTACGGACCACATGTGATGTAGTCTAGCTGACCCTTCTCTAATAGTCCATGACTGTCCCTAGTTTTCTCCCCCCCTCCCTGGTTTGATCTTTAATACGGTGAACACCTGTTACATCGCATGTAACTGCAGTAAAGATTATTATAAATGTCAAGACTGATTTCACCTGACTGAAAACATGTACTTAATGATACTGCGATCCAATACTGATATGTAATGAAAGTACTAACAAATGCCAATAAAAACAAGTTTAAAAAAAAAACTAATTTCGTACGCATACTAATATCAGATATTTAGAATTTGCATGTTTAATGTTGCTTGTGTGATGTGATTTGTGAATCGTGCTGTAAATTGTGAGTATAAACTGCAATGCGTGTTGCTTTTGCTAGATAAATACACACACATAGGGGGTTTGGTGAGGGAATAACATTTTAATAGTCATTTCTATGTATTAATTACGTTTTATGTTTCTTTGCTTAAGCTGACCTTTCTGGAGTGGCCACAAAATGGCTGCCATCCCTATTCTGACGCCCCGACATAACACAGAAGTCACTGAGTGAAGTGCGCCTGCGCTAAAAGATGAGCAACAATAACCTCGTCCTGACCCCAGGCAGACTGTATCCGTGAAGGTCATCCTGGGAGGAGCGCCAAGCACCAAACAAAGGATTTACTTAAACTATGAACTGTTATAATTGATGACACAAAGGACACGACCCCGCATGGGAATAAAACATGCCCTGAATGGACTAAGAAACTGTTACAACTGTACTCACAAATTGAGAAGCTGCATCTAATGCAACATTTGATGTATGAGAAGCAGGAAGAATGATCCTGGTTAACCATTTAAAATTGTTCTGTAACATGTATTGAAACATTTGCCGATAAAAATGTATTATAAAAGTAGACTAGAGAGGGTAGGAACTTACTTCTTTACACCCCATCACTTTACCAGATTGCCCGACGTTATGCTGATGGAGAGGACGGTGACACTGCTGGACAGCTGCTTGCCAGAGACTCTAATGGACTGATCTAATGCCCAATTAACTTACGAACTATTTCTTTGATTTATGGGCATAGAGACGAAAGAGCTGAATTTGACATAGAGGACGCCATTTAGCCAGATTAGGTAAATATGCGAACCAAAAATATTGAATGCTATATGATTTCCTTATGCTTTAATTAGATAAACATATTGTTGCATTTAAAGAACTGTGTCAGGTTATTATTTGAAGTATTTCAATGTATATTGTTTAGAAGAATTAAAGGTTGCTATTCCCAGCAACTGGCTGATCCATGGCCAATAGCATGGGAGGAACTGCTAGGGTTTAATGTATTTGAGATCCTGGTGAGGTAGGGAGGTATAGGTAAACTTGTCGATACTCATCAGGTGATTGGTGCACTCTTCCTCCCATTTCCAGCGCATGGAATAAAGAAAGAAACTCCCTCTCTCGAGGACCATTGATACTGAAAGTACAATGAATGATTGGTGTTATGGGCCCCACCAGTGAATGAGTGAACGAAATGTGGTCCGGTCTGTAGCGAGGGGATTTGTGGTATTCAGTGCTGGAGCAGCAGCTCAACAGAACACTCAGAGTAGATAGGAGTGGCAGGTCCATGGGACATGATGGGCAAAAAGGTTGGAGCAGGGGCATGCACAAAGACATCGGAGGGCAGGAGGAAGGAGAATAGGGGCAGCAAGCTAAGGACAAAGGCTAAGCAGGAGGTCAATGATGGGCCATAGAATTGGGCAATGGAGGGCAGGAGGAGTGGACTGGTACATCATGCTAAATGGAGGGCAGTGCCAGCACATCAGACCATGCATGGCAGGAGGGAGGAGGCTAGTCCATGGATTCAGACAACAGAGGATAGGGAGGAGGTGGATGGGGCAGCAAGCTAACTGTTCAGAGAAGGTGGGTATTAGGAACTTTATTGTTTTTAAAATGTGTGTCTGTGCAAACTACTTAAAATATGAACAAGTATGCAGCATAATCTCACTTTTATTCAGGAAGAAGAGGACGTTTGTGACTGTGACTCCGGGCTCACTTGGCAGAAACACCCCCTGACCCTCCACCCCCATCGCAAAATGTAATGCCTGTGAAAAGGGTAGGTGGACGCAGTGTTATATAGAACATAGTCCTGAGAGCATGATTGAAAATGAAAACTAGATATATGTTGTAACTTACCTGTTTCATGTTGTGTTGGTACCTTCTACCTCCCCCTGCCCTTCCACATGGAATGTTCCAGTGGAGCTCGGATTAGAATGTTGGCACACTGTGACTGAGGAGACCGAGGTGAATAGAAATAAATGAGCTGCATCACTGGCGACGATCCTCTGCGGGGGGCAGACATTCACCTTCCCCTTTGAATGCTTTTTCCTCTTTGCAAGTCTACAGCTCCGCTTCAAATTCAGCGTGGGTCCGTTGGGAGTCTGTGGAGATTTCATCTGTATTCTGTGGTTGTCTTGGTTCTTGGGAGTCGTACTTGCGTTGGCGTTACAGTTCGCTTTGGAGAGGATGGTGTGAGTCCTTATCTGCTGCCGGACTTGCCTCTCGTTGTGCTCTGAGGGAGGTTGCTGGTGCCGTTTCCCTGTTCTTCTCCATATAGAAGTGTCACTGTGGCACTTTTGGAAGCTGATTGTGCCCCGGGACACTGCTTGCCGGCTGTTCCAGTGTCGTCGGTTCATACCGAGTTAATCCTTCTGCCCACCACTTTTGTTGCTCCTGTGGACGCTGTGTGCCGCTGCTTGTGTCATCCTGTGAGACCTCAGCTGTGTTCCTCCGGACTTCGACCTGCTGTTGTCCGAGCGTTGCTGTGGATCTTCGCTTTCCTGTCAGCCCCGGAGACGCGTCACCGCGCAACACTTTCAGCCAGCTTCCTCAGGTTACTTCAGCGTTACGCTCCCGGCGCCCCAGTCAATTTTGGCCGTTTTTCTTCATCGTCAGTTCCTGGTGCACCAGCCACCTCATAACCGGCAGTCTGCTTCAGTTTTGTCAGGAAGACTTTTGCACATGTGTTTGGTATATTGCAAGTTGTCGTTCTTATTATTGGTGCATGCTCTTGGTGATACGCACACCTAATCGTAATACTCCTCACAGTTTTGTTTGGCATTAAATTACTTTCCTGTTCGTTGAGTTCCCTCTTGGCCATTTTGGACAGACACCCATGACTATTGCTTTACACTAACTTTCCTCTTAGCTGTGTGTTTCTTCGGTGATACACACACCTTTCCACAATTATTTTACTTCCTTCTGTACTGTGTGTTTCTTCGGTGATGCACACACCATTTAAAAAAAAAAAAATTTTCTTCTCAAATTATTCAAATTATTACCTCATTTTGCGTGGGACATTCCACATCTAATTGCATATAACTTTCCTTATTGACTTGTGTTCTGAGATTCGCATACACTATTTCATTCATTGTACTTTCAGCTTGTTTTTAGTTCCTCACTTTGCGTTTTGTGTCACAGTACATTTACTCTGTTGCAGTTGTTATTGCATTATGGGTACTCCAGGTATAAATCAACCTCCTTCTTTTTTAAATGATTGTGGTGATCCTGAAATTCATTGGAAGGACTGGGTAAAATTGTTTGAATCTTACCTCATTGCCTTGGGAGGTGAAAAATGTTCAGCGTTACGTAAACAACATATTCTGTTACATAATTTAGGAGTTCATGTGCGTAAAGTGTATGAAACTCTCTCTGAACCTGAATTAGATGATGATGATGATTCTGAGGCCTATGATATTACTTTAATGAAACTGGAAGCACATTTTGGAGACAAAGTGAATGTGGTTTTAGAACGCCATAAGTTTTTTAGCAGAATTCAAGGGAAGAATGAGTCTTTTAACAACTATATTGCAGCTCTTAGAGGGTTGACACAATTGTGTGAATTAGGAGACTTTAATGATTCCCTTATAAGGGACCAATTAGTTAGATGCACTAATAGCACCAAAATTCAGGAGAAATTGCTTGCGAAGAACCCATCCTTGAGAGAAGCTGTTGCAATTGCACAATCAATAGAACATACTGCCAAAGGTATAAGAGAAATGAAATCTAAAGATGAAGTTATTGCAACTATTCAAACTGAGATTAATAATAGTGAGGTTTTAAAAATTAAAAACAAAGAACTCACAAAAGAATCTTCTTTTACAAAACCTTCTAGAGAGGGTCAAAATCTTAAATGTTTTAGATGTGGCAGCAGCAACCATCTAGCTAATAGTCTCTTTTGTTCCGCAAGAGGAGTCACCTGTAAAAAATGTAACAAGAGAGGTCATCTAACTAGAGTGTGTAGAGAAGGAGAAAAAAAATTCTTCAGTAAAATTAGTCGATAATGACCCTCCAGCAAAAGAAATTTCCTATTAAAAGATGCTGATGAGTCTTCCAAACCCAATTATCCTAAATGCACTGTGTATATTGATAACAAACCTGTGGAAATGTTCGCAGACTCCTGTTCCCCATTCACCCTCATCGATATTGCAGACTTCAAAAACACCATGAAATGTTCTGAGACAGAACTTAATTCTCCAGATATTTCTCCACATGGGTATACCAAGGATCCTATTCCTCTTGTAGGTATGGTTACTGCCCATATTGTTTTCAAAGGAAGATCTACAGTTGGAAAAGTGTATATTGTTGAGAGTGGTGCAAATTTGCTTGGTTGGCAACATCAGAAAGAGCTGGGAATTATTTTGGATCCCAACAATAAGGAACAAGTCCTTTTAGTAGACAACGCTGATAACAATATTTCCTTATGCCATGACTTCCCAGATTTGTTTGCAGACAAATTAGGAAAATTAAAAGATTTCCAACACAAAATTAAAGTCAGGCTAGGAGCCAAGCCTGTTGTGCATAAAACTCGCCCTGTACCATTAATGTTGAGAGAGACCCTTAAAGTTGAATTGGACAAGTTATGCGAGTTAGGAGTCATTCAACCCATAGATTCCTCAGAGTGGCTTGCCCCGTTAGTCTTAGTGTCCAGAGCCAATGGTCAAGGCATTCGCCTCTGTGTGGACCTGCGCAGTCTTAAGAAAATATATGGGTAGAGAGGTTCCCTTTACCCAACATAAATGAAATGTTAAGTACAATGGGCAGAGCTAAATTATTTTCTGTTATTGATCTATCAATGGCCTATCATCAGGTCGAATTGCACCCGGAGTCCAGACCATTGACAGCATTCACTTTGCCTTTTGGGGCGTACATGTTCATCAGAATGCCTTTTGGTCTGGCCTCCGCGGCAGCAATTTTTCAAAAAATGATGCAATAAATTCTAGGAGACTCAGAAAACACACTATGTTTCCAGGATGATATATTAATGTACGGATCGTCCATGGAAGAACATGATAAAGTCCTGTACACAGTTTGCAAAAAATTAATGGACGCGGGTTTAACTGTAAAACTTGATAAGTGTAAGATCAGAGTAAATTCAGTTGATTACTTAGGGCATACCATCTCCCAAGAAGGTTTCAGACCAAAGTACAGTCTTATTCAAGCCATCCAATATTCTCCATATCCTACCAATAAAGACGAATTAAGATCCTTTTTGGGTCTTGCTGAGTATATGGCAAAATATGTAAAAAATGTTGCCGAGTTGTGTGATGGATTGCGATATCTTTTGAAAAAAGGAAAAGAATTCACATGGGAAAAGAGACATAATGACATGATTGACAGTCTTAAAAGACATATTCTCACGTCACCTGCTTTAGAACCTTTGATCATAAAAAGAAAACACTGTTAACCACAGATGCATCCAGCAAAGGGTTGGGGGCGACTCTTTCACAAAAAGATGAGAAGGGCGAAATCATAATAGCGTTTGCCTCTCGCTCCCTCACTCTTGCTGAACGCAATTATTCTGTTATTGAGCGTGAAGTGTTAGCATGTTTCTGGGCAGTTAACCATTTTAAGTTTTTTTTGTGGGGTACCAAATTTGTAATTCGTACTGACCACAAACCTTTGACCTACATGTTCTCTTAAAAAAATGACAATAAATCCCCTCGCATCATGAAATGGGTGTTAGGATTAGAAAATTACTGTTTCAGGATAGAATACTTACCTGGACCGGAGAATGTTGTGGCTGACTATTTATCCAGGTCCCCCCTCAGTTCTAATCAAACTGAGGATTATCTTGACATACCAATTTTATCTACACATCTTCCTTCCATCACTAAAGAAGAATGGGATGAGAGTATGGAAAATGACAAAGACGTATTGGTTTTGAAAAACTTTATCATCAATGGTTGGCCAGAGAACAAATCCCAAGTTCCAGACACTATCAAAGACTTTTGGGAAGTAAGATATCAACTGTCAGTCATGGATAATAAAATCTTCAGAAACGGGAAAATTGAAGAACAAAATAATTGATCTAGCTCATGAAGGGCATTTAGGCAGGAGCCTTACGAAAAACAAACTTAGAAGTTGTGATTGGTTTCCTAAGATGGATTCCTTAGTAGAAGTCAAAGTGAAAGAATGCATCAAGTGTGCGAATAGCGATAAGAGCAACATTTAAAAAAAAGTGCCTTTAGCTCCAGTTGAAGTTCCTGTGATTCCATGGACTAAGTTAGCCTTAGATATAATTGGTCCCATGGAAATGTTAGGAACTCAAAAAAGGTTTATGTTTGTGCTTATCGATTACACATCACACTGGATTAACCTCAAATTTACTTCCACCACTAACACGACAAATATTATTTCCTTCTTGGAAAATATATTTTTCTTTGAAGGAATTCCTTCTACTCTTATCACGGACATTGGAGTGCAGTTCACTTCTGAAATGATGCAAGAGATTTTGGTCAATCTCAACATAAAACTTCGAGAAAACCGCACTTTATTGCCCCAAAGCTAACGGTCTGGTAGAGAGAGCCAATCGTATGATAAAGGATCATATTCAGTTGGCTATCTCTAACAACCTTAAAGTGGAAGAATCGTTGAGGGATGTATTTGGGCTTATCACACAACACCCAATCTTGTCACTGGTATATCTCCCTTTGTAATGCTAAGGGGGAGAGATCCCAGCACAAAGTTAAATCCCAGGTGGTTGGAAGGGGGTAAGAAGGTCACGTATAATCAAGAAAATATGCACCAAAAGATTCAACAACATCAAATGAAATACAAAAATTGGTATGACCAAAAACATGGAGTTAAAAATCTTGATTTTCATCCTAACACTTCTGTTGTGATAAAAAAACCTTTGCATGTTCAACCTGGTGCGAGTAAGTTCCTTCCTTCTCAGAGTGTGATTAAAGCTAGCAGAAATGTAGTTCACCTCAACAATGGACAGACATGGAGTGGTGACAGATTGGTTAATGTCACGTAATCCTTTTTTTCATTTTCTGTTTTCATTTTATCAGGTAGGGAGATGTGTTGTAACTTACCTGTTTCATGTTGTGTTGGTACCTCCTACCTCCCCCTGCCCTTCCACATGGAATGTTCCAGTGGAGCTCGGATTAGAATGTTGGCACACTGTGACCGAGGAGACCGAGGTGAATAGAAATAAATGAGCTTATTCTTACCGTACTGGCTCCATCTCTTCTTGAAGATAAACTGCAACAATATAGTCTATGGTATAAACTATGCACCAAAAAGTGTGATATAAGATGAACCGGGGCGTAAAATATAATATGCAATACATTGTGCGCAATGACAGATTCATTGGAGGGCGCGAGATAGCATAGGCACTAGCGCCCGCTATGCAATATGCGCCTTGGAGTGTAATATGCACAGGGCAGTGTTGTGTAACCTAACTAGTCTCTAAAGTTGTGATATACAATATGCGCTGGGCAGTGTAACGTTGCATATGCACTGTGACAAAGATATGGATCCCAGATTGTAATATGTATGGCATAGCGCTGTGCGTTATAACATAGGCATCGAGGAAGGCACGTTAGATGGGGCAATATAACCCGTGCGAAGGCAAGTGTGGCATGACATATTCACAGGGTGGTGTTACAGTGCACATGGGCTAGAGAGTGTCATAGCATACGCACTAGCTGGTGGAATACAACACAGATGTGTGTGGCACTCGGCGGGCACTGGTGGGTGTAACACAGCATTGGGCTCAGCCAGGAGCACGCTGTGACTCTCAAGTGAGGTTTTTCTCCTTTCCAGAGAGTAAAATAAAAAGTATTACACATCCGGCGGTGGATGTGTGTTTTATCAACCGTGAGGGGGGTTTCTTGCATAGTTTGGTCGAATTTTTGTCGAATCCCCTTTGAATGGCTTGGTGTGCGTGTGTATTAATTGTGCCCGTCAATAGCTACCCATGTTTGTATAAATAAACGACAAGGGTGTCTACTTGGAGAGTACCCACCGGCGGGGGCGCCGGGATTAGGCACGGTAGGGCATCAGACACGTCAGAGCTTCACTAGCGGTGTAAATACATTCCACGTGGATTCATTGTATGCATAGTCGCCTTTTAATGAATATCACGCAAATCGTCATGGTGATAGGTACATACGGTTTGTCCAGCACGTCCTAGGTGTTTCTATAAATATATATATTTTTTAAATAATAAAAACAAAGGCCGGCCCCGGGGGATGGGGTCCCCAGGGCCAATAAAGTAGAAAAATAAGGGGGGCACACAGATCCTTCTTAAAAAATAAAATAAATAAAAGACCGGCATCGCACCGGAGGCCACGCCCCCTCCTTGCAGCACTCTGCAAACGCGCCCCCTGGCCAGTTGTAAGTTGGGGAATTAATTCCCCTTCAATACTGAGGGTCCCTGAGGGCCAACTCGCCCAACAGGTATCTCCAGTATGCGCCAGGGAGCTGTGTTGCAGACAGGTGTTCTGAGGCCACGCCCCTTTTTACACCTCTATGCAACGCAGCTCTGTGGTGCTTACTGGAGGTACCTAGTGGGCTAATTTGACCCTAGGGGCCCTTAGGATTCAAGGGGACTTAATCTCTCAACTTAGAACGGCCACAGGGCGCGTTTATACAGTGGTGAAGGGAGAGGACGGGGCCTGAGGTGACGTGTGCAAACACGCCCTGTGGCGCGTTTTAAGTTGGGGAAATAATTCCCTTTCAAGCCTGAGGAACCCTGGGGGCCAATTAGCCCAGCAGGTGCTTCCAGTAAGCGCCACTGCTCATGTTGCAGAGAGGTGGTGCAGGCCGTTCCCCTTTTTACACCTCTCTTCAATGGCGCTTACTGGACGTACCTAGTGAGCTATTTTGCCCCTAGGGACCCTCAGGATTCAAGGGGACTTAATCTCCCAACGTAAAAAACGGCCACAGGGCGTGTTCACACAGTGGGGAAGGGAGGGGATGGGGCCTGAGGTGACGTGTGCAAACACGCCCTATGGCGCGTTTTAAGTTGGGGAAATAATTCCCCTTCAATCCTGAGGGCCCCTGAGGGCTAACTAGCCCACCAGGTGCTTGCAGTAAGCGCCACTGAGCTGCGTTGCAGAGAGGTGGTCCAGGCCGTGCCACTTTTTACACCTCTCTGCAACGCAGCTCTGTGGCATTACTGGAGGTACCTAGTGGGCTAGTTGGACCATGGGGACCCTCAGGATTCAAATGAACTTAATCTCCCAACTAAAAACGGCCACAGGGCGTGTTTACACAGTGGTGAAGGGAGGGGACGGGGCCTGAGTTAACGTGTGCAAACAAGCCCTGTGGCGCGTTTTAAGTTGGGGAAATAATTCCCCTTCAATCCTGAGGGACCCTGGGGGCCAACTAGCCCACCAGGTGCTTCCAGTAAGCACCACTCCGCTGCGTTGCAGAGAGGTGGTCTAGGCCGTGCCCCTTTTTACATCTCTCTGCAACGCAGCTCTGTGGCGCTTACAGGAGGTACTTAGTGGTCTAGTTGGACCCTAGGGAGCCTCAGGATTCAAGGGGACTTAATCTCCCAACTTAAAACGGCCACAGGGCGTGTTTACACAGTGGGGAAGTGAGGGGACGGGGCCTGAGGTGACATGTGCAAAAACGCCCTGTGGCGCGTTTTAAGAGGTAGTTTTAATCCCCTGCCCTATTATATACTAGGGGCTTACAGAGGAGGTCATGCTGATCACAGGGGGACCCCAATGCATAGTGTTTCCTAGTGTATGTAGGTGTTTTCACTGTATTCTGAGTGTCTTTTAACATAGCACTGTCTCTAGGACTGGTTAGTCAGACTCAGTTACCACCAGTATCCGTCTGAAAAAGTTGAGGGTACAGGATGATTTTGCAACAAGGCTTCTTTCTGCTCTTCTGTTTGTTCTTTCTGCACGTTATCCTTCTTCCTGCACTTTTCTTCGTCTTTGAGGACTTCTGTTGCTTCTTTCTGCATTTCTTTTTTTTCTTTCTGTGCGTTTTTCTTCTTTCTTCACATGTCCTATCTCTGTAGGCATAGTTAGAAATTAGCATTTAAAAAACCTTTGAAATTCACTGAAAAAACCATAGGTTTCAGGCACGTTATAGTTAGGAATTAGCATTTAAAAAACCTTAGAAATTCACTGAAAAAACCATAGGTTTCAGGGGCGTTATAGTTAGCTGGACTTTTCACTCGTACAAAACCATTGAAATTCCCATGTTATAGTTAGTTCAGCTAACTATAACTCGCGCGCCCGCAATGCACTGCTGATGACGTCACATATTACATCACTCATGACATGGTCAGTGACATCACTCATGACATCACTGATGACATCTCAAATGACATCACTGATGCTAATGCTACGCTCTGATTGGAATGTGCCCCAAAGCAATTGCCTGTGTGTTTGGTTCAGAATATGTGGTCATCTAATTCTTGGCTTCTCTGCAGAGTGCACAGAGTGATGGTCACATATGTTGCAATTGTAATCGTGATTCAATGACAAAGTGTGTGAAGGAGATACACAGCTGTCACAATACTGACAGCACCAAAAGAAAAGTAAATGAAGTGCTCACAAGTGAGTGGATGGACTGTGTATGTGGGGTGGGAGTGACGTGCAGAAGGAGAGAGAGAAAAAACTGTGCTGAAGAGTAAGAAATAACATGTGAGGTATGTAGACAGGTGAATTCAGAAAGAGGGGGCAGAAGAAGCGGGTGCGTGTCTAACAGACTGAGAAATGCAAAGGAAAAGGGTGTAAAGAGGAGAACGGCAGTGATTGAGGCACTCTGAAGACCATTCCCCTTCCCCAAGCCTGAGAAATGTTTAATGGAAAGTGTTGTTTAAAATATTTCTTATAGTCACAAGAAAATGATTGCTCTTTGTTGTTACTTATTTTTCTGATAATGCTAACAAGCAATGACAAAGCCTATAGGTCTGGCTTGTTTTAGTCCCTTGTCTTATATGTCCAGGTGCAATAACAGAAAATTCACAGAAAGGCATTTAAATACTGGTCAGGAGCACACCATGTAAAGCACTGCATTTCTGGCAATGTGTTTTAAGCCCTTTAAATACCTGGGCCACGCCTCTTGGGAGGGATTGCTAGTCATGCTTCCTTGGCAACCAGGGGCGGCTCCTCCTCAATGGCGGAGGAGCGTCGCCGAATGGCAGAGCCAGCAGCTAAAAAATAAAACGATATTTGATTATCGTTTAATTTTTAAGTAGCTGGCTCAGCCAGCATGTGCAGGGATTGGCGGGGGTAGGGCATGGGAGGGGGTAGCAGGAGTGCTATATGACTCTCTAAGGGCACATGTATGTTTGGCCAGTCTTCTCAGGCCGACCAAAACACACATGCGCACTTAGGTTTCTCCAGTCCGGCTGCATTGAGCAGCCAGGCTGGAGAAACCCCCACAGACTGCCTGGTCTGAGCAGGGCATCTTTCCAGCCTGCTCAGGCCAATCCCCGCGCTGCTCTGCAGTGCGGGGATTGGACAGGGAGTCTGATGCAGCCCCAGTGCCTGCTGGGACACAGAAGAAGAAGCACCTGGCGCGACACGGCCGTCAACTTAAGGTAAGTATTTTTCTTATTTTTTTAATCCCTCCCACACCCCCATACCGCATGCTCCACTAGCTTTTGCATTTGGCGGTTGCCACTGTTCAGGAAATAGAGTCGCTCTTGCGAGCAAACGTCCCTTACGTGCACAGCCTTAATATCCAAAGAAGATAGGACTGCACAAATTCGTCTATGTATGTACAATAAAATTAAATCAAATTTCTAAATCAAATTCCTTGTCACCAAGTAATCTGGGTTTATCCACTGGATTTTTTATTCAATCCTGCGTTGTTAGCATGATTCAAAAGAAATTATCCATTCTGTGAAACGTGATGAAAGTTGTAACAATCATATGCAGTTCAATATCCCCAATGCATTTCGGGCTGAGTATTGCCCATTGTCAGGGGTGATATTCTGAAAATGAAATGAAGGTATGTCTAAGTCAAAAGCTTTGTCTAACAGCAATTTACAAGCGTGAACAAGTGAATAAGTGTGCAGGTGAATGTTCTGAATCTACTAAAAGGATGAAAAATAGTGTGCGCAAACAAAAGAAATGTGCTCTGCAAGTGATACGGGGTGCCTAAATATAAAGCGGAAAACGGTAAAGGTTACTGGTTTCTTAGAGGTGAGTACATGTCCCTGAGTAGCAGGAGACTGTAATGATAGCCATCTCTAGATTTTTCGGCGTGAACAAAAGTCTATCGTTAATTAGAAACGGAATGTCTGTAACACATCAAGGTTAGGTAGAGAACTCGAGAAACAGTGTCTGGCACATACCCGAGGGTAGATGAAGTGAAGACAACGCTGAAAAAGAGGGATTAATAGGTTCCTAAAAGTGCAAAGTCTGACATTAAAACACGCATGAAACTACGTAAAGTGTCGTTCGTGAACAAGTAAGTACAAATGAATTATAACTGTACCTTACTCGCATATGATGAAGGTTACGAGGTTCTGAAAAGTGAAACGCGAATCAGGTGCTCCGGTAAAGTCAACAGTGTGTTGGACACAGCGTGTGTTAAAAAACTAATAGAAAGAGACGACGGGCTATAGTGGTAAGAGAAAGGATAGCGGCCATCTTAGAGTGGTGTAAGTAAATCAAATAAAAGAAGTGAAACTGGTGTACGGCCTACTCATGGTACATCTATATACAGAGAAATAAAGATAATCAAAGAAAGTTTTACAAAAAACAACTATATTCCACACGATCATTAAGACCATTAGGGTTTAAAGAGTCCAATGTCTTGATCCAAAATAATTCTCGTCTAAGCAACAATTTAGAAATGTCACTGCCTTCTCTGGGTATGATGCATTCCAAAACTAGAAACCGTAGTTGGCTAATGTTATGTTTGTAAGTTTGGAAATGTGTGGCCACACATGATTTTTGGTTATGAGTATGTATGTTAGATTTATGTTCATTTAATCGGATCTTCACTTTACGCTGGGTTTTACCCACGTATACTAGGCCACATGGGCATTTGAACATGTAAATAACGTTGGTACTGTCACACGTTGCTGTTGTTCATAGTTTAATTTGATGTCCTTTTCTGGGATGGGTAACTGTGTTGCCCAAGATGATATTGTGGCAATTATTACAGTTATGACATGGTATAGTGCCTTTGTATTGTTCCTGGGGTATGGTAGGTATAGTCGTAGACAGTATTTCTCTTATGTTTTTACTCCTTTCGTAGGCAAACAATAGTTTGTGTGAGAAAATGCCATTGAAATCTGGTTCTGATTGTAACATTGGTCAATGTTTCAGAATTAATTTCTTTATTGCAGCGCTAGAAGTTGACAATTTAGATACCATTACCATACGTTCTTGTGGTTTAGTACATATTTTAGGGTTAAGGAGATCCTCTCTTGATTTGAGTGCTGTTCTTCGTACTGCTTCATCCAGTATGTATTTAGGATATTGTCTGTCTACAAATCTTTGAATCACGTCTTTGATGTTAACTTCTAGTCTGTCTGGTTGTGATACCATTCTTTTAACTCGAAGAAGTTGTGAGTAGGGGAGATGACGTTTCAAAGGTAGCTGGTGAAAGCTGGAAAAGTGTAAAAGGTTGTTTCTGTCGGTGTTTTTCTTGAAGAGGTTAGTTGTAATTTTCTGATTTTCAATGGAAATTTTAACGTCCAGATAGTTTACTGTATTTCTGCTTATTTCATGTGTGAACTGTATCCTCGGGTCTATCAGATTCAAATGACTGATAGCTGAAACTAATTTGGCTTTGCCTCCTATCCACAGTAAAAATATGTCGTCGATGTATCGCACATAGAATTGCAAGTTCCTTTTCCATTCACTGTTGTTTAAAATGTGTTCATTTTCATATTTATACATGAACAAATTCGCATAGCTGGGTGCTGCGCAGTTGCCCATGGAAGTACCCGTGCATTGTAAGAAAAATTAGTTCTCCCAGTTGAAATAACTGTGATAGAGTGTAAATGTCATTAGTTGCATGAGGAATACTTTTAAATCGTTTTTCCAGTCAGTACGAGCAATGTAATATTCTAATGCTTCTTGTCCCAAATTTTGTGGTACAGATATATATAAGGCTCTCACATCAATAGTGCAGAGCCAGATTTCTTGTGATGTTTCCCATGAGATGTTGTTCAGTTTAGTTAAAATATCTGTGGTGTCTTTGATGTAGGTCTTCATCTCTTGCACTATAGTTTGCAAATGTTTATCAAGATATTTATATAACACAAAAGAAATCCTGGGGTCTAATGGTAAAGAGAAATAGGTGGTATGTAGGGTGAGGAGGGAAAACCTAATGTACGTAGTGAAACTGGAGAAAGCTCCAAAACCATGGTCATACAATCACCGTGGGTAACTAACCCCATCACATGGGATTTTCATCCCAAAGAAAATCTCAAAATCTCAAGGGGCGACAGCGCCCTTGTGTGAGACGTGAGTACTTTGTGCTATGATTATTATGCACCAAGAAAGTGGAATAAATCCACAAATGAGCCTGAAGTGAGTGGGGATTGCAGTGCTGGTAGTAGTGAAAAGGGGAGTGTATTAAAACTAGTGACGGGACGGCCAGAGGACTTCTGTTAAACAATGCCGTACCGATATTAGATTAAAAAGAAGTGGGGGCAACACTAATCTGGTGTGATCAATGAAGCATCGTGAGAGAATGTGGTCGACATGTTTCAGCCATAGCGCCTATCTAGGCTAGGCTTTCATCAGGACCTTGAAGCTACTGCAAGGAAAAAACAACGTGACAAAGGATATGATGGGCACCCTCAACTTGATTGTAGAGTGCAAGTCTCCTCAGAGATACATACAGCACCCGTACAAACTGGGTGGTAAGAAGACCTCCACCTGGCAACCGCTCAGGAAGGAACACCGCTCTGTCCGTCGGGGAACCAGGCTGGAATGAGCCTGCAGCCGAAGGTAGCTGGTGAAAGCTGGAAAAGTGTAAAAGGTTGTTTCTGTCGGTGTTTTTCTTGAAGAGGTTAGTTGTAATTTTCTGATTTTCAATGGAAATTTTAACGTCCAGATAGTTTACTGTATTTCTGCTTATTTCATGTGTGAACTGTATCCTCGGGTCTATCAGATTCAAATGACTGATAGCTGAAACTAATTTGGCTTTGCCTCCTATCCACAGTAAAAATATGTCGTCGATGTATCGCACATAGAATTGCAAGTTCCTTTTCCATTCACTGTTGTTTAAAATGTGGTCATTTTCATATTTATACATGAACAAATTCGCATAGCTGGGTGCTGCGCAGTTGCCCATGGAAGTACCCGTGCGTTGTAAGAAAAATTAGTTCTCCCAGTTGAAATAACTGTGATAGAGTGTAAATGTCATTAGTTGCATGAGGAATACTTTTAAATCGTTTTTCCAGTCAGTACGAGCAATGTAATATTCTAATGCTTCTTGTCCCAAATTTTGTGGTACAGATATATATAAGGCTCTCACATCAATAGTGCAGAGCCAGATTTCTTGTGATGTTTCCCATGAGATGTTGTTCAGTTTAGTTAAAATATCTGTGGTGTCTTTGATGTAGGTCTTCATCTCTTGCACTATAGTTTGCAAATGTTTATCAAGATATTTGCCTGTGGGTTTATGTAAGGATCCTCTAGTAGACACGATAGGTCTAAATGGTGGATGAGTTCGATTTTTGTGGACTTTGGGTGTCATGTAGAATTTAGGCGACCTGGGATTGCTTTGAAGGAGGTATTTTTTGTCTTTGTTAGTGATGGTTCCCTTTGATAACGCTGTATTCAAGATACTTGTGAGTGTTTTGGTGATTTCCTTTGTAGGATTGCTGGTAAGTTTCATGTAAATGTCGTTGTCATCGATGTGCAGTCTGACATTCTCTAGGTAAAATTGAACATCCATAATAACCAGAGCTCCTCCTTTATCAGCTGGCATGATTTTGATGGTAGGGTTATTTGCTAACTTGGTGAGGATGTTTCTCTCTTTTATGGATAGATTCTGGTGTTTAGTGTGCTTGATGGTCTGTGGGAGGTGGTGTTGAATTAGTGTTTCAAAAGAGTCCAACGTTTTGTGGCTCATCGGGGCCATGAATGTGCTATGTGGTCGAAGACCTTAAAGCGTATCTTCTATACAAGGTTGATCTGTGATTATATTGTTGAAGTAGTGTTTTAAGCATAAGACTCTCATAAATTTAAAGAAGCTAACTTCTATTTCCAAAGGGTTCATACGGTATGTTGGGACAAAAGATGTACCTTTGTTTAAGACCTGGTGTTTGTAGTAATGGAGTCCAGACTGGTTGAGGTATTTCATGAAGATTTATTGTAAGTTGTTAAGTAGCCTGGAATAAGCCCCACCAGGAGCAGCCAGCAGGCAGCTCAGCCCCATCATAACTGTGGCTTATCTTCAACCAGAACCCAACATTCCGTAGTGCATCACAGTGTAGAGACATTCCACTAGAAGGTCATGAAGTGGGTAAAGGCATACATAGGAATATACAATAGGCAGGATACAACATACCTCCTTTTCTTCCACAACAGAACTATGAACAGAGAAGCATAGAAACTAAAAGAAAGAGAAAACGTACCGATGATTACCAGCTGATACACCCACTGGCCAGACAGATGTGACAGGAGACAATGCACAGCATGAGTGGTAGAAAATACAGAAAAGGAATGAACAAATAAAGATCAGACACACTCCTTCTCTGTAAACAAGGCAATGCAAAAACCATAAAGTAAAACAATAAGACTTGAGGAAGGTACAAACACAAGAATAAATACTCTTCTTCCCTTCTCCATAGAACAACGAGAAAGAGAATAGAAAGATATACCCAATTACTACTCGAGACACACCCACTGGAAGAAAAGGTATGAAAAGAGACAATCATTGAGTAAATAAAATGGCAAACAGAGGAGCAGAGAAAAGAACAACAAAAGATCATTCATTCCACCCTGTAAAACAGCATTAAAATAATATAGATTGAAGGAACATTGAAAATTTTGAGAGGAATAAACCCCTATGCAGACATTGAAGAATAAAGAGGGATGAACCCCACATTGACAACCTCAAAAGGTCAAACATTGAAAATTTGAGAGAAATAAACCCCCATATCGACATTGAATAATAGGGAGAAATAAACCCCATATCGACAACCTGAAAAGGTCAAACATTGAAAAACATTGAATAGTTGAGAGGTAGCAACACAAATTGACCACCTCACAAAGGTCACAAATTGAAAAACATTGAAAAATTGACCTATTAAGAGTGACCATTTGAAGACGTGTATACAGTAGTAAGTACAACACAATGTAATTCCAACTAGGAAATACAACTGGAATGCATGCACTTGAAAAATTAATTGAGGTGCACATTCCCTACCAGGAACAATGCACGCATGCATGTACATTGATATAATCGAGAAAACAAATCGATACGTGCAATCCCTACAGAGAATACTGCACGCATGTAAATGTCAACTATGCAAACTATGCAAAGGTAACTTTCCATGCAACAAATTGAAAAATAGAGGAAGATTGAGAAATTGAATTTTTGAAAACATGCAGCCTGTAAAACAGAGAGATGTAAAACAGTGCGTTTAAATATCACAGTGAACATGCAAGTAGATTGATAAATAAAAAAAATATTGAGTAATCGATATATTGAGAGCATGTCACTAGGGTCATAAATATAAACACCCCATAAACGAAAATAGATAAATATAAACACCCCATAAACGAAAATAGAAATACATGGATACCACCTAGCAGACACTTTAAAACAAGATCATGTAATGGTCAAACTTGAAAACCCATACATGTTCTTTCAGATAGTGGAAGAAACATGAGAAACTGAATTTTCCGTGAAAACATAACCTCAAAATTGTGCCAAAACACGACAGAAACTACCCTTTGAAAAACCCAAAAATCATGCTCAGCTAGACATGTGATCAATAGCTTGAATGTGCACCCAAAAGACATTGAAATAGAACAACACGCTCCTTAGAAACTTAGTTGACATAGACCTGAAGCTGTCTTATTAGAAGCAACCAAAATAAATATGTCAATTGAATTTGAGCATATTGAACGGAAAAAAAAAACTTGTAGCTTCGTGGTGCCCTAGATGATCAAACTGTGACGATCTCGGACAACTCCAAAAGTATTGACAAATGGAATACAAATGACAACCACAAGATGGCACTCTTGTGAAATAATTTAAAGACCTAACTCGAACTCGTTTGTGCTTGTTTCTGTTTTCGTGTTGATTCCAGAAATTGATAGGTCTCTGTGCTCAAAGATAGTACCAGTGAAAAACATGTTCCGCGCACACAAGAAAAGTTTCAAAAGTTGGAGGTAGTGTTGGCTGCCAAAATTGTAAAACAACAGTGTTATGCTTAGTTATGCATGCGCTCGCTTCCCTATAATTTGGAAAGGTGACATCGAGTTGAGGGACGGGCATTAACAAGTAGAACGAAGTGCAAGGCAATTCCACAACAGAAACCTCGATCTTGGGATACATCGACATGCGCTGCGTAAGGAAATTGACTAAGATATTGAGATGACTTGCAGAACCCCAGTCCGGCAGAAAACACTTCCACTGTGCAGAACACCTCCTATCATAGTTTTATTAGCGCTACGTTGTGCTCCCGTAACCATGGGAACGCAACAACAAAATGGCGGCTTGAACAGAACACCTCCCATCATCGTTTTATTTGCGCTACGTTGCGCTCCCGTTACCATGGGAACACAACAACAAAATGGCTGCTTGACGTTGTGCGACCTTCCGCAGTGACGTCCTCAAAGTCCTTCCAGAGTCGAAGAATGAAGAAAACATAAAAACGCTGAATGCCAATGACGCGTTGATTTTCCGCTGGTACACATGGAGATTCGACAACGTCATCAGTGTAAAGATGACAGCGTCGAAGAAGTATCATTCAGCTGGCAAACGGTGAATGTACACGCGCACACAAGCACAGGCACACCAGCAATTAACTCATGGTTAAATAGGATGACTTCGAGTACCAGGAATAAGTTAGTTCTTATTGCCTTTTCTTCAGAACAGCAAATCGAAAACACTGGATGGCATCAGCTGGGCGGTGAGTTACTTGTTTCTGGAGTGCCCCTTCGATTTTCTTGAATGATTCCTTGGAGTTTCATTCGTTCGTGGCAGCAGCTTGGTTAATGACATACATCTCTTCTTACAGGCATTAGCTGACAGGTTTCTTCTGTCTTGAATTAATTAGCGCGTTACTTTGTAGGCAGCTTTCATTACTCTGAAGTATCCTGGCAAATCCTCGGCTGTATTTCTTGGATGGTAGATACTTAAGTTGGTGAAGCGCAGTTATTTGTATATTGATATTTCGTTTTTTTATGAGAACCAATTACTTGAGATTGAAATAGTGTAGATTTTTGTTGAAGTTGTTGAGAAAACACAGGAGTCGATGAAATGTTGAAGAAGAATCTGGCATGTGCAGGTAGGGGACGACCGATGTGATGGTCACTGGTGGGGCTCTGAAGCCAGAGTCTTTGCTTGATGTTTGATGAGGTTTGAAGTTTCTTGCCTTCTTGAAAATAGAGTTCTTGAATTGACGCGTAGGTAAGATCAAATCGTCGCCAAAAAGATGTAGTAATGGAGTCCAGACTGGTTGAGGTATTTCATGAAGATTTATTGTAAGTTGTTAAGTAGCCTGGAATAAGCCCCACCAGGAGCAGCCAGCAGGCAGCTCAGCCCCATCATAACTGTGGCTTATCTTCAACCAGAACCCAACATTCCGTAGTGCATCACAGTGCAGAGGCATTCCACTAGAAGGTCATGAAGTGGGTAAAGGCATACATAGGAATATACAATAGGCAGGATACAACAGTGTTCCGCTCTTGTTAGTTGATAAGAGGAGATGTTAATCACTAGGTCTTGTTCATTGTCGTTTGTGACGTTGTCAATTATGTTTTTTGACTCCTGGTAATCCTCTTCTCTATTTGTTGTTGATGTCTCAGTGCGTCCTCTATGTTTGCTCCGCCTGGTGAGTCGCTTTGCAGCGGGCCTTGTCCTAAAAAAGGACCTCCATTGGTTTTAGAAGTAGATGGGATGGCTACTGATACTGTAAGGTTTCTTCTTTGTCTTTCAGTACTTGTATCTGTGTCAGAAGATGATGTTTCTGTATTTGTTGTCTTGTAATTAGGTCTGTTTTGTCTCCTTTTGGCATATTCTTCTGCCCATGTATAAACTTCTCCCAGTTTGTAGTCGATAATGTCTCTTTTGTATTTCCTCAATTGCCGTGCATTAATTTCTTCTGTATGTTTCTCCAATTGATGTTGTATATCCTTTAAAGTATCAGACCATTCTTCTGCTGACATTTTGGTGGATATTTCCTGTTTGAGTTCATTGATTTCATTATTGAGATCTTCAATAAGTATTGATAGTTCTTCTACAATTAGGAGTATCAAGTCTAGGGAACATTTGTTTAAAATTGCATACCATCTTTCTAATAGTTTAGGGTTGTTTTTACATAAAGACGGTTTCAAAGCATTCCGTAGTCCTCGTGGTATTCGGTGAGTTTTATGATATTTTATAAGGGTGCTCGCATGGAGTCTCTGGTTTATTTCTCTTTTCGTGAGGAATAGTAGTTGTTTAATGTTGCTGAGGTTTTGCGTGCTACGGAAGGTATCACCCTCTGGACCACAGTGTGTGAGAGAAATCAGGAAATAGCGTTGCTCTTGCAAGCAAAGCAATGTCCCTACGTGCACAGCCTTAATATCCAAAGAAGATAGGACTTATCAAATTCGTATATATAAATATACAATTAAATTAAATCAAGTTTCTAAATCAAATTCCTTGTCACCAAGTTGCCACTGTTGGCCACACCCCTTTTTGAGTTGCCCCCCCCCCGCCCCCTTTTTATCTCACTTGAAGCACTGGATCTGGATGAAAGAAACATTTCCGGGATGTATTCAGTATTGTCTGGTAGCTTCTGTTCTCCCCTTTGGTTACACTGCTTCTAGCAGGAGACATCTATTGGCTGATGAAAGATACAACTCGCTAAAGACAGGAGCAGCCCTGGAGCTCTGTGTGTGCCATGGAGAGGCTGCTGATGAAGGCCTGAGAGGGTACAGTGCCTGCTGGACAAAATGACAGTGTGCAGGTGCTCCTGATGTAGAAGAGACTCTTCTGCATTTACCAGGGTGCTGCCAGCTCAGAGCTAGTTGAGCATGAAGTGGCACTGGCATTGCAGCCACAATTAGTAAGTAAGGGTGACAAAGAGCCAAGGCTGGACTGACTGTAGTGGGCATCGGGCGTTCCCCAGGAGGCTGGAAGGGTGGAGGCTGGTTTTGGAGTAGTGAGGGGTAGTTTTGTTACTGGGGGCCGGTTTTGCAGTGACACAGTAACAGAAGCAGTAGTGATAGGTGCTGGCTTTGTCAAGCAACGTTGCTTCACATTTGCACCCCCACATCCCGGGGTCTGGGGTTGGTCTGACAAAATTGCCAGGGCTGCTTTGGGTTCCCAGTCTGGCCCTGCAAAGAGCCCTAGGCAGCATCAAAGAGAGTATATTCCACTTGTCGTAAGGTGCCTATACTCTCTTCTCTTTCTCTCTTTATCACATGAAACCGATGAGAAATCAGAGGACGCCTTCTGTTCACCCTTTCTTTACCCTTTCTTTATAGCACTTTCTTCCCAGACAAACTGGTTCTGAGGGTAAGGGCATCCTTTCTTGTCAAAGTTGTGACGCTGTTCCACGCTGGTCAAACCATCACCTTGCCGGCATTCTTTGCTCTACCTCACCCCTCTATGGAGGAGGAGAGACTCCATCGCCTAGACCCTACAATAGCGTTAGCAGTGTATTTAAGTTTAATACAGTATTAATGCACGGCACACAAAGTTGTGTCTCTCGGTGCCTAAACAGCAGGTATTATGATTATCCATCTCAATGGAATACATTGAATCATCCTTGTAAGGATGAAATGCTGAATGGGCCCTGATAGAGACCAATAGTTGACCTGTGTTTACGTACAAACCTCTATAGCAGGCACTTGCCTCACTGAGTGAGTTTGCTGATTAGTTCAATGACACTATGCTCCTGTTTTACTAATGGGGGAGTGTGACAGTTAGTCTTAAGCAAAGTATGTCTACATAGATGGATGGAGTGTGGTTGAGTGCTTCCCACACCCTGAGCCTTGCTTCAGAACATACAGAAGCTCCAGAAGGGAAGGTGGCCAGTTCCGCTCGTGGCCATTCTGTGGCCTCAGGTGACGAGTCTCAGCCCCGGGAAGCACCCTCTGTAGGCAGCCGAGAGGAAGGACCGGATGACGGTGGCTGGTTCATCTCATGACACTTGAGGGGGTCAGAGAAGGTGAACTCCTGAAGCACTGCCGCATTGAGAGATGAGTGGAACCTATTCTCATCCCTCTAGGTCAGGTTTTAGTCAAGGCCGGGATCCAAAAATGGCTACAATAGTATTGAGTGAGACAATGTAAACCTGGAGACCATGTAGGGTCCTTGGGTACACAGCAGTGTGGAAGTCTAGGTGGTCCTTATCTCAACCAAGTATGTATGTCTATTTACTATACATATAAATATGCACCTGACCTCACCCGAGATCAGAAATGTGTGATTTAAAGTGGCAGCAAGTCTTGACTTGGCAGTGCCCATCACTCACGAAGGCCACAAACACATTCTAATTGTGCTCTTTATTTTGCTCGCTTGGTCCAGGGAACTTTTAAATCCACAGAGCTTCTCTAGTGCATCTTTCTCAGTTCTTGTTACATGTCTTCGCTACAACCTGTAAGCCCTCTGCTGATGACGAGCAATGCCTCAGGAGAAGTCGTGAACTTCAAATGGTCTCGATCACAGTTTTTTTGGGAATTGTCTGGGCCTATTTCTGGTCCTAGTTGGATCCTGCCTGGCACAGCGGTACTCTCCACACTCACAACAAATCCTTGTATTCCCTTTAGTAAATGGCAAAGCACTCACCCTCGTTGTAACTCAGCTGCTCATAATTAGCCTGTGTCAGAGCTCCTTTTGAGGGCCACGGGGCAAATAGTGGGGCCAACTGTGGGTGTTGAGGCCTTTTACTCCTGATGTCCCAGGGCCCGACCTACTATGGATTCTGAGCCGTGCGGCCAAATTCCCTTTCAGCATTTGACTCTCAGGAATAGTGTGGTCCGAGCAGTCCAAGGGTCCCTCGGGGTAAGGCAGATACAGGTGAGTGAACAAAGGTTCACAACTAAACATGCACAAGCAGCAGCAATAAATCATTGTCTAGTCAAATACTTTTATGAAAAAAGAGAAGTACTTTATTTTTACCGCTGGCAACACAAAATTAAAATACGGCACAGATAACTACACAATCCCCCTGAGGCCAGGGCTCTAGTGTATCCATGGTGGTTTCCTGTCCCCGTCCCACTTACTCTTCACTCTAGCGATAGTGGTGATTCACCATTCAGTATTGGCAACATCCAGGGAATGCCCCACTAGTAGTCTGAGTCTCAAGAGTCCACTCTGACTCAAAAATGTTCCAACGCTGACACACTATTCTAGCCAGCAAGTTACCCTGCGCCCAACTGGGCCAAATTCAGTCTTACCCACACCTGCAGGCTCGGAGGATCCAGAGATCCTGAGCATGCCCCCTCTGCAGGCATTAGAGCGGGGCAGCAGATGGTCTAGGTGAGGCACTGCACAAGGCCCAGGCAGGCTGCACTCACTGATTTCCACAGTCCTGCAATGACCAGAGGTTCCTTATGGCTCCTGGTTGCAGGGAAGTCTTTTTGGTTTCTCCCATGATGGGGCGGGGAGGGGGGAATGAAGAGAAATTTCCAGTGCAGATCCCTCATCTGGGGGTAGATGCATGGCAGACTCCCAGGGCATTTCAGGAATGTTCCAGTTTAATCCCAGGTTGCTCCACATTCCCAGCCATCCTAATCAAAGGCCTTACCAATTGCTTTCTACAGGAACCACTGATTCTTGCTCACACACCACTCCTGATAATGATCTCGAGTAGATGAGATTGAAATGCCGTCGACAATAGAACAACTGAACTCCCTTTTTAATTATATAAAAAAACTACCCAAAAGGAGTCTCTCTGTTGTTAAATTCGATGCATGTTTTTAATATCTTCTCACCCTTCACAAGCACGTTCTATCACTTACCTGTGAGCACCAGATCTGCAAACTTTCTAGCATATTGAAATTATAATGTACAATGAATTAAGTAATTGCTTAACAATGTTTCCTTTAGTCCTGCTACATACTTGCCTTTAATACAGTGTATAAAAATCCGGGTCCTAAAATGTTATAGGATCCATTCTAATATGTTTTTTATTTAAAAATACTGCAAATGAGATCTTGAACAGCCTTGAATGAACTATTGTTTCCTTAAATTACCTATAAACCCAGGTTTAACAAAATTGGGGTGCCCTTGTTATGTAATATATGGACTCCCAGGACAGCCTCACTCTAATGATGCTCTTGGACAGTACACACTTCTGGCTAGTTCTGCTGACCCCCTTTGGTGTACGGAGTCTTCACGTCCCTACTGTACCTACTTCTAGTCCATTTCCAGACAGCACATGTGATATAGTTTTTGAAGTTTATGTTAGGGGTTTGCTTCTTTTGAAGTGCCCATGTCTCTGCCTTCTCTTCCTCATGAAAGCAGTCTGTTGAACAAGTTACTTACCTTCGGTAACGATGTATCTGTAAGAAACATTAGTTAGTTAGATTCCTCACCTTAGAATATCCCCAGGCGTCAGACTGGATCCGGAAGATTTTTCGTCAGCAATACCCCTTGCGCGTCGCTAGGCGTCGTCTGCGGCTCCGCGTCCGTCGTCGGCGTCGTGCGCAGGAATGACGTTGTCGGAGTACTTAGACGCCGCCCTCGCGCGCTGACGTCAGTTCTTGTACATAGCTTTCCGCGCCAGGAACGCAGAGCCATGCAAGAGACCGACACTGGTGCCAAAAACAAAATCTAGGGGCCTGAAAAGGATAACCTTAACCCTAGATGTCAGTTCGCAGAACGGGGAGGATGGGTGGGTCGGTGAGGAATCTAACTAACTAATGTTTCTTACAGATACATCGTTACCGAAGGTAAGTAACTTGTTCATCTGAAAGAAACACGTTAGTTAGATTCCTCACCTTAGAATAGATACCCAAGCAATACCATCCCCGGTGGTGGGTCTGCGAACCAAGATCACACCAGAAAGTCCTGGAGGACAGAACGGCCAAAGAAACCATCCCTCCGGACTTGGCTGTCAAGGCAATAATGCCTGGCAAACGTGTGTAGCGAAGCCCACGTTGCCGCCTGACAGATGTCCTGCAAAGGGACACCCCGTCCCAAAGCAGTAGTAGCCGCCGTGGCCCGAGTAGAATGGGCGCGCAGCCCAACAGGAGGGTCCTTTTTTGCCAAGGAATAACACATTTTGATGCACAAAACGACCCACCGAGAGATGGTCCGTTTGTGCACAGCTTTCCCCTTCTTAGCACCCACGTATCCAACGAAAAGTTGGTCGTTCACCCGGAACTGTTTTGTGCGGTCCAGATAAAAGGAGAGCGCACGTTTTGGGTCCAGACGGTGGAGCCTCTCTTCCTCTTTGGAAGGATGCGGAGGCGGAAAGAAGGTGGGCAAGGTGACAGACTGCCCAAGATGAAAGGGGGTCACCACTTTCGGAAGAATGGAGGGACGAGGCCGAAGGACAACCTTGTCCGGATGAACAGAGAGAAAAGGAGGCTTTGATGATAAAGCCTGGAGCTCACTCACCTGTCTAGCCGAGGTGATGGCTACCAGAAAAGCAGTCTTAAGCGTCAGCAGACGAAGAGGACAATTATGAAGAGGCTCAAAGGGAGCGCACATCAGAAATGTGAGAACAAGGGAACGTGTGAGTAATGCCTTTTAGAAAGCGTGTAACTACAGGGGACTTGAAAAGAGAAGGCTGATCAGCAAGCCGCAAGAAGGCAGAGATGGCAGCAAGATAACCTTTCAAGGTGCCCAGGGCAGAGCCCTGCCGGGCCAAAGAAAGAAGAAAGAGGAGGACCTCAGAAAGAGGGGCGCAAAGGGGATCCACAGCCTTTGCTGTGCACCATGCCACAAATTTGTTCCACCGGCAGGCGTATACCGTCTTTGTGGAGGGACGCCTGGCTGCCAGAATGATATCACAGACTTCAGGAGGCAAGTCAAATGGCATCAACTGCCGCCGCTCAATCTCCACGCATGGAGGTGGAGGCTGGACAGGTTCGGGTGGAGGACCGTCCCCTGCTGCTGCGAAAGAAGATCCTCCCGAAGGGGCAGACGTATCGGAGGATCGGTCAACATACTGAGTAGCTCGGGATACCAGTACCTTCGTGCCCAATCCGGAGCCACCAAGATGACTTGGGCCCGGTCGTGCCTGATCTTCTTCAGCACTCTGGGCAGAAGTGGTATAGGCGGAAAGGCGTACAACAGACCGCAACTCCACTCGTGACGAAAAGCGTCGCCGAGCGAGTGCCGCCTTGGAAATTCCAACGCGCAGAACTGCTGACATTGCGCGTTCTCTTCGGTGGCGAATAGATCTAACCAAGGCTCTCCCCACTGCTGAAAGAGACCTTGCGCCACTTCGGAGTTCATACGCCATTCGTGATCCATCATGCACCGGCAGCTGAGTTCGTCTGCTCTGGCGTTCAGAGAGCCCGCCAGATGTTGAACCACTAGGGTGACGCCCTGGTGTTCCAGCCACGTCCAGAGGCGCAGAGCCTCCTGACAAAGGGTCCACGACCCCACCCCGCCCTGTTTGTTGCAATACCACATGGCGGTGGTGTTGTCCGTGAACACCTGCACGACACTTCCCCTGACAGAGGGAAGGAAGGCTTTCAGTGCAAGTCGGATCGCTCTCAACTCCAACAGGTTGATGTGGAGGCGAGACTCCGCCAGAGACCAGAGGCCTCTGATCTCCGCCTCTCCCATATGGCCACCCCATCCTAGGAGGGACGCATCCGTCACTACGACATGCTCCGGTTAGGGAAGGGAGAGGCTCTTGCCCGTGACCCAATCGCGGTCCGTGAGCCACCACTGCAACTGCTGTGCAGTGCCCTCCGAGATCAAGACATGGTCGGACAGGTTGCCGTGATGCTGGGCCCACTGAAACTTCAGGTCCCACTGCAGAGCCCGCATGCGCCGCCTGGCGTGATGCACTAGTAGGATGCAGGAGGCCATCAGCCCCAGAAGCCGTAACACTAGCCTGACCGAAACCCAGGATAGAGGCCGAAAGATGGGAATCAGGGCCTGAATATCCCGGACCCGCTGTTCCGGCGGATAGACCCGGAACTGCGCCAAATCGAGAACCGCTCCGATGAAGAGGAGCTTCTGAGAGGGACTCAGGTGTGACTTCGGCACGTTGATGGAAAACCCCAGCAAATGCAGGAGATCCGCCGTAGTCTGAAGGTGGGAGACGACTGCCTGGGGCGAGCCCGCCTTCAACAACCAGTCGTCGAGATAGGGGAAGACTGGAACCCCTGATCTGCGCAGATGAGCTGCGACCACCGCCATCACTTTCGTGAACACCCGAGGGGCACTGGTAAGGCCGAAGGGGAGCACGGTAAACTGAAAGTGCTCTTGACCCACCGTGAACCGCAGGTAACGCCGGTGAGCCGGCAGGACGGGGTTGTGGAAATATGCGTCCTGCAAGTCCAACGCTACCATCCAGTCTCCAGGGTCTAGGGCAGCTAGAACCTGAGCCAAAGTTAACATTTTGAACCTTTCCTTCCGGAGGAAGGTATTGATGTTCCGGAGGTCCAAGATAGGGCGTAGGCCCCCTTTGCCCTTCTTGGGAACCAGAAAGTAGTGGGAATAACAACCACGACCTACTTCTGGGCTCGGAGCGCGCTCGACGGCCCCCTTGGCCAAGAGGGCCGAAACTTCCTTGTGGAGAAGATTCAAATGATCCCCCGAGATACGGTGGTGCTGCGGTGGCATGGCTGGAGGGGTCGTCTCGAAGGGGAGGGAGTAGCCCCTTCGGACGATTTGCAGCACCCACCTGTCCGATGTGATGGACCGCCAGTGGAGCAGGTGATGGCGAACTCTGCCGCCCACTGGCGTGGAATGGGCCTGAAAGCTCGGACTAGGAAGGCTTTGAGGCGGATGCTGCCGGGGTGGATGTGGGCTGACCGCGTCGTCCTCCAGAACCGCCTCGGCGGAAACCGCGTCCGCGCACAGGTTGGTTCTGCGGCTGGTGGCTAGGCGGACGTGAGGAGGCACCCCTTCCTTGGCCACGAAAGGGGCGAAAGGCGGAAGTTTGCGACCGCGGGGCCGAGAGGCCCAAGGACTTGGCAGTAGCCCGGGAGTCCTTAAAGCGATTCAGCGCACTGTCCGCTTTCTCACCAAAAAGGCGAGCGCCATCAAAGGGCATGTCCATGAGAGTGCTCTGGACATCACCCGAAAAGGACGTGGACAGCAGCCAGGCGTGACGTCTAAGCGCCACCGTGGTAGAAATCGCCATACCCAGCGAGTCCGTAGTGTCAAGCCCACATCTGATTGCATGTCGTGCTGCATCCCTCCCATCTGCCAGAGCCTGGGTAAGTCGTGTCTGGGCCTCCTCAGGGCACAGGGGCAGCACGTCCTCCACCGTATCCCACAGAGAGTGGGAAGAACGGTCCAAAAGACAGGCGGTGTTCAAGGACCGCAGACCCAAACTAAGGGAGGAGAACAGCTTTTTGTCAAACTGTTCCAGTCTCTTGGAATCCCGGTCCGGCGGAGCGGTCGGGAAGGAGGATTGGGAGGTAGAAGCCTGGATAACCAGGCTCTCGGGGGTGGGGTGTTGGGACAGAAAACTGGGGTCGCCCGGAGCAGGGCGGTGGTGCCTGGCGACGTACCTGTCCACAGGAGGGACTGTGGAGGGCTTGGACCAGGTGCCCTGCAGAACGTCAATGAGGGCCTCATTGAATTGCAGCAGAGGCTCAGTGGAGCTTGCTGCAGACTGAAGCACCTCAGTGAGGACGTTAGTCCTCACAGCCACGGCAGGCAGCTCGAGCCCAAGGGCTGCGGCCGCCTTGCGCAGCACCACAGAGAAAGCAGCACCCTCCTCTGAAGCCACAGTCAGAGGAGAGATGAATCCAGTGTCTGGTGAGGTATCCAGACCACTGGCCTCCCCCAGTTCATCTGCCCAGCCCTGTGACAGCTGAGCCTGAACGGCCATAGGATCCTCGGACCCCTCCCATTCGCCCCGGTCATCCGATTCCTGGTAAACAGGAGGAAGAATCAGAGCCGGACGATAGACATAATGTGTCTCTAACGGCGCCGTACGCGGCGTCCATCGACGCCGTAACGGCGCCGGATCCGGAGCGGAGCTGAACTGGGGCTCGACGCCGAGCGGAGCCGGCATCGGAGGTGGAACCGGTGTCGACGCCGGCGGAGGAGGCGTGACGAGGTCGACCGGCGTCGGCGGGGACTCGGGGACGAGTCCCTCGGGAACCTGCGGCGTCGAGGCCGGAGCCGGCGACGGCGCCGGGGCCGGAGCCGCCGGCATGCAAGGTTGCCCAGTCGGGTCCACGGGGCCCGAAGGCGCGCCAGAGGGCATCGACGGCGGAGCCAGGCTCCTCATGGCCGATAGGAAGGCACTGACTTCTGCCGGCGTCGCGTCAGTCCCAGGGACCGGCGGGTATGGGGACTTGCGCGGCACCTGCGGCTCCGCTGGAGCCGCGGGGGTGGAACCACCCTGACCCTCGGCCGAGTCGCGCGACCGGCGAGGGGAGTCCGAAGAGCGGTGTCGCCTCTTGGACTTCTTGGAGTGCTTCGACTTACCCGAAGACTTGGAGCCAGACGAGCGATGATGACGTCGGCTGCGGCTCCGCGACCGATCCTTGGACCTCCTCCTGGACCGGGATCGAGAGGGGCGCGGAGCCGAGTGGCGAAGCTCGAGGAGCTTACGGGACCGCTCCCGTCTAGCCTTCGAGGTCAGGGCCTTGCAGTCCGAACACGACTCTGCGTCGTGGTCGAGGCCCAAACAGTAAAGGCACCGGCGGTGATGATCCGTAACCGACATCAAGCGGTTGCAGTCAGCACAGGCTTTGAAACCAGGCATCCTACCGGCACCGGAGTCGATGACAAGATCAAAAAGGATAAAAAAACTTAGTCAAAAAAGACTAAAAGGGGTAGCTCTCCCGGATCTGTGCTTACTGGCGCGGAAAAAAGAAGAACTGACGTCAGCGCGCGAGGGTGGCGTCTAAGTACTCCGACGACGTCATTCCGGCGCACGACGCCGACGACGGACGCGGAGCGGCAGACGACGCCTAGCGACGCGCAATGGGTATTGCTGACGAAAAATCTTCCGGATCCAGTCTGACGCCTGGGGATATTCTAAGGTGAGGAATCTAACTAACGTGTTTCTTTCAGATACAGCTTGTAGTGACTCTAAACCTGACAGTCCTACAACACAGGCCTTGGGAGTGACTAGCGTTTGCTCCTGGATGTCAGCCACAGCCATATGTGCATCAAAAGTTAGTGCAGGGCTCCCAGCCCTGCTTTTTAGGTCTCGCCTAGCGTTGCAGTGCGAAGCGCTGTTGCTCGGCGAGAGATATTGTGGATGAGTGGTTTTCAGAAGGGGACTCGAAGCCCCGCCCCTCATTTCCATCGGCTTGCGTCACCGTTTATGCTAAACGGTGGCCTGCCATTGGAAATGGGGTATTTTTGTTGTCGCCCTTTCGCCTTTTCGTCCTGCCCATCCAGACTGGCTCATCTGCTTTGCGGCTGTCGCAAAGCAATTTCTTATCTTTAGGAGGCGTGTTATATAAACAAGCCTTGAGATCCAGTCCGTATGGGCCGTCTGAAAAGTAAACAGGGCAGTAACAAACAAGCACTGTTTGGAGAGCTTTTCTCCCATTACATACAGGATGTTTGAAAAAAAAGCTGCCCAAAAGCGGTACCGACCTCTTTGCTTGATGCACACAGCCTAGCGGTTTTCTAATCCTGTGCAGGGTGCCCCGCCCGGCACTTTCGGATACGCTCTCGCAGGACAGCAAAACTTCACGTCATTTTGATGCAGACCCGGTATAGTCGCTTCTGAGCGCAGGTAAGGAGTGCACACCTTTGGATGTCCTGCGAGACGTTGCGTGCTTGAAGCGCTGCTTCCTCTGAGTGCCTCCTGTGAGCGCGGCTGGGTGAGGAGCTCCCTGGATACACACAAGGCGCTCCGCATCCACCAGCTGCCGAGGTGCCGTGCCCAGCCCTAGCTGCTGCTCAGTGACCCGGGGTGGCCTGATGCTTGTTCGACCACGGACAGACAGAGCCAGTCTTGGGCACCCAGACCCTTGAACGGCTCAACCACAAGGGGTCACTGAATCGATCTTTCCCACTGCGAGCCTGGTTTCGAGAACCGTCGCTGGCCGGGAAAGGTAAAAAGTTAATTTAATTTGCAGCTCCTTGGAGCTCAGGGATATGTTCAGGCAGGAATTTATCTACTTGTGGTGAGGAATGGACGGGCTTCAACTCTCTTCAGCGGATAGAATCAAAGAAGACCAGGAGACGGGCAACTCTCAATGTGTTCCATGTGGGGTGTGAAGAGAACAATTGAGGTTCCGGTACAAGCCGGTGCATGTAGATTTACTTTGTTATTCAAAACCTAAGATTACAAGTATCACAGAGCAAATTGGTCTTGGTTACTTATTCCTACTGTATGTGAAACCAATTGAAAGGCATTGTTATTTCCAATGTCAATAGCTCAAACTCACGGACATGTGAGACCTATTGCATTGCAAATGCTTGTTCTGTTTCTTATCAGCTCCGTCTCCTTCATGAGATGTGCCCAGGTCTCTTCTTTGTGACCTCTTCACTGAATCAAAGCGCACCCTTTGAGGTGTACAGAGAAGGCCTGGCCCTTCCCTCCCTAGTGTGTGCCCCACCTAGCTGACAGGAATACAGCAATACACATCTGTCTGGAGGGATCTCTCTACCTCCTCACCTCATGTTTTACCACGTGGGGCTGGGTCTCCCAAAATGGAACCCAGGCACACATACATACAATGCATGTAAACAGTATACACACACTGCACAGCATCCTTCATGTACTGTACCACTCATAGGCACATGTACATCCAGGACTAGCACGCACTGCACAGCACTGCATCCTTTATGTATTGTGCCACTCATAGGCACAAATACACCGAACACATGCCTTCAGCATGCCACGCTGCATGGTCCTGTATAATCCCTGTAATGTACCCTTTCTACGCACACATGCACTCAGCGCCTGTACACCATTCACGCCCTGCACAGCACTACACACCAAACTGATGTGGGCCAAGGAGTGAGTTAAGCCACAGCAGCAGAATTTTAAAAATGAGTGAGCTTGTAGGCCTCACTCCAGTGACACAGGTTAAAAGGACCCGTTTACTCCTACTGATCACTCCACGGTATGCTGCCACCACCGTAATTGTGCTGCTTAACTACTAGTGAAGGCAGCATCCTTCCCCCACTATGAGGGTAGCGCTTTGTCCGCCTCTCCCTGTCCGATAAGACTGCAATCCGTGAGACAGGGTTAGCTCATAGTGCATTCAAATGGCCCCTATGACAACAATAACAAGCACTAGGGATGCAAACATCAGTACTGCTGGAGCGCTCAGGACAGGGGTGCACGTCCATTAACATGCTTTTCCATCCGAACAGCCCAATGCTCAGATCTGGTGAGAAGGACAAAGTCCCTCCGCTCTTGGTCACTGAGACACCATTGCTGCAGGGCAAGGAGAGCACCTCTGGAAACATGCAAGAAAGTCAGTGCTTTGCAACATTGGCTTCTTGGCTCTTACCTCAATGATCACATCTTTGGGGTTCACGTCGGCACTATTGAGGAGTGCTCTGTCACGGGGTAACGGTGACAGCATTGTATTGTATTGTTATTGTTTTATATAGTGCTTAGCACCCCTCATGTGGAGTTAAAGTGCTTTGTAGATGACCGACCTCCGCATGGCACAAACAGGTTTGTTCGCAGGGAGCAGCAGCATCTGGATCTTGGGGCGGGGGAGTGGCATGCAGTTCCTCCTTCTGGTAGTCTTGAAGCAGGCAGGCATTGGGGTGTTTAGATATCGTCTGCCAGCAGCTGTTGCTGTGAGGGGTATTGTTTTCAATAATAGGCTTAGAGCCCACCCATTGCTTACGATTCGTTGGCTTCCTTTTCATTCTTCTATGTTGCCCCCTAATTGGCCAGCGTGTGCCGGGCGTCATTACCCATTCTTTCTCTGGAGGATGAACCAAGCACAGATTGATTGCTCTTGATTAGTGTCTGTCTGCTGCTCGCACTTGGTTTGTGGTACTATTTCTCCTTCCCCTGCCACCCGCCCTTGTCCATGTTGCTTATTTTTTCAATCATCCGTGTGTGTTTAAACTATGTCTTCAGGTTACAGTAAATCAAAAGTAATGCCACCTTTTCTTTGCAACAGTTGTAATCATATATTCCTCTAAGGTGCATTAAAAAGAGTGTCTAAATCGGTTGAACGTTCAGCTGGCTACTAAAAGCACCAATAGTGGCCTATAAAAATTGTATGCAATGCTTCTTTTGTCAGTTTGAAATGTTTGTAAAAAGCCATATTTAGGCGGCAGCGTGATTTCTTTTTTTCCCCTTCTTTTAATTTTTCTGGTATATGCTTGCAATAAAAAAGAAAAAATAACCATCACACCAGTTTGCGAACACCAGATCTATTAGCTTTGCCAATGCTTGTTGCAATATGTTTGAGTGGTTCTCTACAAGGATGTCAGTCACCCTCCTTTTCCTCAGGTCACAACAACAGCAAGTTTAAAGGATTGCGGTGGGCTGAGCAGAAAGGGATCTGTGTTGTTGGGTCATTCAGAGGGGTAGCTGAGCCGGTTTTGGAAAAGATGGGGCAGATTTACAAGCCCCTTGCGTGACTTTTGCGCTGCAGTTGCGCCACTTTTTTGAAACTACAGCAGCGCAAACAATGCAGCCTATTTACAAAGTGACGCATCTAGGGAGATTTGTCATGTTGTAAAGCCCTGCGTCACATTATACCTGTGTCAGGTATAATGTATGCAGGGTGGGCGTTCCCACGCAGGAAGGACTCTTAAAAGTGACTCAGTGAAATCTACAAGATTTCACTGCGCCACTTTTAGGACGCCACTGCGTCAAATCCTTACGCCTGCTTCAAGCAGGTATGAGTAGTGATGCAGTGTAGTGGGAATAGGCCTCAACACGCATTGCTGGAGTTGTGTCATGCTTGCGAAACGACTCCAGCAAATGCGTGACTTTTCCGCCAACAGATGCGTCAGAATTTCTGACGCATCTGTCAATCCTTGCGCCATAGTGCGCCGTATTGTAAATACGGCGCATCTATGGAGGCGCAAGGGTTTCTAAGGGTGGCGCAGGGAAAGTGACGCATCTGTACAGATGCATCACTTTCTTGTAAATCTGCCCCGATTTGTCTTTAATGTGCACCTAGAGGGCGAGAAGGTTGGGGTGCGGCAGGTCCCCGAGGGTGGATGAACGTTTGTGTTTCTGTGTTTTTGTACTCTTCGAGGGTGATCTCCAGTGCAGTGCCGTGGGTCGCGCGACGTGTGCAGCTTTGCCTCCTTGCGGTCGACCCTGCCCGTGAATGCTGGGATCTGTGCCATGGCCACCATGGGCTCTTCTCTGCTCCATCCTAGACCCACGGCACTGGCCTACAGGGGAAGGTTGCAGCAGAGGGAAAGGAAAGACTTCTCTTTTTGCAGTTCTATATAGCGTGAACCTGGCCCAGGGGCATTAGAGCGCTTTACATGAGCACCACTTACATTACACAACTTTGGATTTTTTTAGACACGGGGAGATTAAGCGATATGCCCAGAATCACAGGATGTTGAGCTGACGTGGCACTTGAACAGGTTCACCATGTCCAAAGGCTGCAGCTCTTGCCCTTCGATCACATCTCCTCCTCCATCAAATCTAAAACTGCTATCAATGGCGCATTTCAACAACAAGGACACCAGCATTCACAAAACTTTGAGTCCCAAAATGACCCTTGCCTCCCTCCTGCCCATCTCAGTCAACACAGGAGGACCCCCCAGCCCACCATCACCACTCAAGAAACCACAACCTCCCTACCTCTTGTAGGCATATCACAGACCTGCAGAGTGTGAAGAGGGCCCTCTGAAGGTCTGGGGGCCCTCCTGCACTGTAGGGGCCTCTGTTATCCAGGGGCGGCTGGTGACATTTGAAAGTGGCGAGGCGTAAAATGATTGGTATACTGCACCGTTGCGAACCACCATAAGGGGGGGTTTGTTACGATTCTCTTCCCGTGAAAATTTTGAAAAAAGAGAAGAAAAATGGTGCGTGTTCAAGCAAATTTGCGAAAGCAGGAAGGTTAATAAAGCAATTGTGAAAGTGCCTCTGTGAACTGTCACTTTTCTCTTTACCTATCTCTCTCCCAGAATTCACCACCTTCACCTGTAAGTGGCTGCAAGCTGCTCTATCGGCGTCACTCTCTTCCAGTGACACTCTCACTTTCCCATCATCTAAGTATCCCTTCCTACCTTATCTCTTTCGCTATCTCAGCATCTCCCCTCCTCTGTCACTGGCTGGGTGCCGGTGACTGTCTCTTGCTGCCCCTTCCATTGTCTCGCAACCCCCCATGCTCTCCTCTCTCCCTATCTTGCTTCCTCTTTCTATCTCGCTATCTCTTCCTATCTTGTTGCTGTCACATCCATCTTGCTTGCTATCCCTCCCTACATCTCAGTATCCCTTCCTCCCTCGTCTCTTTCTCTGTCTCCGCACCTCCATTCCCCCGTCATAGCAAATGACAACTAGTTACGACAGAGCACACCTCACACAAGAATCGGATGAACTATCTCTAGACTCTACTATAGCGCCTAATATGTACCGGTGATTGCAGGTGGTGGACACTTAGCGCTGCCACTCTTTTAAGGTCCGGCGTCCGGTCCGGGACGTATTTCTCATCATCGGCCTTCACCCCCAGAGCAAGAGAGAAAAGTCAGTTAACCGGGGAATAGAAAGAGAAGGAAATAGTGACATAAGAGAACGAGGGTGCAGAAAGGAACATGTGAGAGTAACGGAGCTGATCTAATTCCCATTGCTTTTATCATTACAAAACGAAAGCAGAATGGTTTAAAAAGACCATGTTTGTGAATACAGAGCAGCAGTATGCATTTTGTTTTCCAATGCACGCACCCAACAAGCAGGTATTTCAGTACCTCCAGGAATACTGTGCTTTCCCACCCAGGGAAAACATGGTTGCTCAAAGAGCGAGGAGGCAACAAAAGTAGGGCTTCAGTGGCAAACACTGTAATGTGGCGCTAATGTGTTTAGGTGTGAATAAATCAATATGGCCACCTTGCTTTAGTTAGCTAGTTATTTTTCATATTTTGAATGTTTTATTTCTCTCTACCCTGAGGCTGCACTTAGAAATTGAAAAATGTCAGTAAAAGACTACGTTTCCAGCAAGTGTTTTTCTTTTTTGGATCCATTTCACAAGGAAGCAAATAAACGAAAGGAGGAAAGAGAAGGTAATACCTGTTTATTGCAGTCTCCAACCGTTTTTTACTACATGAGGAGGAGCAAGACAGAGAGGGAAGAGGGGGAACAGAGGAGGGGGGAGGCAGCTGCCAGCAGCGGGAGAACTGGACTCAAGCAGTGACTTACGACAGAGCACATCTCACAATCGGTTGAACATGATGAACTATCTATCTATAGCGCCTAGTGAGACCTAATGCCCATTGCTTATATCATTAAAAAACGAAAGCAGGATTGTTTAAAAAGACCACGTTTGTGAATACAGAGCCGCGCACGCAGTATGCATTTTATTTTCCAATGCACGCAAAAACATTCTTCAAAGAGCGAGGAGGCAGTTGCGAGGAGGGGTTCTGAGGGGGGGGTCACACGGAGGTGGGGGGCCGAGGGAGAATAACATTAAAACGAAAACTTACCTGAGCGCCTCTGCTCCTGGTCCGCGCTGGCGCCTCTGTCCTCTTCAAACAGGAACAGCACGTCAGCACTGGAGTGGCAACCCCTCAGCCAATCCTGGTGCTGCTGCAGCGCCAGGATTGGCTGAGGGCACAGCTTACGCTTCACCCGCCGCCTGCCCATTAGGAGACCGAGGGGCTCCTAATGGGCATGCGCAAGGCAGTGAAAACACAAGTGCGCATGACTGGGCACGGGCTAAAAATTAGCTCACCTTGCCCATGTCATGTCAGTCAACATGACGCCGGACCGCCCACGGTCCGACGTCCTGCTGACTGACATGCATTGTCAGTTCTCCCCACCCTCGGCGTCTCTGAACTTAAGTAAACTAAGTTCAGAGACGCTGAGGGAGCTGCGGGCGGGGGGGCAACGCCCCAACGCCCCCAATGGACGCGGTGCTGGTCAGCGCTGCTGGATATTTGCATTTCCACAATCAAAATGAAACCAGCAAAGGCAGCAGGTTTCGCCTAGGCAAGACCTATTGGCATTGTCAATGTGTTTTTAAAGATGTTGCACAGCAGCGCGGGCTCTAAACACCTGTCAAGCTTTTGTTTTTACCTTCAAAAGGGATTTTGCAAGCGTTGTGCAGGTGAAACCTAAAAAGCGCGTGACCCTGGCTAGCTGCCCCCCGTTGTATACAGAGGGTCCTGGAGAAAGATGTGATAGTATGCAGAGAGAAGAGAGCCAGAGGGGAGCGACTTAGTGCAACCGGGTTGTAAGGAAAGGAGAGAGCAAGAAAGATAAACAGAAAAGCAAGAATAGAGGGAAGTAAGGCAGAGGATAAGGGAGAGGAAGAGGGCATTGGAAGAGAAAGAAGGCATGGGGCGAGAGTGAGAGAGTATGAAAGAGAAAGGGAGAAATGAAGGATAGAGAACCTGGATTGAAGAGAACGAGAAAGTGAACCAGAACGAAGCAGTAAAGAGAGTAAAAGAGACGCGCCTGTAGTGGGAGCCTGTTTGCTGTGAGTCAGCACCAAAGAACTTCAGAGGACGCCGTGAGGGGAACGGCTTGGACGAGGGAGCAGGGCTAAATCAGCCTAAATTCTTACCGGCACCGCCGTGAGGGGAACGGCCAGCGTTGCGGGACTACATCCCCCAGAAGTCTCTGCGCCAGGCGCTCGCCGCTGCTGTCATCAGGCAGCGCCTGGCCCCTACTTCAGTGCCGCTGGTGCCCCGCAGCGCGGGACGCGCGCGGGTGTGCCCGGGCGAAGCCCGGGCCAAGGGCGGGCCCGTCCTTGCCCGTCCCTGACCGAACCTGACTGGGCTGGGCCACCCCCCCTTACTCTTGGTATATGTGCCTTAGTACTTAAGGTAGATCTGTGTAACGCCGTGGACACTAAGACCAGAAGCAGGACAGGATTCCTAGGTTTTACATCTCCCCGACACCCCAACGGTAGATGCCACGACGTGATCAGTAGGCACATAAAGCAACTACCTGTGGCCTCTGAAATCTGCCAAAGAGCAGGTAAGATCGGAGTGGGCCCTGTCCGCAATCATTCCCCCGGAACCATCTGTCCTCCAATTGCTGGCTATCAGCCTATCTCCTCTTAAAGTAGCGATTCACCACCTTTGTTCTGGTTGTATTCACGTTTACCTCCACCAGTGATTTAGCGCAATGATGACGAGGGGCAGCAGAAGTAAATCAGTTCACGGCCCAACACATATATCAGGGCCAATTGATCAATACATCACCAGGGCGAATGAGGCTATCAATCAAGGCATATCACTATTGGAGCGAAGGGTCTCCCAAGATCTGGCATTGGCAAAGCGTTCTTCCCTTGGTATTTTAGCCCTATCTAAATCGCCCCTAAACCCTGGGGAGCCTAGGCCCCTAATTACAGTCCAGACTGAGACGCATGGAGTTCCAAATGGTGTCGACCTCTCGGCATCTCTGGCCTCTTTGGACATGCAATCTAGTGAGATTCTCGAGAGGACCCCTGTTCTTTTTAGGACCCCAAGGCAGGAGTCTCCTATTATTGACGAACTAAGAGGGGAGAGGGAGGGTGCTATCCCTAAAACCAAGAAGGCCAAGGAGGCGAAGAAACGTAAAAGTAAAAGTAAACCAAACAAAAAAGTCCTCATTAGTCGGCCACTAAACAAAAAAACTCCCATGCAGAGTGTGGCTATGAATACTTCTGCTCCTTCCCCCAATCCAATCTGCCCTAGAGACCCTGCTAACTTGGGGCAGGTTTGTAAGACTTGCGAGGCCAACAAACAACTATTGTGCAGAATAGGCGATCTTATAAAATCTTTGATTCAACCTATTAAATCATCGCTTTCAAACATTGAAAAACTGTTGGCATCTAGGAATATATCCCCCCCCCAATGTTCCCCCTGAGGCAAGGATGGGTGAGGGGCTGACAACATCTGGGAAGTCGAAAACCTTAACTAACATAGAAACAAGGAAGGAACAAACCCTACCTAAAGATTGTAATAAAAAACCTAAGCAACCCTCAGATAACCGGAAGAAGGTTGTGGAGTTTGCTAAATCCCAACCCCCTGTTGCTAATTTGAACTGTTCTCCACCTAAGTCCCCTGGGCCAGTGAATAATATCGATAATAATGGGGTTATGAACGCCCAACATATACATCTACCAGCTGAAGCTGAGCCATATGTTGTGATCATGACATGTGTCCCTTGCCTTAGGCCTAACTCGGAGGAGCCTCTATGGTCCCTAAAAAACAAGGTTCAGCATTGGCTCACTACCAATAGACCACTCCCACCCTTTTGTGCCAGTAAGATACTCATGGTACGTAGGGTCTCTTGGCTAGGTAGTAAAAAGAAACAAATACGGGGGGATTGTGTTATAGTCAACTTTGACAACCCCCATACGGCGGATTATATCTGCCGCTGTGGTACATGGGCAAAACAAGATGGTATAGAGACGCAAAGGCTTTCCTTCTTCTACTCCTCGCCAAATTGCTGTCCCACTCCAGGAAGGGGTGGGCCGCAAGGTGGCAATTGGGTTGGAAGAGGGGTGCAGGGTGGTAGGCAGCTTCTTGAGTGCAGAGGCACAGCTTTTAGTACAGGCTGGGGTGATATACCACTGGCCAATAGATTCAGCTGCCTAGATGCAGTGGACTGACCATTATCAATTGGAGGGCGTGTCCCGGAGGGCGAAGATCATATTATCTTCAACCCGCCTCAATCCCTGGATAGCTCTTTGCCCAAAATTGATAGCGATATTAACCCGATTCCCCCTACCCAGAAGCCAGCTCCTAATGGAGTCCCGCAGGCCTTAAATCCACGCTTATGTTCTACCTCTATACCAGTTGCAGCTCCATCTATTGCCGAATGCATTAGTCCCCCCAAACTAAACGATCTCATTTCTTTCGATACTGTTAAGGTCCTAAGCTGGAACTTAGCAGGCATTCAAAGGAAATTGTGCTCTCATGAGTGGAATGCCTTAGTGGAGGCTCACATGATCTGCTTATTTCAGGAGACTTGGTCTCTTGAACCGCTCCACCGGGTTGGTTATACTACGTATTTTGTCCCAGCAGGTCCCCCTAGAAACGGCATGGGCCGACCTTTGGGCGGCTTGCTTATATGGGTAAATATTGCCTTGAATTGCCGAATAGACCAAAAGAAGACGAATTCCCCCGATATCCTAGGAATTTCCTTAAGAGGCCCTCGTATGGGTCCAATCCTTGACTTGTACAATGTCTATGCCAGAGGCACCAAACATGGTTCTATGTCCTTGACAGTGTCTGCCCTTGAGTCGGAACTTAGGAATAATTCAGCTGTAGCTCAAGTCTTGGTTGCGGGAGACTTTAATTGTACATATGAGCCTCTCACATCAGATGATGCTCTTGACCTGGGCGAGGAGGATGCTAGATGGGGTATCCCAATTTTAACCATCCCCCCGATTAAGAAATGGACACAAACAGCGGTCCAGTTGAATGCTTTAACACTAGAGTTCGGCTTAAGAGCCACCAATGGCCGCACAATCTCAGACCCCATGGGCGCAGCCACATTTAACAGAGATAACCACACCTCAAGGATTGATTACATTATACTTGATTTTTTTCTTTGGGGTTTGGTCCAAGACATGAAAGTTATACCCACCACTGAAAGTGACCATAACTCTCTTTCTTTGTCCCTCAAGAATCCTTGGCCAAGTGAAACTATTAGACCATCTTCTAGGTCAACCGACGCTATCTCTGTCTCCTCTTGTGGAAGACGGTTGAAGTGGAAACGGGTTGCGGGGGACGAAAACAAGCTTAACATCATTAATTCAGTCCTTCTTGCTTCACAAATAGAGCTGGATAGTATTGACTCGGCCTCTCTGCCTTCTATAGGAAGGGTTACATCTATCTTTGAGGGAACCCTTGAATCTATTGGGAATGTGTTCTTGAAAAAGAATCAGGTGGACAAAAAAATGGTAGCTCTGAATTTGAGGGGCAAGCAGGAGTGGTTTACACCCACTTGTAGACATGCTAAAAGTATTTTGATTAGGGCTATCAAAAGCAAAAACCAAGGAAAAATCCAGGGTGCTAGGAAAAACTATAAGGATACTTTGACAAATGCCAGAAAGGAGTGGGACCTAGAGTACTGGCATACCTTAAAAGAGGCAAGCTCAGGGAAGGACACTAGACGCTTCTGGGATATAATAAGAACCAGAAGTAGACCGGATAGTGATATTATAACATGCAATATCACTAGCCAGGCGTGGACTAGCCACTTCTCCAAATTATATTCAAATCCAGCGAGCAAAATTGCCATAACTTCCTCTAATGACGAACATGCCGGGATGTTAGATTGTACTACTCTTGTTATTCCACTTACAAGTACCACTATTTCTACTAACATCTCATGTTTTACCTTACCTCTGATTGCCCAAAAAATTGATTTGGCTAATCCCCCTTCTCTATTAAAGAAGTTGAATATGCAATCAGAACCATTAGGCCCCAAAAAGCAGCTGGTCCTGACGGCATTCCAGGGGATTTGTTGCGCTCAGACATTTCGAAATGGGGCAAACTTATCCATGCTCTGCTTAATGCGATTGGTAGGGGTGCACCTATTCCTGCATCTTGGAAGGGGGCAGAAGTAGTGCCTATTTTCAAGAAGGGGGCTAGGGATGTCCCATCCAACTACAGGCCGATAAGCTTGCTTGATATAACTCAAAAGGTGGTTGGCAAGGTGCTCCTGGTTAGACTGCTCCAATGGATCGATGAAAATAACATCCTTTCCGACCTTCAGGCAGGCTTTAGAGTGGGTACCGGCACAATTGAGCAAGCCTTTAGATTGCTATTAGTCTACTGGAAGGTGGTGGTCCTGGCCAAGGGCAGTCTCTATCTCGCTTTTATCGACTTGAAGACTGCCTTTGACCTAGTACCCAGAGCGACCCTTTGGAGAGTCCTTACTGAGATGGGGGTACCCCATCATATACTTTTGCTAATCATAAGGTTGCATGAAAACACCTTTGCCCAGATTAGATGGGGTAGAGAGGGAGAAAAAACTGGTTGGCTCCCACTCTCTTTTCCCTTTATGTTAATGGCGTGGTAGAGCGTCTACTGAAAGATCCCTCAGATGAACCATCCCTGGCGGGGAAACGTATCCCCACCCTCCTCTTCGCGGATGATACACTCTTACTCTCCAAATCACCAATGGGCCTCCAAAAACTGCTAAACAACTTCCAGTCTTTTTGCGCAGAACGGGGCCTAGTAATTAATGTTGATAAAACAAAATACCTTGTGATGAACCCACCCAGGAAATCTGTGCGTCCCCCGAGGTTGAACGGTGTGCCCTTGGAGAGGGTAGACGAGTTTGATTATCTTGGGATTCGTTTGTCACATAATATGCTTTGGGCCCCTCATCTGTGCAAAATGCTGTTAGCACATAAAAGGGTTACAGGGGCACTTCTAAGAGAACAGCGCCAATGCGTATTTAGACCCATTGCCCCTGTTATGGAAATTTACACAGCCAGGGGAGTCAGCTCCGCACTTTATGGGGCTGAACTGTGGGGCTCATGCAACTCTAGTGAGCTGCTAAGATCAGAAAGAAAGTTCTGCAGGGCTATCATGTCACTTCCTCAGGGTACCCCCATGACCCCACTGATGCTTGGCTGCCGGCCCATCGATGAGTTGGCGAAATTCCGTCCCTTATTATTATAGGCACGGATATGGAGAGTTCCAGAATTAGCAAATTATGCCAAAGGTCTCTCAGAAGTAATGTCACTATCCGGGTGGCACAAGATCAAATGGTTGAGAGATATGAAAACTCTCCTTTGCAATCTGGGATTGAGTTCAGCATGGGAAAGCAGGTCCTCCCCACCAAAAGCGACTCTAAAAACATTATATTGGAACTGGATTGCAGTACATGAGAATACTACTTCTTCACTGGGCAGACTTACGGAGGACTTTCTGAGCTTTAACCCCTTGAGTGCCCCGCCCTTTCCCCCTCCTGTGCCAGGTCTTTCATCACCGGGCGGGGTCCATGACGAGATAGTCTCGTCATGGGCACAGCGCAACCGCGCTCCATGACGAGACTATCTCGTCATGGGCATAGAAGGGGTTAAGGACCTGCCCCTCCGAGAATTATATTTGGATATTATAGAGAAGCCTTTTGATAGGACCCTTTATTTTAAATTTAGGGTTGGGACTTTCCCACTCCATGCTTTCTCATCTGGATGGAAACCCCTGCACAGACGACAGATCTTTGCCCTTTTTGTACATCTAGGCGCGAGACTGTAGCCCACTTTTTATTTGAATGCCAAGTGTATGCTCTCCCGAGGAGAAGATGGCTCAAACACTTGTGCCGCTCATTAGGCACTAGACAGCATGCTGTCGCGCTACGTATTTTAAAGTCTGATTCTCGCTCACTGTATGTTTGTGCCCTCTCTAAATTTCTAGCCTGGGCGTGGCGTATCAGAATTAATAGGCTTAAACTAATTGTTTAATCTGTTTCTTAAACCTTACTGATGAAATTTCTTATTTTTTATTGAAATATATGGTTTTTATGACTAAAAATGAACTGAAATTTTTTATTGTAATGCTTTTATGATAACTTTTTATCGAAATAAAGCCTTGTGTTGTGTTGTTGTGTTGTGTTGAGTAAAAGAGAATGGGATAAAAATTGAGGAAGAGATTGTGAGACACAGAAAGAGGGGAAAGAAGAGGCAGATGGATGAAGAATGAAAGTGATAAGATTTGCACAGGATGGCTGGAGTTTACGCTCTTAAAGACAAGCCTGACGTCTGGCCCAGCTCGTTCCATAAGTCCAGGCTTGCCCAGCTCTAGTCAGCCTGTTAACTCTCTAAATTAGGTTACGTTGATTTACATCCATGAGAAGCAATTTACACACAGATCTTTACAGGTGTGTGTTGGACAGAAAAGCCCTCTGCATGGTAATGAACGTGCAACCCGGCCCTGACTGCACAACTGTACTAATGTCTGGATCTTTAATGCTGATTTTTTAATTGTCATAGACAAACACGGATCATGCGTGTGGTCCATGACGTAGGCCAGTCTCACGAATGGCTGTCTTTTTTGGACCAGGCGGGGCACCCAAAGCGCTACCGTCACAGTGGTGGGAGGTTATAGCCTTCACCAGGCATTTAGCAGCACGAGCGTGGTGGAGGCAGAATACCGTGTAGTGATCAGTAGGGGTGAGACGGTATCGTTTCACTGGAGTGAGGCCTGAGGCGCACTCAGTTAAAGTTCAGCTTCTGTGTACTTAACTCACCTTTTGCCTACATCGGTTTGGTATGTAGTGCAGCGTAGCACATGAGTGGTGTGTGAGAAGTTGGCCTGGCATATGCTGGTCACTAGTTATAGTGGCCACCTTGCACCACTCCAATTCAACTCTTAAGGTGATAGGTGTAAAAGACAACCTTTAAAGAAAGCTATCCTAGTGGTAGCTGTGGAGAGCAGCCTTCAGGCTAAGTCTTGAAGGAGTGTTAAGCTTATTGTTTTACCATAGATAACCTCTTGAATGACCAAATGAAAGAGTAGTCCACACAGGTATATATATATAAAATATATGTATTTATTCTAAACAGAATCCCGCAAGTCTCTTTATGAGGCTAGAGGTAAAGTTACAATTCAAACAAGCATTTATAGATACAACAAATAGCACTGGAATCACAGGGCCCCAGGGGGGGACCAAACCATATATTAAAAAAGTGGTATAAGAACCACGACAATTCTACAGACAATGCCTAGGGCATTTAGGATCGCTGGCCCCTTAAGAATCCACCCCAGGTTATGAGGAAGGGGACCCATGGGAGGCGCGTGCAGTGGAAATAGCTGCTGTCGGGATCTCTATTAAAGCCTATGGAGAATGTCGCGGTTTGATTTAAACAGATTAAAGACACTTCTAGCAGGAGTTCAAAGTAAAAAACTTAGAGTTAAGTTTTTGAGGAGCCCACTACCACGGGAGTACCGAGGTCCCACTGTTACCTGCCCCAGGGAAGCCGGGTGCATAGGTCGTTTTCGATGTCGGGTCGCGGGCTGATTTTCAATGGGAAAATGTACAAAACTGCTGCTAGCCAAAAGCGTTGATGATGCCGTGAAGATTGAAGTTGTAGATCTTGTAGAGAAGAACCTGAAAGCAGAGGGGACAGAGTCTGGGTAACGGCACAGTGACCAGGGGGCTCAAGGAAAAGAGCCCTTCAATGTCGGGTGCTTCAAGTGGAAAAGGTGTAGCTTGGATCTGCAGCCACGGGCTCTGGGAGGCTTCAAGGAAGGCCAGCTTCTGGAGGGCAACTGTCCCAAGTCGGATGAAGGTCACTGCAGTGTTTGTGTCCGGATTGGATCCACTAAGCTTTGGCAACCGCAACCCACGCAAGATAAACAAATCAGCTACTGGTGCAGACCCACGAGGTCTGTGAGAGATCTCCTTCAAGGAGACTGTAGAGCAGGCCTGGAGCAACCAGAGAAACTCTTAAAAGTAAGGATTGTCCTCCGCCAGGGCCCACAAGTTAAGAGACAAGGGACCGCGGAAGGCAGCAATTTGGAGTGCGTAAAAGGGTGCCCACGGGCCACCGGAGTGAGCTAGGGCGCTGATCTTTGGCACAGTTGCTGCTGAGAGGATGGCTCAATATTGGGCCAAAGCACAACTTCCCCACTGGTCAGGGTCGTGTGCTACGCAAGAGGTGGCTGGTGTCCTGGGGTATCGGGGATCTCGGCTCCCACGCGGTCCACGGTGCTCAGACTTGCTGAGCACGCTCACTGGCCTCCGGGATGCTAGGAAACCCACCTCAAGGTTGAGAGGAGTCGTCAATGTCCGAAGGAGCAGCAAAGTTCCAACCGGCTCACTTGCAGTGTTTCAGGTGCCTGCCAAGCAGGGGGGTAACTCCTTTACCCCAAGGGAGATTTCTTCAGTCAGCTGGGCAGCAGCTCGTCAAAGGTCAGGTCTGTGAAGTCCAAGATTAATCTGCCTCTCCGGGGACACGTTATTCACCTTTATCCACAAGATTAGGGGAGTGTCCAGATCAGTGTCCACCAATGGTAGTTGAGGCGGGAAAGGGTGGCTACACCCTCTCCCCTTTGTGTGTTTCCCACCTGGGCGAGGGGCAGGATGCCCCTGAACCGGTTCCAGGCGGTGTATGCAGAATGTAGGCGCTGTGGCAGCCTATGTGCAACTCTGAAAGGTATCCTATGGTGCACCCACCCAGTTCCAATCCACATAGCCTGTCTGGGAAGGTGCTGGCACCTCCCTGCAACAGGATCCCTATTGTCCAGCTGTCGAGGCTGGGATTTTCCCCAGCAACAGGCAGCCAGAGTCGTGTGGGTGGCGAGTAGCATACATTTTGTGATACGTGTGCACTTTTAAATTGGTAGGATTAGCAAGGCCTGCTTGAGGGGTGACCAATGAGAATACATGTGTTGTACATAGGTGGGATACAGGGTACCTGTATCCCTGTAAGGGGGTGCCAGCACCACCTTACCCAGACTACAGTAGTGGTCTGGTGGTGTCATTTGATATGGCTGTCCCAGGGTGGCACAATAAGTGCTGCAGCCCTGGTAGGCCTCTGAGGGACCCATGCCCTGGGTACCTAGGGTACCATCTACAAGGGCTGACAGGGTATCCTCAGTATCCAATTGGGTTGTACCTAGGGTATCTACAATGGGTGTGTGTGTGCCTGGGGAGGAACAATACAAGGATAATGCACTACTGTGCAGTGAGCGCTGACTGCATGTGCTGGGTGTATGTGTGCCTGAGTGGAGGTCTGCCTTACTGCGGCAAGACCAGCCGCGCATTGTGCATGCCAGAAGGCTGTGTGCTGCTGGAAGTAGAGCGCTTGAAGGGGGTTGTTTAAAGGTACTGGCCACAGGCCATGTGTGGCATTGGGTTGATTGCCTGCAAGGGGATGAACGCAGGCTGTGCATGGCATGGGGTTGCTTGCCTGCAAAGGGTTGGACACCGGCCGGGCATGGCACGGGGTTGCTTGCCTGCAAGGGATTGGACATAGGCTGGGCATGGCATGGGGTTGCGTGCCTGCAAGGGGATGAACACAGGCCATGCACGGCATGGAGTTGCTTGCCTGCTAAGGATGGACGCAGGCCATGCAGGGCATGGGGTCACTTGCCCTCAAGGGGTTGGACATAGGCTGGGTATGGCATGGAGTTTCTTGCCTGCAAGGGGTTGGACGCAGGCCATGTGCAGCATGGGGTTGCTTGTCTGCAAGGGGTTGAAGCTGGCCATGCACGGTATGGGGTTGCTTGCGTGCAAGGGGTTGGATGCAGGCTGTGTGTGGCATGGGGTTGCTTGCTTGCAAGGGGTTGAAGCAGGCCATGCATGGCATGGGGTTTCTTGCCTGCAAGGGGTTGAAGCAGGCCGTGCATGGCATGGGGTTTCTTGCCTGCAAGGGGTTGGGTGCAGGCCGTGCACAGCATGGGCTTCTTGCCTGCAAGGGGTTGGACGTAGGCCGTGCACGCCACGGGGTTGCTTGCCTGCAAGGGGTTGGACATAGGCTGTGCACGGCATGGGCTGCTTGCCTGCAAGGGGTTGGGTGCAGGCCGTGCACAGCATGGGCTTCTTGCCTGCAAGGGGATGGATGTAGGCCATGCACGCCATGGGGTTTCTTGCCTGCAAGGGATTGAAGCAGGCCGGGCATGGCATGGGGTTACTTGCCTGCAAAGGTTTGGACACAGGTCGGGCATGGCATGGGGTTTCTTGCCTGCAAAGGGTTGGACATAGGCTGTGCACGCCATGGGGTTTCTTGCCTGCAAGGGGTTGGACATAGGCCGTGCACACCATGGGGTTGCTTGCTTGCAAGGGGTTGAAGCAGGCTGTGCACAGCATGTGGTTTCTTGCCTGCAAGGGGTTGGACATAGGCCGTGCATGCCATGGGGTTGCTTGCCTGCAAGGGGTTGGACGTAGGCCGTGCACGCCATGGGGTTGCTTGCCTGCAAGGGGTTGGACGCAGGCTGTGCACGCTATGGGGTTTCTTGCCTGCAAGGGGTTGGACATAGGCTGTGCACGGCATGGGCTTCTTGCCTGCAAAGGGTTGGACATAGGCTGTGCACGCCATGGGGTTGCTTGCCTGCAAGGGGTTGGACATAGGCCGTGCACGCCATGGGGTTGCTTGCCTGCAAGGGGTTGGACGTAGGCCGTGCACGCCACGGGGTTGCTTGCCTGCAAGGGGTTGGACATAGGCTGTGCACGGCATGGGCTTCTTGCCTGCAAAGGGTTGGACATAGGCTGTGCACGCCATGGGGTTGCTTGCCTGCAAGGGGTTGGACGTAGGCCGTGCACGCCACGGGGTTGCTTGCCTGCAAGGGGTTGGACGCAGACCGTGCACGCCATGGGGTTTCTTGCCTGCAAGGGGTTGGACATAGGCTGTGCACGGCATAGGCTTCTTGCCTGCAAGGGGTTGGACATAGGCCGTGCATGCCATGGGGTTGCTTGCCTGCAAGGGGTTGGACGTAGGCTGTGCACGCCACGGGGTTGCTTGCCTGCAAGGGGTTGGACATAGGCTGTGCACGGCATGTGGTTTCTTGCCTGCAGGGGGTTGGACATAGGCCGTGCACGGCATGGGCTTCTTGCCTGCAAGGGGTTGGACATAGGCCGTGCACGGCATGGGCTTCTTGCCTGCAAGGGGTTGGACATAGGCCGTGCACGGCATGGGCTTCTTGCCTGCAAGGGGTTGGACATGGGCCGTGCACGCCATGGGGTTGCTTGCCTGCAAGGGGGTGGACGTAGGCCGTGCACGCCACGGGGTTGCTTGCCTGCAAGGGGTTGGACATAGGCTGTGCACAGCATGGGCTTCTTGCCTGCAAGGGGTTGGACATAGGCCGTGCACGGCATGGGCTTCTTGCCTGCAAGGGGTTGGACATAGGCCGTGCACGGCATGGGCTTCTTGCCTGCAAGGGGTTGGACGCAGGCCGTGCACACCATGGGGTTGCTTGCCTGCAAGGGGTTGGACATAGGCCGTGCACGCCATGGGGTTTCTTGCCTGCAAGGGGTTGGACGCAGGCTGTGCACGCCATGGGGTTGCTTGCCTGCAGGGGGTTGGACATAGGCCGTGCACACCATGGGCTTCTTGCCTGCAAGGGGTTGGACATAGGCCGTGCACGCAATGGGGTTGCTTGCCTGCAGGGGGTTGGACATAGGCCGTGCACGCCATGGGGTTGCTTGCCTGCAGGGGGTTGGACATAGGCCATGCACACCATGGGCTTCTTGCCTGCAAGGGGTTGGACATAGGCTGTGCACGCCATGGGCCTTATTGCCTGCAAGGGGTTGGACGCAGGCCGTGCACGCCATGGGGTTGCTTGCCTGCAGGGGGTTGGACATAGGCCGTGCACGCCATGGGGTTGCTTGCCTGCAAGGGGTTGGACATAGGCCATGCACGCCATGGGGTTGCTTGCCTGCAGGGGGTTGGACGCAGGCCATGCACGCCATGGGCTTCTTGCCTGCAGGGGGTTGGACGCAGGCTGTGCACACCATGGGGTTGCTTGCCTGCAGGGGGTTGGACATAGGCCGTGCACGCCATGGGGTTGCTTGCCTGCAGGGGGTTGGACATAGGCCGTACACGCCATGGGGCTTCTTGCCTGCAGGGGGTTGGACATAGGCCGTGCACGCCATGGGGTTGCTTGCCTGCAGGGGGTTGGACATAGGCTGTGCACACCATGGGGTTGCTTGCCTGCAGGGGGTTGGACATAGGCTGTGCACACCATGGGGTTGCTTGCCTGCAGGGGGTTGGACGCAGGCCGTGCACGCCATGGGGTTGCTTGCCTGCAGGGGGTTGGACGCAGGCCGTGCACGCCATGGGGTTGCTTGCCTGCAGGGGTTGGACGCAGGTTCTGCAATGGTTAATTCTGCAGACAGAAGAGGTCCATAATGCACTGCCCCCCGCTGTAACTGCTGAAGTTGGGGGTTCACGAGGGCCCTGGCTACCTGTCTGGGGATGATGTAGTCTGGGGGGGTCGATTGATCGGAGATAGAAATATGGAAAGCAGGTGTTTTTAGCTCTCTCCTGAGGTGCAGGAATGGCAGAGCCTGGGGTGAAGGTGTCACTCACAAGGGAAACGTACAGCGCTGCGTTGACTTCTGGCTCGGTCCGTGCTATAGAGATACCATATAGATGCATAGCGCTGGTTCTCATGTATCGAGACAGAGGCACAGAAGGCTCCTTTACATATGTTCTGTGTATGTTATCAGCGATTTCAGAGCGGGGTCAAGAGAACCCAACAGCCCCTTGGACTCCTGCCGAGAGGGGGCGTCGATGATTTATCTCCTCCTTGACGCGGGATGGCCAGAGCGAACATTCCTTTTAGGGGTCGGTGCACACTCATGACTGAAAAGAGGACACTCTCACTGCAGAAAGGGCTCTAATTGGGTATGGGTGTAGCACACAGAGCGCACACAGATCAAAGGCAGCTGAAAAGCCATGAGCGCAGCCTGAGAGCTCCCCTGCCCCCTTTTCATTTAAGACGAAGGAGTCTGTGAAAAGGAGCATGCCAGTGCTCACTGCTGAGCCGGTGGATTCCTCTGCTTGGCACCGACCGGCACCATTGTCAGCACCACATTTATGACAGTCTGCCACATGGTGGCGCTGCTCATCTAATTTAGAGAGGAGGAGAACAACGGTTGTTTATGAATACAATATACATACAACGTTATTAATACCCGCCTCCCAGTCACTCCTTTAACTTTGGGGATCTGGAATAATCTAACCTGTCGCCCTTGCAGGTGGCAGAGATGGTGAGTAGTTGTTTCGGTGCCACCGTTGGCAGCGATGTCAGGGGCCATGGGTGGTGCAAGCTGCAGTGGCCTCCTGGTCAGGGCCCTGGCACTTTTCATTTTACAAATTAAGCACTGGAGCATGCCCTGATCTTTCTTGTAGGTAATCGCATTAAACTACTAGGGGTTAACTAGATTAAACTAGGCAGATTAAACGTGGGATTTAACTAGCAGCACTGCTTGACATGGGCCACAGAACATGAGTCAGGGTGGCGGGCAGCTTATTGCTCTCGAGCTACAAGTTGGGCACTGCTGTAAAGGCTGGTGAGTAGCATATTGCTCGCGAGCCACCCATGGGGCACTGCTGTAAAGGCCGGTGAGCAGAATATTGCTTGCGAGCCACCCATTGGGCACTGCTGTAAAGGTTGGTGAGTAGCATATTGCTTGCGAGCCTCCCATTGGGCACTGCTGTAAAGGCTGGTGAGTAGCATATTGCTTGCGAGCCACCCATTGAGCACTGCTGTAAAGGTTGGTGAGTAGCATATTGATCGCGAGCTACCCATTGGGCACTGCTGTAAAGGCTGGTGAGTAGCATATTGCTCGCGAGCTACCCATTGGGCACTGCTGTAAAGGTTGGTGAGTAGCATATTGCTTGCGAGCCACCCATTGGGCACTGCTGTAAAGGTTGGTGAGTAGCATATTGCTTGCGAGCCACCCATTGGGCACTGCTGTAAAGGCTGGTGAGTGGCATTGCTCGCGAGCCACCCATGGGGCACTGCTGTAAAGGCTGGTGAGTAGCATATTGCTCGTGAGCCACCCATTGGGCACTGCTGTAAAGGCTGGTGAGCAGAATATTGCTTGCGAGCCACCCATGGGCACTGCTGTAAAGGTTGGTGAGTAGCATATTGCTCGTGAGCTACCCATTGGGCACTGCTGTAAAGGTTGGTGAGTAGCATATTGTTTGCGAGCCACCCATTGAGCACTGCTGTAAAGGTTGGTGAGTAGCATATTGCTCGCGAGCTACCCATTGGGCACTGCTGTAAAGGCTGGTGAGTAGCATATTGCTCGCGAGCTACCCATTGGGCACTGCTGTAAAGGTTGGTGAGTAGCATATTGCTTGCGAGCCACCCATTGGGCACTGCTGTAAAGGTTGGTGAGTAGCATATTGCTTGCGAGCCACCCATTGGGCACTGCTGTAAAGGCTGGTGAGTGGCATTGCTCGCGAGCCACCCATGGGGCACTGCTGTAAAGGCTGGTGAGTAGCATATTGCTCGCGAGCCACCCATTGGGCACTGCTGTAAAGGCTGGTGAGCAGAATATTGCTTGCGAGCCACCCATGGGCACTGCTGTAAAGGTTGGTGAGTAGCATATTGCTCGTGAGCTACCCATTGGGCACTGCTGTAAAGGTTGGTGAGTAGCATATTGCTTGCGAGCCACCCATTGAGCACTGCTGTAAAGGCTGGTGAGTAGCATATTGCTTGCGAGCTACCCATTGGGCACTGCTGTAAAGGTTGGTGAGTAGCATATTGCTCGCGAGCTACCCATTGGGCACTGCTGTAAAGGTTGGTGAGTAATCGATATCTACAAGGCCAAAGTAGTGACAACAGCCTTGTATGGGGCAGAACTGTGGGGCCACTGCCGATTGGACGCCCTAGTGACAGCGGAGAGCAAGCTACTGAAATCCATTATCTCCATTCCACTGAGCACACCATCTGTACCAGTGTGGTTGGACACGGGTTGTAAAAACATCAAAGATCAGGCTCAGCTTCGCCCGCTCCTGCTATGGACACGAATCTGGAGGGGTGAAGAACTAAAATCCTATGCTGATGCCCTGGGGGAAATAATGAGTCTGGGGGGTTGGGCTAAGATAAGATGGTTAAGAGAAACTAAAAAGCTTCTGGAGAAGATCAGTCTAGGAGACTGTTGGTCATCACGTTCAGCCCCTCCAAAAGAAGTTGTCAAGGCGCTTTACTGGAAATGGACTGCGGAGCGTCTAATTACAAACCCTAACCACTGCAAGTCCACTGTCGCCTTTTTACAAATCAAAGACATTGTGGCTTTTGAACCCTACCTGGACCTGATCACCCTCCCCTTTGACCGAGCCCTTTATTTTAAATTTAGAGTTGGATCCCTTCCCCTGGGTGCTGTGGTATCGAATTGGACATCAGCCGCCCGTACTTCTCCAAACTGTGCATGTTGCCTGAGTAGGGTTGAGTCCATTGCGCATGTCCTATTTGAATGCCCGGATTATGCAAGGCCTAGGAGTTTCTGGTTGAAACCTCTTTGTCGAAATATGGGCACACGTAGCCACCTAGTAGCCTTGCGTATCTTAACCACGGACACTTCCCCCCCTATAGTGTGTGGAACAGCAACATTTTTAAAGCAGTTTTGGCTTATTCGTTGTAAGAGATTGTCAGTAGCTGTTTAATTCCTTTTTTAGCTAATTTAGTAACGGGCAATTCATGTCCTTTTATCTTTTATAATGAATTTTATACTGGCTTCTTGTAGCAATGCTTTTTTGTACACTGTAATGATTGTATTTTAATTGTGCTTATAAGATATCTTGCATATCAAATAAAAGCTTATGATGATGATGATGATGATGTAAAGGTTGGTGAGTAGCATATTGCTTGCGAGCCACCCATTGAGCACTGCTGTAAAGGCTGGTGAGTCGCATATTGCTCACGAGCTACCCATTGGGCACTGCTGTAAAGGCTGGTGAGTAGCATATTGCTCGCGAGCTACCCATTGGGCACTGCTGTAAAGGTTGGTGAGAAGCATATTGCTTGCGAGCCACCCATTGGGCACTGCTGTAAAGGTTGGTGAGTAGCATATTGCTTGCGAGCTACCCATTGGGCACTGCTGTAAAGGTTGGTGAGTAGCATATTGCTCGCGAGCTACCCATTGGGCGCTGCTGTAAAGGTTGGTGAGTAGCATATTGTTCACGAGCCACCCATTGGGCACTGCTGTAAAGGCTGGTGAGTAGCATATTGCTTGCGAGCCACCCATTGGGCACTGCTGTAAAGGTTGGTGAGTAGCATATTGCTTGCGAGCTACCCATTGAGCACTGCTGTAAAGGCTGGTGAGTGGCATATTGCTCGCGAGCCACCCATTGGGCACTGCTGTAAAGGTTGGTGAGTAGCATATTGCTTGCGAGCCACCAATTGATCACTGCTGTAAAGGCTGGTGAGTAGCACATTGCTCGCGAGCCACCCATGGGGCACTGCTGTAAAGGCTGGTGAGCAGAATATTGCTTGCGAGCCACCCATTGAGCACTGCTGTAAAGGCTGGTGAGTAGCATATTGCTCGCGAGCTACCCATTGGGCACTGCTGTAAAGGTTGGTGAGTAGCATATTGCTTGCGAGCCACCCATTGGGCACTGCTGTAAAGGTTGGTGAGTAGCATATTGCTTGCGAGCCACCCATTGAGCACTGCTGTAAAGGCTGGTGAGTGGCATATTGCTCGCGAGCCACCCATTGGGCACTGCTGTAAAGGTTGGTGAGTAGCATATTGCTTGCGAGCCACCCATTGAGCACTGCTGTAAAGGCTGGTGAGTAGCATATTGCTCGCGAGCTACCCATTGGGCACCACTGTAAAGGTTGGTGAGTAGCATGTTGCTTGCGAGCCACCCATTGGGCACTGCTGTAAAGGTTGGTGAGTAGCATATTGCTTGCGAGCTACCCATTGGGCACTGCTGTAAAGGCTGGTGAGTGGCATTGCTCGCGAGCCACCCATGGGGTACTGCTGTAAATGTTGGTGAGTAGCATATTGCTCGCGAGCCACCCATTGGGCACTGCTGTAAAGGCTGGTGAGCAGAATATTGCTTGCGAGCCACCCATTGGGCACTGCTGTAAAGGTTGGTGAGTAGCATATTGCTCGCGAGCTACCCATTAGGCACTGCTGTAAAGGTTGGTGAGTAGCATATTGCTCGCGAGCTACCCATTGGGCACTGCTCTAAAGGTTGGTGAGTAGCATATTGCTCGCGAGCCACCCATTGGGCACTGCTGTAAAGGCTGGTGAGTAGCATATTGCTTGCGAGCCACCCATTGGGCACTGCTGTAAAGGTTGGTTAGTAGCATATTGCTCGCGAGCCACCCATTGGGCACTGCTGTAAAGGCTGGTGAGTAGCATATTGCTTGCGAGCCACCCATTGGGCACTGCTGTAAAGGTTGGTGAGTAGCATATTGCTCGCGAGCCACCCATTGGGCACTGCTGTAAGGGCTGGTGAGTAGCATATTGCTCACGAGCCACCCATTGGGCAGTGCTGTAAAGGCTGGTGAGTAGCATATTGCTCGCGAGCCACCCATTGGGCACTGCTGTAAAGGCTTGTGAGTAGCATATTGCTCGCGAGCCACCCATTGGGCACTGCTGTAAAGGCTGGTGAGTAGCATATTGATCGCGAGCAACCCATTGGGCACTGCTGTAAAGGCTGGTGAGTAGCATATTGCTCGCGAGCCACCCATTGGGCACTGCTGTAAAAGCGGGTGAGTAGCATATTGCTCGGGAGCCACCCATTGGGCACTGCTGTAAAGGCTGGTGAGTAGCATATTGCTCGCGAGCCACCCATTGGGCACTGCTGTACAGGCTGGCGAGCAGAATATTGCTCACGAGCCACCCATTGAGCACTGCTGTAAAGGCTGGTGAGCAGAATATTGCTCGCGAGCCACCCATTGGGCACTGCTGTAAAGGCTGGTGAGTAGCATATTGCTCGCGAGCCACCCATTGGGCACTGCTGTAAAGGCTGGTGAGTAGCATATTCTTCGCGAGCCACCCATTGGGCACTGCTGTAAAGGCTGGTGAGCAGCATATTGCTGGCAAGCTACATGTTGTGGACTGCTGTAAAATGTTAGTGAGCGGCGTATTGCTCGTGAGCTACTCGGAGACTGCTGTAAAAGTTGGCGAGTGGCATATTGCTCACTAGCTACATGTTGGGGAGTGCTGTAAAGGTTGGTATACGAAAATGCCTCTTTTTGAATGCTCATCTGCAAAATTTGCTAAATAGACCTCAGTGCCAATGCTCTGACCCTTAAAGTATAAGTTGATTGACATACCTAATTGTTATAACTTTCTTTATAAGTCTCTAGTATATGGCCCCAGGATACCGAGGACCTGCCAGTTAAAGTATCCCTCCCGGGCTGCATCACTTATCCTGCCACCCTGGATGTGTCAATGTGGAAACCGGTCTCCCAGCCCGCCACTGCAGATTGGCAGAGCAGTTTCAAACTGCTAACTCGACTTTATCATTTAATCTGATGGTAAAGCTGAAATCTCCCCTTTTAATGTACCCCTACAGCAGGCCTATCGAGTCCTAAGGCAGAGTGCAGTATATTAAAAAGTAGGACATGCATTTGTTATAAGTCCTAGCATCAAAAACCAGAACTTGCTATTTTTACTGTGGACATGCTAGTAACTTCTGAATGGGACTAATTAAGTTGGTAGTTCAAGGTATTAAAATAATCGTTGCATTAAACCCAACTTAATGTCCAGGTTGAATTTAATGTATCTTTTAAGTAAGTGCATCTTTGAGCAAGTTTCCACTCTGTTGCCCAAGTTTTCCACTGGCCTTGTGCAGATGCTGGCCACAAAACAGCCTTTTCCCCTCCTGGGGAAAAGTGTGAATGACTCCCAGAGTGGGTACAATAGAGGCCTGCTGTAGGAAGAGGTATTTCCTCTCTTTTGCAGAAAACCAGTTGCCAAACAGTTTTTTCCATGGACGTGTAGCCCCCAGGTTGCCACACCTCTAGAGTGTGCTACCAAGCTCCACACACTGAGAGAAGGGTTCAGCCATCTTGAGATTTGGCAGAATAGTGCACTCTGGGATAGCTAGATGGTACACATTGCAGGAAGTCGTCATCAGGTGGCAGGGGACCTGGCAGCTCATTGTCTAATAACTGACACATTCCCTGAGGGCACTTTTTGGGAATAAATATGGGTCCCCTGGCACCCAGACCTCGGGTCACATCTGGACTGCAGAAAGAATCAAAGGTCTGCCCAGCTGTTCTCTTGGCCTGGCAAAAGAGGCTGAACTGACTGCCTGTTGGACAGGCCACACGAAGGGCTCGCTCCCTCCCCGCACGACAGGGCCCAAGCCCCGGCCCGCCAGGCGTGACCCACAAGAATCACCCGCACCCCGTCCCCCGACGGAACTCCTGCCCCCGGACCTCCATGTATCACGGGACCGAGCCACCACCGGCTCCCCTGGCCGGATCAAGCCGCCATCTTGGGCCCTGCACCACGAGGCCGCGTGGCCTCCACCCGACCCTAGCCCTGGGCCTGGCCGGCCCCGACATCCCGGCACCACCATCCACCCAGGAGGTGAGCGGACCACTTGGCAGGTCAATGGGAGAACGAAGCGTCAAGGGCTCTCCCCCGCCAGGTGCCGATCGCCTCCAGCTCCCCCAGGCACTGGCTCCACCCCCTGCTGGGTGTCTGGACACCTTCATCCCGGGCCCTCCGACCTCCAAGTGCGAGGGTCCGGACATCAAAGGGCGCCAGACCTATAACTAGGGCAGCTCCGGAGCAGGACGACTGTTGTATCCTGGAGTCGAGAGACACCGAGAGAACTCAGCCTTGACGGACTACTGGCGCTGCCGTAGCCCTACCTTGTGAACTATCGTCCTGCCTGCTGGCGCTGCCGCGGCCTTCTGCAACATCCATCCTCGTCGGGACCTGCTGGCTCTGCCGCGGCCCGTTGTAACGACCATCTTCACCGGGGCCTGCTGGCGCTGCCGCGGACCGTGTATCGACCATCTTCACCGGGACCTGCTGGCGCTGCCGCGGACCGTGTATCGACCATCTTCACCGGGACCTGCTGGCGCTGCCGCGGCCCGTCCCAGCTAGAACACCGAGCTCGAGGATTGTGAGCTATCCACCATACCATCTCAACTACCAGACTGGTAACCAGACTGTCCCGCTACCTCCTTTCCCCACCTTGAGAGACTTGAATCGAGGGGACCCCTGAGTCCAGACCTCCTTGTACCATTCCATCGTACCGTAAGAAATTGCCTATAAAGAACGCTGAATCTTCTCCTTGTGTGGTGTCTGTCTGTGGGGGGGAAGTTATTTATCTGTACGACCGCTGGAGACGGCTCTCCCCGGAGACCTCTCCCATTGTCCTCGGCCGACCCTCCCGGTCCGTCTAACATTGGTGGCCAGCGGCGCGATCCGAATCAACGCGTAATCGTACAGAGAGTAGCTCACCCCACGACAAAACCACGATGTCAGCCAAAGATAGCGGTTCCACTGAAAAGTTCCAAATGGATAAGTTGGAAGAATATAGCCACCGCGAACTTAAACAATTCTGCATGGAACTAGGCATTGCTACCACCGGCCTGAGTACCAAAGACGATTTGAAGCGCGCCCTTGAGTCGTGGGCAGAAACTGGGGTCGCCGGATCACCCGACCAAAACAGTGTCGCACCAGAGGGGAACGCCACGGCTCCCGAGGAGCGGGGAACGGGCCTCTCGCAGGAGGAGATCCAAGAAAGAGAAAGAACCAGATTACATGAGTTGGAAATGGCACGACTCAAGATGGACGGTGAACTAAAGTTAGCCGAGCAGAAACTAAATCTAGAACATCTGCGGCTCCGAGAAGAACGAGAAGAAAAACAGAGACAGAGAGAGCTCGAGGAAAAAAGAATAACACTCGAACACGAGCGCAAACTGGCGGAAATAGAACTTCGGAAACAGAATAAAGAACCGGGGGTGCCTGAGCGACCGCACACCCCGGGAGCAACCGAGAAAAATGTCCACATCCCCAAGGATGTTGTCCGAGAATATGTCCGAGAGGACGACATACAACAGTGGTTCAAAGCCTACGAGATCGCCATGACCTCCCACCGGATCGACCGGAGTGATTGGGGAGCCGGATTATGGGGGAGGTTCGTCAACGAAGGCCGCGATGCCCTATTGCAGCTCCCAGATCACCAGATGTCGTCCTACGACCACATGAAGGCTGCCCTCCTCACCCGCTACGGTCTCACGCCCGAGATGTACCGCCAGAGGTTCAGAGACTGCACCCGGATCCCGGGTACAACTTGGGTGGAGTACGTCAACTATTTCAGCCGAGCCTTCGAGGGTTGGATCAAGGGGAGCCATGTAACGACCTACGAGCAACTCTTTAACCTTATGGTATGGGAGCACCTGTCGAACAACTGTTTCGTCGAGCTCAGGCAGCACCTCCTCGACAGTAAATTGACTGACCCCCGGCAACTCGCCGCCGAAGCTGACCGATGGGAAAGCACCCGAGTGGGCCGGAGAGGACCACACGAGCAAAACCGAAACAACCAAGGCCAGCACCGTCCCCGGGGAGGAGGAGGAGGCCAGGGGCGAGGGAGAGACACCATCCCGGCAACACCCGTGGCCAGCACCACGCCCCCGGCCGGCCGGGGCAACCCCCCGATGCGCCCGGGGTTCCGAGCCAACGTCACGTGCCACCGATGCCAGCGAGTCGGCCACTACGCCAATGACCCGAGCTGCCCGCAGAACCAAACACCAAAGCCCCGCCAGGTAGCTGCCGCCGCCCTGGGGGGAGAACGACTATCAGAGGAACAGGAAGAATATGAGCCGGCCCAGCAGGAGTGGGAACCGGCCGCCATGGTTCTAGCGTGCCTAGGGGGAAAAGACATGGTCCCGCGGGCTCCCCTACCCGCCAACACCCGGAAATATGGCCAGTGGGTGACCATTAATGGACGTCGGGCCGAGGCCTTACGTGACACAGGCGCCAGTGTGACGGCCGTCCGCTGTCACCTGGTGAAGCCCGAGCAGATCATTCCGAACATTCTCTGCCCCGTCCGCTCAGCCGACAATTCCGAAAGTCTGTGTCAAATGGCCTGCGTCCCCTTCGAATGGGGAGGGGTCTCCGGCCTGTTGAAGGTGACGGTCCGGGATGATGCCCCCGTGGACTGCCTCCTGGGGAATGACCTTGAGAGTTCCCCGTGGGCCACCGTCGAAAGAAGAGAGCACCTGGGGATGCTGGGCCTCCCGGACTGGGCCTGCGTAACCACCCGGTCCATGGCCGCCCGTGCCGTCCCCCGATCAGAAGACCCAGAATGGCCAGCACCTCCGCCCCCGGTCGCCCCAGTAGAGGACAACGACGAGGCCAACCCCCCAGAACCAACGGCCGAAGGGGTCGCGCAACCCCCGGACCTTCCCGGCCTGGCTCAGTGGCGTCAAGAAGGGGGGCCCACCCAAGAACAGTTCCGCCAGGAGCAAAAGACCTGCCCCTCCCTCGAGGGACTCCGCCGGCAAGCCAGCGCCCAGAGTGCAGGGGACTCCACCGGAACTCATTGGGTCTATTGGGATAACGACCTGCTATACAGCGAACAAAGAATCGCAGAGCTAGGGGCCAGTCGAGTGCTGGTGGTACCTCTCCGCTTCAGAGACTTCCTACTAACTCTGGCCCACGATGTCCCCCTGGCTGGACACCTGGGCCAGGACAAAACCTACAGTCGCCTAGTGACTCACTTTTTTTGGCCGAAGATGCGGAACGACGTCCTTAACCACTGCCGGTCCTGCCCCACGTGCCAGGCCAGTGGGAAGAGCGGCCGTAAGCTGAAAGCCCCTCTGCAACCCTTCCCAGTGGTCACCACCCCGTTCGAGAGGGTAGGAATAGACATTGTGGGGCCCCTGGACCCCCGCACGGCACAAGGACATAGGTTCATCCTGGTACTGGTGGACCACGCCACCCGCTACCCCGAGGCGGTGCCCCTAAGAACTGTAACAGCTCCGGTGGTTGGCCGGGCCCTAATGGGGATCTTCTCCCGGGTGGGCTTCCCCCGAGAAGTCGTCAGCGACCGAGGCACGAACTTTATCTCAAAATATATGAAGTCCCTCTGGCAACAGTGCGGGGTCACCTACCGATTCACGACCCCCTATCACCCCCAAGGGAACGGACTAGTGGAGCGATTCAACCGCACCCTCAAGGGGGTGATTGGGGGATTGGAAGAGCCCCTCCGTCGCCAGTGGGATGTACTACTCCCGTGCCTCCTCTTCGCCTATCGAGAAGTTCCCCAGAAGTCCCTCGGCTTCAGCCCTTTCGAACTCCTGTACGGGCACCCTGTGCGAGGGCCCCTCAGCCTGGTCAAGGAAGGTTGGGAGATGGCCCCCCTAAAGACCCCTCCAGACGTCTTCAAGTACCTCCTGGCCCTACGCAATCAGACCCGGCGCTTCAGGGAGATGGCCAAGGCGAACCTCGAGGCCAGTCAGGAGGACATGAAAAAATGGTACGATCACAATGCCTCCTCCGTCGAGTTCGAACCTGGTCAACAAGTGTGGGTGATGTCCCCCACCGAACCATGTGCCTTACAAGATAAGTGGACGGGGCCCTTCAAAGTGGTCGAGCGCAAAAGCCCCGTCACTTACCTCATCGACATGGGGACCCCCCGGAACCCCCTCCGGGTCCTCCACACCAACAGACTCAAACCACACTTTGTGCGCTCAGAACTCAGCCTCCTGATGGCTACGGACAGTGGGGCGGAAGAAGACTCCGAACCCCTCCCGGATCTCCTGAAGACTCAGGAGAACGACGGTTCCGTGGACGAGGTCCGGCTCTCCGATGCCCTCACCCCAGAGCAACGCCAGGGCTGCCGGGACCTCCTGCTGCGGTTCGCTACACTGTTCTCCCTCACCCCCGGGATCACCCCTTGGTGCTTGCACGACGTGGACACCGGGGACAGTCCCCCTATCCGACACCGGGCCTACCGCGTGCCAGATCGGGTACGGGCCTGCATCCAAGAGGAAGTGGCCAAAATGCTCACGATCGGGGTCATCGAGCCCTCGGACAGCCCCTGGGCCAGCCCGGTTGTACTGGTCCCCAAAGCCGCTGCCCCCGGCACCACACCTGAACTGAGATTCTGCGTCGACTACCGGGGCTTGAACGCTGTCACCCGGACCGACGCTCATCCTATCCCCCGAGCGGATGAATTGATCGACCGGCTGGGGGCCGCCCGCTACCTCAGCATCTTCGACCTAACAGCGGGCTACTGGCAGATCGGTCTCACACCCCGGGCTCAGGAACGGTCCGCCTTCTCTACCCCCGATGGCCACTACCACTTCAAGGTCATGCCCTTCGGCATGAAGAATGCCCCCGCTACTTTTCAACGTCTAGTGAACCAGGTCTTGGCGGGGCTCGAAGAGTTCAGCGCCGCCTACCTGGACGATATCGCTGTGTACAGCCGCCACTGGTCCGACCACCTCCTCCACCTCCAAGAGGTCCTGCAGGCCCTCCAGCGTGCCGGCCTCACGATTAAGGCCGGCAAATGCCAAATTGGTCAAGGGTCCGTGACCTACCTCGGGCACCAGGTGGGAAGCGGGCTGGTGGCCCCGCTGCAACTTAAAATTGCTGCCATCCAGTCCTGGCAGCCCCCCGTCACCCAGACCGAGGTCCGAGCCTTCTTGGGGCTCACCGGCTACTACCGGCGGTTCGTGAGGGACTACGGCAGCATTGTGGGGCCCCTCACGGGTCTCACGTCCAAAAACCAGCCGAAGCGGATTAACTGGACCCCCGACTGTCAAGCGGCCTTCGAAGAGCTGAAGGCCGCCCTGTGCACCGCCCCTGTGCTCCAGGCCCCCGATTACAGTCGGGAATTCATTGTACAGACAGACGCCTCCGACCGCGGCATCGGAGCGGTTCTTTCCCAACTAAACCCCGAGGGTCATGACCAGCCGGTGGCCTTCATCAGCAGACGTCTCCTGGCCCGAGAACAGCGCTGGAGCACAATCGAGAGGGAGGCCTTCGCAGTGGTGTGGGCCCTCAAAAAGCTCCGGCCCTATCTCTTCGGTACCCACTTCCGGGTACAAACCGACCACCGACCCCTGCAGTGGCTGATGCAGATGCGGGGGGAGAACCCAAACTATTGCGCTGGTCCATCTCCCTGCAGGGAATGGACTTCACCGTGGAACATCGACCGGGCCAAGACCACGCCAACGCAGATGGCCTGTCACGCTTTTTCCGCCTCGACGAGGAGAGTCCCCAGGAAGATGGGTGACTCTCCCCGCCTTCAGCTGGGGGGGACGCATGTTGGACAGGCCACACGAAGGGCTCGCTCCCTCCCCGCACGACAGGGCCCAAGCCCCGGCCCGCCAGGCTTGACCCACAAGAATCACCCGCACCCCGTCCCCCGACGGAACTCCTGCCCCCGGACCTCCATGTATCACGGGACCGTGCCACCACCGGCTCCCCCGGCCGGATCAAGCCGCCATCTTGGGCCCTGCACCACGAGGCCGCGTGGCCTCCACCCGACCCTAGCCCTGGGCCTGGCCGGCCCCGACATCCCGGCACCACCATCCACCCAGGAGGTGAGCGGACCACTTGGCAGGTCAATGGGAGAACGAAGCGTCAAGGGCTCTCCCCCGCCAGGTGCCGATCGCCTCCAGCTCCCCCAGGCACTGGCTCCACCCCCTGCTGGGTGTCTGGACACCTTCATCCCGGGCCCTCCGACCTCCAAGTGCGAGGGTCCGGACATCAAAGGGCGCCAGACCTATAACTAGGGCAGCTCCGGAGCAGGATGACTGTTGTATCCTGGAGTCGAGAGACACCGAGAGAACTCAACCTTGACGGACTACTGGCGCTGCCGTAGCCCTACCTTGTGAACTATCGTCCTGCCTGCTGGCGCTGCCGCGGCCTTCTGCAACATCCATCCTCGTCGGGACCTGCTGGCGCTGCCGCGGCCCGTTGTAACGACCATCTTCACCGGGGCCTGCTGGCGCGGACCGTGTATCGACCATCTTCACCGGGACCTGCTGGCGCTGCCGCGGACCGTGTATCGACCATCTTCACCGGGACCTGCTGGCGCTGCCGCGGCCCGTCCCAGCTAGAACACTGAGCTCGAGGATTGTGAGCTATCCACCATACCATCTCAACTACCAGACTGGTAACCAGACTGTCCCGCTACCTCCTTTCCCCACCTTGAGAGACTTGAATCGAGGGGACCCCTGAGTCCAGACCTCCTTGTACCATTCCATCGTACCGTAAGAAATTGCCTATAAAGAACGCTGAATCTTCTCCTTGTGTGGTGTCTGTCTGTGGGGGGGAAGTTATTTATCTGTACGACCGCTGGAGACGGCTCTCCCCGGAGACCTCTCCCATTGTCCTCGGCCGACCCTCCCGGTCCGTCTAACACTGCCGGACTGCAATGGACCGCACTTGCCGATCCTTGGGCTAGCAAAGAGAGGGCTGTGCCTGTGGGACCCTGGACCAGGCAAAGAGAGGCTGCACCAAAGACTGGATTGCCCCTGCAGATCCTTGGGATAGCAAAGAGAGGGCTGCGCCTGTGGGTCCCTGGACCAGGCAAAGAGAGGCTGCACCAAAGACTGGACTGCACCTGCTGATCCTTGGGCTAGCAAAGAGAGGGCTGCGCCTGTGGGGCCCTGGACCAGGCAAAGAGAGGCTGCACCAAGGACTGGACTGCACCTGCTGATCCTTGGGCTAGCAGAGAGAGGGCGGTGCCTGTGGGGCCCTGGACCAGGCAAAGAGAAGCTGCAACAAAGACTGGACTGCACCTGCTGATCCCTGGGCTAGCAAAGACTGGACTGCACCTGCTGATCCTTGGGCTAGCAAAGAGAGGGCAGTGCCTGTGGGGCCTCTGACCAGGCAAAGAGAGGCTGCACCAAAGACTGGACCGCACCTGCGGATCCTTGGGCCAGCAAAGAAAGGGCTGTGCCTGTGGGGCCCTGGACCAGGCAAAGAGAGGCTGCACCAAGGACTAGACTGCACCTGCTGATCCTTGGGCTAGCAGAGAGAGGGCGGTGCCTGTGGGGCCCTGGACCAGACAAAGAGAGGCTGCACCAAGGACTGGACTGCACCTGCTGATCCCTGGGCTAGCAAAGACTGGACTGCACCTGCTGATCCTTGGGCTAGCAAAGAGAGGGCGGTGCCTGTGGGGCCCTGGACCAGGCAAAGAGAGGCTGCACCAAAGACTGGACTGCACCTGCTGATCCTTGGGCTAGCAAAGAGAGGGCTGCACCTGTGGGGCCCTGGACCAGGCAAAGAGAGGCTGCACCAAGGACTGGACTGCACCTGCTGATCCTTGGGCTAGCAAAGACTGGACTGCACCTGCTGATCCTTGGGCTAGCTGTGAGACCGGCCTCGTGGCGTGGGCCCTCCCGACCAGCAAGCTACCCTGCAACCGCACCGATCCTTGATGTCACAGACTTCCGGCCCCCATGGCCCAACATCCCGATGGCCGGCTGTTGGACAGGCCACACGAAGGGCTCGCTCCCTCCCCGCACGACAGGGCCCAAGCCCCGGCCCGCCAGGCGTGACCCACAAGAATCACCCTCACCCCGTCCCCCGACGGAACTCCTGCCCCCGGACTTCCATGTGTCACGGGACCGAGCCACCACCGGCTCCCCCGGCCGGATCAAGCCGCCATCTTGGGCCCTGCACCACGAGGCCGCGTGGCCTCCACCCGACCCTAGCCCTGGGCCTGGCCGGCCCCGACATCCCGGCACCACCATCCACCCAGGAGGTGAGCGGACCACTTGGCAGGTCAATGGGAGAACGAAGCATCAAGGGCTCTCCCCCGCCAGGTGCCGATCGCCTCCAGCTCCCCCAGGCACTGGCTCCACCCCCTGCTGGGTGTCTGGACACTTTCATCCCGGGCCCTCCGACCTCCAAGTGCGAGGGTCCGGACATCAAAGGGCGCCAGACCTATAACTAGGGCAGCTCCGGAGCAGGACGACAGTTGTATCCTGGAGTCGAGAGACACCGAGAGAACTCAGCCTTGACGGACTACTGGCGCTGCCGTAGCCCTACCTTGGGAACTATCGTCCTGCCTGCTGGCGCTGCCGCGGCCTTCTGCAACATCCATCCTCATCGGGACCTGCTGGCGCTGCCGCGGCCCGTTGTAACGACCATCTTCACCGGGACCTGCTGGCGCTGCCGCGGACCGTGTATCGACCATCTTCACCGGGACCTGCTGGCGCTGCCGCGGCCCGTCCCAGCTAGAACACCGAGCTCGAGGATTGTGAGCTACCCACCATACCATCTCAACTACCAGACTGGTAACCAGACTGTCCCGCTACCCCCTTTCCCCACCTTGAGAGACTTGAATCGAGGGGACCCCTGAGTCCAGACCTCCTTGTACCATTTCATCGTACCGTAAGAAATTGCCTATAAAGAACGCTGAATCTTCTCCTTGTGTGGTGCCTGTCTGTGGGGGGGAAGTTATTTATCTGTACGACCGCTGGAGACGGCTCTCCCCGGAGACCTCTCCCATTGTCCTCGGCCGACCCTCCCGGTCCGTCTAACATTGGTGGCCAGCGGCGCGATCCGAATCAACGCGTAATCGTACAGAGAGTAGCTCACCCCACGACAAAACCACGATGTCAGCCAAAGATAGCGGTTCCACTGAAAAGTTCCAAATGGATAAGTTGGAAGAATATAGCCACCGCGAACTTAAACAATTCTGCATGGAACTAGGCATTGCTACCACCGGCCTGAGTACCAAAGACGATTTGAAGCGCGCCCTTGAGTCGTGGGCAGAAACTGGGGTCGCCGGATCACCCGACCACAACAGTGTCGCACCAGAGGGGAACGCCACGGCTCCCGAGGAGCGGGGAACGGGCCTCTCACAGGAGGAGATCCAAGAAAGAGAAAGAACCAGATTACATGAGTTGGAAATGGCACGACTCAAGATGGACGGTGAACTAAAGTTAGCCGAGCAGAAACTAAATCTAGAACATCTGCGGCTCCGAGAAGAACGAGAAGAAAAACAGAGACAGAGAGAGCTCGAGGAAAAAAGAAGAACACTCGAACACGAGCGCAAACTGGCGGAAATAGAACTTCGGAAACAGAATAAAGAACCGGGGGTGCCTGAGCGACCGCACCCCCCGGGAGCAACCGAGAAAAAAGTCCACATCCCCAAGGATGTTGTCCGAGAATATGTCCGAGAGGACGACATACAACAGTGGTTCAAAGCCTACGAGATCGCCATGACCTCCCACCGGATCGACCGGAGTGATTGGGGAGCCGGACTATGGGGGAGGTTCGTCAACGAAGGCCGCGATGCCCTATTGCAGCTCCCAGATCACCAGATGTCGTCCTACGACCACATGAAGGCTGCCCTCCTCACCCGCTACGGCCTCACGCCCGAGATGTACCGCCAGAGGTTCCGAGACTGCACCCGGATCCCGGGTACGACTTGGGTGGAGTACGTCAACTATTTCAGCCGAGCCTTCGAGGGTTGGATCAAGGGGAGCCATGTAACGACCTACGAGCAACTCTTTAACCTTATGGGAGCACCTGTCGAACAACTGTTTCGTCGAGCTCAGGCAGCACCTCCTCGACAGTAAATTGACTGACCCCGGCAACTCGCCGCCGAAGCTGACCGATGGGAAAGCACCCGAGTGGGCCGGAGAGGACCACACGAGCAAAACCGAAACAACCAAGGCCAGCACCGTCCCCGGGGAGGAGGAGGAGGCCAGGGGCGAGGGAGAGACACCATCCCGGCAACACCCGTGGCCAGCACCACGCCCCCGGCCGGCCGGGGCAACCCCCCGATGCGCCCGGGGTTCCGAGCCAACGTCACGTGCCACCGATGCCAGCGAGTCGGCCACTACGCCAATGACCCGAGCTGCCCGCAGAACCAAACACCAAAGTCCCGCCAGGTAGCTGCCGCCGCCCTGGGGGGAGAACGACTATCAGAGGAACAGGAAGAATATGAGCCGGCCCAGCAGGAGTGGGAACCGGCCGCCATGGTTCTAGCGTGCCTAGGGGGAAAAGACATGGTCCCGCGGGCTCCCCTACCCGCCAACACCCGGAAATATGGCCAGTGGGTGACCATTAATGGACGTCGGGCCGAGGCCTTACGTGACACAGGCGCCAGTGTGACGGCCGTCCGCTGTCACCTGGTGAAGCCCGAGCAGATCATTCCGAACATTCTCTGCCCCGTCCGCTCAGCCGACAATTCCGAAAGTCTGTGTCAAATGGCCTGCGTCCCCTTCGAATGGGGAGGGGTCTCCGGCCTGTTGAAGGTGACGGTCCGGGATGATGCCCCCGTGGACTGCCTCCTGGGGAATGACCTTGAGAGTTCCCCGTGGGCCACCGTCGAAAGAAGAGAGCACCTGGGGATGCTGGGCCTCCCGGACTGGGCCTGCGTAACCACCCGGTCCATGGCCGCCCGTGCCGTCCCCCGATCAGAAGACCCAGAATGGCCAGCACCTCCGCCCCCGGTCGCCCCAGTAGAGGACAACGACGAGGCCAACCCCCCAGAACCAACGGCCGAAGGGGTCGCGCAACCCCCGGACCTTCCCGGTCTGGCTCAGTGGCGTCAAGAAGGGGGGCCCACCCAAGAACAGTTCCGCCAGGAGCAAAAGACCTGCCCCTCCCTCGAGGGACTCCGCCGGCAAGCCAGCGCCCAGAGCGCAGGGGACTCCACCGGAACTCATTGGGTCTATTGGGATAACGACCTGCTATACAGCGAACAAAGAATCGCAGAGCTAGGGGCCAGTCGAGTGCTGGTGGTACCTCTCCGCTTCAGAGACTTCCTACTAACTCTGGCCCACGATGTCCCCCTGGCTGGACACCTGGGCCAGGACAAAACCTACAGTCGCCTAGTGACTCACTTTTTTTGGCCGAAGATGCGGAACGACGTCCTTAACCACTGCCGGTCCTGCCCCACGTGCCAGGCCAGTGGGAAGAGCGGCCGTAAGCTGAAAGCCCCTCTGCAACCCTTCCCAGTGGTCACCACCCCGTTCGAGAGGGTAGGAATAGACATTGTGGGGCCCCTGGACCCCCGCACGGCACAAGGACATAGGTTCATCCTGGTACTGGTGGACCACGCCACCCGCTACCCCGAGGCGGTGCCCCTAAGAACTGTAACAGCTCCGGTGGTTGGCCGGGCCCTAATGGGGATCTTCTCCCGGGTGGGCTTCCCCCGAGAAGTCGTCAGCGACCGAGGCACGAACTTTATCTCAAAATATATGAAGTCCCTCTGGCAACAGTGCGGGGTCACCTACCGATTCACGACCCCCTATCACCCCCAAGGGAACGGACTAGTGGAGCGATTCAACCGCACCCTCAAGGGGATGATTGGGGGATTGGAAGAGCCCCTCCGTCGCCAGTGGGATGTACTACTCCCGTGCCTCCTCTTCGCCTATCGAGAAGTTCCCCAGAAGTCCCTCGGCTTCAGCCCTTTCGAACTCCTGTACGGGCACCCTGTGCGAGGGCCCCTCAGCCTGGTCAAGGAAGGTTGGGAGATGGCCCCCCTAAAGACCCCTCCAGACGTCTTCAAGTACCTCCTGGCCCTACGCAATCAGACCCGGCGCTTCAGGGAGATGGCCAAGGCGAACCTCGAGGCCAGTCAGGAGGACATGAAAAAATGGTACGATCACAATGCCTCCTCCGTCGAGTTCGAACCTGGTCAACAAGTGTGGGTGATGTCCCCCACCGAACCATGTGCCTTACAAGATAAGTGGACGGGGCCCTTCAAAGTGGTCGAGCGCAAAAGCCCCGTCACTTACCTCATCGACATGGGGACCCCCCGGAACCCCCTCGGGGTCCTCCACACCAACAGACTCAAACCACACTTTGTGCGCTCAGAACTCAGCCTCCTGATGGCTACGGACAGTGGGGCGGGAGAAGACTCCGAACCCCTCCCGGATCTCCTGAAGACTCAGGAGAACGACGGTTCCGTGGACGGGGTCCGGCTCTCCGATGCCCTCACCCCAGAGCAACGCCAGGGCTGCCGGGACCTCCTGCTGCGGTTCGCTACACTGTTCTCCCTCACCCCCGGGATCACCCCTTGGTGCTTGCACGACGTGGACACCGGGGACAATCCCCCTATCCGACACCGGGCCTACCGCGTGCCAGATCGGGTACGGGCCTGCATCCAAGAGGAAGTGGCCAAAATGCTCACGATCGGGGTCATCGAGCCCTCGGACAGCCCCTGGGCCAGCCCGGTTGTACTGGTCCCCAAAGCCGCTGCCCCCGGCACCACACCTGAACTGAGATTCTGCGTCGACTACCGGGGCTTGAACGCTGTCACCCGGAACGACGCTCATCCCATCCCCCGAGCGGATGAGTTGATCGACCGGCTGGGGGCCGCCCGCTACCTCAGCATCTTCGACCTAACAGCGGGCTACTGGCAGATTGGTCTCACACCCCGGGCTCAGGAACGGTCCGCCTTCTCTACCCCCGATGGCCACTACCACTTCAAGGTCATGCCCTTCGGCATGAAGAATGCCCCCGCTACTTTTCAGCGTCTAGTGAACCAGGTCTTGGCGGGGCTCGAAGAGTTCAGCGCCGCCTACCTGGACGATATCGCTGTGTACAGCCGCCACTGGTCCGACCACCTCCTCCACCTCCAAGAGGTCCTGCAGGCCCTCCAGCGGGCCGGCCTCACGATTAAGGCCGGCAAATGCCAAATTGGTCAAGGGTCCGTGACCTACCTCGGGCACCAGGTGGGAAGCGGGCTGGTGGCCCCGCTGCAACTTAAAATTGCTGCCATCCAGTCCTGGCAGCCCCCCGTCACCCAGACCGAGGTCCGAGCCTTCTTGGGGCTCACCGGCTACTACCGGCGGTTCGTGAGGGACTACGGCAGCATTGTGGGGCCCCTCACGGGTCTCACGTCCAAAAACCAGCCGAAGCGGATTAACTGGACCCCCGACTGTCAAGCGGCCTTCGAAGAGCTGAAGGCCGCCCTGTGCACCGCCCCTGTGCTCCAGGCCCCCGATTACAGTCGGGAATTCATTGTACAGACAGACGCCTCCGACCACGGCATCGGAGCGGTTCTTTCCCAACTAAACCCCGAGGGTCATGACCAGCCGGTGGCCTTCATCAGCAGACGTCTCCTGGCCCGAGAACAGCGCTGGAGCACAATCGAGAGGGAGGCCTTCGCAGTGGTGTGGGCCCTCAAAAAGCTCCGGCCCTATCTCTTCGGTACCCACTTCCGGGTACAAACCGACCACCGACCCCTGCAGTGGCTGATGCAGATGCGGGGGGAGAACCCAAAACTATTGCGCTGGTCCATCTCCCTGCAGGGAATGGACTTCACCGTGGAACATCGACCGGGCCAAGACCACGCCAACGCAGATGGCCTGTCACGCTTTTTCCGCCTCGACGAGGAGAGTCCCCAGGAAGATGGGTGACTCTCCCCGCCTTCAGCTGGGGGGGACGCATGTTGGACAGGCCACACGAAGGGCTCGCTCCCTCCCCGCACGACAGGGCCCAAGCCCCGGCCCGCCAGGCGTGACCCACAAGAATCACCCTCACCCCGTCCCCCGACGGAACTCCTGCCCCCGGACTTCCATGTGTCACGGGACCGAGCCACCACCGGCTCCCCCGGCCGGATCAAGCCGCCATCTTGGGCCCTGCACCACGAGGCCGCGTGGCCTCCACCCGACCCTAGCCCTGGGCCTGGCCGGCCCCGACATCCCGGCACCACCATCCACCCAGGAGGTGAGCGGACCACTTGGCAGGTCAATGGGAGAACGAAGCGTCAAGGGCTCTCCCCCGCCAGGTGCCGATCGCCTCCAGCTCCCCCAGGCACTGGCTCCACCCCCTGCTGGGTGTCTGGGCACTTTCATCCCGGGCCCTCAGACCTCCAAGTGCGAGGGTCCGGACATCAAAGGGCGCCAGACCTTTAACTAGGGCAGCTCCGGAGCAGGACGACAGTTGTATCCTGGAGTCGAGAGACACCGAGAGAACTCAGCCTTGACGGACTACTGGCGCTGCCGTAGCCCTACCTTGGGAACTATCGTCCTGCCTGCTGGCGCTGCCGCAGCCTTCTGCAACATCCATCCTCGTCGGGACCTGCTGGCGCTGCCGCGGCCCGTTGTAACGACCATCTTCACCGGGACCTGCTGGCGCTGCCGCGGACCGTGTATCGACCATCTTCACCGGGACCTGCTGGCGCTGCCGTGGCCCGTCCCAGCTAGAACACCGAGCTCGAGGATTGTGAGCTACCCACCATACCATCTCAACTACCAGACTGGTAACCAGACTGTCCCGCTACCCCCTTTCCCCACCTTGAGAGACTTGAATCAAGGGGACCCCTGAGTCCAGACCTCCTTGTACCATTTCATCGTACCGTAAGAAATTGCCTATAAAGAACGCTGAATCTTCTCCTTGTGTGGTGCCTGTCTGTGGGGGGGAAGTTATTTATCTGTACGACCGCTGGAGACGGCTCTCCCCGGAGACCTCTCCCATTGTCCTCGGCCGACCCTCCCGGTCCGTCTAACACCGGCCAGATCCCCCACACGCATGCCCGGCCGAGGGAGAGCGAAACCCCCCAAACCAGACCGAGAGGCGCCGACCCTGTCACACCTCTGGTCTCTTCCCCGAGGGAGGTTTCGATCGACCACCAGGCCCCCGGTGAGCGGCCGCCTCGCCTGCTGGGCGTCTGGAGTCCCTCCCGGACCCACCTGAACAGATCAAAGGGCCGAGCGACAGGAAGCCCCGACACACCGCCCCAGGCACCCAGACCCCTCTCGGCGAGGACTCCGGACTTCAAAGAGGAGGGGAAGTATAACAGGGGGTGCGGAAGGGACGAGAGGCAGAGAAGACCTGGACTGACGAGAGCCTGCTGACCTGGTCGCGGCTCGATCGCTCCCCGAACCGAAGAACTCTGAACCATCTGAGCCCTGCTGACGCCGTTGTGGCTCCCGAACTCTGAACCATCTGAGCCCTGCTGACGCTGTCACGGCTCCCCGAACTCTGAACCACCTGAGCCCTGCTGACGAGGTCGCGGCTCCCCGAACTCTGAACCATCTGAGCCCTGCTGACGCTGTCGCGGCTCCCCGAACTCTGAACCATCTAAACCCTGCTGACGCCGTCGCGGCTCCCCGAACTATGAACCTCCGGTGCCTGCTGAGTGACTCGCGGCCCGCTCCTCCAAGAGAATCGGCAGAGATTGCCGAGAGAAGCAACATCCCCTCAGCTCGAGGATTGAGAGCTGTGCGCCGGATACTCTGCAGAGACACTGATTCAAAGACTGTCCCGCTACCCCTTTACCCCTCATCACGAGATCGCCGCCGCTTGTGGCACTAATTCTGCACCTGCCTTCCGGATCATAAAGATCCCTGATAACTAACGATAAAGTCTATTGTCTTACAAGAACTACTGTGTGGTGTCCCTCTATCCGAAGAGAGTAAGCACAGCGTGTGCGATCCTAGGTACGAGACCCTTCCAGGAAGGGCCTCCCCGCTCTCGCTCGGCCTAACTCTGGGAAAGGTGGGTCTCCGGGGGGTCAGGAACGCATTCCGCAGCCTCCCCTGGGAACGCCTTCCAACATTTGGTGGCAGGCGACGGGATCCGAGCCAACACCTACAGATCGTGCAGTAAACGGCTGACGCACTACCAAGAAGAAATGGAAGGAGAAACCTCCCTAGGTGCCGCAGGCACCAACACGAGCACGACATTCCGAGAGGACCAGTTGGAATCTTATACGCACCGAGAACTGAAACAATTTTGCAAAGACCTTGGAATCGCTACCACCGGACTAAGCACGAAAGAGGACTTCCAGCGAGCATTAAAAACCTGGGTCGAGGCGGGAACTCCCCGGACACAAACAGAAGGAGAGCCTCCTAACGAACCACGAAGCACCCCGGGGAGGAACGGCGCCCCCGAAGGGGGCCTATCCCCAGAGGAGCTAGCGGACCGAGAAAGGGGCCGCAACCACGAACTAGAACTAGCAAAATTAAAAATCGAAGGAGAGCTAAAACTGGCCGAAAAGAAGCTGGCAGTAGAACAGTTACGCCTACAAGGAGAACTCGAGGAAAAGAAACGACAAAGAGAACACGAAGAAAGAAAACTCCAACTGGAGCACGAACGTAGCCTCAAAGAGATCGAGCTCAAGGCTAAGAATGCGGAGGCCAGACCCTCGGAAACCCAACCCCTCTCCTCCACCATGGAACCAAAGGTCCACATCCCCAAAGATGTGGTGAAGGAATACTATAAGAACGACGACATCCAGCAATGGTTCAAGGCCTACGAAGTCGCCATGACCTCCCACCGAGTCCCGCAGAAAGACTGGGGGGCTGGGCTGTGGGGCCGGTTCCTGAGCGAGGGGAGAGATACCCTGCTGGACCTGCCCTCCACGGTGATGAACTCCTACAGTCACATGAAAGAGGCCCTAGTAGCCAGATATGGGCTCACCCCTGAAATGTACCGGCAACGATTTAGAGACTGCAAGAAGATACCCGGTACCACCTGGGTGGAGTACGTGAACTTTTACAGCCGGGCCTTGGACGGGTGGATCAAGGGCAGGAAGGTCTCCACCTTTGAGGAGCTGTTCGACCTAATCGCATGGGAACACTTGTCCGCTAATTGCTTTGTAGAGCTGCGCCAGCACCTCCTAGACAGCAAACTCACAGACCCTCGAAAACTGGCCGTCGAGGCTGACCGGTGGGTAAACACCCGGGCCTCCCGGGGTCCCGTGGGAGACTACGGTCGCCACAGTCAGGGACCCCCCCGCCAGAGGGGCAGGGGAATCAAGGCCGCCCAAGGGAACTCCCGGGGGGATCCCCGCTCAGCCCCCCCAGAGGACAACCTCCGCCCTTTCCAGCTCCACCTCCGGCCAGCACCGGGCCACCGGGGAGGCCGGGGCCCCGAGTGAGGATCACCTGTTTCCGCTGCCAACAGACCGGACACTATGCCAGCGACCCTCAATGTCCCATGTACCAACGACCCGCCACAACAACCCCGCCGGCTCGACAAATGTCCTCCGTAGCCCTGGGGGAAGAGATGGAAGACTCCGAAGAATGGGAACCAGCCGCCATGGCCTTGGTCTCCCTAAGGGACCGGGAGATGGTCCCTGGAACGTCCCTGCCCGCCAACACGAAGAAGTACCGACAACAGGTGACGGTCAACGGTCACCGCGTCGAGGGCCTCCGGGACACGGGGGCGAGTGTCACGGCGGTTCATTGTCACCTGGTCTCCGAAGATCAGATCCTGCCCGGCGCCTTTTGTCCCGTCATATCATCAGACAATTCCGAGAGCCTCTGCCGGATGGCCCTAGTTCCCTTCGAATGGGGGGGAGTCACCGGCAAGTTGAAGGTGGCAGTCCGAACCTCCCAGCCCGTGGACTGCCTCCTGGGCAACGACCTTGAGAATTCCCCGTGGGGACAAGTGGAACGAAGAGCCCATCTCGAGATGATGGGCCTACCCGAATGGGTATGCGCCACCACGCGCTCGATGACTCTCAGAGTGCCTTCCTCCGAGGGAGGGGAGGCCATGCCGCTGAGCACCGCCACCATCCCCGAGGTCCAGGATGCGCCACCCGAGCCCAACGACCCCTTCCGGACGAAGCGACCGTTCCCGACGAGGGGTCCGTGCCTCCCGACCCCGAACCCCTGACCGAGCTCGGGGACCTGCCGGAAATGGCCCAGGGGCACTGCGAAGGAGGCCCCTCCCGAGAAGAATAGGCCCGAGTACTGGTGGTACCCCTGCGCTTCCGAAGTCTCCTCCTGGGCCTGGCCCATTATGTACCCCTGGCCGGACACTTAGGCCAAGATAAGACCTACCAGCGACTCGTCACCCACTTCTATTGGCCCAAGATGCGAGCGAATGTGGAGGCCCCCTGCAAGTCCTGCCTCACGTGCCAGGCCAGCGGAAAGAGTGGGGGGAAGCGCAAGGCTCCGCTACAACCCTTCCCCGTCGTCAGCACCCCTTTTGAGCGGGTAGGAATCGACATCGTGGGACCGCTGGACCCCAAGACCGCCCAGGGCCACCGGTTCATCCTCGTCCTGGTGGACCATGCCACCCGCTACCCCGAAGCCATCCCCCTCCGCACCGTGACGGCCCCCGTGGTAGGCCGGGCCTTGATGGGGATCTTCTCCCGTGTGGGGTTCCCCCGCAAAGTCGTGAGTGATCGGGGTACGAACTTTATCTCCAAATATATGAGGTCCCTATGGCAGCAGTGCGGAGTATCGTACAAGTTCACCACCCCGTACCACCCCCAAGAAAATGGCCTAGTCGAGCGCTTTAACAGGACACTGAAAGAAATTATCATGGGCCTCGAAGAACCTCTACGCCGGAGATGGGACGTCCTCCTCCCATGCCTCCTGTTCGCCTACCGGGAGGTTCCACAAAAATCCCTGGGGTTCAGCTCATTTGAACTGCTATACAGACACCCCGTCCGGGGACCCCTGAGCCTGGTCAAGGAGGGTTGGGAAACGACTCTCCGGGGGACCCCTCCGGATGTGTTCCGATACATCTTGGCACTCCGCAACCAGACCCGGAAATTCCGAGAACTCGCAGAGGCGAACCTCGAGGCTTGCCAGGAAGAGATGAAGCGCTGGTATGACCAGAATGCTACGCTGGTCGAGTTTCAGCCGGGCCAACAAGTCTGGGTCATGGCCCCGGTGAAACCCCGCGCCCTCCAAGATAAATGGACTGGACCCTTCAAGGTGGTCGAGCAGAAGAGCCAAGTCACCTATCTCGTCGATGTGCAGTCCCCGCGGAACCCCCTCCGGGTTCTCCACGTGAACCGCCTCAAACCCCACTTTGTGAGGACGGAGTTGAGTTTACTCCTGGCCACCGACGATGGGGCCGAAGAAGACACCGAGCCCCTTCCAGACCCCCTGGGGGCGAAAGAGACCGATGGTTCCGTGGAGGGGGTGAGACTGTCAACCGCCCTCACAGCCCAACAGTCCGGCGACTGCCGCCAGCTACTAAGGCAGTTCGCGGACCTCTTCTCCCTAACCCCTGGGGTCACCGACTGGTGTGTCCACGACGTGAACACCGGCGACAGCCCGCCAGTGAGACACCGGGCCTACCGGCTCCCTGATCGGGTCCGAACCTGCATCCAGACCGAGGTAGCGAAGATGCTGGCCCTCGGGGTGATTGAACCCTCCGACAGCCCCTGGGCCAGCCCGGTAGTCCTGGTTCCGAAGGCGGCTACCCCTGCTGAGGTTTTGCGTAGACTACCGAGGACTCAATGCGGTCACCCGAGCGGACGCTCACCCTATCCCCCGCGCAGACGAGCTCCTTGCCCGCCTCGGGGCCGCTCGCTACCTCAGCACCTTCGACCTAACTTGTGGATACTGGCAGATTGCCCTCACCGAGGGAGCCAAGGAGCGCTCCGCCTTCTCCACCCCGGATGGGCACTACCGCTTTAGGGTGATGCCGTTTAGAATGAAGAATGCCCCGGCCACCTTCCAGCGGCTGGTGAACAGGGTCCTGTCCGGACTAGAGGGGTTCAGCGCAGCATACCTCGACGATATAGCGGTATTCAGCTCCCAATGGACCGAGCACCTCCAGCATCTCCGACAAGTCCTGCTGGCTCTGCGCCGGGCCGGCCTCACCATCAAAGCCAGCAAATGTCAAATTGGGCACGGCTCCGTTACCTGTCTGGGGCACCAGGTGGGAAGCGGACAGGTCGCCCCCCTCCAGCCAAAGATCGACGCCATCTTGTCCTGGGAACCCCCCACGACCCAAACGGAAGTCCGGGCCTTCCTGGGCCTCACCGGTTACTACCGGAGGTTTATTAAGAATTATGGCAGCATCGCAGGCCCCCTCACAGAGCTAACCTCCAAAAAACACCCCAAGAAAGTACAATGGACTCCCCCATGCCAGAAAGTGTTCGACGCCCTAAAAGCCGCTATGTGTACTGCTCCGGTGCTTAAAGCCCCCGACTACGCCCAGGAGTTTGTGGTCCAGACGGACGCCTCGGAACACGTCATCGGGGCAGTCCTCTCACAGTTCAACGACAAAGGCATAGATCAGCCCATAGCCTTCATCAGCCGAAGGTTGCTGCCCCGAGAACAGAGGTGGAGCACAATTGAAAGAGAGACCTTCACAGTAGTCTGGGCCCTCAAAAAGCTACGGCCCTACCTGTTCGGAACACACTTCCGAGTGCAAACAGATCACCGACCCTTGCGGTGGTTGATGCAGATGCGAGGGGAAAACCCCAAGCTGCTACGCTGGTCCATCTCCCTCCAGGGAATGGATTTCACTGTGGAACATCGCCCCGGGACGGACCACGCCAACGCGGACGGCCTGTCCCGATTCTTCCGCTTCAGCGAGGAGAACCCCCAAGTGGATGGGTAGTTCCCCCCGCCTTTCAGCTGGGGGGGGGCACGTGTGAGACCTGCCTCGTGGCGTGGGCCCTCCCGACCAGCAAGCTACCCTGCAACCGCACCAATCCTCGATGTCACAGACTTCCGGCCCCCATGGCCCAACATCCCGATGGCCGGCCAGATCCCCCACACGCATGCCCGGCCGAGAGAGAGCGAAAGCCCCCAAACCAGACCCAGAGGCGCCGACCCTGTCACACCTCTAGTCTCTTCCCCGAGGGAGGTTTCGATTGACCACCAGGCCCCCGGTGAGCGGCCGCCTCGCCTGCTGGGCGTCTGGAGTCCCTCCCGGACCCACCTGAACAGATCAAAGGGCCGAGCGACAGGAAGCCCCGACACACCGCCCCAGGCACCCAGACCCCTCTCGGCGAGGACTCCGGACTTCAAAGAGGAAGGGAAGTATAACAGGGGGTGTGGAAGGGACGGGAGGCAGAGAAGACCTGGACTGACGAGAGCCTGCTGACCTGGTCGCGGCTCGATCGCTCCCCGAACCGAAGAACTCTGAACCATCTGAGCCCTGCTGACGCCGTCGCGGCTCCCGAACTCTGAACCATCTGAGCCCTGCTGACGCTGTCGCGGCTCCCCAAACTCTGAACCACCTGAGCCCTGCTGACGAGGTCGCGGCTCCCCGAACTCTGAACCATCTGAGCCCTGCTGACGCTGTCGCGGCTCCCCGAACTCTAAACCATCTGAGCCCTGCTGACGCCGTCGCGGCTCCCCGAACTACGAACCTCCGGTGCCTGCTGAGTGACTCGCGGCCCGCTCCTCCAAGAGAATCGGCAGAGATTGCCGAGAGAAGCAACATCCCCTCAGCTCGAGGATTGAGAGCTGTGCACCGGATACTCCGCAGAGACACTGATTCAAAGACTGTCCCGCTACCCCTTTACCCCTCATCACGAGATCGCCGCCGCTTGTGGCACTAATTCTGCACCTGCCTTCCGGATCATAAAGATCCCTGACAACTAACGATAAAGTCTATTGTCTTACAAGAACTTCTGTGTGGTGTCCCTCTATCCGAAGAGAGTAAGCGCAGCGTGTGCGATCCTAGGTACAAGACCCTTCCAGGAAGGGCCTCCCCGCTCTTGCTCGGCCTAACTCTGGGAAAGGTGGGTCTCCGGGAGGTCAGGAACGCATTCCGCAGCCTCCCCGGGGAACGCCTTCCAACACTAGCAAAGACTGGACTGCACCTGCTGATCCTTGGGCTAGCAAAGAGAGGGCTGCGCCTGTTGGGCCCTGGACCAGGCAAAGAGAGGCTGCACCAAAGACTGGATTGCACCTGCTGATCCTTGGGCTAGCAAAGAGAGGGCTGCGCCTGTGGGGCCTCTGACCAGGCAAAGAGAGGCTACACCAAAGACTAGACTGCACCTGCTGATCCTTGGGCTAGCAAAGAGAGGGCTGCGCCTGTGGGGCCCTGGACCAGGCAAAGAGAGGTTGCACCAAGGACTGGACTGCACCTGCTGATCCTTGGGCTAGCAAAGAGAGGGCTGCGCCTGTGGGGCCCTGGACCAGGCAAAGAGAGGCTGCACCAAAGACTAGACTGCTCCTGCTGATCCTTGGGCTAGCAAAGACTGGACTGCACCAGCTGGTCCTTGGGCTAACAAAGAGAGGGCTGTGCCTGTGGTACCCTGGATCCGGTAAAGAGAGGCTGCATCAAAGACTGGACTGCACCTGCTGATCCCTTGGGCTCGCAAAGAGAGGGCAGTGGCTGTGGGCCCTGGACCAGGCAAAGATAGGACTGTCCCTGTGGGGCCCTGGAGCCAGCAAAGAGAGTCTGCATCAAAGATTGGACTACACCTGCTGATCCTTGGGCTAGAAAAGACTGGACTGCACCTGCTGATCCTTGGGTTAGCAAAGAGAGGGCAGTGGCTGTGGGCCCTGGACCAGGCAAAGAGAGGGTGCACCAAGGACTGGACTGCACCTGCTGATCCTTGGGCTAGCAAAGAGAGGGCTGTCTGTGCCTGTGGGGCCTCTGACCAGGCAAAGAGAGGATGCCCCAAAGACTGGACTGCACCTGCTGATCCTTGGGCTAGCAAAGAGAGGACTGTGCCTGTGGGGCCCTGGACCAGGCACAGAGAAGCTGCACCAAAGGCTGAACCGCACCTGCTGATCCTTGGGCCAGCAAAGAGAGGACAATCTGTGCCTGTGGGGCCCTGGACCGGGCCAAGAGAGGCTGCACCAAAGGCTGGACTGCACCTGCTGATCCTTGGGCTAGCAAAGAGAGGGCTGCGCCTGTGGGGCCCTGGACCAGGCAAAGAGAGGATGCACCAAAGACTGGACTGCACCTGCTGATCCTTGGGCTAGCAATGACTGGACTGCACCTGCTGATCCTTGGGCTAGCAAAGAAAGGGCTGCGCCTGTGGGGCTCTGGACCAGGCATAGAGAGGCTGCACCAAAGGCTGGACTGCACCTGCTGATCCTTGGGCTAGCAAAGAGAGGACAGTTTGTGCCTGTGGGGCCCTGGACCGGGCCAAGAGAGGCTGCACCAAAGGCTGGACTGCACCTGCTGATCCATGGGCTACCAAAGAGAGGACTGTGCCTGTGGGGCCCTGGACCAGGCAAAGTGAGGCTGCACCAAGACAGGACTGCACCTGCTGATCCTTGGGCTAGCAAAGACTGGACTGCACCTGCTGTTCCTTGGGCTAGCAAAGAGAGGGTGGTGCCCCTGGAGCCTGCCTGGTGGAAAATTCACTTTGCGCCCCAGACAAAAGAGGTGAGCTCCAAGAGTCAGTTGACTGACCTACTACTGTTACAGCAGCAACGCCACAAAATATGAAGAAGCCCACCTCGGCACGTCAGTAGCCACAATTGCTTGGTCCCCACTGACTGCCGAAGTGCAGCCTGGAAAACCCAACCCCGGCACTCAAAAGTTGCACCCGTGTCTGCTGGACCTGGGAGAGTCATCAGAGTGCAGATTGGTCGCCCAAGACAAATACTAGCCTGCCCCAAAAGGAAGAGCCGGTTTCACTGTGACCGGAGACCGGTAGTCCAGTGTCAACTAGACTTTTGCTGTATAAAATAGTACTTCGAGGGACGTGGATCCCTATGGCCAAAGTGACCCCACCAAGAGGCGTAATCCCATGAAGCCCCCCCGTCCACAGAACCTCATCACATTATTAGCATTTTACAGCATCCTGTATCCCTTCCATCAGAACCACTCCGGTGGCATGTCCAGGTCAGTGTGCAGTGTATACGCCTTCACAGGTGATGCTTAGGTCAGTGTGAAGTGTGTTAGCATGTGCAGGTCTGTGTGCAGTGCATTGACATGCACAGGTGATTGTGCAGTGTATAAGCATGCACAGGTGATGCTTAAGTCAGTGTGCAGTGTGTTAGCATGCGCAGGTCTGTGTGCAGTGCATTGACATGCGCAGGTGAGTGTGCAGTGACTTGGCATGCGTAGGTCGGTGTGCAGGGCGTTGGCATGTGCAGGTCGATGTATAGTGTGTTGGCATGTGCAGGTGAGTGTGATGCATGCACAGGTGATGCGCAGGTGAGTGTGCAGTGACTTGGCATGCGCAGGTCGGTGTGCAGTGTGTTGGCATGCACAGGTGGGTGTACAGTGTGTTGGCAAGCGCAGATCGGGGGCAGTTGTATGGAATGCGCAGGTGGGTGTGTGGTGCGATGACATGTGCAGGTAGGTGTGCAGTGCAATGGCATGTGCAGGTCCCTCTGCAATGTGTTGGCAGATGCAGGTCAGTGTGCAGTTCAGTCCGTTGGCATGCGCAGGTTGATGTGAAGTGCGCTGGCATGCGTAGGTGGGTGTGCAGTGCACTTTTATGCGCAGGTGTGTGCAGTATGTTGCCATATGCAGGTGGGTGTGCAGTTCATTGGCAAGCACAGGTGAGTGTGAAGAGAGCTGGCATTTGCAGGTCAGTGTGCAGTGTGTTGGCATGTGCAGATCGGTGTACAGAGCTTTGGCAAGTGCAGGTGAGTGTGCAGTGCGTTTGCATGTGCGGGTAGGTGTGCAGTGCGTTGACATGCACAGGTGGGTGTGCAGTGTGTTGGCATGCGCAGGTGGGGGTGCAGTGTGATGGCATGCGCAGGTGGGTGTGCGGTGCAATGACATGTGCAGGTAGGTGTGCAGTGCGGGTGCATGTGCAGGTCAGTGTGCAGTGCGTTGGCAGACACAGGTCAGTGTGCAGTGCAGTCCATTGGCATGCGCAGGTTGATGTAAAGTGCGCTGGCATGCATAGGTTGGTGTGCAGTACACTGACATACACAGGTGTGTGCAGTGTGTTGCCATATGCAGGTGGGTGTGCAGTGCATTGGCAAGCACAGGTGAGTGTGGGGAGCGCTGGCATGGGAAGATGAGTGTGCAGTGTGTTGGCATGTGCAGGTGAGTGTGCAGTGCGTTGGCATGCACAGGTGGGTATGCAGTGTGTTGGCATGCGAAGGTCGGGGTGCAGTGTGATGGCATGCGCAGGTGGGTGTGCGGTGCAATGACATGTGCAGGTAGGTGTGCAGTGCGATGGCAGTGCAGGTCCGTGTGCAATGCGTTGGCAGACGCAGGTCAGTGTGCAGTGCATTCCGTTGGCATGCCCAGGTTGATGTAAAGTGCGATGGCTTCCGTAGGTGGGTGTGCAGTGCACTGACATGCACAGGTGTGTGCAGTGTGTTGCCATATGCAGGTGGGTGTGCAGTGTATTGTCAAGCACAGGTAAGTGTGCAGAGCGCTGGCATGCGCAGGTGAGTGTGCAGTCTGTTGGCATGTGCAGATTGGTGTACAGGTCTTTGGCATGCGCAGGTGAGTGTGCAGTGCATTTGCATGTGCAGGTGGGTGTACAGTTCGCTGGTATGCACAGGTGATTTGTAGGCGAGTGTGCAGTGCGTTGACTTGCGCATATGGGTGTGCAGTGCATAGCATGTGAAGGTCGGTGTGCAGGGTCTGGAGTGGAGCATAGCACTGAGCTGGCTCTAATTAAATTCACAGAGGAAGTGAGGGAGGCCATGGATTGTGGAGGCAAAGCCATTCTCCCTGCCATTCGGGGAGCCACAGGGCTCGTCTCTCAGCCCGACGCTCTTTAATGTGTATCTGGCAACTCTGGTAGGCCTCTTAAGATCCTTTGGCTTCCAACTCACCTCTTATGCGGACGACACCCAAATAGTGTTGTCACTCAGGGACGGGAAGAGAAGGAAACAGGGGCAGGATTTCACGATTGCAAGAAAGCCATCTCAGGGTGGATGTCCTCTAACTGCCTGAAACTAAACTCAAGCAAAACAGAGGCCATCATGTTTGGGAACAACCCACACATATGGACGCCAGACTGGTGGCCAGAAGATCTGGGTATCTGCCCTGCACCAACCAGGAAAGCAGAAAATCTGGGGGTGATAGTGGACAATAAGCTTACTTTTGGTGACCACATAAGCACGGTGGTCTCGGCTTGTTTCTTGGCACTCAGAATTATAAGAAAAATAAAGTTTTTTCTTTCTGAAGGCAGTCTTAGGACAGTGGTCACGGCACTTCATTACGTCACGGCTAGACTATTGCAACAGTCTATATTTGAATACCCCAAAACAACACATTAACAGGCTTCAAATCGTGCAGAAAGCAGCGGCCAGACTGCTGACAGGGATACCGAAATTTGTTTCGGTCAAGAAAGAATTAAAACAATTTCACTGGCTCCCCGTAAAACAAAGGGTGCATTTTAAAGCTTTTTGCACTGTTTTTAAGGCCCTCAAGGGAGTAGGCCCGACCACTTGAGGCAAACATTTCAGTGGTATGTCCCTAGAAGGACCCTTCGCTCCACAGGAGCAAAACAAGTCCTAGTTCCTCCGGTCAAAAAAGTCAGTTGGGGAGGAAGGAGTTTTATCACCTGCGCCTCGAAGGCCTGGAACAATCTTCCATTCCACCTGAGTGTTAGAAAAGGTAGACGGACCGGGAGGGCCGGCCGGGGTCAGGGGGAGAGGTCTCCGGGGAGAGCCGTCTCCAGCGATCGTACAGACAAGTAACTTCCCCCCCCACAGACAGAAATCACACACGGATAAGGTTCAGTGTTCTTTATAGGTACTTAGTTATGATACGGTAGAAGGGTACAAGGAGGTCTGGACGCAGGGGTCCCCTCGATTAGAGTCTCGTAAGGTGGGGAAGGGGGTAGCGGGTCAGTCTATTTACCAATCAGGTAGTTCGGATGAGATGATGATGAGCTCACAATCCTCGAGCTTGGTGTTTAGGTGGTACGGTCCGCGGCAGCGCCAGCAGGTCCCGGTAAGGATGGTTGATACAACGGGCCGCGGCAGCGCCAGCAGGTCCCCGGAAGATGTACGGTCCGCGGCAGCGCCAGCAGGTCCCGGTGAGGATGGTCGTTACAACGGGCCGCGGCAGCGCCAGCAGGTCCCAGGCAGATGGTCGTTACAACGGGCCGCGGCAGCGCCAGCAGGCAGGACGATGGTTCACAAGAGCGGGCTACGGCAGCGCCAGTAGACCGTCAGGGTTGAGTTCACTCGGTGTCTCTCGACTCCAGGATACAACTGCCTTCCTGCTCCGGAGCTGTCTTAGTTATAGGGCTGGTGCCCTTTGATGTCCGGACCCTCGCACTTGGAGGTCGGAGGGTCCGGGATGAAGGTGTCCAGACACCCAGCAGGGGGTGGAGCCAGCGCCTGGGGGCTGCTGGGGGCGATCGGCACCTGGCGGGGGAAGAGCTCTTGACGCTTCGTTCTCCCATTGACCTGCCAAGTGGTCCGCTCACCTCCTGGGTGGATGGTGGTGCCGGGATGTCGGGGCCGGCCAGGCCCGGGGTTAGGGTCGAGGTGAGGCCACGCGGCCGCGTGGTGCAGGGCCCAAGATGGCGGCTTGACCCGGCCGGGGAAGCCGGTGGGGCTGGACCCCGTGATGAGTAGGGGTCCGAGGGCAGAGGGTCCGTCGGGAGACGGAGTACAGGGGCTTGTCACGGGGGTATGCCTGGTGGGCCGGAGCTCGGGCCCTGTCGTGCGGGGGGGGAGCAAGCCCTCTGTGTGGCCTGTCCAACATGCGTCCCCCCCAGCTGAAGGCGGGGAGAGTCACCCATCTCCTTGGGGACTCTCTTCGTCGAGGCGGAAAAAGCGGGACAGGCCATCCGCGTTGGCGTGGTCTTGGCCTGGCCGGTGCTCCACAGTGAAGTCCATTCCCTGCAGGGAAATGGACCAGCGCAAGAGTTTTGGGTTCTCCCCCCGCATCTGCATCAGCCATTGCAGGGGTCGATGGTCGGTTTGTACCCGGAAGTGGGTACCGAAGAGATAGGGTCGGAGCTTTTTGAGGGCCCACACTACTGCAAATGCCTCCCTCTCGATTGTGCTCCAACGCTGTTCTCGGGCCAGGAGACGTCGACTGATGAAGGCCACCGGCTGGTCATGACCTTCGGAGTTCAGCTGGGAGAGGACGGCCCCGATGCCGTGGTCGGAGGCGTCGGTCTGCACTACAAATTCCCGACTGTAATCGGGGGCCTGGAGCACCGGGGCGGTGCACAGGGCGGCCTTCAGCTCCTCGAAGGCCGCTTGACAATCAGGAGTCCAGTGGACCCGCTTTGGTTGATTCTTGGATGTGAGTCCCGTGAGGGGCCCCACGATGCTGCCGTAGTCCTTCACGAACCGCCGGTAGTAGCCGGTGAGCCCCAAGAAGGCTCGGACCTCGGTCTGGGTGACGGGGGGCTGCCAGGACTGGATGGCAGCAATCTTAAGTTGTAGTGGGGCCACCAGCCCGCTTCCCACTTGGTGCCCAAGGTAGGTCACAGACCCTTGGCCAATTTGGCACTTGCCGGCTTTAATGGTGAGGCCGGCCCGCTGGAGGGCTTGGAGGACCTCTTGGAGGTGACGGAGGTGGTCGGACCAGTGGCGGCTGTATACAGCGATATCGTCCAGGTAGGCAGCGCTGAATTCTTCGAGCCCTGCCAAGACCTGGTTCACAAGACGTTGGAATGTGGCGGGGGCATTCTTCATGCCAAAGGGCATGACCTTAAATTGATAGTGGCCATCGGGGGTGGAGAAGGCTGACCGTTCCTGAGCCCTGGGTGTGAGGCCGATCTGCCAGTAGCCCGCCGTTAGGTCGAAGATACTAAGGTAGCGGGCGGCCCCCAGCCGGTCGATCAGCTCGTCTGCTCGGGGGATGGGATGAGCGTCGGTCCGGGTGACAGCGTTCAAGCCCCGGTAGTCGACGCAGAATCTCAGTTCAGGGGCGGTGCCGGGGGCAGCGGCCTTGGGAACTAATACAACCGGACTGGCCCAGGGACTGTCCGAGGGCTCGATGACCCCGATCGTGAGCATCTTGGCCACTTCCTCCTGTATGCAGGCCCGTACCCGATCTGGTACGCGGTAGGCCCGGTGCCGGACAGGGGGACTGTCCCCGGTGTCTACGTCGTGCAAACACCAAGGGGTGACCCCGGGGGTGAGGGAGAACAGGGCAGCGAACTGCAGCAGGAGGTCCCGGCAGTCCTGGCGTTGCTCCGAAGTGAGGGCGTCGGAGAGCCGGACCCCATCCACGGAGCCGTCCTTCTCCTGAGTCTTTAAGAGGTCCGGGAGGGGCTCGGAGTCTTCTTCTGTACCACTGTCGGTCGCCATCAGGAGGCTTAGTTCGGAGCGCACAAAGTGTGGTTTGAGCCGGTTGGTGTGGAGGACCCGCAGGGGGTTCCGGGTGGACCCCATGTCGATGAGGTAAGTGACGGGGCTTTTACGCTCGACCACTTTGAAGGGCCCCGCCCACTTGTCTTGCAGGGCACATGGTTCGGTGGGGGACATCACCCATACTTGCTGCCCAGGCTCGAATTCAACGGAGGAGGCATTGTGATCATACCACCTCTTCATGTCCTCCTGACTGGCCTCGAGGTTCGCCTTGGCCATCTCCCTGAAGCGCCGGGTCTGGTTTCGTAGGGCCAGGATGTATTTGAAGACGTCGGGAGGGGTCGTTAAGGGGGCCATCTCCCAACCTTCCTTGACTAGGCTGAGGGGCCCTCGCACAGGGTGCCCGTACAAGAGTTCGAAAGGGCTAAAGCCGAGGGACTTCTGGGGGACTTCTCGGTAGGCGAAGAGGAGGCACGGGAGCAGCACATCCCACTGGCGACGGAGAGGCTCTTCCAATCCCCCAATCATCCCCTTGAGAGTGCGGTTAAAACGCTCCACTAGTCCGTTCCCTTGGGGGTGATAGGGGGTCGTGAATCTGTAGGTGACCCCGCATTGTTGCCAGAGGGACTTCATGTATTTAGATATGAAATTCGTACCTCGGTCGCTGACGACTTCTCGGGGGAAGCCTACCCTGGAGAAGATCCCCATCAGGGCCCGGCCAACCACCGGAGCTGTCACTGTCCGTAGGGGCACCGCCTCGGGGTAGCGGGTGGCATGGTCCACTAGTACCAAGATGAACCTGTGTCCTTGTGCCGTGCGGGGGTCCAGAGGCCCCACAATGTCTATCCCCACCCTCTCGAACGGGGTGGTGACCACAGGGAAGGGTTGCAGAGGGGCCTTTAGCTTCCGACCACTCTTCCCGCTGGCTTGGCACGTGGGGCAAGATCGGCAGTGGTTCAGGACGTCATTCCTCATCTTTGGCCAGAAAAAGTGGGTCACCAGGCGACTGTATGTTTTGTCCTGGCCCAGGTGTCCAGCCAGGGGGACATCGTGGGCCAGGTTGAGCAGAAAGTCTCGGAAGCGGAGCGGTACCACCAGAACTCGACCGGCCCCCAGCTCGGCGATTCTTTGCTCGCTGTAGAGCAGGTCGTTGTCCCAGTAGACCCAGTGGGTTCCGGTGGTGTCCCCTGCGTTTTGGGTATCGGCTTGTTGGCGGAGTCCCTCGAGGGAGGGACAGGTCTTTTGTTCCTGGCGGAACTGTTCTTGGGTGGGCCCCCCCTCTTGACGCCACTGAGCCAGATCCGGAAGGTCCTGGTGTTGTGCGTCTGCTTCGATAGTCGGGTCCGGGAGGTCGGACTCGCCGTTGTCCTCGACGGGGGCAACCGGGGGCGGAGGTGCTGGCCATTCGGTTTCTTCTGATCGGGGGGTGGCCCGGGCGGCCATGGATCGGGTGGTTATGCAGGCCCAGTCCGGGAGGCCCAGCATCCCCAGGTGCTCTTTTCTCTCGACGGTGGCCCACGGGGAACTCTCGAGGTCATTCCCCAGGAGGCAGTCCACGGGGGCATCGTCCCGGACCGTCACCTTCAGTAGGCCGGAGACCCCTCCCCATTCAAACGGGACGCAGGCCATCTTACACATACTCTCAGAGTTATCTGCCGAGCGGACGGGGCAGAGAATGTTCGGCAGGATCTGCTCGGGCTTCACCAGATGACAGCGGACGGCCGTCACGCTGGCGCCGGTGTCACGCAAGGCCTCGGCTCTCTGTCCATTAATGGTCACCCACTGACCGTATTTTCTGGTGTTGGCGGGTAGGGGAGCCCGCGGAACCATGTCTCTTCCCCCTAGGCATGCCAGGACCATGGCGGCCGGTTCCCACCCTTGCTGGGCCGGCTCGTACTCTTCGGGTCCCTCCGATGATGGCTCTTCCCCTAGGGCAGCGGCCGCTACCTGGCGGGGCTTGGGTGTCTGATTTAGCGGGCAGTTCGGGTCATTGGCGTAGTGGCCTAGTCGCTGGCACCGGTGGCACGTGACGTTGGCTCGGTACCCAGGCCGCAACGGGGGGTTGCCCCGGCCGGCCGGAGGCGGGGTGCTGGCCACGGGTGTTGTTGGTAAGGCGTCTCTCCCTCGCCCCTGGCCCCCTCCTCCTCCCCGAGGACGGTGCTGGCCTTGGTTGCCTCTGTTCTGGTCGTGGGGCCCTCTCCGGCCCACTCGGGTGCTTTCCCACCGGTCAGCTTCGGCGGCGAGCTGCCGGGGGTCGGTCAGCTTACTGTCGAGTAGGTGCTGTCGGAGCTCGACGAAACAGTTGTTTGACAGGTGCTCCCATACCATAAGGTTGAAGAGTTGTTCGTAAGTGGTGACCTGACTTCCCTTGATCCACCCTTCGAATGCCCGGCTGAAATAGTTCACGTATTCTACCCAAGTTGTACCTGGGATCCTGGTGCAATCTCTGAACCTCTGGCGGTACATCTCGGGCGTGAGGCCGTAGCGGGTGAGGAGGGCAGCCTTCATGTGGTCGTAGGACGACATTTGGTGATCGGGGAGCTGCAGCAGGGCATCGCGACCCTCGTTGATAAATCTCCCCCAAAGTCCGGCTCCCCAATCACTCCGGTCGATTCGGTGGGAGGTCATTGCGATCTCATAGGCTTTAAACCACTGTTGTATGTCGTCTTCTCGGACATATTCGCGGACAACATCCTTGGGGATGTGAACTTTTTTCTCACTTGGCCCCGGGGTGTGTGGTCGCTCAGGCACCCCCAGTTCCTTATTCTGTTTGCGCAGTTCTATTTCCGCTAGTCGGCGCTCGTGCTCGAGCGTTATTTTTTTCTCTTCCAGCTCTCTCTGTCTCTGCTTTTCTTCTCGTTCCTCTCGAAGCCGCATATGCTCGAGGTTAAGTTTCTGTTCAGCTAACTTGAGTTCCCCATCCATCTTGAGTCGTGCCATCTCCAACTCGTGTAATCTGACTCTGTCTCTTTCTCGGATCTCCTCTTGCGGAAGGCCCGTTCCCCGCTCCTCGGGAGCCGTGGCGTTCCCCTCTGGTGTGATGCTGGTTTGGTCGGAGGGTCCTGTGACCCCCGTTTCTGTCCATGACTCCAGAGCGCGCTTTAGATCATCCTTGGTACTCAGGCCGGTGGTAGCAATGCCAAGTTCTATGCAAAATTGTCTCAGTTCGCGGTGGTTGTATTCTTCTAATTTCTCCATTTGGAATTTCTCGGTGGAGCTGCTATCTTTGGTCGACATCGTGTTTTTGTCGTGGGGTGAGCTACTCTCTGTACGATTACGCGTTGATTCGGATCGCGCCGCTGGCCACCAATGTTAGAAAAGGTAGACGGACCGGGAGGGCCGGCCGGGGTCAGGGGGAGAGGTCTCCGGGGAGAGCCGTCTCCAGCGATCGTACAGACAAGTAACTTCCCCCCCCACAGACAGAAATCACACACGGATAAGGTTCAGTGTTCTTTATAGGTACTTAGTTATGATACGGTAGAAGGGTACAAGGAGGTCTGGACGCAGGGGTCCCCTCGATTAGAGTCTCGTAAGGTGGGGAAGGGGGTAGCGGGTCAGTCTATTTACCAATCAGGTAGTTCGGATGAGATGATGATGAGCTCACAATCCTCGAGCTTGGTGTTTAGGTGGTACGGTCCGCGGCAGCGCCAGCAGGTCCCGGTAAGGATGGTTGATACAACGGGCCGCGGCAGCGCCAGCAGGTCCCCGGAAGATGTACGGTCCGCGGCAGCGCCAGCAGGTCCCGGTGAGGATGGTCGTTACAACGGGCCGCGGCAGCGCCAGCAGGTCCCAGGCAGATGGTCGTTACAACGGGCCGCGGCAGCGCCAGCAGGCAGGACGATGGTTCACAAGAGCGGGCTACGGCAGCGCCAGTAGACCGTCAGGGTTGAGTTCACTCGGTGTCTCTCGACTCCAGGATACAACTGCCTTCCTGCTCCGGAGCTGTCTTAGTTATAGGGCTGGTGCCCTTTGATGTCCGGACCCTCGCACTTGGAGGTCGGAGGGTCCGGGATGAAGGTGTCCAGACACCCAGCAGGGGGTGGAGCCAGCGCCTGGGGGCTGCTGGGGGCGATCGGCACCTGGCGGGGGAAGAGCTCTTGACGCTTCGTTCTCCCATTGACCTGCCAAGTGGTCCGCTCACCTCCTGGGTGGATGGTGGTGCCGGGATGTCGGGGCCGGCCAGGCCCGGGGTTAGGGTCGAGGTGAGGCCACGCGGCCGCGTGGTGCAGGGCCCAAGATGGCGGCTTGACCCGGCCGGGGAAGCCGGTGGGGCTGGACCCCGTGATGAGTAGGGGTCCGAGGGCAGAGGGTCCGTCGGGAGACGGAGTACAGGGGCTTGTCACGGGGGTATGCCTGGTGGGCCGGAGCTCGGGCCCTGTCGTGCGGGGGGGGAGCAAGCCCTCTGTGTGGCCTGTCCAACACTGAGGAACTCAGTAGATCTCCTCTCCTTCAGAAAGGGGCTGAAAACATGGCTTTTTACCCTGTAGCACCCTCTAACTATGATAGCCAGCAGTCAGTGCTCAGCGCCAGGAACCGTGCACTTAAAAAGTTTCATTAACATAACAGTGCGCTGGTATGCATAGGTCACTGTGCAGTGTGATGGTCTTGCCAGGTCAGTGTGTAGTGCATTAGCATGCGCAGGTCCGTGTGCAGTGCGCTGCATGCACAGGTGATGTGCAGGTGAGTGTGCAGTGTGCTGGCTCACGCAGGTGAGAGTGCAGTGTGTTGGTATGCGCAGGTGAGTGTGCAGTGCGTTGATATGCTCAGTAGAGTGTGCAGTGCATTGGTATGCACAGGTGAGCATGCAGTGCATTGGCATACACTGGTGGGTGTGCAGTGCACTGGCATTTGCAAGTGAGTGTGCTGCGTGCTGCATGCGCAAGTGATGCCCAGGTGGGTGTGCAGTGCGTTGGTTTATGCAGGTGAGTGTGCAGTGCACTGGCATGCACAGCTGGGTGTGCAGTGTGCTGCATGTGCAGTTGAGTGTGCAGTGCGTTAATATGCACAGATGAGTGTGCTGTGCGTTGTTATGCACAGGTGAGCGTGCAGTGCATTGGCATACACTGGTGGGTGTGCAGTGCACTGGCATTTGCAGGTGAGTGTGCTGCGTGCTGCATGCACATGTAATGCCCGTGTGGGTCTGCAGTGCGTTGGCTTACGCAGGTGAGGGTGCAGTGCGCTGGCATGCACAGCTGGGTGTGCAGTGCGCTGGCATGTGCAGGTCGGTGTGCAGTGCGCCAGTATGCGTAGGTCACTGTGCAGTGGCATGCGCAGGAGAGGCAGTGTGGCACTGACAGGAAGCTTCCACGGCAAGAGCACTGGGCGCATTCCTCACGCGTGGAAAGCGTGAGGTAGGCTGAAGGGCTGTCACCTCTACAACACATTCCTCACGCGTGGAAGGCGTGTGGTGGGCTGAAGGTCTGTTAGCTCCAGCACATATCTCACGCGTGGAAGGCGTAAGGTGGGCGGAGGGTATAGCTCCGGCACATACCTCACGCGTGGAAAGCATGAGGTGGGCGAGGGTCCGTCAGCTTTGGTACATACGATACCTCACACGTGGAAGGTGTGAGGTGGGAAGAGGGTCCGTCAGCTCCGGCACATACCTCTTACATGGAAAGCATGAGGTGTGTGGAGGGTCCGTTAGCTCCGGTACATACCTCACGCTTGGAAACCGTGAGGTACATAGCTACATGTCCCTTAGCACCGGCACATATCTCACGCGTGGAAGGTGTGAGGTGGGCAGAGGGTCCGTCAGCTCTGGCACATACCTCACACGTGGAAACCGTGAGCTAGGCGGAGGGTCCTTCAGATCCAGCACATACCTCACGCGTGGAAGGCATGAGGTGGGCGGAGGGTCCGTTAGCTCCGGCACATACGATACCTCACGCGTGGAAGGTGTGAGGTGGGCAGAGGGTCCGTCAGCTCCGGCACATACCTCACGCGTGGAAACCATGAGGTAGGCGGAGGATTCCTTAGCTCCGGCACATATCTCACACGTGGAAGGTGTGAGGTAGGCGGAGGGTCTGTCAGCTCCGGCACATACCTCACGCGTGGAAACCATCCATGAAGTAGGCGGAGGGTTCCTTAGCTCCGGCACATATCTCACGCGTGCAAGGTGTGAGGTAGGCGGAGGGTCTGTCAGCTCCGGCACATACCTCACGTGTCGAAGGCGTGAGGTAAGTGGAAAGTCCTTCAGCACCACCAGGGGCGCGGCCCAGAGACCGAGCCCCTCAATGAAGGAATCCGCGCGATCTGTGATGAAGTGAAAAGGTGGGTGTGGGTGGGGGAGGGGGGGGGGGGGAAAGCGGGGTTACATTCCTTGGCACATCGAGACCGGGGGTGTGGGGCACTGCAGAGCGTCTCTCCTCCTGCTGGAATGTGCTGCGAGAATAGAAATGTGGGACCGGTTAGACAGCAGCACGGAATGTGACCACAGAGAGCAAAGGGCAGCAGAGACCGCTCAGAGGAGCCCCTGGAACCGAGGCCGCCCGGGAGGGGGCGCTGCTGGCCTGACTGTGCTCTAGGAGAGGGGAGCGCCACCCACCGTTCACATGGAGCAGGATGCACCAGAGGGTAGGGGTTTAAGTGGGCCGGGTCCTCCCGGGTCTCAGACCCAGGAGTAATTAAAATGGACACGAAACGGGTCCCTATCAAGCCCTGTCCTTAACTTGACTGACACTCACCGATTTTGTTCCTCTTTATATTTGACATGTTACACTTAATCTCGCCTTCCATAAGTATTAGCTATTTCAGGACGGTGGGAGACTCCATTTTTTTCGTGTACCATGTTAGCCTTCTTTAGTGCATACTTGGAACTGAGTGGCCTCCAAGGCGCAGATTAATTCAAATTTGAGCAGAAACGCGCCATATCTGTGCACATGTGGCAACCTAGCGGCAAGGATGCCTGTGTTACGAGCAGGATTGTTTTTGTGCAGGAAGGGTCACTTTCCTGCACAAAAACAATGCTGAAAGAAATGTTCCTCTCTGTATGTGTGCTGCGGAATGCACCATGCACAGGGGGCGGCTCCTCCGCTAAGGCGGGGGAGCGTCGCCCCACTGCTCTTTGAGCAGGAAAAATAAAATGATAATAACAAACGGGGAAAATTATCAAGACAGGCGATGCGATAAAATTGTCGCCGCTTTAGCAGCACAAAACTGCCGCTAAAACGGCGGTAATGGGCTTGATAATATGCTCTATGGAATTCCAATTGAAGCCCAGGCTAGATGTGAAGGACGTCTAACATGGGCTTCAATTGGAATTCCATAGAGCATTTTATCAAGCCCATTATCGCCGTTTTAGCGGCAGTTTTCTGCCGCTAAAGCGGAGATAATTTTATCGCCATTTCTTGATAATATGCCCCATAGTTCTTATCATTTTATTTTAGGGTTAGGGCGTGGCGGGGCTAGGGTTACAGGGGGAGGAGTGGTTTGCACACTCCAAGTGTGCATGACTGCTTGGCCGGCCGTCTTGGTAACCAGTCCTGCGCCCTTTGCATGTTCCCCACCATCCTGCATTACACAGCCTGGTGAGGGACATGCCCAGGCCCCCAGTTCCCATCTGAGCGCTGATCCACGGTGGTCAGACCAATCACAACGCTGCATTTCAGCGTTGTGATTGGCTCTGCGGAGCCTGAGTGCTTCCTTGTTCCATTTCTGGACTCGCAAACAAGTAGAAATAAAGGTATTTCCCCCCATTACTCATTACGCCGAGCTTGGGGAGGCGCACTATTTTTGTGCAATCCCAGGTTTACAGACCCTTGTAAATCCATGGGTGGACGCGTTCGAACTTCCACCCTCCAAAAATGGAACGCCCTCCTTCCGCAAGGTAACACAAGGTAGCGGAATGCACTGCCTTGCATTACTTTGAATTTACTAAAACATGCAGCGCTACGCAAGACAACACCCCTACGTGTACGCCTCTTCAGGGGGACCCCAAGAACGGGTCGGGTCGGGTCACAGGAGGTCCTGAACAGGCTCAAGTAGGCCAGTGGGCATGGTCGAAAAAAATGACCATTCCATTTGGTCATTCCACCAGTGGAGCTTGAACTGTTTTCAGGGCGGAGCGCTGCCAATAATGTTACATCACTGAAGTCACAGGGATTGTGAAAAATCCAAGCGTCACACAGAGAACAAGTGCAGCCAATGAGCTTCGCCGGGTCCGCGGGAGAGCGTAAGGGTGTGGTTGGAGCCAATGGTGAATTTTAGAGCACACTGTCACAAATATATTACTAAAGCATGGCGTGGGAGCACATTTCCATTTACAAAAAGAACGTTTTCCATTGACATGCAGTTTTACTGATAAAACTGTATCACACACTCGAACGATGTGTGGAAATCGAGTTTCAACAAATATTTATCATTTGCGCATCAACAACTTGGGCCTCGTTTATGAAAAGTGTTGCATCGCTGCAGGAAAACAGCGAAGCAGCACTTTTCATAGCGCCATCCTTGCGACACCGTGGATGCGCAGTATTTACTGCGCAGCAATCCATGTTGCAAGGATTTACAGATACGTCAGCATTCCTGATGTATCTGTTCTGGCAAAATTGGCGCATTGCCGGAGTGTGTCTGAAAACATACGCAACTCCAGCAATGTGTCTTTTCACATGGGACAAGCCCCATGAGAAAAGCCCTGCGTCACTCCTTATGCCTGCTTCGAGCCCATCTCTCTGGTGGGGGATGGGCTCTCATTGGGTCACACATGTTCTCTGTAGTGATGGATGGTTTCTCATTTAGGCCTGCCCTTTGTGGTAGGTGATTTCTGGTGTGCTGGTTCACTGTGTTAGTCTCCAGTGTAGGAACATTCTCTAGGACGGTCTCTTGTGTGGGCATATTCTTTGCTGCAGTGGCTGGTCTCTGGAGTGTGCAGTTTTCTGTTGTGGTCTCTGTTATGGGCAGGTTCTGTGTGGTCAATGTTCTCTGTTATTTGAACTGGTAAATGGTCTCTGTGGAGTAGGTATGTTCCTTAATGTGGATGGTCTCTGCGGTGTGTTCAGTTTGTCTATGATGGTGGATGATCTCAGGTGTAGACAGGTTATACGGGGTGGTCAGTATTCTCGAATATAGACAAGTGGTTTGTGGTGGTGGGTGGTCACTGGTGTCTACAGGTGCACTGTCATAATCAATGGTGCCTGTAACACGATTTCTTTTTGTCATGGTAAATTGTGTCTCTGGTGTGTGCACTCTCTCTCTGTTAGATGGCCTCTCTGGTGTGTTACGGTTTTCTGTGCTGGAGGAAAGTCTCAGATATGGACATTTTCTTCATAGTGACAGGAGATTTATGCACTATGGCCAGGTTCTATTTTGTGGTGGATGGTCTATTTGGTGTGAGGTTGTCTCTATGGTGGTAGATGATTTCGTTGGCATCGGAGTGCTCTTTGTGGTTGTGGATGGTGTCTGGTGTGGGCTTGTTTTCCGTGGGATAGGATGGTCTCTGTGACCTAGATAGTTCCTCTGTGGTGATTAATGATCTCTGGTGTGGGCAGGTTCGTTGGATTCCTAGGCAGTCTCTAGTATGGGCATTTTTCTGTAGTGGTGTGTGATTGTTGGTTTGATATTTACCTGTGTGCTATGGATGGTCTCTGGTATGGGCAGTGTGTTCGTGTTGGTGAGCAATCTCTGCTGCGATCAGGTTCTTGAGGGTGGCGGCGATGTCTTCTGTTGTCTACAGATTCTCTGTAGTGTGTGTGGTGTGTGATGTGGGCAGGTACTTTGAGGTGAGGTGCGGTCTATAGTGTGTGTAGAGGATTGTATCTTTGGTGTTATCATACTCAGAAAGGTGATATATGCAGTCACTGGTGCAGGCTGGTTCTCTCTATAGTGGATGGTTTCTAGGGTGGCATGGGTCTTTATAGTGCTGGCTGGTCTTTGTGGTGTAGTCAGGGTCTCTCTGTTGGTGCATAGGCTCTGTGGTGTGGGTAAGTTCTCTGTGATGGTGGATGATCACTGCCGCGTTGGTTGGTTCTCAGTGGTGAGCACAGGGTCTCTGTTGTGGTGGTTTTCCTTTGTGGTTCTGGTCTCTGGTGTGGGTAGGATCTCCAGGGTGATGCTGATGGAGGGTGCCTGGCGTGCGGTGATTCTGTTTGGTGATGGCTATGTCTGCAGTGTGAGTAGATGCTCTTTGGTGGTAATGGTTTCTGAAATAGAAAGGATCTTTATAGTGGGGGTTCGAGCTCTGTGGTGTAGTCAGGTTCTCTGCAGTGATGGGTGGTCTTTGTCCGTTCAGCTTATTTTTGGAGTTGTTTGGTGTCTGCAGTGTGGGGAGGTGCAATGTGGTGAGGAGGGGCTCTGATATGGACAGGTTCTTTCTTGTGGTTGCTGATTTCTGTATTTCAGGTAGGGCTGAGATTGGTGTTTGTCAGGTTCTCCATGGTAGTGGCTGTTCTCAATGGCGTATCCGGGCTCTCTACGATGATGAATGGTCTCTGGTGTGGACAGGTTGGGTGGAGCTGGCTAGTCCCTGCAGGTTGGTTCTCTAGGTTGAGGATATTATATGTGGTGTGGGCACATTCACATTGGTGATGAATGGTCGGGAAACAACCTTTACAACGCAGTCCTTACATCGGACTACCTTTACATAGCAGTCATTATATCGCAACATCCTTTACATCGCATGTCATTACAACGCAGCCATTACATTGCATGTCACTACAATGCATGTCATTACAACGCATGTCACTACAATGCAGGCAATACATCGCAAGTCATTACAACGCATACCATTACAATGCATAGTACCCTTACACTATCCATCACTTACCCTACTGTTGCACTCACTGGAGATAGAATAGTAATGTTTACCCCTACACTATCCAACACTTACCCTACTGTTGCACTCACTGGTGTTAGAAGAGTAATTTTTACCCCTACACTATCCAACACTTACCCTACTGTTGCACTCACTGGAGTTAATAGAGTAATTTTTACCCCTACACTATCCAACACTTACCGGACTGTTGCACTCACTGGAGTTAGAATAGTAATTATTACCCCTACACTATCCAACACTTACCTTAAATGCGATGTAATGATATGCATTATAATGGTATGCGTTGTAAAGGTATAATGCGAGGTAATGAAATGCGTTGTAAAGGTAGTTTCTGAAAATGCAATGTAATGGCATGCGGTGTAAAATAATGCATTGTAAAGGATGTTGCGATGTAAAAACTGCATTGTAAAGACATGCATTGTAAATGTATGCGTTGTAACATCATACCTTCGAATGGTCTCTGGTGTGGACAGGTTGTGTGGAGCTGGCTGGTCCCTGCCCTGCACCTGGTTCTGTGGTTGGGGATATTATCTGTGGTGTGGGCACATTCACTTTGTTGAAGGATGGTCTCTAGTGTGGACAGGTTGTGTGGAGCTGGCTCTACCCTGCAGGTTGGTTCGCTAGGTTGGGGATATTATCTGTGATGTGGGCACATTCACCTTGGTGAAGGATGGTCTCTAGTGTGGACAGGTTGTGTGGAGCTGGCTAGTCCCTGCAGGTTGATTCTCTAGGTTGGGGATATTATCTGTGGTGTGGGTACATTCACTTTGGTGTAGGATGGTCTCTAGTGTGCACAGGTTCTGTGGTGCTGGCTGGTCCCTGCCCTGCAGGTTGATTCTCTAGGTTAGGGATATTATCTGTGGTGTGGGCGCATTCACTTTGGTGAAGGATGGTCTCTAATGTGGACAGGTTGTGTGGTGCTGGCTAGTCCATGCAGGTTGGTTCTCTGGTTGGGTATATTATCTGGGGTGTGGGCACATTCACCTTGGTGAAGGATGGTCTCTAGTGTGGACAGGTCGTGTGGAGCTGGATAGTCCCTGCAGGTTGATTCTCTAGGTTGGGGATATTATCTGGGGTGTGGGCACATTCAGTTAGGTGAAGGATGGTCTCTAGTGTTCACAGGTTCTGTGGTGCTGGCTGGTCCCTGCCCTGCAGGTTGGTTCTCTGGTTGGGGATAGTATCTGTGGTGTTGGTACATTCACTTTGGCGAAGAATGGTCTCTAGTGTAGACAGGTTGTGTGGAGCTGGCTAGTCCCTGCAGGTTAGGTCTCTGGTTGGGGATATTATCTGTGGTGTGGGTACATTCACTTTGGTGAAGGATGGTCTCTAGTGTGGGCAGGTTGTGTGGAGCTGGCTCTACCCTGCAGATGGGTTCTCTAGGTTGGGGACATTATCTGTGGTGTGGGCACATTGACTTTAGTGGAGGATGGTCTCTGGTCTGGACAGGTTGTGTGAAGCTGGCTAGTCCCTGCAGGTTGGTTCTCTGGTTAGGGATAGTATCTGTGGTGTGGGTACATTAACTTTGGTGAAGGATGGTCTCTAGTGTGGACAGGTTGTGTGGAGCTGGCTAGTCCCTGCAGGTTGGTTCTCTGGTTGGGGATATTATCTGTGGCGTGGGCACATTCACTTTAGTGAAGGATGGTCTCTAGTGTGGACAGGTTGTGTAGAGCTGGCTGGTCCCTGGAGGTTGGTTCTCTGGTTGGGGATATTATCTGTGGTGTGGGCACATTCACTTTGGTGAAAGATGGTCTCTAGTGTGGACAGGTTCTGTGGAACTGGCTGGTCCCTGCCCTGCAGATTGGTTCGATAGGTTGGGGATATTATCTGTGGTGTGGGCACATTCACTTTATTGAAGGATGGTCTTTAGTGTGGACAGGTTGTGTGGAGCTGGATAGTCCCTGCAGGTTGGTTCTCTGGTTGGGGATATTATCTGTGGTGTGGGTACATTCACTTTGGTGAAGGATGGTCTCTAGTGTGGAAAGGTTGTGTGGAGCTGGCTAGTCCCTGCAGGTTGGTTCTCTGGTTGGGGATATTATCTGTGGTGTGGGTACATTCACTTTGGTGAAGGATGGTCTCTTGTGTGGACGGGTTGTGTGGAGCTGGCTCGACCCTGCAGGTTGGCTCTCTAGGTTGGGGATATTATCTGTGGTGTGGGCACATTCACTATGGTGAAGGATGGTCTCTAGTGTGGACAGGTTGTGTGGAGCTGGCTAGTTCCTGCAGGTTGGTTCTCTGGTTTGGGATATTATATGTGGTGTGGGTACATTCACTTTGGTGAAGGGTGGTCTCTAGTCTGGACAGGTTGTGTGGAGCTGGCTAGTCCCTGCCCTGCATGTTGGTTCTCTATGTTGGGGATATTATCTGTGGTGTGGGCACATTCACTATGGTGAAGGATGGTCTCTAGTGTGGACAGGTTGTGTGGAGCTGGCTAGACCCTGCAGGATGGTTCTCTGGTTTGGGATATTATATGTGGTGTGGGTACATTCACTTTGGTGAAGGGTGGTCTCTAGTGTGGACAGGTTGTGTGGAGCTGGCTAGTCCCTGCCCTGCAGGTTGGTTCTCTATGTTGGGGATATTATCTGTGGTGTGGGCACATTCCCTATGGTGAAGGATGGTCTCTAGTGTGGATAAGTTGTGTGGAGCTGGCTAGTCACTGCAGGTTGGTTCTCTGGTTGGGGATATTATCTGTGGTGTGGGAACATTCACTTTGGTGAAGGATGGTCTCTAGTGTGGACAGGTTCTGTGAAGCTGGCTACTCCCTGCAGGTTGGGTCTCTGGTTGGGGATATTATCTGTGGTGTGGGTACATTCACTTTGGTGAAGGATGGTCTCTAGTGTGGGCAGGTTCTGTGGAGCTTGCTCTACCCTGCAGGTGGGTTCTCTAGGTTGGGGATATTATCTGTGGTGTGGGCACATTCACTTTGGTGGAGGATGGTCTCTGGTGTGGACAGGTTGTGTGGAGGTGGCTAGTCCATGCAGGTTGGTACTTTGGTTAGGGATATTATCTGTGGTGTGGGTGCATTCTATTTGGTGAAGGATAGTCTCTAATGTGGACAGGTTCTCTGGTGTTGGCTAGTCCATGCAGGTTGGTTCTCTGGTTGGGTATATTATCTGTGGTGTGGGCACATTAACTTTGGTGAACGATGGTCTCTAGTGTGGACAGGTTGTGTGGAGCTGGCTAGTCCCTGCAGGTTGGTTCTCTGGTTGGGGATATTATCTTTGGTGTGGGCACATTCACTTTGGTGAAGGATGGTCTCTAGTGTGGACAGGTTCTGTGGTGCTGGCTTGTCCATGCATGTTGGTTCTCTGGTTGGGTATATTATCTGTGGTGTGGGCACATTCACTTTGGTGAAGGATAGTCTCTAGTGTGGACAGGTTGTGTGGAGCTGGCTAGTCCCTGCAGGTTGGTTCTCTGGTTGGGGATACTATCTGTGGTGTGGGTATATTGACTGTGGTGAAGGATGGTCTCTAGTGTGGACAGGTTCTGTGGAGCTGGCTGGTCCCTGCCCTGCAGGTTAGTTCTCTAGGTTGGGGATATTATCGTGGTGTGGGCACATTCACTTTGTTGAAGGATGGTCTCTAGTGTGGACAGGTTGTGTGGAGCTGGCTAGTACCTGCAGGTTGGTTCTCTGGTTGGGGATATTATCTGTTGAGTGGGTACATTCACTTTGGTGAAGGATGGTCTCTAGTGTGGACAGGTTGTGTGGAGCTGGTTAGTCCCTGTAGGTTGGTTCTCTCGTTGGGATATTATCTGTGGTGTGGGTACATTCACTTTGGTGAAGGATGATCTCTAGTGTGGCCAGGTTGTGTGGAGTTGGCTCTACCCTGCAGGTTGTTTCTCTAGGTTGGGGATATTATCTGTGGTGTGGGCACATTCACTTTGGTGAAGGATGGTCTCTAGTGTGGACAGGTTCTGTGGAGCTGGCTAGTCCCTGCAGGTTGGGTCTCTGGGTGGGGATATATTCTGTGGTGTGGGTACATTCACTTTAATGAAGGATGGTCTCTAGTGTGGGCAGGTTGTGTGGAGCTGGCTCTACCCTGCAGGTGGGTTCTCTAGGTGGGGATATTATCTGTGGTGTGGGCACATTCACCTTGGTGAAGGATGGTCTTTAGTGTGGACAGGTTGTGTGGAGTTGGCTAGTCCATGCAGGTTGGTTCTCTGGTTGGGGATATTATCTGTGGTGTGGGTACATTCACTTTGGTGAAGGATGGACTCTAGTGTGGGCAGGTTGTGTGGAGCTGGCTCTACCCTGCAGGTGGGTTCTCTAGGTGGGGATATTATCTGTGGTGTGGGCACATTCACTTTGGTGAAGGATGGTCTCTGGTGTGGACAGGTTGTGTGGAGTTGGCTAGTCCCTGCAGGTTGGTTCTCTGATTGGGGATATTATCTGTGGTGTGGGTATATTGACTGTGGTGAAGGATGGTCTCTAGTGTGGACAGGTTCTGTGGAGCTGGCTGGTCCCTGCCCTACAGGTTAGTTCGCTATGTTGGGGATATTATCTGTGGTGTGGGCACATTCACTGTGGTGAAGGATGGTCTCTAGTGTGGACAGGTTCTGTGGAGCTGGCTGGTCCCTGCCCTGCAGGTTAGTTCGCTAGGTTGGGGATATTATCTGTGGTGTGGGCACATTCACTTAGTTGAAGGAGGGTCTCTAGTGTGGACAGGTTGTGTGGAGCTGGCTAGTACCTGCAGGTTGGTTCTCTGGTTGGGGATATTATCTGTGACGTGGGTACATTCACTTTGGTGAAGGATGGTCTCTAGTGTGGACAGGTTGTGTGGAGCTGGTTAGTCGCTGTAGGTTGGTTCTCTCGTTGGGATATTATCTGTGGTGTGGGTACATTCACTTTGGTGAAGGATGATCTCTAGTGTGGCCAGGTTGTGTGGAGCTGGCTCTACCCTGCAGGTGGGTTCTCTAGGTGGGGATATTATCTGTGGAGTGGGCACATTCACTTTGGTGAAGGATGGTCTCTGGTGTGGACAGGTTGTGTGGAGTTGGCTAGTCCCTGCAGGTTGGTTCTCTGATTGGGGATATTATCTATGGTGTGGGTACTTTCACTTTGGTGAAGGATGGTCTCTAGTGTGGAGAGGTTCTCTGTGGAGCTGGCTAGTCCCTGCAGGTTGGGTCTCTGGTTGGGGATATTGTCTGTGGTGTGGGCACATTCACTTTGGTGAAGGATGGTCTCTAGTGTGGATAGGTTCTCTGTGGAGCTGGCTAGTCCCTGCAGGTTGGTTCACTGGTTGGGGATATTATCTGTGATGTGGGCGCATTCACCCTGGTGAAGGATGGTCTTTAGTGTGGACAGGTTGTGTGGAGCTTGCTAGTCCCTGCAGGTTGGTTCTCTGGTTGGGGATATTATCTGTGGTGTGGGCACATTCACCTTGGTGAAGGATGGTCTTTAGTGTGGACAGGTTGTGTGAAGCTTGCTAGTCCCTGCAGGTTGGTTTGCTAGGTTGGGGAAATTATCTGTGGTGTGGGCACATTCACTTTAGTGAAGGATGGTTTCTGGTGTGGAGAGGTTGTGTGAAGCTGGCTAGTCCCTGAAGGTTGGTTCTCTGGTTGGGTATATTATCTGGGGTGTGGGCACATTCCCTTTGGTGAAGGATGGTCTCTAGTGTGCACAGGTTCTGTGGTGCTGGCAGGTCCCTACCCTATAGGTTGGTTCTCTATGTTGGGCATTTTGTCTGTGGTGTGGGCACATTCACTTTGGTGAAGGATGGCCCGGAAGCAACGGTCAGGTTCTCTCGGGCGGTGATGGCCACTGTTGAGTGGGCAGGTTCTCTTTTGTAGTATAAGGCCTCTGAATAGGTGGGTGTGCTAGAGGGAAAACTTGTTTCCTTCCTCAGAACTATGGGCCTCATTTATGAAAAGTGACGCATCACTGTGTGAAAACAGTGATGCGTCACTTTTCACTGCGCCCTCCCTGCGACTCTAATGATGCGTCATATTTACAGAATGACGCATCATGTCGCAAAGAGTCACAGATACGTCAGTATTTCTGACGTATCTGTAGGTGCAAAAGTGACGCATTGCTGGAGTGTGTCACAAAAGTGACGCAACTCCAGCAATGTGTCCTTTTACATGGGGCAAGCCCCATGTGAAAGGGCCTGCGTCAGTCTTACGCCTGCTGTGAGGCAGGCACAAGATATTGACGCATTTGCACCCTAGAAGTGGCGCAGTGAAATCTCGTAGATTTCACTGCGTTACTTCTACGATGCTTACTTACGTGGGAACGCCCACCCTGCATACATTATGCCTGACGCAGGTATAATGTAGCGCAGGGGTTTACAAAGTGACGCATCTACCTAGATGTGTCACTTTGTAAATATGGTGCAACAAGGTCCAGTTTTTACGTCGCTGATGCGTCACAAAAAGTGACGCACCGGCGGCGCAAAAGTGACGCAAGGACTCATAAATGAGCCCCTATGTCTAGAAAAGGACCAGCAGCCCTGGCTCCGGGTTCTGCTTCACTGGGTGCTGCTGCTATTCTGCTAGTATAGCGTACAGTTTCTGCTGACCTGAGTCCACGGGGTGAGTCCTGCTGATGGTATTCTAACCCCCTCTGGAATGTCACACGGCGGTGAGAGACCTTTGGCACACTTGGCAGGCTAAAGACATGGCCGAGCTGCTTGGAGGCGTGCCAGCCCTTATGCACCTGTGAGAGACCACACCAGGACAGCGAGATCAGGGTATGTGCACCAAACATAGAGGGGGACTGTGTGCAGCACAGGACTGAGAGGAGGGCTTGTGGGAGAAGAGAGGGGGCTGGACACAGCACAGCAGGTGTGGTGGAGACAAGGGAGAGAGCTGTGTGCAGCACAAGACTGGGAGCAGGGCTAGTGGGAGACGAGAGAGGGCTGGACACAGCACATCAGATGTGGTGGAGACAAGGGAGGGGGACTGTGTGCAGCACAGGACTGGGAGCAGGGCTAGTGGGAGACGAGAGAGGGCTGGACACAGCACATCAGATGTGGTGGAGACAAGGGAGGGGGACTGTGTGCAGCACAGGACTGGGAGCAGGGCTAGTGGGAGACGAGAGAGGGCTGGACACAGCACATCAGGTGTGGTGGAGACAAGGGAGGGGGGCTGTGTGCAGCACAGGACTGGGAGCAGGGCTAGTGGGAGACGAGAGAGGGCTGGACACAGCACATCAGATGTGGTGGAGACAAGGGAGGGGGCTGTGTGCAGCACAGGACTGGGAGCAGGGCTAGTGGGAGACGAGAGAGGGCTGGACACAGCACATCAGATGTGGTGGAGACAAGGGAGGGGGCTGTGTGCAGCACAGGACTGGGAGCAGGGCTAGTGGGAGACGAGAGAGGGCTGGACACAGCACATCAGATGTGGTGGAGACAAGGGAGGGGGCTGTGTGCAGCACAGGACTGGGAGCAGGGCTAGTGGGAGACGAGAGAGGGCTGGACACAGCACATCAGGTGTGGTGGAGACAAGGGAGGGGGGCTCTGTGTAGCACAGGACTTGGAGCAGGGCTAGTGGGAGACGAGAGAGGGCTGGACACAGCACATCAGATGTGGTGGAGACAAGGGAGGGGGCTGTGTGCAGCACAGGACTGGGAGCAGGGCTAGTGGGAGACGAGAGAGGGCTGGACACAGCACATCAGGTGTGGTGGAGACAAGGGAGGGGGGCTGTGTGCAGCACAGGACTGGGAGCAGGGCTAGTGGGAGACGAGAGAGGGCTGGACACAGCACATCAGATGTGGTGGAGACAAGGGAGGGGGCTGTGTGCAGCACAGGACTGGGAGCAGGGCTAGTGGGAGAAGAGAGGGGGCGGAGCACATCAGGTGTGGTGGAGACAAGGGAGGGGGGCTGTGTGTAGCACAGGACTTGGAGCAGAGCTAGTGGGAGACGAGAGAGGGCTGGACACAGCACATCAGTTGTGGTGGAGACAAGGGAGGGGGGCTGTGTGTAGCACAGGACTGGGAGCAGGGCTAGTGGGAGACGAGAGAGGGCTGGACACAGCACATCAGATGTGGTGGAGACAAGGGAGGGGGCTGTGTGCAGCACAGGACTGGGAGCAGGGCTAGTGGGAGACGAGAGAGGGCTGGACACAGCACATCAGGTGTGGTGGAGACAAGGGAGGAGGGCTGTGTGTAGCACAGGACTTGGAGCAGGGCTAGTGGGAGAAGAGAGGGGGCGGAGCACATCAGGTGTGGTGGAGACAAGGGAGGGGGGCTGTGTGTAGCACAGGACTTGGAGCAGGGCTAGTGGGAGACGAGAGAGGGCTGGACACAGCACATCAGTTGTGGTGGAGACAAGGGAGGGGGGCTGTGTGTAGCACAGGACTTGGAGCAGGGCTAGTGGGAGACGAGAGAGGGCTGGACACAGCACATCAGTTGTGGTGGAGACAAGGGAGGGGGGCTGTGTGTAGCACAGGACTGGGAGCAGGGCTAGTGGGAGACGAGAGAGGGCTGGACACAGCACATCAGATGTGGTGGAAACAAGGGAGGGGGGCTGTGTGTAGCACAGAACTGGGAGTAGGGCTAGTGGGAGAAGAGAGGGGGCTGAGCACATCAGGTGTGGTGGAGACAAGGGAGGGGGGCTGTGTGTAGCACAGGACTGGGAGAAGGGCTAGTGGGAGACGAGAGAGGGCTGGACACAGCACATCAGATGTGGTGGAGACAAGGGAGGGAGCTGTGTGCAGCACAGGACTGGGAGCAGGGCTAGTGGGAGACGAGAGAGGGCTGGACACAGCACATCAGGTGTGGTGGAGACAAGGGAGGGGGGCTGTATGTAGCACAGGACTGGGAGCAGGGCTAGTGGGAGAAGAGAGAGGGCTGGACACAGCACATCAGGTGTGGTGGAGACAAGGGAGGGGGACTGTGTGCAGCACAGGACTGGGAGCAGGGCTAGTGGGAGAAGCGAGGGGGCTGGACACAGCACAGCAGATGTGGTGGAGACAAGGGAGGGGACTGTGTGCAGCACACATCTGGGAGCAGGGTTTGTGGGAGAAGAGAGGGGGCTGGACATGGGACAAGGGAGGGGGGCTGTGTACAGCACAGGTCTGGGAGCAGGGCTTGTGGGAGAAGAGAGGGGGCAGACACAGCACATCAGGTGTGGTGTAGACAAGGCAGGGGTTGTGTGCAGCACAGTACCGGGAGCAGGGCATGTGGGAGAAGAGAGGGGGATGGACCAGTACATCAGGTGTGGTAGAGACAAGGGAGGGGTCTGTGTGCAGCACAGGACTGGGAGCAGGGTTTGTGGGAGAAGAGAGGGGGCTGGACAAAGCTCAGCAGGTGTACTGGAGAGACAAGGGAGGGGTCTGCGTGCAGCACAGGACTGGGAGCATGGCTTGTGGGAGAAGAGAGGGGGCAGACACAGCACATCAGATGTGGTGGAGACAAGGCAGGGGTTGTGTGCAGCACAGGACTGGGAGCAGGGCTTGTGGGAGAAGAGAGGGGGCTGAGCACAGCACAGCAGGTGTGGTAGAGACAAGCGAGGGGGGCTGTGTTTAGCACAAGACCTGGAGCAGGGCTTGTGAGAGAAGAGAGGGGGCTGGACACAGCACATCAGGTGTGGTGGAGACAAGTGGGGGGCTGGACACGAGACAAGGGACGGGCTGTTTACAGCACAGGACTGGGAGCAGGGCATGTGGGAGAAGTGAGGGGGCTGGTCACAGCACAGCAGGTGTGGTAGAGACAAGGGAGCGGGACTGTGTGCAGCACAGATCTGGGAGCAGGGCTTGTGGGAGAAGAGAGGGGGCAGATACAGCACATCAGGTGTGGTGGAGACAAGGGAGGGGGCTGTGTGCAGCACTATACCGGGAGGAAAGGAGGGGCGCTTTACACGGTCCTGCAGGAGGAGAAGGGAGGGGGCTGTGTCTTGCCAAATACTGGAAGCAAGACTTGACGGGGCAAAAGGGGGGCTGTACTGTGAGAAGTTGGCCTGATGTATGATGTCACTAGTTCTAGTGTACACCTTATATCAGTCCAAACAACCCTTATGGTGATTGGTTGTAAAGTCAACCTTATAGACCAGCTATCCTATTGGTAGCATGGACAAGAGCAGTCTTAGGCTAAACTCTGAATGGCATGTGAAGCCAGCTGTGATACCATATATAATCCCTTGAATACCAAATGAAAGGACACCACAACAGATATATATATAAAATAAAGTGTATTTATTCTAGTCAAACCCTCAGCACTCTTTATGAGATTAGAGGTAAGTACAACACAGTCTTATTTAAGCATACATTAAGTCACACAGGTAAGTAATACAGTTAAGCCCTAGGGGCCACGCAAACCATATACTAAAGAAGTGGTATAAGGACCACTGTCACGGAAATAGGATAGGCCTAGGCCTAGGGAATCGCTGGGGCTATACTACACTAGCAACAGTTAGGAAGTGGGAGGCCCACGGGATTCAGGTGCAGAGTGGAAACACTGACGCGTAATGCGTATAGTTGATAGCAATAGTACAGTTTAGAAATAAACAGTTTAAGGACACTTCTGAAGCAGCTAGAGAGTCGAGACTCGGAAACTAGACCCTAGGATAGTCACTACCCTTGTGAGCACCGAAGTACCCAAGTTACCTAGCCCACGGGCTGCGGGTGCATAGGTGTGAACTTGCGTCGGGTTTCGTCGTGGACTTCTATGGATGCCTGAAGGAAAGTTGCTGACAGGCAGTCAGTGAAGAGTGTCCGGTGGATCGCAAGGCTGGGATCAAGAAGAGAGGAGACCTGCAAGCAGAAGGGACAGAGTCAAGGTCACTAGCCAGTGACCACGTGGAACCAGGAAGGAACCAGGCGATGTCGTGAAGATTGCAGGTGAAGGTGAAGCTTGTCGTTGCAGCCACGAGGACCAGGGAATGTCGAGGACGACCAGGACCAGGAGGCGAGCTGTCCCACGAAGGCTCTTGCTGTCAGCGGCGTCGAAGTTGGACTAGGACTCACCAAGCCTTGGCAAGCGGAACCCACGAAGAACGGAGGACTTGCTTCTGGTGCAGACCAGGAAGGTCTGGGGTGCTTCTCTTTTGCAAAGAAGCAGGAGCCAGTCTGGAGGAGCCAAACCAGCGGTGAAGATTTCAGGATGCGTCGTCACAAAGGCCACTAGCCAGCGGGCAAGCAACCGGACAGACGCGGCAAGCAGGAAAATGCAGAAGGGCCCCACACAGGACTCGTGGAGTGTGGGGGGCTGATCTTCGGTGCAGATGGTGCTTGGGGTTGGGGCTTCTCAATCCCCGGTGCACAACTTCGAGGGTGCCTCAGAAGCTGCGCTTGAAGATACTAGCCACTTTTCCCAGGTAGCCGGTCCCACGTCTCTCGTCACCTCCACGGATCTCAGCTCGGCTGTGGATGTGGATCAGGGTCGGAGAAGTCTGGAAGTCAAGGCTCTGGTCCGGCTCTGCAGTCGGTCCCTCGTAGAACTTCAGCAAAGCAAAGGGTAGTCTCTTGATGGTGCCTGTTTGCACAGGGTAGCCACTCCTTGGCCACAAGGGAGATTCTTCAGTCTTCTTCTTTTGTCGAATGTCGAAGGTCCAGAGTTTCTGTTCAAGTTGCAGGTTCAGGATAATCTAATCTCCTGGGGCCCAGCTACCACTCTCATCCAAATCTGGGGGGCTGGGTTACCTGCTAGGTCACGCCTTATGGGTGGGACCTGGGAGGGGGTGGTTACACCCCCTTCCCTTTGTCCAGTTCCGCGCCAGGACTGGGGCTGGAGTGCCCCAGCACCGGTTTGAACTGGACTATGCATGGGACACCTTGTGTGCGCCAGGCATGTCTCATTCCTTTCAGCCTTCCCTGCCCCAATACACTAAAGTCTGTCTGGGGAGGTGCTAGCACCTCCCCAAGCAGGAAACCTATTGTCCAAGCCTCCCTTGCCGGGATCACTCCCAGCAGCAGGAGGTCAGACTTGTGTCTGTGGCAGCAGCATCCATTTTGTGATGCTGAGGCTTTGGTTAGAGTTAAACAGCAAAGTAGGATTTGAACATGTCTCTCCCTCTAGAAGGGAGGAATAATATCCTCATCACCAGAAATGGTATGGGGGTATTATTCCAAAGTGTTAGACACCTTACACGGCATGTTTTGATAAAGCCAAACCATAGTTACCACAACCGTTTAAGATTATAAGGCACTTTAAGAGTATATGGTAGGCTATATCATAGAACAGCTATAAGGACATGGTTCCGAAAGCTGCAGACAGGCTCAGCTCATGCTAGAGCACCATCTCACATGTTACCAAGCACTCTGCCTCCAGGATTGTTAAGGCCTGCCATAGGAGTGGCTGATAGGTACACATGTGTCTATTTTAAAGGTAGATATAGGTATACTATATCTAAGCAAGGGGTGATTACACGACCTTGCCCCAGCTGAGTGATCAGCCAGTTGTGTCGGATTGGAAGGCCAGACCAGGGGTGGCATAATACATGCTGCAGCCCCTGGGAGGCCTAGGGTACACCTATGCCCTGGGTACCTAGGGTACACTGTACAGGGTCCAATAAGGTGATCCTTACCAATTGGGAATGTACCTAGGGTACATGGAGTCCATTTTAAAGAGAGAGCAGACAGCCTGAGACCCTGAATGGCAGGATCTCAGGCCAACTAAGTCGAAAAACCAGCTAGACACTAGGCAAAAAGTTGGGGGTAACCATAGTCAGATATCCACCTTCCTACACAACCCCCCCCCCCAAACGAAAGGAGATAAGGCTGGCCTTGACAAGGTAAGCCTCTATTGCCTAAGTGGCCATATAGGGAAGAACCAGCACTGGCATGGTTACCCCCTGTCTCATGGTCCACTAAGCAATCCCTCATCCTAAAGGTATCATAGGGTCTCCACCATAGGGAATCTCTGCCTTTGGTGTGTCTTTGCAAAGTAAAAGGCTGGTGGTGAGATGGAGTACTGAAGTGAGTGTCCTCAAAGTGAGGCCTCAGCTTCCTCCAATCATTCTCCACCATGGATGCCTTTCTTTCTTTCACTGAGTTGCACTGTGCTCTCAGGGTCAGCCTCTGGCTACCTAAAGCTGGAGGCTGGGTCCCTTTTGTGGGCTTACTGGAGGGACAGGTCAGGTTTGGGGCCCTAGGGTCCCATGTTTGTCTGTGCCCAACAGAATCCCTCTGGGGGAGGTCCCTAACTACCTGTAAAGGAGATCCCTCAGGAATGTTTTTAACCATCACCTGGCTAGGGCTACTAGCCAGGCAATCCTCATTCTTTTGATGGGGGGGTTCTTGTGGACAGGGGCCCTCTTGGGGTCCACTGGCCTCCCTGACCTCTGCAGCCCTGGGCTGACTGAGGCAGGGTAGAGAGAGGCAGGCTACCTGCACCAGACTGGGCCCCACCTTGGAAGGGGCTACTGACATCAGAGGCTCTGCCAGGCCAGGCCTGGCTACCTCTGGGGCAGTTCCTTCACAAGGGGTGAGGTCAGATCCCTGAGGAGGCTGACCTTTTCCTAATGTCTGGGGAGAGGGAGACTTTTCTTCCTCCCCACTACTCTCTGTTTGTGTGGAGTGATCCATAGTTTCAGGCTTCACTACACCTATGTCAGTCTGAGTATGGGCTGAGACCATTACAGCCTTGCCAACCTTTTCAGGGAGGCACTCAGTTTGGGTTTGAGCTGTGACTGTCACAGCTCTGCCAATCTCTACAGGGAAGTCTGTCTTTGCCTGGGCTGTGGCTACCACTGCCCTTCCAACCTTTTCAGGGAGGAAATCTACTTGGACAGGGGTTGTGGCTGGCACAACCCCACTACCCTTTTGTGAAAGGCCTACCATTTTGGAATGGGTGTCTTGTTCAACTCCAGCCCAAGCTGAGAGTTCTAAGTCATTCCCCAGTAAGCAGTCCACAGGCAAGGTTGGAGACACTGCCACCCTTTTAGGGCCAGTGACACCCCCCCAGCTGAGACATACCTCTGCCATGGGATGACTGTTCTGTTTGCCATCAATGTTAGTTACCTGGTATGAGAAACCAGGCAAAAGCTGCTCAGAGGGAACTAGCCTATGGGCCACCATAGTGATGCTAGCTCCAGTGTCTCTGTAGGCCTCAGCTTTTCTACCATTGATGTAGGGCTCCTGTCTGTACCTACCCAAAGTGTTGGGACAGGCAGTGAAGTTGGCAAACCCCATGCCACCATCACAGACAAGAGTAGCTGCTGTAGGGGAATTGGCTAAGCCAGGATCCCCCTGTGTTCCCCAAGAAAACCCAACCAAATTTTTGGGGGCACTCCCACCACCTGGGGGATTACTGCTGACAGTAATAGGTGGTGTGACAGGAGTAGTTGGAGGAACAGTTTTGTTTTTAGCCTTTGGGCAACTGCTGTCAGTTTTCCAATGCCCAGGAGTTTTACACTCATGGCAGTAAGGCTTTTTAACTGTGGTAGAGGAGGGAGCTTGGGACCCACCACCCTGTGTGGAGTTTTGGGGCCCTGTGGAAGATTTCTCTTTTGCTTTATCCCCACCCTTCTCTTGAGGCTTGGTGGTATCTTTCTTTAGGTCACCACCCTGATTTTTAGGCCTAATCCTGGTCCTGACCCATTTATCTGCCCTCTTTCCCAATTCTTGGGGAGAGGTCAAATCTGAGTCTACCATGTGTTGATGGAGAAGCTGGTTCTGACAATTACTAAGGATCTGCTCCCTCATAATCAAGTTGTACAATCCTGTATAGTCCTGCACCTTGCTGCCAGTTAACCAACCTTCCAAAGCCTTAGTGGCACAATCCACAAAATCAGACCAGTCCTGTGTCTGTGTCTTCTGGGTGTCTCTGAACAACAACCTATGTTGCTCAGTGGTTAAGCCAAACCCATCTATCAGAGCACTCTTCAGGACTTTGTAATTGTTAGCATCCTCATCACTGACTGTGAGGAGCTTGTCTCTACCTTTGTCAGAAAAGGAGAGCCACAAGATAGCTGCCCACTGACTCTGGGGTACCTGCTGTACTTTGCAGGCCCTCTCCAAAGCAGTCATCCACTTGTGGATGTCATCCCCATTCTGATATGGGGGGACTATCTTGCTTAGGTTTCTATGGTCATAAGACCTATCCCTATCTCTAGGAATGTTGCTGCCACCAGTGGGTTCTGACCCACACAATTTTTGCTCTCTAGCCAGAGCAAGCTTCTCCTTGGCAAGGGCAAGTTCTTCCCTCTGAATCCTCAGATTAGCTTCCCTCATTCTGGCTTCATGCTCCCTTCTCTCAGGGGAAGTCATTCCCCTGTGAGAGGAAGCATTGGAGCTTCTTGAGTGATAGGAGTGGAGAGAGTCCCCTGAGGGAGATCTACCCCTCCTATCTCTCTTTTTAAGGTTACTTGGGGGCCTGTAAGGGAAGCTCCCATGCAAGCTCCCATGCAAGCTTAAGTTAGCCTGACTAAGTCTTCTGACTGGGGTCTTGCTACCTCCCTCTTCCTCTGAGGTCTCTTCTAACTCATCTGTATCAGTTAAGTCAGGGGTCTCTTCTGTGGAGGGGAAGCCCTTATCTACAGCTATGGCACCATACTTGGCAGCTCTTTCAGCATCATAGGCCTCCAGAAGCTCCACTAGCTGTCTAAGGGTAGGGTTGGAACCCTGTTTTAATCTCCTGGAGGTACACAGCTGTCTAATCTCCTGGAAAGTGAATGCATCATATCTAGAGGGAACCTGTCCAGGATTCTCCTCTACTGAGGGAGTATCAGTGTGATCTCCATTCAGGGACATGATTCTAGAGAGGGTGTGGTGTGTGCACCTACCTACACTAGTTGTATCTACTAAACCTCTCTAGTAGTTGTAGTAAGGGTGTGTTACTCCCTTCAACCTACAACCACTAAGTCCAGTAGAACTTAAGTATTATAATCTATGTTATATGTACCTAAACAATATCTGTGTGATCTTTCAATTTAGTATCTCAAGATTACAATGGTATTACAACAGCAAGCTCAGATCCCAACCGCTGCTCACCAATGTGAGAAATTGGCCTGATGTATGATGTCACTAGTTCTAGTGTACACCTTATATCAGTCCAAACAACCCTTATGGTGATTGGTTGTAAAGTCAACCTTATAGACCAGCTATCCTAGTGGTAGCATGGACAAGAGCAGTCTTAGGCTAAACTCTGAATGGCATGTGAAGCCAGCTGTGATACCATATATAATCCCTTGAATACCAAATGAAAGGACACCACAACAGATATATATATAAAATAAAGTGTATTTATTCTAGTCAAACCCTCAGCACTCTTTATGAGATTAGAGGTAAGTACATCACAGTCTTATTTAGGCATACATTAAGTCACACAGGTAAGTAATACAGTTAAGCCCTAGGGGCCACGCAAACCATATACTAAAGAAGTGGTATAAGGTCCACTATCATAGGATAGGCCTAGGCCTAGGGAATCGCTGGGGCTACACTACACTAGCAACAGTTAGGAAGTGGGAGGCCCACGGGATTCAGGTGCAGAGTGGAAACACTGACGCGTAATGCGTATAGTTGATAGCAATAGTACAGTTTAGAAATAAACAGTTTAAGGACACTTCTGAAGCAGCTAGAGAGTCGAGACTCGGAAACTAGACCCTAGGATAGTCACTACCCTTGTGAGCACCGAAGTACCCAAGTTACCTAGCCCACGGGCTGCGGGTGCATAGGTGTGAACTTGCGTCAGGTTTCGTCGTGGACTTCTATGGATGCCTGAAGGAAAGTTGCTGACAGGCAGTCAGTGAAGAGTGTCCGGTGGATCGCAAGGCTGGGATCAAGAAGAGAGGAGACCTGCAAGCAGAAGGGACAGAGTCAAGGTCACCAGCCAGTGACCACGTGGAACCAGGAAGGAACCAGGCGATGTCGTGAAGATTGCAGGTGAAGGTGAAGCTTGTCGTTGCAGCCACGAGGACCAGGGAACGTCGAGGACGACCAGGAGGCGAGCTGTCCCACGAAGGCTCTTGCTGTCGGCGGCGTCGAAGTTGGACTAGGACTCACCAAGCCTTGGCAAGCGGAACCCACGAAGAACGGAGGACTTGCTTCTGGTGCAGACCAGGAAGGTCTGGGGTGCTTCTCTTTTGCAAAGAAGCAGGAGCCAGTCTGGAGGAGCCAAACCAGCGGTGAAGATTTCAGGATGCGTCGTCACAAAGGCCACTAGCCAGCGGGCAAGCAACCGGACAGACGCGGCAAGCAGGAAAATGCAGAAGGGCCCCACGCAGGACTCGTGGAGTGTGGGGGGCTGATCTTCGGTGCAGATGGTGCTTGGGGTTGGGGCTTCTCAATCCCCGGTGCACAACTTCGAGGGTGCCTCAGAAGCTGCGCTTGAAGATACTAGCCACTTTTCCCAGGTAGCCGGTCCCACGTCTCTCGTCGCCTCCACGGATCTCAGCTCGGCTGTGGATGTGGATCAGGGTCGGAGAAGTCTGGAAGTCAAGGCTCTGGTCCGGCTCTGCAGTCGGTCCCTCGTAGAACTTCAGCAAAGCAAAGGGTAGTCTCTTGATGGTGCCTGTTTGCACAGGGTAGCCACTCCTTGGCCACAAGGGAGATTCTTCAGTCTTCTTCTTTCGTCGAATGTCGAAGGTCCAGAGTTTCTGTTCAAGTTGCAGGTTCAGGATAATCTAATCTCCTGGGGCCCAGCTACCACTCTTATCCAAATCTGGGGGGCTGGGTTACCTGCTAGGTCATGCCTTATGGGTGGGACCTGGGAGGGGGGTGGTTACACCCCCTTCCCTTTGTCCAGTTTCGCGCCAGGACTGGGGCTGGAGTGCCCCAGCACCGGTTTGAACTGGACTATGCATGGGACACCTTGTGTGCCCCAGGCATGTCTCATTCCTTTCAGCCTTCCCTGCCCCAATACACTAAAGTCTGTCTGGGGAGGTGCTAGCACCTCCCCAAGCAGGAAACCTATTGTCCAAGCCTCCCTTGCCGGGATCACTCCCAGCAACAGGAGGTCAGACTTGTGTCTGTGGCAGCAGCATCCATTTTGTGATGCTGAGGCTTTGGTTAGAGTTAAACAGCAAAGTAGGATTTGAACATGTCTCTCCCTCTAGAAGGGAGGAATAATATCCTCATCACCAGAAATGGTATGGGGGTATTATTCCAAAGTGTTAGACACCTTACACGACATGTTTTGATAAAGCCAAACCATAGTTACCATAACCGTTTAAGATTATAAGGCACTTTAAGAGTATATGGTAGGCTATATCATAGAACAGCTATAAGGACATGGTTCCGAAAGCTGCAGACAGGCTCAGCTCATGCTAGAGCACCATCTCACATGTTACCAAGCACTCTGCCTCCAGGATTGTTAAAAGGCCTGCCATAGGAGTGGCTGATAGGTACACATGTGTCTATTTTAAAGGTAGATATAGGTATACTATATCTAAGCAAGGGGTGATTACACGACCTTGCCCCAGCTGAGTGATCAGCCAGTTGTGTCTGATTGGAAGGCCAGACCAGGGGTGGCATAATACATGCTGCAGCCCCTGGGAGGCCTAGGGTACACCTATGCCCTGGGTACCTAGGGTACACTGTACAGGGTCCAATAAGGTGATCCTTACCAATTGGGAATGTACCTAGGGTACATGGAGTCCATTTTAAAGAGAGAGCAGACAGCCTGAGACCCTGAATGGCAGGATCTCAGGCCAACTAAGTCGAAAAACCAGCTAGACACTAGGCAAAAAGTTGGGGGTAACCATAGTCAGATATCCACCTTCCTACATGTACACACAGCCCAGCCCTGGGAGCAGGGGTTCTAAGGGTGGGAGGAGGGCTGAGCACAGTCCAGCACTGGGAGCAGGGGTTTTAAGGGTGGAAGGGGGGCTGAGCACAGCCCAGCACCGGGAGTATGGGTTCTAAGGGTGGAAGGAGGGCTGTATACAGCCCAGCACCGGGAGCTGGGGTTCTAAGGGTGGAAGGAGGGCTTACACAGCCCAGCCCCAGGAGAAGGGATTCTAAGGGTGGAAATAGCACTGTGCACAGCCCAGCACCAAGAGCAGGGGTTCTAAGGGCGGAACGAGGGCTGTACACAGTCCAGCCCTGGGACCATGGGTTCTAAGGGTGGAAGGAGGGCTGTATACTGCCCAGCACCGGGAGCATGAGTTATAAGGGTGGAAGGATGGCTGTATACAGCCCAGCACTGGAAGCAAGGGTTCTAAGGGTGGAAGGTGGGCTTACACAGCCCAGCCCCAGGAGAAGGGATTCTAAGGGTGGAAATAGCACTGTGCACAGCCCAGCACCAAGAGCAGGGGTTCTAAGGGCGGAACGAGGGCTGTACACAGTCCAGCCCTGGGAGCAGGGGTTCTAAGGGTGGAAGGAGGGCTGTACACAGCCTAGCACTAGGAGCAGGGGTTCTAAGGGTGAAAGGAGAACTTACACATCTCAGCACCAGGAGAAGGGGTTCTAAGGATGAAAATAGCATTGTGTACAGCCCAGCACTGGGAGCAGGGGTTCTAAGGGTGGAACGAGGGCTGTGCACAGTCAAACCATAGGAGCAGGGGTTCTAAGGGTGGAAGGAGGGCTGTACACAGACTACCACCGGGAGCAGAGGTTCTAACGGTGGAATGAGGGTTGTGTACATCCCAGCACCAGGAGCAGAGGATCTAAGTGTTGAGCTTACACAGGCCAGCACCGAGAGAAGGGGTTGTAGTGTAGAAAGAGTGCTGTACACAGCCCAGTATGGGTAGCAGGGTCCTAAGGGTGGAAGGAGGGCAGTGTACAGCCCAGCCCTAGGAGCAGGGGTTCTAAGGGTGGAAGGAGCACTCACATTGCCCAGCACTGGAAGCAGAGGTTCTAAGGGTGGAAGGAAGGTTGTACACAGTCCAGCACCGGGAGTAGGTGTTCTAAGGGTGGAAGGAAGTCTGTACATTGCCCGCCTCTGGGAGCTGGAGTTCTAAGGGTGGAAGGAGCACTCACATTACCCAGCACTGGAAGCAGGGGTTCTAAGGGCGGAAGGAGGGCTGTACACAGTCCAGCACCGGGAGCAGGTGTTCTAAGGGTGGAAGGAGGGCTGTACGCAGCCCAGCACTGGGAGCAGGGGTTCTAAGGGTGGAAGGAGGGCTGTACACAGCCCAGCCCTGGGAGCTGGGGTTCTAAGGGTGGAAGGAAGGCTATATACAGTTCAGCACCGGGAGAAGGTGTTCTAAGGGTGGAAGGAGAGTTGTGCACAGCCAAGTATCAGGAGCAGGGGTGCTAAGGGTGGAAGGAGGGCTGTACGCAGCCCAGCACCGGGAGCAGGGGTTCTAAGGGTGGAAGGAGGGCTGTACACAGCCCAGCCCTGGGAGCGGGGGTTCTAAGGGTGGAAGGAAGGCTGTATACAGTTCAGCACCGGGAGAAGGTGTTCTGGGGTGGAAGGGGGGTTGTGCACAGCCAAGTATCGGGAGCAGGGGTGCTGAGGGTGGAAGGAGGGCTGTACACAGTCCATCACCGGGAGCAGGGGTTCTAAGGATGGAAGGAGGGCTGTACACAGCCCAGCACTGGGAGCAGGGGTTCTAAGGGTGGAAGGAGGCCTGTGCACAGCCAAGTATCAGGAGCAGGAGTTCTAAGGGTGGAAGGAGGGCTGTACGAAGCCCAGCACCGGGAGCAGGGGTTCTAAGGGTGGAAGGAAGTCTGTACACAGCCCGCCTCTGGGAGCTGGGGTTCTAAGGGTGGAAGGAGGGCTGCACACTGCCCAGCACTGATAGCATCAGGTTTGAAGGGTGGAAGGAGCATAACAGATCCCAGCCCTGGGAGCAGGGGTTCTAAGGGTGGAAGGAGGGTTGTACAAAGTCCATCACCGGGAGTAGGGATTCTAAGGGTGGAAGGAGGGTTGTACACAGCCCAGCCCCGGGAGCAGGGGTTCTAAGGGTGGAAGGAGGGTTGTACACAGTCCATCACCGGGAGCAGGGGTTCTAAGGGTGGAAGGAGGGCTGTACACAGCCCAGCCCCAGGTGCTGGGGTTCTAAGGGTGGAAGGAAGGCTGTATACAGTTCAGCACCAGGAGAAGGTGTTCTAGGGTGGAAGGAGGGTTGTGCACAGCCAAGTATCGGGAGCAGGGGTGCTGACGGTGGAAGGAGGGCTGTACACAGTCCATCACCGGGAGCAGGTGTTCTAAGGGTGGAGGGAGGGCTGTACGCAGCCCAGCACTGGGAGCAGGGGTTCTAAGGGTGGAAGGAAGTCTGTACACAGCCCGCCTCTGGGAGCTGGGGTTCTAAGGGTGGAAGGAGGGCTGCACACTGCCCAGCACTGATAGCATCAGGTTTGAAGGGTGGAAGGAGCGTAACCGAGCCCAGCACCGGAAGCAGGGGTTCTGACGGTGGAAGGAGGGTTTACAGAGCCCAGCCCCGGGAGCAGGGGTTCTAAGGGTGGAAGGAGGGGTTACAGAGCCCAGCCCCAGGAGCAGGGGTTCTAAGGGTGGAAGGGGGGGTGCACACAGCCCAGCCCCTGGAGCTGGGCTTCTAAGGGTGGAAGGAGGGGTGTAGACAGCTAATCACCGGGAGCAGGGGTTCTAAGGAAGGAAGGAGGGCTGTAAACAGCCCAACACTGGGACCAGGGTTTTCAATGGTTAAAGGAGGGCTGTACACAGTCCAGCACTAGGATCAGTGTTTCCAACGGTTAAAGGAGGGCTGTACACAGCCCAGCACCGGGAGCAAAGTTTTTAAGGGTGGAAGGAGGGCTGCACACAGCACAGCCCCTGGAGCAGGGTAATGGTGGAAGGAGACCTGAGCACAGCCTAGCACTGGGAGTAGGTGTTCTAAGGGTGGAGGGAGGGCTGTACGCAGCCCAGCACTGGGAGCAGGGGTTCTAAGGGTGGAAGGAGGGCTTACACAGCCAAGCACTCGGATCAAAGGGTTCTAAGGGTGGAAGGAAGGCTGTACGCAGCCCAGCACCGGGAGCAGGAGCTCTAAGGGTTGAAGGAGTGCTGTACATAGCCCAGCACCGGGAGCAGGGGTTATAAGGGTGGAAGGAGGGCTGCATACAATACAGTGCCAGGAGCATGGGTTCTAAGGGTGGAAGGAGGGCCGTAGACAGCCCAGCACTGGGAGCAAAGGGTTCTAATGGTGGAAGGAGGGCTGTACACAGCCCAGCACCGGGAGCAGGAGTTCCAAGGGTTGAAGGAGTGCTTTACGCAGCCCAGCACCGGGAGCAGGAGTTCCAAGGATTGAAGGAGTGCTTTACGCAGCCCAGCACCGGGAGCAGGAGTTCCAAGGGTTGAAGGAGTGCTTTACGCAGACCAGCACTGGGAGCAGGGGTTCTAATGGTGGAAGGAGGGTTTACACAGCCCATCACCGGGAGCAGGGGTTCTAAGGATGGAAGGAGGGTTGTACACAGCCCAGCACAGGGAGCAGGGGTTCTAAGGATGGAAGGAGGGTTGTACACAGCCCAGCACCGGGAGCAGGGGTTCTAAGGGTGGAAGGAGGGTTGTACACAGCCCAGCACCGGGAGCAGGGGTTCTAAGGATGGAAGGAGGGTTGTACACAGCCCAGCACCGGAGCAGGGGTTCTAAGGGTCGAAGGAGTGCTGTACACAGCCCAGCACCGGGAGCAGGGGTTCTAAGGGTGGAGGTAAGGATGTTCACAGTTCAGCCCCGGGAGCAGGGGTTCCAAGGATGGAAGGAGGGCTGAGCACAGCCCAGCACTGGGACACTGGGAGCAGGGGTTCTAAGGGTGGAAGGAGGGCTGTGCACATCTAAACACAGGGAGCAGGGGTTCTAAGGGTAGAAGGAAGGTCGTATATATAGTCCAGCCCCAGGAGCAGGGGTTCTAAGGGTGGAAGGAGGAATGTACACAGCTAAACACAGGGAGCAAGGGTTCTAAGGGTGGAAGGAGTGTTGTACACACCTAAACACAGGGAACAGGGGTTCTAAGGGTGGAAGGAGGGTTTACACAGCCCATCCCCGGGAGCAGGGGTTCTAAGGGTGGAAGGAGGGTTGTACACAGTCCATCACCGGGAGTAGTGGTTCTAAGGGTGGAAGGAGGGCTGTACACAGTTCAGCCCCGGGAGCAGGGGTTCTAAGGGTGGAAGGAGGGTTGTACACAGTCCATCACAGGGAGCAGGGGTTCTAAGAGAGGAAGGAGGGTTGTACACAGTCCATCACCGGGAGCAGGGGTTCCAAGGGTGGACAGAGGGCTGTATACAGCCCTGCGCCAGGAGCAGGGGTTCTAAAGATGGAAGGAGGGTTGTACACAGTCCATCACCGGGAGTAGGGATTCTAAGGGTGGAAGGAGGGTTGTACACAGCCCAGCCCCGGGAGCAGGGGTTCTAAGGGTGGAAGGAGGGTTGTACACAGTCCATCACCGGGAGTAGGGATTCTAAGGGTGGAAGGAGGGTTGTACACAGTCCAGCCCCGGGAGCAGGGGTTCTAAGGGTGGAAGGAGGGTTGTAGACAGTCCATCACCGGGAGCAGGCGTTCTAAGGGTGGAAGGAGGGCTGTATACAGCCCTGCGCCAGGAGCAGGGGTTCCAAGGATGGAAGGAGCGCTGTATAGAGCCCAGCATTGGGGAAGTGGTTGTGAGGAGCAGAGTTAGGGCTGTACACAATGTTAATTTTGTTCACTTTGTTTGGTCGAAGAGCCTGGCGGTAAAAGCATGATGAAGCTGTGGGGAAGGAGGAAATGAAACTGGAGAACACAAGAGAAAAAACAGAAGTGAGGGGCAGATGGCGAAACAGATGAATGGAGAGTTGAAGAAACATGAATGGAGAGGTGAATGGATGATTGGGTGGGTGACGATGGATGATTTATTGGTTGAAAAAGAGGTGGATGGAGGGATGAAGGTATATTGATGGGAGAAGGCTTGATTGCTGGAGTGATGGAAAGAAGGATGGAATTAAGAAAGGATGATGTGGATGGAGAGAGGTAAGGACCATGGATTGATGGAGAGGAGCAAAGATGGATGTAGATATGGATGGATGTGTTTATGAGAGAAGGAAGGATGCATGACAGAAGGAAGGAAAGGCAGCGAGTATGGAGAGATGGATTGATCTGCAAGATCACTGAGAATGCAGATAGAAAAAGTTCGATTTGACCACATTGGTTTCAATATTTCCTCGAGGATGCAACCAAATGAGTGCCATGTCCGCTCACTCACTCACTCGCTCACTCACTCATTCACTCGCTTCCTCACTCGCTCACTTGCTCACTCACTTTCTCGCTTGCTCACTCACTCACTCGCTCACTCACTCTCTTGCTCACTCACTTTCCCGCTTGCTCACTCACTCATTCACTCGCTCACTCACTCTCTTGCTCACTCACTCGCTCACTGGCTGACATTCAGGAGAGGGTTCAAAGAGGAGAGTATTAGATTGTTCTACTTTCTCTTGCCCCTCTCATCCCTCAGAATGGCACAGAGAGTGGTCACAGAACAGCCTGGCTTTCTGCTGCTGTCACAACAGCATGTACTCAAGTGGGGATGACAGAAGTGCCCAGCTCAGAAGCATCAAAGATCTACCCATGGCGTGATGCAGCCTCCTCTAGCTCTTCTGCTGGGTCCAAGCCTTCGTTTCAGTTGGCTTTCTTGTGGGGTACCCAAGTATGCTGCGTTAATCCCTCTACCCTTTGCTTTTTACTTGCTTCCTCTGACTCACAGCCTGCCTTCGAGAAGGAGGGTAATGGCCGAGCTGGCACAATGCACCAGATTCTTCACCTGCGTCTCCAGTGGTCGAACCTCCCACCTGAATCCCTCTGTGGCAGATGTCCTACAATCAGAGGGTCCTCTCTCCTCCATTGACGCGCCAAGGTTCAGCTTTAGCTCCATCTTAGACCCTGGCAGATTGGCCGGTCCAAGAGTTACGTCAGCCGAAGCTCTTCATTGACAGGACAGAGCGTTCCAAACAAGGAAAATCTGAAGCTTGTAAGATGCTAGGAGACAGCAGCCAGAAAGACCAGCTACGCGGCACTGATGGCGTAAACCCACTCTCGGGGTACGGAATTATCCCCAGCACACGTAGACAGTCTTTACAGATAATATAATAGCATACTGTAAGCAACAATTGAAAATAGTTGAGTACAAATAGATGACTTTATTGTCAAGTTCTTCTGACAGCCTGACAGCCGACAAGTGTTTCATCGCACTTGGGCAATCTCCCGCGACTTTATCTAGGCTCTGTCTTTCTTGTAGTGACTTGTTTTGTGGTGATAGTTCCAACCCACAAAAGGGGGTTCAGTTCTTTGCGACGTCCTAATTCTGTTGTAGTATTTGCTCAGGGGTCCAGTTATGTCCCTGTTGACAGGATTCAATATATCCGTAATGGTGCTCGTGTTGTCAGATACGTCGCTCCTCGCGTCTCCCGGAGTGAAGGGCGCCACACTCCTATCTCCAACCACTACCCTGCAATTGCGACTCTCGGGGTATGTTTGCTGTGCCCACTTTTGTTTTGGAATTCCTTATTGGCTGAAGACGTCAGCGAGAATTTGGTTGGTGAGAATTCACTAGTGCTTTCTATCTAGTGCTGATATCACTCGCTGCATCTCCGAAAGCTGCATCATCGCTGTTTCCTCGCCTTGTACTAGGAGTAGCTGCAATATTACGCTAATGACCTTTAATAGGTTCTCACTTTATTCTTTTCCCCTTTTCAGGACGGTGCATCATTGTAGTGCTGATTCCCCGGAGCGGGGTTACCTTCGATGTCTTTCTGATCCTAGAGACGATCAGGTTTGAAAAACCCATAACTGGACAATATTCTCTGCTCTCCCAACCGACTGCCCTGGGGGAGGTGGTGGAGGGGGGATGGGCAGACCTTCATGCCCAGTTGTCCAGTTCCTAAAGTCACTCAGCAGCCTCCAGTTCAGTTAAGGTTCCCTTTGAAGGACTTCACCATTTATCATGGATCTTGACCAATTGGCTCTTGAGCTCTTCCACTGCATCACCCAAACCACAGTCCTATCTCCATCTGCATGCGTAGAGAGACAAGGCGCCTTCCGTATCCACATCATACTCTGGAAATTGGAGGCGATTCTGCAGTCGGTGTCAGTATGAGCAGACTGATGCAGAGATACGATATGGCCATGTCTGAACTGGGGTGGCAGAGTGGGCTAAAGAACGGTGATGGATTAAACCCAGATCAGTTGACTGGGGGTGAGTGCTTGCAATGTTCAACACTCCGTCCATCATTTCCTTCGGTTTTTGCTTTGTTCGCCATAAGTTGGCAGGGTATGCTCAGACCTGAGTCCCTTGCTCACTTTGCCACTGGATTCAAGCAAGCCTGGCTGAAGACGGCTGAAATGCCAGAAACCGGTCCTAGGGAGCTTGTTTTCGGTCCAGGGAAGACATGGCTTGGCAGTTCGGGCTGGACTGTTCCCATGAGGCACAGGGTCAGACTGATTTGCATATGGCCATGTCTGAACTGGGGTGGCAGAGTGGGCTAAAGAACGGTGATGGATTAAACCCAGATCAGTTGACTGGGGGTGAGTGCTTGCAATGTTCAACACTCCGTCCATCATTTCCTTTGGTTTTTGTTTTGATGCAGAGATACATCAGAAAGAGATAGGCCATCTAGAACTTTCCATTTTGATTGAATACGGTTATCAATTTTTTCAGTGGATATACATTTGAGGAATATTGCAGTTCAAGAGAAATCATCGAAGGTTTTGTTTGCCCCCAGGCCATGGATAGAAAATGTTGGGCATCTTAGGAAGGTCATTCCATGAGTCAAGAAGTTTTCTCCTCAACGGTAGTTGTCCAGTGTATTACCAAAACGTGGGTGCCTCGTTACCTTGTAACTCATCGCGGCATTGGCCGCGGGAGGTGGCTTTAACATCACTTACAAGGGCAAGTTGGCTTCAGTCTGTGTGTGCTGTGTAGAGTATTCCACTGCATTTAAATATCCTTAAGATATGGCCAATGGGGATATGATAGTGTGGTCACAGAGGTTTCCGCATAAGTATGAATTTGCCTCACTCTACTCATCACTCCACATCCTCTGACTAAATTGCAGAATTCTACCGTAAAGTTCTAGCTCCAGCTGATCAAAGGCTAGTAAAGCATTCGCACACCAGATGCAGCGCTACACCGGGTCCTTTGTAACTTTGCAAACAGTAGGTGGCCAACCTTCAGCGGGATGCTGTAATCAAGCGTTTACAGAGGCGACAATACTGCCCAAAGAGTGGAAAACATTCCCAGTTGATTAGGGTGGGGCTTTTCTCTGCTGCTGGAAACACATATGCTAATTACTTCCAGCGGACACCCAATGAATGCCTCACAGCAGGGGTCAGAAGGAGCCCCCATCAAACAAAGGAATATTCGAGAAGGTCTGTTGCTGGGGATGATTAAAGATGTAGGCCTGGGTAGGGAGGACAGTTTTTTTATCTTCACTCCATGCTCCTTAAAATGCAATTTATATCAGATGTAAATATTGATCCATTGTTTGTCATGGAAATGTTTTCTTTCAATCAAAAAAGCTGTATTCGAAATCACATCGTGAATCATAAAAGCGGTTTTCTTTCACTAGTTGAGCACATTTCTGATGGCATCAGACAGACTTAGGGGCATATCAACAAGGGCTTTATCTCTGCTTTTTTGGCTTTAACCCCTTCCATGCGGGGCGGATTCCCCCGCGGTGCTGACTGCTGCTTGCGCGGGCGGGCTCATGACGGAACGGTTCCGTCATGAGCACAGCTCAACCGACGCTCATGACGGAACCGTTCCGTCATGAGCGTCGAAGGGGTTAAAAGCCAAAAAAGCAGAGATAAAACTAGCGCCCTATCAACAACAGGGTGCTAACATGCAAATTTGCATGTTAGCACCCTTTTACTCTACGCTTCCCCTTGCATCTCTAATGAGATGCAAAGGGGGCGTTCCAGAGTAAAATAATAGGAGAAATGTCGCTAAGTGACATTTCTCCTATTATCAAGAATATCGCTAACCCTGTTAGAGACAAAAAAAGCAGCGCTAACCGCGGTTAACGCTGCTTTTTTACGTCTGGTATTTTTCTGACTTAGCCATGATATCCTATGGAAGGAGGATATCATGGCTAAGTTTGTCTGTCCCTATCAACAAGCTAACGTGAGATTATCGCTGGGTTTCCAGCGATAATCTCACGTTAGCCACTTAGCGTGAGGATTTTTATCGCTATTGAGATAAGCGTTGCTAATAGCACGCTATCTCAGCGATAAAAATCAACGCTAGCCGGCGATAATTATCCTAGCGCTAAGTGCGCTTAGCGATAATTATCGCCGGTTGTTGTTGATATGCCCCTAAGTGCGCTTAGCGATAATTATCGCCGGTTGTTGTTGATATGCCCCTAAGTGCGCTTAGCGATAATTATCGCCGGTTGTTGTTGATATGCCCCAGTGTTCTCAAAGGAGAGCAGTTTCAAGAGGGTGCTAGAAGGAGCCCAGATATCCTGCGTTTCTCATTAAGGTCTGGTGTGAGGAGGGTAAAGTGTCTCCTCGTCAGACCTGTGCCCAGTGAAGCTGAAGGGCCCCACACTCTTCTGCGGAGCTGTTTCTTACCCGCAAGAGGGGCTGTGAGAGGTGCACACGGTGGACACCTGAGTGCGAGGACACAATTCAGAACACAACTTGCAACAAACGACGCCCTCTTCGGCTTCAATAAGTGTGCACATGTGGGGTTGTTTTCTGTTGATTGCAAATGTTTTACTCAATGCACGTTTCTTACTCTGAGACATAGAAAGGACAGAGTTAAGAATATAACATGTAAAGGCTGCGTGGGAGCTGTTATTGGCTTTAATTGATGGAGTCGCTTTGAGCTGACAAAGATTTTTTTAGAGGTATTGTAAGGGTGTCACCAGCCGACCAGTGAAGGGCCCCCTTTGAATGAATACTTATAAAAAAATGTTTGCATATGCGTAGTACTAAAATCTATTTTTCGAATGAACTTTTTTTATCTTAAATTTAAGTCATTTTGCGCTTTTTGTGGCAGACTGCCTTAAAACGTGTGCAATGCATGCCTAAAATAATGACAGACATATTCGAAGTGCTTTCTGTGACAGACAAGGAATTAGCAATACTAAAAATAATCAAGCCACTATTTCCTGCTGCCCCAACCTGGATTCAGTTCTGTAGCTCCCCGTTTAACCCCGAATCGCATTAACCTACAGAGATTTCTTAATGTAAAATCGTGCATTTTCCACGGATTCGTTTAATTTGCATGTATCCTTAATTTTGAGTGTGCCTTATTTTATATACAGTTACCTGAAGGTGAAAGACCAGCAAATTAGTGACAGAATATTTTGCTCTTATTAGACACTGCCTCCTCACTGACGTCACTCGTTTACACTCAGGATCACAACAGTCCCATACTTTTCGAATACACTTTGATCGCTGCTTGTTGGGCCTTAACATTCCAAATGAAGTGCCTGGCTGTCACCGCGGTGCATTCTGGGACAGCGGAGCCCTTGTTTCCTTAAAAGGACAGTGACAGGTTTATTTTGTGTCAGCAGTGATGCCGATGCGCACGCAACTCTTGTTATGAAAGTGAGAATTAGGGGACTGTGTAGTTTATAATGTTAACAATAGGTTTTTTATGGGCTTTTTTTTAATGAGCGATAAATCGAGTGGGCAGGCGCATGATTTGATTCTGGCCTGGGATCATTTTCAAAAATTGAGATGTTAAATATTTTATCTGCTGAGATGTGTTCGAGGATCCTGAACATCTGCAGATATATTATCATGATTATTAATTGTAGGAAGATACACAGGTGGGAGAAATAAGATTACAATTAAGTTTATTTTCTTTAAAAGGTGAAATATTTTTTTCAGGAACGTTGTGCTCTGGGAGCAGGCGCCAGGCAGAGATATCCTACTGTTTATGACTTAAAAGGAGATACCTGAAGGAGACGGCGAGGACCTCTGCCTGTCTGCTCCTGGTTTCCCAAGCCTATCTCTCTTGGCACCTGAGCCATGAGCGGCAGCGGTGACATTGACCAGCACAGGCCCTTCCGCTGACACCTCCGTGCCCTTCAAAGACTTATCTGTGACTTCAGACGAAGAGATAGTGAGGGCAAAGGCAGAACCTTCTCGATAACACGTGAGATACAACGCCCAACAGCGACATCGATAGCGCAGTCCGTGAGCGACGCTGTGTGAGAGCGTTGTCCGCTGGTAGATGGTGTCCAAACGTCTCTTATCTCCTTGTTACTCAACCACAGATGATAAACATATGGGGGCATATTTACAAGCTGGCGCTAAAAAATTATCGCCGCTTTTGCGGCCGTTTCTGGCCGAAAAGCGGCTATAATTTTATCGCCTAATTAGCAAGGCCACGCTAACGCGTGAAACCTTGCTTTAGCGTCTGGATTCCTAACGCCCAGCTTTGCATCTCTCATGAGATGCAAAGTGGGCGTTCCTGACCTGACATGACAGGAGAAATGTCGCTAAGCGACATTTCTCCTATCATCAAGCCCCACGCCATGAAGCATGGCGGCAAGAAAGGAGCGATAACCCCTGTTATCGCTACTTTCCTTACGCCTGCTTCAGGACTGACTTAGCCATGATATCCTATGGAAGGTGGATATCATGGCTAAGTTTGTGAGTCCCTATCAACAAGCTAACGCCACACTACGTGAGATTATCGCTGGGTTTCCAGCGATAATCTCACGTTAGGCAGTTAGCGCTGGGATTTTTATCGCTATTGAGATAAGCGGTGCTAATAGCACGCTATCTCAGCGATAAAAATCCACGCTTGCCGGCGATAATTATCCTAGCGCTAAGTGCGCTTTGCGATAATTATCGCCGGTTGTTGTTGATATGCCCCTAAATTATTAGGATTGTGCTACTGAATATCGACCCCAACAATATCGTGGCATACTAATATGGAGGGCAGAATCTCGAAAGATAAGTGCATATAGGGAAGTACAGATTTACTACTCCGTACTCCACATCTACATACCTTGAAGCGGCATGTACCCTCGTTGGCGCATATATGTGGAGTTAGAGATAGAAAATCTACACTTACTTACTTGTCGATATTTTATTTCCAATATTCTGTCCTCAATATTCTATCCCATCATTATTGTTGATTCGATATTCAGAGGGAACATCGATTGTTATCACTTCATTGCAATGCCCTACCGTTTCCGAGGATCGACGCTCTCCTTCCTCGTCTGAAACTGATGGACTCAAAGTTGGGATTATCACTGCAAACTTGTGAGTCTATCGTCTTGGCAGGAGGAGCCGTCAGAGATGTGGACGTTCAGGAGCGTTGGAAGAGAGGTGGCACACAGAGAGCGCAGTCTCATTTGATCAGAGAGACAGTTCGGAACCAAGGGTCTCATTTTCGTCAAGTGCTTAATTTGAGCCGGTGGTTTCCGGTGCTCAGCACCGGCACTTAATAGACAACACCAGGACTTAGACAGCTACCACATGGTGGAGTTGTTTGTGTAAGACAGAGATGGGCCCCAACAAGTTGTTTATTAATCAAATAGACATCAAATCAACGAATACCTGCCTCCCTAGGCATTCTTATAGCTTTGGGGGCCTCGAGTATTCTGAATTGTCACATTTGAAGCAGTGCGATGGTTAGCAATTTTGTTGGTATTGGCATTGGTAGCGGCGGCAGTGACAATGGGCGGTGCAAGCTGGGGTGGCCTCCTGAGGGCCCTGGCACTTATTGTTTTTACAAATTAAGCACTTCATTTATGGAATTTTGCGGTAGGGCAGCACTGCAAGGCGCCCTGCTTAGCTGCCATACGCCAAAGTGAAAGGGCTGGAATGCGCTGGAGGTACGCAGTATGGTGGTTCCTGTCCTTTCTGCCGGCACGGGTGCAGTTTTTGAGATGGCCTAGCACCATTGCAGGCACCCTTGCACCACGGTGCAAGCGTGCCTCTGCTGCAGGAAGGGGCATCTTCCTGCACAAAAACAATCCTACAAGGCCTTTTCCTCTTTCTATGTGTGCTGCAGAATGTCGCACACATGGAAAGTGGGAAAAACGAGGAGAAACAAACATATTTCTCCTTGTTACTTCTCACCTGTGGAGGCGTACGGATTTGACGATTCCTCAGGTTTACATCCCTGTGTAAAGCTGGGGCAACGTCAAATTCCATGGGTGTTGCATGGGAAAATCCACCGCAACGCCCATGGAAAGCCTCCGAGGTGCAGAGTAATGCGGTTCAGAGATTTACGCTGCATCACCTTACTCATGGCTTATGAGGCCACTCAAAGCCACGCAGGGTGGCTTTGTGTGGCTTCATAAATCTTTATGAGAGCCCTGCGTCACGCATGTACCACTTTACGTGGTGCAAAAGTGACACATGGTTGTCATAAATAAGACCCCAAGTGTCCACCATGACAGGCACGGAAAAAATGGCGGCCAAGAAGTCCATGAGTGGTAGGGGCATTGAGGTGAAGGTGGGGTGCCTGTCTGGGGTCCTCATCGCACCTGTTCTTTTACACCCCAAGATAGGAACGCTTTGAGGATTTAAGATGCTGTACAATGATAGAAATCCCAATATATTGACCATTTTTAGTATTTTGTCACCACCAGCAGGTAACACCCTACAGCTCCTTGCTTACCAAGCCTTATAGAAGTGCCTGGCCTTCTCTGGTGTCAGATGCCAGGCTTTTCTGTCAGTCTTTGTCTAGCCATCAGTGTTGAGATAGGTTCCCTAGTTATCAGCTTGCCATGATGGCTTGGTTTAGCACTAAACATCCCATGGCCTCCTTCTATCGGCGCTGTCTTAACAGCCTTGTTTTGGCACCAGGACTCAAAAAAGCCCTCTTCTGAAACCGACTTTGGGGCCTTGGTGAACCAGGACTCCTAAGTGCTTTGACTTCAGCTAGGGTCATGGACGCCTAGTTCAGCGCCTAGACGCACATTCCTTCCACACCACCTGGTTCAGCGACTACCTGCACATTCCTTCCACAGCGACTGGTTCAGCGCCTATACGCACACTCCTTCCACAGCACCTGGTTCAGTGCCTAGAAGCACATTCCTTCCAAATCGCCTGGTTCAACGACTACCCGCACATTCTTTCCACAGTGCCTGGTTCAGCGCCTAGATGCACATTCCTTCCACAGCGCCTGGTTCAGCGCCTAGATGCACATTCCTTCCACAGCGCCTGGTTCAGGATCTAGACGCACATTCCTTCCACACCACCTGGTTCAGCGACTACCCGCTCATTCCTTCCACAGCACCTGGTTCAGTGCCTAGATGCACATTCCTTCCAAATCGCCTGGTTCAACGACTACCCGCACATTCCTTCCACAGTGCCTGATTCAGCGCCTTGACGCACATTCCTTCCACACCACCTGGTTCAGCGACTACCCGTACATCTCTTCCACACCACCAGGTTCAGTGACTATAAGCACATTCCTTCCACAGTGCCTGGTTCAGCGCCTAGATGAACATTCCTTCCACAGCCCCTGGTTCAGCGCCTTCCTGCACATTCCTTCCACAGACCCTGGTTCAGCCCCTAGATGCACATTTCTTCCACAGCCCCTGGTTCTGCGCCTACCCGCACATTCCTTCCACAGCCCCTGGTTCAGCGCCGAGACGCTCACTCCTTCCACAGCACCTGGTTCAGCGCCTTGACGCACATTCCTTCCACAGTGCCTGGTTCAGCGCCTAGATGCACATTCCTTCCACAGCGCCTGGTTCAGCGCACAGATGCACATTCCTTCCACAGCACCTGGTTCAGCGCCTAGACGCACATTCCATCCACCCCGGAGGCCTGATTTCGGCTCCAAAGCTCATGCAGACCTTTCTCAGTCTGTATTGTGGGACCAGAGCAGCACAGAGGGTGTGGCTATTCCAGGTCCAATCAGGACGGAGAGGGGATTTTAGGTGGGGAGTCTGGAAATGACAGCTCAGCCCCAGTCTCCCCTCGACTCTCTGTTCAGTGCCCTACCCCAGAGGTAGGTTATCCCTTTCTGTCAGCTCAAAAAAGCCCTCTTCTGAAACCGACTATGGGGCCTTGGTGAACCAGGACTCCTAAGTGCTTTGACTTCAGCCAGGGTCATGGACGTCTAGTTCAGCGCTTAGACGCACATTCCTTCCACACCACCTGGTTCAGCGACTACCTGCACATTCCTTCCACGGCACCTGGTTCAGCGCCTATACGCACATTCCTTCCACAGCACCTGGTTCAGTTTCTAGACGCACATTCCTTCCAAATCGCCTGGTTCAACGACTACCCGCACATTCCTTCCACAGTGCCTAGTTAAGCGCCTAGATGCACATTCCTTCCGCAGCGCCTGGTTCAGCGCTTAGATGCACATTCCTTCCACAGCACCTGGTTCAGGATCTAGACGCGCATTCCTTCCACACCACCTGGTTCAGCGACTACCCACACATTCCTTCCACAGTGTCTGGTTCAGCGCCTTGACGCACATTCCTTCCACCCAACCTGGTTCAGCGACTACCTGCACATTCCTTCCACAGTGCCTGGTTCAGCGACTACCCGCACATTCCTTCCACAGCGCCTGGTTCAGTGCCTAGACGCACATTCCTTCCACACCACCAGGTTCAGAGACTGCCCGCACATTCCTTCCACAGTGCCTGGTTCAGCGCCTACCCGCACATTCCTTCCACAGCCCCTGGTTCAGCCACTAGATGCACATTTCTTCCACAGCACCTGGTTCAGAGCCTAGGCACACATTCCTTCCACAGCACCTGGTTCAGCACCTAGACGCTCACTCCTTCCACAGCACCTGGTTCAGCACCTAGATGCTCACTCCTTCCGCAGCACCTGGTTCAGCGCCTTGACGCACATACCTTCCACACCACCAGGTTCAGCGACTACCCGCACATTCCTTCCACAGTGCCTGGTTCAGCGACTACCCGCACATTCCTTCCACAGCGCCTGGTTCAGCGCGTAGATGCACATTCCTTCCACAGCCCCTGGTTCAGCGCCTACCCGCACATTCCTTCCACAGCCCCTGGTTCAGCGCCCAAAGGCACATTTCTTCCACAGCCCCTGGGTCAGTGCCTACCCACACATTCCTTCCACAGCCCCTGGTTCAGCGCCTAGACGCTCACTCCTTCCACAGCACCTGGTTCAGCGCCTAGGCACACATTCCTTCCACAGCACCTGGTTCAGCACCTAGACGCTCACTCCTTCCACAGCACCAGGTTCAGCGCCTTGATGCACATTCCTTCCACACCACCTGGTTCAGTGACTACCCGCACTTTCCTTCCACAGTGCCTGGTTCAGCGCCTAGATGCACATTCCTTCCACAGCGCCTGGTTCAGCGCCTGGATGCACATTCCTTCCACAGCCCCTCGTTCAGCGCCTAGACGCACATTCCTTCCACAGCTCCTCGTTCAGCGCCTAGACACACATTCCTTCCACCCCGGAGGCCTGATTTCGGCTCCAAAGCTCATGCAGACCTTTCTCAGCCTGTATTGTGGGACCAGAGCAGCACAGAGGGTGTGGCTATTCCAGGTCCAATCAGGACAGAGAGGGAATTCTAGGTGGGGAGTCTGGAAATGACAGCTCAGCCCCAGTCTCCCCTCGACTCTCTGTTCAGTGCCCTACCCCAGAGGTAGGTTATCCCTTTCTATCAGCTCAAAAAAGCCCTCTTCTGAAACCGACTATGGGGCCTTGGTGAACCAGGACTCCTAAGTGCTTTGACTTCAGCCAGGGTCATGGACGCCTAGTTCAGCGCTTAGACGCACATTCCTTCCACACCGCCTGGTTCAGCGACTACCTGCACATTCCTTCCACGGCGCCTGGTTCAGCGCCTATACGCACATTCCTTCCACAGCACCTGGTTCAGTGCCTAGAAGCACATTCCTTCCAAATCGCCTGGTTCAGCGACTACCCGCACATTCCTTCCACAGCACCTGGTTCAGTTTCTAGACGCACATTCCTTCCAAATCGCCTGGTTCAACGACTACCCGCACATTCCTTCCACAGTGCCTAGTTAAGCGCCTAGATGCACATTCCTTCCACAGCGCCTGGTTCAGCGCCTAGATGCACATTCCTTCTACAGCACCTGGTTCAGGATCTAGACGCACATTCCTTCCACACCACCTGGTTCAGCGACTACCCGCTCATTCCTTCCACAGCACCTGGTTCAGTGCCTAGATGTACATTCCTTCCAAATCGCCTGGTTCAACGACTACCCGCACATTCCTTCCACAGTGCCTGGTTCAGCGCCTTAACGCACATTCCTTCCACACAACCTGGTTCAGCGACTACCTGCACATTCCTTCCACAGTGCCTGGTTCAGCGACTACCCGCACATTCCTTCCACAGCGCCTGGTTCAGTGCCTAGATGCACATTCCTTCCACACCACCAGGTTCAGCGACTACCCGCACATTCCTTCCACAGTGCCTGGTTCCGCGCCTAGATGCACATTCCTTCCACAGCCCCTGGTTCAGCACCTACCCGCACATTCCTTCCACAGCCCCTTGTTCAGCCACTAGATGCACATTTCTTCCACAGCACCTGGTTCAGAGCCTAGGCACACATTCCTTCCACAGCACCTGGTTCAGCACCTAGACGCTCACTCCTTCCACAGCACCTGGTTCAGCGCCTAGGCACACATTACTTCAACAACACCTGGTTCAGCACCTAGACGCTCACTCCTTCCACAGCACCTGGTTCAGCGCCTTGACGCACATACCTTCCACAGCCCCTGGTTCAGCGCCTAGACGCACATTCCTTCCACACCATCAGGTTCAGCGACTACCCGCACATTCCTTCCACAGTGCCTGGTTCAGCGCCTTGATGCACATTCCTTCCACAGCCCCTGGTTCAGCACCTACCCGCACATTCCTTCCACAGTGCCTGGTTCAGGGCCTAGATGCACATTCCTTCCACAGCCCCTGGTTCAGCACCTACCCGCACATTCCTTCCACAGCCCCTGGTTCAGCCACTAGATGCACATTTCTTCCACAGCACCTAGTTCAGAGCCTAGGCACACATTCCTTCAACAGCACCTGGTTCAGCACCTAGACGCTCACTCCTTCCACAGCACCTGGTTCAGCGCCTAGGCACACATTCCTTCCACAGCACCTGGTTCAGCACCTAGACGCTCACTCCTTCCACAGCACCTGGTTCAACGCCTTGACGCACATACCTTCCACAGCCCCTGGTTCAGCGCCTAGACGCACATTCCTTCCATACCACCAGGTTCAGCGACTACCCGCACATTCCTTCCACGGTGCCTGGTTCAGCGCCTAGATGCACATTCCTTCCACAGCCCCTGGTTCAGCGCCTACCCGCACATTCCTTCCACAGCCCCTGGTTCAGCCACTAGATGCACATTCCTTCCACAGCCCCTGGTTCAGCGCCTAGACGCTCACTCCTTCCACAGCACCTGGTTCAGCGCCTAGGCACACATTCCTTCCACAGCACCTGGTTCAGCACCTAGATGCTCACTCCTTCCACAGCACCTGGTTCAGCGCCTTGACGCACATTCCTTCCACACCACCTGGTTCAGTGACTACCCGCACTTTCCTTCCACAGTGCCTGGTTCAGCACCTAGATGCACATTCCTTCCACAGCGCCTGGTTCAGCGCCTGGATGCACATTCCTTCCACAGCCCCTGGTTCAGCGCCTAGACGCACATTCCTTCCACCCCGGAGGCCTGATTTCGGCTCCAAAGCTCATGCAGACCTTTCTCAGCCTGTATTGTGGGACCAGAGCAGCATAGAGGGTGTGGCTATTCCAGGTCCAATCAGGACAGAGAGGGAATTCTAGGTGGGGAGTCTGGAAATGACAGCTCAGCCCCAGTCTCCCCTCGACTCTCTGTTCAGTGCCCTACCCCAGAGGTAGGTTATTCCTTTCTGTCAGCTCAAAAAAGCCCTCTCCTGAAACCGACTATGGGGCCTTGGTGAACCAGGACTCCTAAGTGCTTTGACTTCAGCCAGGGTCATGGACGTCTAGTTCAGCGCTTAGACGCACATTCCTTCCACACCACCTGGTTCAGCGACTACCTGCACATTCCTTCCACGGCACCTGGTTAAGCGCCTATATGCACATTCCTTCCACAGCACCTGGTTCAGCGCCTATACGCACATTCCTTCCACAGCACCTGGTTCAGTGCCTAGAAGCACATTCCTTCCAAATCGCCTGGTTCAGCGACTACCCGCACATTCCTTCCACAGCACCTGGTTCAGTTTCTAGACGCACATTCCTTCCAAATCGCCTGGTTCAACGACTACCCGCACATTCCTTCCACAGTGCCTAGTTAAGCGCCTAGATGCACATTCCTTCCACAGCGCCTGGTTTAGCGCTTAGATGCACATTCCTTCCACAGCACCTGGTTCAGGATCTAGACGCGCATTCCTTCCACACCACCTGGTTCAGCGACTACCCACACATTCCTTCCACAGTGCCTGGTTCAGCGCCTTGACGCACATTCCTTCCACCCAACCTGGTTCAGCGACTACCTGCACATTCCTTCCACAGTGCCTGGTTCAGCGACTACCCGCACATTCCTTCCACAGCGCCTGGTTCAGTGCCTAGACGCACATTCCTTCCACACCACCAGGTTCAGCGACTACCCGCACATTCCTTCCACAGTGCCTGGTTCAGCGCCTAGATGCACATTCCTTCCACAGCCCCTGGTTCAGCGCCTACCCGCACATTCCTTCCACAGCCCCTGGTTCAGCCACTAGATGCACATTTCTTCCACAGCACCTGGTTCAGAGACTAGGCACACATTCCTTCCACAGCACCTGGTTCAGCACCTAGACGCTTACTCCTTCCACAGCACCTGGTTCAGCGCCTAGGCACACATTCCTTCCACAGCACCTGGTTCAGCACCTAGACGCTCACTCCTTCCGCAGCACATGGTTCAGTGCCTTGACGCACATACCTTCCACAGCCCCTGGTTCAGCGCCTAGACGCACTTTTCTTCCACACCACCAGGTTCAGCGACTACCCGCACATTCCTTCCACAGTGCCTGGTTCAGCGACTACCCGCACATTCCTTCCACAGCGCCTGGTTCAGCGCCTAGATGCACATTCCTTCCACAGCCCCTGGTTCAGCGCCTACCCGCACATTCCTTCCACAGCCCCTGGTTCAGCGCCTACCCACACATTCCTTCCACAGCCCCTGGTTCAGTGCCTAGACGCTCACTCCTTCCACAGCACCTGGTTCAGCGCCTAGGCACACATTCCTTCCACAGCACCTGGTTCAGCGCCTTGACGCACATTCCTTCCACACCACCTGGTTCAGTGACTACCCGCACTTTCCTTCCACAGTGCCTGGTTCAGCGCCTAGATGCACATTCCTTCCACAGCGCCTGGTTCAGCGCCTGGATGCACATTCCTTCCACAGCCCCTGGTTCAGCGCCTAGACGCACATTCCTTCCACAGCTCCTCGTTCAGCGCCTAGACGCACATTCCTTCCACAGCACCTGGTTCAGCGCCTAGACGCACATTCCTTCCAGCCCGGAGGCCAGATTTCGGCTCCAAAGCTCATGCAGACCTTTCTCAGCCTGTATTGTGGGACCAGAGCAGCACAGAGGGTGTGGCTCTGCCAGGTCCAATCAGGACAGAGAGGGAATTATAGGTGGGGAGTCTGGAAATGACAACTCAGCCCCAGTCTCCCCTCGACTCTCTGTTCAGTGCCCTACCCCAGAGGTAGGTTATCCCTTTCTGTCAGCTCAAAAAAGCCCTCTTCTGAAACCGACTATGGGGCCTTGGTGAACCAGGACTCCTAAGTGCTTTGACTTCAGCCAGGGTCATGGACGCCTAGTTCAGCGCTTAGACGCACATTCCTTCCACACCACCTGGTTCAGCGACTACCCGCACATTCCTTCCACGGCACCTGGTTCAGCGCCTATACGCACATTCCTTCCACAGCACCTGGTTCAGTGCCTAGAAGCACATTCCTTCCAAATCGCCTGGTTCAGCGACTACCCGCACATTCCTTCCACAGTGCCTAGTTAAGCGCCTAGATGCACATTCCTTCCGCAGCGCCTGGTTCAGCGCCTGGATGCACATTCCTTCCACAGCACCTGGTTCAGGATCTAGATGCACATTCCTTCCACACCACCTGGTTCAGCGCCCAGACGCACATTCCTTCCACCCCGGAGGCCTGATTTCGGCTCCAAAGCTCATGCAGACCTTCTTTCTCAGCCTGTATTGTGGGTCCGGAGCAGCACAGAGGGTGTGGATTCGCCAGGTCCAATCAGGACAGAGAGGGGATTCTAGGGGGGGGGGGGGGGGGGTGGCTGGAAATGACAGCTCAGCCCCAGTCTCCCCTCGACTCTCTGATCAGCGCCCTACCACAGACGTAGGTTATCCCTCTCTGTCAGATCCCTGGTCCTGATGCTGGTGGCGTCTCCAAATATTTTGTCAGTCTGTGAAGCAACCATTTGTTCATTAAATGGCCGTATTTCCTCTTTGCCCTCCAGAAGTTCCAAAACCCAAATTCTACAATTTATTCCTTTTATATACTTACTTATGAATTGTGTTTTGAAAAGTGCTACATGATGTTTTCAGCCACTTCGAAGCTCTTTTGAGAGATGAAAATGAGGGAAACTGTGAACAGGTAAGAGGCGGATTCAACGCCAACCATGGGTTACCGCGAGGTGAGTAAAACCAACATTACTTGTAAAATAGGAACATTTATATTACAACATGGCCGGCAGGGAGACGGATAGTATGTGAAAACATGGAGGGAGAAAACAGCTCGTTTAAAAACATGGGGGCAGATTTACAAGCCCCTTGCGGCTCATTTACGCCGCCGTTGCGTCACTTTTGTGATGCAGCGGCGGCGCAAATGCTGCACCATGGTGCGGGGTACTTACAACGTGACGCATCTGGGAGATGCGTCACGTTGTAAAGCCCTGCACCACATGTCGGCGTTCCTGCGCAGGGGAGGGTGTTCCGGCACAGGAACGCCTCCTAAAAGTGGCTGAGTGAAATCTACAAGATTTGACTCACTCACTTTTAGGCCCATGCTGCGTTAAAACCCTGCACCTGCCTGAAGCAGGCGTAAGGATTGACGCAGCATTAGCAAGATAGGGCCCCCCAGAGCATTGCTGGAGCTGCGTCGCGCTTGCGACGCAACTCCAGCAATGCGCCACTTTTACGCCACAGATGTGTCACGCATCTGTGCCGTTTTTGCCCCATGGTGCGCTGCATTGTAAATGCGGCGTATCCATGGTGGCGGAGCTGTGGCGCACAATAACTGGCGCATCCCTGCTGATATGCAGGGATGCGCCAGTTATTGTAAATCTGCCCCATGGGGGCAGATTTACAAGCCCATTGCGCCGCCGGTGCATCACGTTGCGTGACGCACCGGCGGTGCAACCTGCTGAGTGATATTTACAAGCACAGGTAAAGTCACCCTGTGTGACTTAACCTGTGCTTGTGTAAATATGGCCCCTTTTCACGCAACACTCTGCGTGTAAGGGGTGTGACATGGGTGTTGCTGTGGGTGTTCCCATGAAACACCCATGTCCACTGATGCATTTCCAGATTAACGAGCAGTCGTACATTTGGAAATGTGTCAGAATGTGGGTTGCATAGCGAGGTGCAATGAGGAGAAATGCTTTAATTTCTCCTCGTTTTTTCCTCTTTCAATGCGTGCTGCATTCTACAGAACGCATTGGAAGAAGAAATCCCCTCAATTAATTGTTTTTGTGCAGGAAGGTGCCCCTTCCTGCACAAAAACAATCTCCCCATGACGCAGGCCTCCTTGCACCATGGTGCAAGGGTGCCTGCACCAGCGCATGGCAGCAGTTTGTGCGCCAGCGCAGGGGGGGAACACAGAGATGCGACATATTGTTGTAAATATGTCGCATCCCTGTGCTTCGAAACTAACGCAGCCAAATGACTTGTGGCACCGCGCTGCGTTGGTTTCTTGTAAATCTGCCCCATGGAATCCAAACATAAACTACAAAACGTCTATCTTATACGAATACCTTTCAAAAACAATACATTCGACTATGAGCCATTTAAACCCGAATCTGCTGAGACTGAGTAATAAACCAGGCCAGCGCGAACACATGTCGGGAGTGAGCTATTAAATACAGGTTGAAATTCGTGAGGGCTGATTTTGGAGTCTGTAATTTTGGAAAAGACGCCAGTGTTTGTTTGCACATGGACCGGAAGGCCCGCCCAGACCGCGCGCCAGCAGGTTCTGTGCAGATGACGGAGGCCTGGCTGAGGCGCTACTAATGCAAGGTCGGAGAATATAACGACCTCATTATATGGTTCCCTCGTTTGATATATACCAGTGGCTCGTGGATGTAGAGTTGCCCGCCCTGTAATGCGGATATAAACATTTTCCACACAATTGATCTCTCCGAGTTATAAATAGCATCTACTCTGAAGAGCGTGCTGCTTTGAAAGGAGCTCTGGGCTCCACCGCCATCACCGCAAGAGCAGCGTCGCCCCCCCCCCCCCCGAGGAGCAGAATCTGTATAATTAGAGATCTGGAAGAGGCAGAACAGCTCCTAAAAATGAAACACAGGCTGAAATGCAATCCCCCCACCAACAGTCTAACCCTAAACCCACGATCACCCGCAAGGCTCTGAAAAACATGGCTGCCACCAGACTTTTAAACAAGTCACTGCTTCAGTCCGAAACCAGACTGTCCTCAGGCAAGGACCTAGCGAGCCGTGCCGTACCGGCGAGGGGCAACGCAGCTTCAAGCGACTTCTCAGCTGCCATGGGAACGGCAGCCGTTGACTCTTCTGCATTGGTAATGGCAGCCGTTGACTCAGCTGCTATGGGAACAGCAGCCATTGACTCATTTGCAGTGGTAATGGCAGTCGTTGACTCATCTGCCATGGGTACGGCAGCCATGGGCTCAGCTGTCCTGTCATGGGAGTACGGCAGCCATTGACCCATCTACCATGGGTACGGCAGCCATGGGCTCAGCTGTCATGGGTACGGTAGCCATTGACTCAGCTACCATGGGCACGGCAGCCATTGACTCAGCTACCATGGGTACGGCAGCCACTGACTCAGCTGCCATGGGTCCATCAGCAATTGACTCATCTGCCATGGGTCCGTCAGCGATTGACTCATCTGCCATGGGTCCGTCAGCGATTGACTCAGCTACCATGGGTACCGCAGCCATTGACTCAGCTACCATGGGCACGGCAGCCATTGACTCAGCTACCATGGGTACCGCAGCCATTGACTCAGCTACCATGGGTACGGCAGCCATTGACTCAGCTGCCATGGGTATGGCAGCCATTGACTCAGCTGCCATGGGTACGGCAGCCACTGACTCAGCTGCCATGGGTACGGCAGCCATTGACTCAGCTGCCATGGGTCCATCAGCAATTGACTCATCTGCCATGGGTCCATCAGCAATTGACTCATCTGCCATGGGTCCGTCAGCGATTGACTCAGCTGTCATGGGTGTGGCAACCATTGACTCAGCTGCCATGGGTACGGGAGCCATTAACTCAGCTATGCAGCCATTGACTCAGCTGCCGTGGGTCCGTCAGCATCACCACGAGTCACTCCTTTGCCTCCGGAGCCAGCCCATGGAACCTTGTCCACTGAAAACGGAACAGTGCATCTCAAATGCAGTTAGAAGTGATGGAGCAGGTAAAACAAAATTTTGTATACCTCCTCTAATTTGCATGAAATTCATTACGTAATCATTCTAAAAATAATTCAAATAACATGCTTGCAGTGAAAATTTACTAATCAACCTTTGCATCTTGATAAACACGAAATACACGTGGGACTAAATTGCTAAACTGCATAGCCGAATAATTAACTGATTAACTATGGTACGCAAACTAACCTTAGATTGTAGTGAAATAGTAAAATTGCATGATTTATGTTGCTTTGTGATTGTGCTTTAAAATCATCGAATGTCAAGTATCATTGCTTTAATTGTTGCTATAGCTAGGATAATACCAATATATATTGGGATTAATGTGGGTTTAAACATTAGCATCTTCATATCTATATTTTAATTGCTGTTATGTCGATTTTGCTTAAGTTGGCATTCGGGCCTACCAGGCCGCAGTACCCAAGATGGCGTTCTCTGAAGCAGGTGCCACCATGTGAGTGCGATGATTTCTGCACATGCCCAGATGGCTCTAGAGATCACCAAGTGACCTGAACTTCTGACATCGTGTTCCCTGTCAAGGATAGGGATTTGATCGCCAGCCAATAGATAACTATGTGGGAGCAGCGGAAAGGAAAATAAAGAACCCATATAATACAACTTTTTCACCTTGAAAAGTTAAATTCGCTGCTCTCGCCTGAGAAACATTTACAATTTGTGCCTTCCTATGCCAAGTTACCATGAAGAACCAGTTTACAATGGGAAAAATTGAAACGAACTGATGATGACCCTGAATTGTCCAATCAGAACATTTCCTCTGCCCGTAAAACTCACCATTATTTGTATTATGTAAGGGGAAAAAGGGTATAAAAATGGGCCCTAGTCCGTCATTGCGCGTCAATTGGATTGATCGTTCGTGGCGTTGGGTTGCATTGAGCTGGGGTTGATTCATTGGCTTGCCTTGGGTTTATTTGGGTTTTGGGAGTAGAGTTTTGCTGTGCATCCCATTTTCTGCCTGACGGTTTGGTTCTTCGCTGTGGGTCAGACAGCCTGTCCAGGGAGCTTTACCTGAGAATGCGGAGAACTCTCTATTTGATCTGAGGCTATCATCGTTTGCCAATTGGTAACTGATTTACTGCATTTTTCCTAATTAATGATTATTTTGTAAATGTTGAATTTCTCTTTAATAAAACGAAACATTTATATTATGAGCTGTAGTTAATAAATGCAAACGTAAGAAATGTTAATAATTAGATAAACAACAATTGAAATATTAAGAATGAGTTTGTGATTCTTTGAATTTATGATGGGATTAGCCAGCTCCTGTGCAAGATTCTTCAGAGCCCTCGCCAAAATGGTATCTTTCGGTTTTGGCTCTTGTCCTCCCCAAGGAACAGAAGACCTTCTGATGTGATCTGGTAATTTTATATGGTGGCATCCCAAGGCGACAGCTACAATTACCTCCACATAGTGTTGGAGTTTTTGGATAGCAATTACTGACTGAAAAAGTTAGTAAGTGCTACCATTTTGAAGTGCAGTACGCACATCTAAGGGAACCCTAGCAGAGAGCAGCATTGGGGGAGGAAGAGTGGATGAGGCCACTTGGAGCTCGACGTGTGATACTAACATCACAATGTATTAATAAGCAATGATACACAACTCTGCTTGAAAGTCTACTCCACTCTAGCTGATGCTTAACTCCACCAAAAGAGAATTCCTTCTACTCACCAAGAACAAGCATTTAATTCAAACTTGAAAAATGAAATGAAATGAAAAATTCATTTATAAAGCGCCTGGCTACCGAAGGCATCCCAGCGCTGGTAGCGGCGGTCAGTTGAGAAGCCAACCAGACTTGGGGAATAGCCAGGTCTTTAACAATGTACGGAAGGCAAATGATTGGCTTCCTTACGTAGGTGCAGGGGAAGGAAGTTCCAAAGCTTGGCTGCATTGTAGGAGAATTGACGGACCCCGCTTCTAGCTTTCTTAATACTAGGGACCGTAACCAGGTACATGTCATCTGAGCGAAGACGTCTGTTAGCCTGATAGGGCTGGATGATGGAGTGGCTAATAGCCGGGCCCTTTCCGGCTAATGACTTGTGGGCAATGCACATCGCCTTGAAGTTAACTCTCTCCCTAATGGGGAGCCAGTGGAGAGAGTTCAGAGCCGGTTTTGCTGATTGATGTTTAGGAGTATCAAAAAGGATTCTGACTGCACAGTTTTGTATCGTCTGGAATTTGGAAATGGTTGCAATTGGAGCACCCAAGTAAAGGGCATTCCCATAATCCAGCCGTGATAGGATGAGTGCCTGAACCATGATTTTTCTTGCCTGAAAAGGAAGAAGAGGGAGGACTTTACGGAGTATTTTCAGGATGCCATAGCACGTGACCGCTGTGTTACGTGCCTGTATCTTGAAAGTAAGATCTTGGTCTATCCAGACACCCAGACTTTTTAACTTAGTCTTGGGGATAGGAACGGAGCCCAAAGTGGTCGGCCATATTGTATTAAGGTCAAGAGTAGACCGATTCCCCAGAATCATCATCTCGTTTTTTCCCAGTTCAGTTTCAGGAAGGAGTTGTTCATCCATTTGGCAATTTATTCCAAGCAGGGGCGAAGACTAGAAGGGGAGTTATCAGCATGATTAAGCCCCACCACAAGTTGCGTGTCATCTGCATAGGTCACTATGTGTACTCCAAAAGGTGGCACCGACTCCGCTTACGAACTCATATATGTGTTAAACAGAGTGGGGCTCAGGGATGACCCTTGAGGAACTCCACAACAGAGAGGCACCGGTTTAGAGGCCACATCAGCGTCAAAGACCTGAAAGGACCTATCGCTTAGGAAAGATTGTAGCCATGCCAGAGTGACTCCGGTCACTCCCAGTTTTCTGAGTCTTTGGACCAGGATACGGTGGTTAACTGTATCGAAGGCTGCACTCAGGTCTAGGAGGATGACCACAGTGGTGCCTCCGGAATCCAAGATTTTTTTTTACTCTTCCACGACTGAGAGCAAGGCCGTTTCTGTTCCTTGGCAAGATCGAAAACCAGTCTGAGATGGGTGGAGGAATTTGTGAGTCTCTAAGAAGGCAGACAGCTCTGAGATGATATGTTTTTCAGCAATTTTGCTGATCCCGGGGATAAGTGTGATGTGACGGTAATTTCGCAGGGCAGGGTGGTCAAGGATACGTTTTTTAAGAAGTGCATTCACCATCGCTTCCTTACATGGAGGAGGGACCACTCCAGAGGAGAACGAGGCGTTAATCAACTCTAGAATGGCGGGAGAAATGGTTCCCGCCACCTGTCTCAGTATCTTTAGAGGTGCTGGATCTTTGGGCGACCCACTTTTCACCTGAGACAGGATGCTATCAAGTGCCGACCTACCCATCAGGGGAATAGTCTCCAGGAGAGGTTGATTACTGTGAGGATTGAAGTTCTGTATACAGCCCTTGTTCAACGTAAAAGAGGTATAGATAGTTTGAATTTTATTGAGAAAGAACTCCGCTGAATCATTACAGCATGAGCCTGAAATATTGGGGGTCACTGGAGGAGGGAGAACTCTAAGGAGTGTTTTAGCAATACGAAAGACCTCACGAGCGGAATTAGCCGCTGTTGAAATTTTATCTTCATAGTAGGCTGCCTGGGCTATTTTAATTTCAGCTTTGTATAGTTTGATGGCTTTCCTGTATTTCGACTTCTTGTCGAGGGAGAATTCCTTCCTCAAAGTTCTCTCGAGCTTGTTACAGGTTTGTTTTAGTACCCGAAGTCTTGGGGAGAACCGTGCCATTCTATTACTTTCTGTTTTTGTTCGAATCAGTTTTTCGGGAAGAAGCAGATCTAGGGAGTCTTGTATCCATTTATTAAAATTTTCATTAAAAACGACAGCGTCAGTGGTAGGCGCTGGCTTAGTTTTCTCTAGCTCTGAGATCCATTGTGCTATCGACAGTTTGGGCAAGGGACGTGAGCTTGTACAGATCAGTTTAGTGTGAAACGATTGAAAGGTAGGGGAACAAACGAATGGAATGAGAAAGTGATCAGACCACGGTACAGGGGTGTATTTCCCTCCCACTAAATCCTCCAAATTGGAGCAGATCGGGTCTAATAAATGCCCTTTTATATGTGTGGATTCGGTAACCTTTTGGTAGGCAGCAAGGTCCTTTGTGATCTCAGTTGCAGCCATCTGTGAGGGATCGTCAAATGGAGATTGAAATCTCCCAATAAAGTAAAATTGGCCAAGGTACTGGCTGAATTGGCTGCCAAATCAGGCAGGGAATTACAAAATTGTCCCAAAGGCCCAGGGGGCCGGTATATTAAAGTACCCGAAAATGTGAGTGAGGGTGAGAATCCTATGGAAAAGGCAGAGTTCTTGCAGTCTGGTATTGGACTTCCTGACATGTGACAGGTTATATGATTTTTATAGATAATAGCAATCCCGCCCCCTTTCCCTGTGGTCCGTTCGAGCCTCTGGATAGCATAGCCCTGGGGGAGAGCCTGGACTAGGTCAGGGTCAGATCCAGGATTGAGCCAGGTTTCCATCAGGAACAGAACCCCTGGCCCTTCTTCTTCCAAAAGGATGAAGATTTCTGCCACATGCTTAGGCAGCGACCTGCAGTTTAGCAGGAGCATCTTGTAGGGTTTGGGTTTGGCGAGGATAACGTGTGGAGCTGTTGATAGTTTAAAAGGACAATGAACACATTCAGTCAGGTTACTATCCGGGTGAATGGAATGTTGGCAATTTCTCACTGTAGGGCTTTTTAGATGAAGCAGCTCCTCTGCTTCATAATGCAGCCGTTGTAGGGTTGGAGAAGCAGGGGTTATGGCCTCCCGCCCCGACCGGACACGGATGGGCGCAGACGGGCTAGTCTTTGGCGCGCCTTTGGCACGCCAGCGGTGCGTCCGGCATTCTACTCAGTAGGATTCAGCCCCTGGAAGTGAGGGAGCTGGGGGGAGGAGCCATGTTCCTCCGCAACAATCATCTGTGAAGCTGCGGCGGACCGGAGACCGGCATGTGCAAGTGCTAAGGTACAATAAACAAACTCAATTCAGATCATCTGGCAATGTAGAAGCTAAAAGATAAAAAATACTGGTAATTAAAAGTAGTGACGATTAACTAAAATGCTGGCTTTTCTGGCTGGCTGCTGGCTTTTCAGGTGTAGGGCGCTGGACTGATTCTAACCCCAGCTTTCATCCTAGACTCGAATCACATCCTCAGGGAACACATCACCAAGAAAAACAAGATGGGCTGGTACCAGTTCTTTCTCTAAACAAAGTGAGTTTGTTCCTCTAAGAAAGTGACTTTAGAACTGCTGTTCAAACCCTCTTACTCTTGCATCTGGATAATGACCATACTTTCTCCATGGTCTCTCAGACGCCCCACACTGGTCTCCCTTAAGGGCATCCCACACGCTGCACCACATCTCATCCAAGGGCTGAAGAAATATAACAATATCACCACCATCCCGATGGGACTACACAGGCTCCCTGTGCCGGCCTGATCTGGCTTCAAAACAAGTTGCATCCTTTAAAAGCTGTAACAACTGGCGCCCACACCTATCTGGCTGAAAAGGACACCAGCTACGATGGCTCACGGCACACCGGTAGCCAGGACACAATCAAGTCAGAGGCAACGAAGTGTAAAAACAGAAAAGAAAAGACATCAGGGTGTCTCCAACTTTACACCCAGGATCTGGAACCGCATCCCAGTATCCATCTGGACCACTCCAATGCTGCTCCAACTTTGGGAAGAGCGGAAGACACAGACTTTTAAAAGAACCTTACACAACAATACAATAACAGCCCACTTCTGCTCGTTGGAGCCAGATACCTCTTCAGTCATTTGTTGAATAGATCTCTGCATTTAGCCCAGTATAGCACTGCACAGCCTTTTGGATAGGTTTGTGCTATACAAATAATACATACATACATACGGACATGGTGGACACTGAATGAGGCATGATGGATGTAGGAAGTGTGAGCGATGAAGAACGAAGAATTTTCAATGAGGAATGATGGATGACGAAAAACGGCCATTAGATGAGGAATGATGGAGGAGTGATGAGGGATGATGAATGAAGAATGATAGACGAATGATAGATATTGGGTGAGTAATGATGAATGAAGGAAGATGGATAAGGAATGATCAGTGTGTAACAAATTGGATTATTATTTTGGGTAAGTGACTTCCCACCGAAGGTACAATCACAACCCTTAACAGGGTGAACCCTCAAGCTCACTAAAGTAACCTGTGCTTACACCCCTGGTAGCTCTGGCACAGAGTAGACTGGCTTAACCGAGTGCAATGTGTAAAGTGTTTATGCAGTCCTTTAAGGGTTATAATGTCAAAATGTAAAACAATAAAACAATAAAATACCAAACTGAATTAGAAGAACAGAGTAAAATGTAATTAACAAAATGGCACCAAAATCACAAAACCCCAAAATGGAGATATGAATTTGTAAAGATTTAAGTAAGAGTAGTGCCAAGAAGAAAAAAAGTGTCAATCATAGTCAATGGTTGCGGTAGACCGGGACCTAGGAGCAATTTGAGGCTGACTGTAATGGAGCGCGGGTGGGATACACTAACCTAGTTCGTCCTGTTAAAAGATTTGACTTTCTGACTTAGTATTTTAAGTCCCAATATACCACAGGAATCCTCTTCTAAATCCTCATAGGACCTCACAGGAGGCACTTAGAAACTCACAGGGTGTCAGCAGGGTATAGTCCAGGTCAGTCACTCCAGGTTAGCTGAGCCGATGCATAAAAGGCCTCTGGAGCCTGTTGTATCATCATAGCAGGATTTGATAGTCAAGCAGGATTTGACACTGTAATATCAAAAAAGTATGCTCACAGCCCCCACACTGCAGATTTTTTGAGGTTAAGAAGAGGCTTCTGTACTCATTCAGGTCAGCCTATGGTTTAGTCTAAGACATTTCACACCTTTTCCACTCTTAAAATGTGAAATTCTTGTCTGGGAGAGGTTTGAGAGCAAAAGCAAATTGGCTTCCAGGAACTTTGGACAGGGAAAAGGTAACTTTATGAAAGTTACATTTCCTTAATATGTATTAAAATCCAACTTCACCATTGAATTGGATTTTTAATAGCTATTAAAAATAGTTGTTTAATTATTTTTCTAACTAGTCCCATTCCTGAGATTCAATATTAGGATTTTAATATGTACTCTGATTTTCTACTTAGTACAGAAGGCTTTACGTGGTGAAAAATAGTTATTGGGGTAAGTCACAATGAGGACATGTAAACATTAAATCTCCAAACATCGTACTTTTAAATGCCATGCATTCAGCCTTGCAAACTATGAGGTCTATATAAAGGTGACTTATTAATGTTTAAAAGGCAGGCTTTGTCCTGTCAAAATGGTTTATTTTGACAGGTCAAATTGCAGTCTTTAAACTGCCACAGACAGGCTACAATGGCAGGCCTGAAGCCATGTTTTACACGGTGTCTGCAGTGGATGGCACAAGAGTGCTGCAGTCCAATACAGACATTTATCTTACAGGCCCTGGGTACATTTTGTTGCACATACTATGGACTTACAGGTAAGTTGAATATGCTAATCATGAATAAAGCTCCCTGTATTCTGTTTTCACAGATTTTTACAGTTAAATACAGACAGAAAACAATGTGTTTTCTGTCTGCATTTATTTTTAAGAGTGGATAAAATGACTCTCCGTGCTGTCTTTCATTAATTGTATTAATTATCACTATGAGTATTCCACCACCACAAATACTTAGGATAGGAAGGAGGAGAAACCTAATGGGTATCAACCACTTTATCGTGGGGAAGGAAGCAATTCATTTTGTTCATGTAACCCTCACAGACTCTAGTAGTGTCATGCTTCATCATCGGGTTTACCCTAACTCCTAAAGGTCAGGGAGGGCTCGACCGTATTTCAGGGGGCTCTTGAAGATATGGCCAGGGGCAATAAAGATTGAACCTCCTCCTACAGGTCCAGGTATCCCTTTATCATGGAACTGTAGGGGAAAATAAAAATATTAAAAAACAATTGGGGTCGTAAGGAGATTTATGGTCCTATGACCCTAGTGCCAACATGTTTCAGTCTGCAAAAATAAATGGCCCAATCGGGTCCCGGACTTTCTTCAGGGAAAAAACGTGTAGTCCTCCCTGGTTAGAGCATCATAGGATTTTCCTTTTAATGTATTTATATTAAGGAGCAGGTAGCTGCTCCTAAATCGCAACGGAAAACAGATACCTTGTCTTGTCCGCCCGTTGAACAACGGTCACTCCATCTGAAATGAAAACATCACAGATAAACCATTTTGTACATGGAAAACAAGCCATCCGTGACATGCTCTGTACGCCCATACTCATCATTCAGGCGGGGTGTGTGGGAGCTGCCAATGTCCATAGCTATTTGATATGATATCATGACTCATGACACTTTCTTGAGTCCAATTTTTTGTAGTGCAAAGTGGCGATGTAATTCCTATACCTTGGAATCAACTCAATCAAAGATAATGCGTTAAGCCCCTTGGTTATCGCATTACAAGCACGGGCATACATGAATATGTTCGCTCTTATCAGTCTTAACATATTATTACCACTCACGATCTGTAAACCTAGATACCCTAGTACACCCAGACACTGATTGGGTACCCGGCACAGTGATAAAGGAGGGATGATGAAGCAGGGATGACAGATATTAGATAAAGAGTGATGGAAGAGGGATAAAGAATGATGGATGAGGGTTCACAGGTGTTAGATGAGGGAGGTGGGATGAGGGATGATGGAGGTGGGATGACAGATGTCAGATAAGGAGTGATAAAGGAGGGATGATGGAGGAGGGATGACAGATATTAGATAAAGAGTGATGGAAGAGGGATGATAAATGTTAGATAAGGAATGAAAAAGGAGGGATGGTGGAGAAGGAATGACAGATGTTAGATGAGGAATGAAAAAGGAGGGATGACAAATGTCAGATAAGGAGTGATAAAGCACAGATGAGGGAGGAGGGATGACAGATGTCAGATAAGGAGTTATGAATGAGCTATGATGGAGGAGGAGTGACAGATGTCAGATAATGAGTGATAAAGGAGGGATGATGGAGGAGGCTTGACATATGTCAGATGAGGAGTAAGTAAGTAAGTGAGGGTTTTCTATAGCGCTCGATTGCCGAGGCGTCTTGGCGCTGGAGAAACACAGAAAAACGAGTGAGTCCATAGGTACAGGCTCCACTACTACACCGGCTAAAGACAAGTTTTTAAAAGGCCGAGGAATTTGGAACGAGTTGGTTGAGATCTAATATCCAACGGCAACCTGTTCCAAAGTTTGGGAGCCAAGTATGAGATGCATCTGCCACCCCATCTGGCTTTCCTCCATTTCGGAATTTTAACCAAGGACTGATTAGCAGACCTTTATGAGCACCCTGGACAATACCATTGGAAAAACTTGCGGTACGCCAGAGGACCACCACCATACAGTGTTTTGTGGACCAAGCAGAGAGCCGTAAATTCGACACGCTGCTTGACAGGGAGCCAATGAAGGCTTCTAATGGCCCCAGAGATATGATTGAATTTAGGAATGTTAAGTAATGTCCGAGCAGCAGTATTCTGAAGGGATTGCAGTTTAGTCAGCTGTCGTTTATCAATCCCTAAATCGAGGGCATTGCAATAATCGATGCGAGACAATACAAGAGCAACCACAACAGTTTTCCTCAGCTCCATTGGAAGAAATGGTAGGATCTTCCGTAGGGTTTTTAATATAAAGTAACATGCCAAGGTAACTTGGTTAATCTGAGCGGAGAAATTAAGCTGTGTGTCCCAGAGCACACCCAGATTACTCATCTTGCCCACTGGTGACGGACACTCTCCTGCCTCCGTTGGCCACCAGGCTGTGTTCCAAATCGGAGGGCCATTGCCAAACTCCATGACTTCGGTCTTCTGTGTATTTAGTTTCAAATAGTTGGTGTGCATCCATTGTATGATGCGACCAAGACAACTATGAAACCTCGTCGACGGCACCTCACTAACAGAAGAGATTGAAACTATGATTTGAGTGTCGTCGGCATAGGACGCAAGAGAAAAACCCAAGCATTGGCATAGCCAATAGGTCTCGCCTTTGGAACCTTAAAAGTATATAGTTATGCAGCACAATATCCTTGGTGCAACAACATCAACTGTTGCATGGCTAAACAATTATAAGGTCCCAAAGGCGAGACCTATTGGCATATCATAGAAACAACGCTAAGTACCGACGGAGAAGGTTCATATTGGTGTTGTTTTCCTAATAAGTAAAAAACAAATAGAGCACATTGCGAGGTGGATCTTTGTGGATGGGTTAGAGCAGTAAGCCCAAGGCTCAAAGTGCAGAACACAGGCCCCATGCTGAACAGGTCTGAAGAGGTGGACAGATGGGTTAGCTGATTTTTGTTAAAAGTAATTAAAAACCAGCAGGCAATGCGTTTCGTTAGTCTTTATTATCGATCAATTTCATCAAAAAAAGACATTACAATGTAAAAATAAACATTACATACAAGATAAGAAATAAGAACAATTCCAAAGTGACACAAAAAACAATGAAATCTTGATTAAACACAGCACTGGTATCTAATGCTTCCTATTTCTGATAATCCAAACCCAACCCAGAAATTTGGCCACGGCAACTACAATGCATTCACCAGTATCAGATCTTAAGATTCTTAGGGCCTCAAGCCCCAGTCTAGTGCCCAAGGTACGACATATAGGTTTGAGCCATTTAGCCCGGGGGGCTGCATAGGCCGGGCAGACAAAAAATATATGACCCACCGATTCAGCACAGTCTGTACACCAGCGACAGGAATCCTCAATCCTCAATCCAAGACTGAATTCTTGCCAGGATCATTCTTGCAATCATTTTTGAACGGAATCAACTAATCGGGCGGTAATTCCCCGGGCAAGAGCGATCACCCTTCTTAAAGATGGGCAATATCTCAGCGCCCTTCCAGGATTCAGGGATGACAGCCCCTTTGGCTATGGCAGTTGCCATGAATGCGATGTAGGGCACCCAGTTACTATGGTCAAATTTAAAAAGATCCGCGGGGACACAGTCTATGCCCGGTGCCTTGCCACTAGGAACCCTGGTTAAAGCCATCTCAACCTCTTTACAGTCAAATGTAAAATTCTGAAGGATGGACATATCCTGTATGATGGGGGAAGCAGTCACTTCAACCAAATTGGTATCCGAAAACTGACACTCAAAATGCGACACCCAGGTTTCGGGGGGAACATGGTTTGAGGGGACCTGCGAACTCGGAGAATTGCCCCATTTCACAATATGCCAAAACATAGTCAGATTTCTTTGTTTGCTAGCGACCAAGTGGTCGTTCCAATGTTCGTTGTCCCAATCTTGTTTGGCCAAGACTTTAGCCTTGCTGTAATCTTTCCTGGCTGATCTAATATTTGCCTGATTTTTAGATTTAATGGCAGATTTCAGTTTGCCATAAGACTCGCGACATGCTTTATGTAGTAATGAAAGTGACACGACCAGTAGAAGTGCAACTGTCACTTTATTCAAGCCATCCGCTCTCTGGCATGAGCAGGTTGTCAACATTCTAAGGTGAGCTTCGGGAGATACCAAGGTAAGAGGGACGGAGGGGGTGGACGGAAGGTACCAAGGTTGGGAGAAAAAGGGGAAGATACAACACATCTCCTTACCCAACATAACCAGAATAAACATGGAGGAAGCATTACCTAGCTACTCTGTCCCCACTCCAAACTTGACCATCCTCCAATTCCACCACATTCTTCCCCCTACCTTTGAAATTCTGAGAAGGAAAAAATTTACTCTGTCCCGCTTTAACCCTTGTGGGTTTCTTTATCAACACAGCATCATTAACCATAGGTTTCAATTCCTTCACACCATGTTTCTTATCATACCAGCCTTTGTAGCGGGATTGATGTTGCTGCACTTTAATCTGACTTTCAGACCTGTCATAGACAACCTTCTTACCCCCCTCTAGCCAGAGAGGGTACATCTTGGTGCCTGGTTCTCTCCCTCTTAACATTACAAAGGGAGAGATCCCCGTTACAAGGTTGGGTGCCGTGTGGTAAGCCCACAAACAGTTTTTAAGAGAATCATTTACGTTAAATCCATTAGACATTGCCAGTTGAATATGTTCCTTAATCATACGGTTCATCCTCTCTACTAAGCCATTTGCCTTAGGGCAGTAGAGGACCGTTTTCTCATGCTTGATATTGTGGTCCTTTAAGAAAGTTATCATTTCATCTGATGTGAACTGCACCCCATTGTCAGTTACTAAAATCGATGGAATTCCTTCAAATGAGAACACAGATTCCAAAAATGCCACGAGGTTCTTGGTCGTGGTGGAAGGGGTGAATTTGACATTGACCCAATGGGAGGTGTAGTCCACCAGTACAAACATGAACCTTCTCAGTGGGCCTAAGGCGTCCATGGGGCCAATTATGTCCATGGCCAGTTTAGTCCATGGAACAACTGGTACCTCCACCGGTGAAAGAGGGACCTTATGTAAGGACTTGGTTTTGTCACTCTTTGCACAACTAAAGCAGTCCTTTACCTTTAATTCCACTCTAGAATCCATCCTTGGGAACCAAAAGCTGTTTCTTACTTTGCTTTTGGTGAGACTTCTCCCCAAATGGCCTTCGTGGGCAAGGTCTACTATTCTGTCTCTCAAATTCTTGGGTGGCACAATTTTAGAATTGCGGTAGATTCTGTTCTCCTGAATGGTAAGCTCATTCCTGACTTCCCAGAATTCTTTTAACTCTTCTACCACATCCCCGCATTTATCTGGCCACCCCTTTATGATTAAATCTTTTAGTGCCTCCATTATTGGATCCTTTCTCATTTCGTTATTCCATTCTTCTTTGGAAAAGGAAGGCAGATGAATCGAAAGGATGGGGGTATCCAAAGGGTCTTCCTCGATGTTTGTTTCTACAGGGGACCTGGACAAATAGTCTGCAAGGACGTTATCCTTCCCCGGCAAGTATTCAATTCTGAAGCTAAATTTCTCCAGCCCCAAAACCCATTTGGCTATCCTGGGGGACTCACAGAGGGATTTCTTAGCTGAAAAAATGTGCGTTAGGGGTTTGTGGTCCGTGCGGACTGTAAATTTACTGCCCCACAGGAAAAACTTGAAATGGTTGATGGCCCAGTAGCAGGCCAATGCCTCCCTCTCAATTACGGAGTAATTCCGTTCAGGTGGACTTAAAGTACGGGAGGCGAAGGCAATGATGGTTTCTCCCCCCTCCCCTTTCTGAGATAGGGTGGCCCCAAGACCTTTGTTGGAGGCATCCGTGCATAGGATGGTCCTCTTCCTATGGTCAAAAGGTCCCAATGCACGTGAACCCACGATCTCTTTTTTCAGGGCATTTACAGAGTCAGAATGTATCTCTTCCCATTTGAATTCACTCTTTTTCTTTAACAGTTCCCGTAGGGACTCGCATTTTTCTGAAAACCTGGATATGAACTTGGCCATATACTCCACCAACCCTAAGAAGGATTTGAGCTCCTCCTTGTTTGTGGGGAGAGGAGCGTTTTCCACTGCTTGGACTAAGCTCATTTTGGGTTTTATCCCTTCAAAGGAAAGATTGTGTCCCAGATAGTCTACCTCCAAGACTTTGATCTTGCATTTTTCCTTTTTAACAGATAACCCTGCATTCGACAACCTGGAACATACTTTTCTGAACATGATGTCATGCTCCTCCTCCTCGGCACCATAGACTAGAACATCGTCTTGAAAACACATGCAGTTAGGGATGTCCTCCAATACCTTTTGCATCATTTTCTGGAAGACAGCAGCCGCCGATGCAAGGCCAAAAGGCATCCTTAGGAACATAGAAGTGCCAAACGGTGTTGAAAATGCAGTCAGAGGTCTAGACTCAGGGTGAAGGTCTACTTGGTAATATGCCATTGAAAGGTCTATGACTGAAAAGAACTTGGCCTTCCCCATGGTACTTAACATTTCATTGATGTTGGGAATCGGGAACCGTTCGACCCAAATGTTTTCGTTGAGACTGCGTAAATCAATGCAAAGGCGAATGCCCTGTCCATTGGCTTTAGACGCTATCACAATGGGGGACACCCACTCCGAAGCGTCAATGGGGAGAATAACACCTAAATGGCAGAGTTTGTCAAGTTCTTCTTTAAGAGGCTGTCTTAACAGTAAAGGAACATGGCGAGTCTTATGTACCACAGGTTTCGCCCCCTGTCTGATCTTTATTTTATGCTGAAAGTGTTTCAAAATCCCCAGCTCATTAGAGAAAAGGTGAGGGAATTCGTCACATAGGGGTGACTCCCCCGTGGCACCTTTGACTACGTTGACTTGTTCCTTACCATTAGGATCAAGAATTACGCCCAGTTCTCTCTGGTGACGCCACCCGAGGAGGTTAGACCCCGAGCTGACAAGGTAGATCTTGCCCACCGTGGATCTCCCTTTGAAATTTATTTCGGTCTCCACCATGCCTACCAACGGAATAGGGTCTTTGGTATACCCCTGGGGTGTGATGTCAGGTTTAGATATATGCATACCTGGATCCCCTTTGATTTTCATGTAATCTTCCATGTTTAATAGGGTTAAGGGAGAGCATGAGTCTGCGAACATTTCAATACATGTGTCGTTAATTGAAATGCTGCATTTGGGGTATTCGAAGGGGATACTACCACACGTACTTTTTACTTGGAATGTAAATCTAGGCTGCTCATCGTTGGTTTCATTGATGGCTTTGACTTGGGTGCTGTCACTGTCCCTGCACACCCTGGCTAAATGTCCTCTTCTGTTACACTTCTTACAGTGGGCATTGCGAGCTGTGCAATTGGGATTGTTGGCCAAGTGATTGCTGCTCCCACATCTACAGCATTTGAGGTCCGAGTGATCTCTTTGAAACTTACTGGATGACTCAACCTTACTTCTGACTTTAGAGACATTCCTATTGGGAGATTCTACCTGAACTGCCGCAACCACTTCTTCTGACACGTTTATTTCTTTCATGCACTTTGCCGTATGTTCAATAGACTGGGCAATAGACACAGCTTCTTCCAACGACGGGTTTTTGGATAACAACTTCTCTTGGATCTTGCTATTGCTTGTGCATCTGACTAATTGGTCACATATCAAGGAGTCATTAAGATCCCCAAAATCACACCTTTGAGTAAGACCTCTCAAATTGGCAATGTAGTTTTTTACCGATTCATTCTTTCCTTGTGATCTACTGAAAAACTTATGATGTTCCAGAACTACATTTATCTTATCCCCAAAATGATTACCTAATTTTAGCATGGTAACCTCATACACATCAAGGTCCTCTTCTTCATCCAACTCCGGTTCTGGGAGAGTCTCATATACTTTGCGACCATGTACCCCCATGTTGTGTAGGAGAATATGCTGCTTCCGTAAGGCAGAAAATCTTTCCCCCCCCATGGCAATCAAATATGACTCAAACAGCTTTGTCCATTCCTTCCAATGGATATCTGGATCGCCACATTCATTTAGGAATGAAGGAGGTTGACATATTCCCGGGGTACCCATGGTGAAGGGAAAAGAAAACCCCAAAACTTGCAGGAAGAAGTGTAACTTGAGAAGGAGTAGATTATCTGGTAATAGGTGCCTGGAAGAAATATGTAAGATAGCCCCAGAGAATTCAATTCAGCTTACTAAGACCAGAAGCCTCCATCACATTGAAAGTATGGCTGCCAGTATCCAACTTTCAAATTCCTGGGCTATTTCCACATAGCACTCTGCCCAATAGTACAGTTCCAAAGGAGCGCAGTAATGCCTTACAATGCTGGGGCAAAGTACTGTATGAGGTAACCGCCGAGTACCAGCAACTCAATTGGCCCAGGAGGAGGGAGTCACTGAATGCCCAACCTGAGCCGTGGGTAACGTAAAGTAAGAAGTACCCGAGCAGTACTGGCAACCAGGTGGCCCAGAAAGGGAGGGGACTATTCCGTCCCTATTACCACAACTTCCTGACTGGAATTATGCCCAAAAAGCGGAAGGAACTTGCTGGAACCACCACTGGACGTACCTCTGAGCTCCGGTCATTCATCGGCTGCTGATCTCCAGGATATCGCTGCCGTTCCTGCCACCCCCGGATTGACGAGCACAGCGCCTGCAGCTGAATGATCTTGACATGTGCCGGACCAACCCGTGCCAGGAGCCCACGGAACACCACAAAGATACGCCTACAGTGGGCGGTAGAGGCGTGGACACTCGCGTCTTCTATCGAGGAAACCTGCCAAAAACTTGCTGGGAGCGTCAGGACCCAGCGGAACACTTCTGCTTCCCGCCCTCTTGTGGGCGTGTGGAGGCGCGTCGACAGTCAGTCCCCCGGAAACTGAGGGAACCCAGGAGTCCACCAGGGAACTGCCGCGGAAGAGATGTTCCCCTTGGATGCCGGTCAACTCGCCAAAATACGGAGCCACGAAGAGAATGAATGGCCGGATAAGACGCGTCCAGTGCCCCTCTGGAAGCTTGTAGCGCAGCAGTGCCAGTAATCTTACAGTTGAACAGCCATCCAGAAGACGCCAACCAGCCACAGACCTCGCTGGTGAGGAGAGTACATCCACACGCAAGGAGACGGGAACAGCCGCAGCAACTTGCCAGAAGTCCGCTGAGTGACAGGAAACTAGAAACACCAGCAGACGCCAGCCCGTAGACTGTCACCATTCAAAGTCAGGAACACAGCAGGCACCCAGCTCGTCCCGCACCGCTTGAGAGCAACACGAAAAGGGGAAATGACTTGTCCTGCCCCCCTCACAGGATCGTCGCCAGTGTAGTAATGAAAGTGACACGACCAGTAGAAGTGCAACTGTCACTTTATTCAAGCCATCCGCTCTCTGACATGAGCAGGTTGTCAACATTCTAAGGTGAGCTTCGGGAGATACCAAGGTAAGAGGGACGGAGGGGGTGGACGGAAGGTACCAAGGTGGGGAGAAAAAGGGGAAGATACAACACTTTATTATACCAAGAATTTGGCTTTGGTAAAAGCGATTTCTTAGCCTTACAAGGTTTGGAGAAAAGGGCCTTAAGGCCTGAAAGTAAGTTTTCGTGAATATGGGTAGACTCACCAACGACAGTCTCATGGCTCTGGTGAGACTGAAGGACTTCCAACGCAAAAGAAACTTTTGAGCTAATTTCGGAGAGTACTACACTATCAATAGCAACCTTTTCCCAGCGCACTCTCCGTTGATTATTAGTTAGGAGGGCGTCAGCGGAAACTATCTCGGATGGTTCACTTCTACGGGCTGGGCAAAACAGAAAACTCAGAACTAAAGGATTGTGGTCGCTCTCAGGGAGATCTAAAATCACCATATCACTTAAAGTGGACCAAAACTCCACTTTAATTAGGGCATAATCGATTCTACTACAACGACGACCATTGGAAAAAGTATCCTTGCCATTTGTATCAGAGAGGGTCCGTCCATTGGCTGCCCTAAAGCCACGCCCCATACACAAGCTCATCCATTGAATAGCAGATTCAGTCCACCTCTTGATGGGGGGAAGATCAAGAGGTGGTATATTCCAAATTGTGTCCACATCCAGTGTAAGTGAGTCCCAAGCAGTGTACAAAGGCTCGAAACAGCAATTTAGATCACCCACTATTATCACATTAGTGCAGGGGTTGACTGTTTCCAAGAACCCATCTAATTGTAGAAAAGTATTAGTACCTCGTCCGCCTGGTAGGCCCCTATTATATACATTTATAATCATGAAATCAGGATCACATTAAGTTGCAACGAGATGATCAAAATGTCGGGGCTATCAATGGCCAGTTCGGTGAGACTATACTTAAGGGTTTGCCTCACCCATATACAGAGACCACCCGAAGGACGGCCTCTTATCCCACTAGAGGCCCCTTTATGAAAATTAACATAACCAGAAAAGTAAATCGGGTCCACAGCCCACGTTTCCTGAAATACAAGGATATCGTGGATAGTTACCCAGGCAGACCACTCCTCCATTACAATTTTATTTCGTAGGCCCGCAATGTTCCACGAGGCCAATGTAAGAAGGGGGGAGCTAGTTGCTGGCAAAAGGGCAAGTAAGGAACCCTGTGTGGCAGAATGGTTTACAATGCTGCCAGGTTCCATACACTGGTACTCATAGGGACAAGGATCTGTATGTGAAATTAGTGATCTATCATTGTGCAACGTGCGAGTACGGGGTACCGTCTCGGTTGCGAAGGGAGTGGGGTTAACAAGGTTTGTGCCCTGGGAATTAACTAAACACTCCGATGCTGTTAGAGAGGAAACAAAATTTCTGGAGGGCACAGTAAGAGGAACACATGCAAGGTTGGAAAACGTGTCACCCATACCCAGGTGTACCCCCCTTGGCCCGCCACAACTTACGGTCCCCAAACTTGCGGAACATCCAAGGCCAATAGCAATTTTACTCACACAACCCAAATTAGTAAGATTAGTTGACAGTCAATCAACCCCTTCCATACTACCCAACGGGGCAAAGTGATTGGACAATGGGAGATGAAAATCCATTCTGGACAGACAGCGAGAGCTCCTGTTGACCCTTTCCCAACCAGTAGACAAGTCGCAACGTGTGTTGCGAGGGTCGAAAGAATAGAAATAGGACAAATCCAGGGTGTGTATTCCAGTAACGCTCGAGATATTAGGATGGGAACATATATGACTCACCACTCTAGGGTCCCGAAAGTTAATAATTATACAATCTCCCTCCACTTTCTTTACTTTAGTACCCAACCAACTCACCCTACGTACAGTCAAAATTTCCGCACTTAGACTTGGTGGCAAAGGCCTATTTCCATTTAGCCAGTGAATCACTTTATTCTTCAACTCGCTATGGGACTCAATCTTTACTTGGGGGAGCCTTGGAACACCAACCAATATAACAGTATAGGGTAAGGACTCTGGAGGAAGGTTGATACATGGAAGTTTTAGAAACGGACCTTCACCCTCGGATGGGGGCTGCCTTGTTGTATTGTTGCTCTTATTGATAACAACATTACTAGCTGGTTTATTGGACATAACAGCGCCAACAGGTGTATGAATAGCTTCCACGACATGATCTTTGTGAGCAGGTGGGTAGGAAGGTACACTAACCAAGGAAGTGGGACCATTACAAGCAATCCCTGTTTTAACCGCAGAGTCAAGAGATGGTAAAATCTTGGAACCTGGTGGAGTCGCTAAAGTTTTCTCCAATAGAGTCGTGTTTGTGAGTACAATACTCTCCAGTTTCCCAATGGAAGTGGAGAGTTGCTTGACTCTCTCGTATAACGGTATGAAGAAAGATTTAAGCAATTGCTCCAGAGACTCAGAAAAGCCAGTAGGCAGAGAATTGACATTGGTCATAATATGAGAGGATTGGGAGGCATAAGACTCCCAGCAACAGGAGGAATACTACGAGACAAATGAGATTGGGAATCATTACAAGGGTTGGCAGGTTTAAACGTTTTGGGCACTTTGACACGTCTGCCCTTGGATGGCACTCCCACACGTTTTCTTTTCCCATTAGTAGACTGGGACTTGCTACCCGTACTCGGAGTAGCTATGCGTGGCTGCTCAATAAGAGGCAAAGGGGGAATAACACTAGGATTTGCAGATAGGCGACTGGGTTCAGAGATGTTTATAGTATCAGGAATGTTTTCCAAAGAGCTATGTGTTGTTAAGTCCAACATCCCTTGCACAGTACTAGGCAGCAGATCAAAAACAGGTTGAGGCTGCCTACATTCAGGAGAAATGGCTGCCATGATGTTACCAAGAGACGATCTCTTTGCTGATATTTCTAAGGACAGTCTTTTTTTCTGTTAATATGATCTCATGTTTGTTGGACCCGGCCTCGTAGAATGGCCCGACGTGCCCCCGCACCACCGAAACCTGGTACCTGCAGCCCAAGCACACGGCCCAGCCGACCCTCCCCACCAGGACACACGCACCGACCCGGACATCCCCGTCCATGGCCTCTCCCCTGTCGGCCACCCCGGGCCCGCGTGCCCACTTCATGCACCAAGATGGCCGCCCGGCCCCAGCGCGACCCGGGCCTAGAGGCGCCACTCCTGCTGGAGGACATCACGCTTCCAGGGGATGAGAGAGGGAGGAGCAGTTTCTATCGCACCTCTGAACTCCCCTGGGACGATGGGTTTCGATCGGCCCTCCGGCCTCCCTGAGGGCTGGCTCCGTACCTGCTGGGTGTCTGGGACTCCTCCCGACCCGGCCCTGAAAGGATCAAAAGACAATAGCAGGAAATCCCGACCAGCGACCCCCAGGTGACCAGACCCCTGCCTGCACAGGCTCCGGACATCAAAGAGGGGTCGACCTATAACAAGGGGTGCTCTGGGACTGTCCGGCAGATTCGACGCTGGAACAACAAGAGCCTGCCGACGTGGTCGCGGCTCCTGAAACTTGGACCCTCCTGAGCCCTGCTGAGTGACTCGCGGCTCCCTGAAGATCGTAAGACCTCCGAACTTGTACCTGAGCCTGCTGAGTGACTCGCGGCTCCCTGAAGATCGTAAGACCTCCGAACGTGTACCTGAGCCTGCTGAGTGACTCGCGGCTCCCTGAAGATCGTAAGACCTCCGAACTTGTGCCTGAGCCTGCTGAGTGACTCGCGGCCCCTTGAAGCTCGTAAGACCTCCGAACCTGTACCTGAGCCCGCTGAGTGACTCGCGGCTCCAACAGACTCTCACGGTCCCGCCGGACCCCGACTACAACAACGTATCCCCCAGCTCGAGGATTGTGAGCTGTGCGCCGGATACGTCCCTGCCTTGAACCTTTACCAGAGACTGTCCCGCTACCCCCTACCCCTTCCGAGACTCATTGAGCCCGTGCTCACCTTGTACATATTTGCAGTGATAACCTACTTGATAAAGATTGATTTCTAAGAATACCCGGTGTGGTCATTCTGTGTCGTGTGGTGCCAGAAGTATGATCCTAGATACGAGATTCCTCCCCCTGGGGAGTCTCCCGCCAGTGCCCGGCTACGATACTTCGAGGGTGGGTCTCAGGGTAGTCAGGACCCCTTCCAGGCTCCTCTGAGGTCGCCGTCTAACATTGGTGGCAAGCGACGGGATTCGGGCCCATCACCTAGAGATCGTACCGTGAACGACGGAAGCACTACCGACAAACATGGCAGAAGGAAGCGCCGTGAGCCCCGCAGAAACCAACGCCAACAGGGTGTTCCAGGTGGAGCATCTAGAAGAATACACACACAAAGAGCTAAAGCAATTTTGCAAAGAACTTAAAATCGCTACCACTGGTCTCAACACTAAAGAAGATTTGCAGAAAGCACTGAAAACTTGGGTGGAGACCGGGGCCTCCCGCCCGGATGGCACGGGGGAGCACCCCGACGAAGCCGAACCCCCCCAAAGTGAAAGCAGCAGCAATCAGGTGCGAGGCATCGTACCAGACGGGGGCCTATCCCCGGAAGAACTCGCGGACAGAGAGAGAAGTCGCAATCATGAACTCGAGTTAGCCAAACTCAAAATCGAGGGCGAATTGAAGTTAGCGGAAAAAAAGCTAGCAGTAGAGCAAATGCGTGTACAAGGCGAACTAGAAGAAAAGAAGCTCCAACGGGAGCACGAAGGAAGGAAGCTCCAACTGGAGCACGAACGCAGCTTGAAGGAACTCGAGCTCAAGGCCAGAAACGAGGAAGGGAGGCCCCCGGGAAACCGAGAGACGGCCTCCCCAGCGGAACAGAAGGTCCACATCCCCAAGGATGTGGTCAAGGAATATTATAAAAACGATGACATTCAGCAATGGTTCAGGGCCTACGAGGTCGCCATGACCTCCCATCGGATCCCGCAGAAGGACTGGGGGGCGGGGTTGTGGGGGCGGTTTCTGAGCGAAGGAAGGGACACCCTGCTCGACCTACCCCTCTCCCTGCAGACCTCCTACAGCCACATGAAAGAGGCTCTACTCACAAGATACGGCCTCACCCCAGAAATGTACCGTCAGCGATTCCGGGACTGCAGGAAGATCCCGGGCACCACCTGGGTGGAGTATGTAAACTTTTTCAGTCGGGCCTTCGATGGGTGGATCAAGGGCAGCAAAGTCACCACCCTTGCCGAACTCACGGACCTCATGTTGTGGGAACACCTGGCTGCGAACTGCTTCATAGAACTACGTCAGCATCTGCTTGACAGCAAGCTCACAGATCCCCGGAAGCTAGCTGTGGAGGCCGACCGCTGGACCAACACCCGGGTCTCCCGGGGCATGGTAGGAGAGTACCCCCGAGCCAGTCAGGGACCACCCCGCCAGAGAGGGGGAGGGAACCAGGGAGGGCCGAGAGAATCCCAGCCTAGCCCTCCGAAGACACAACCTCCACCTTTCCCGGCGCCCCCCCCCACCAGTGACAAGGCCCCCTGGGAGACGGGGACACCGGGTGACCGTCACATGTTTCCGCTGCCAGAAACCCGGGCACTACGCCAATGACCCCGAGTGCCCCATGGCCACCCAAGTCTCCCCTACCACCCCTGCGAGACAGATAGCCAACGTAGCCCTAGGGGAGGAGGTTGAGGAAGCCGAGGAGTGGGAACCCGCAGCGATGGCCCTAGTATCCCTGGGAGATAGGGAGATGATCCCTGGTAGCCTCCTACCCTCCAACACACAGAAATACGGGCAGCTCGTCAAAATCAATGGCCACCAAGTAGGGGCCCTGCGGGACACCGGGGCCAGTATCACCGGTGTCCTCAGGCACCTAGTCCCCGAGGAGCAGATCCTCCCCAACGTCTTTTGCCCCATAATATCCGCAGACAATAGAGAAAGTATGTGTCAGGTAGCCCTGGTGCCGTTTGAGTGGGGAGGGGTGATAGGTAAACTCAAGGTGGCCGTTAGAACCTCCCAGCCGGTCGACTGCCTCTTGGGGAACGACCTGGAGAGTTCTCCCTGGAAGCACATCGAGCGCAAGGCCCACCTAGGAATGATGGGACTCCCCGAGTGGGTGTGCGCCACCACCCGATCTATGTCAGCCCGACTCACTCCCCGGAGAGAAGTCGAAAGCACCCCGATCGAAGAGATCAGAATAGTCCCCGCCGAGGGTCCTCCCGTCCCCCCATCAGAAGGGTCCGTCGCCCGCGACGAACCCGCACCATCCGACCCCACCCCGGTCCCCGAGTTGGGAGATCTACCCGAGTTGGCCCATTGGCGCCACGAGGGCGGGCCCACCCGGGAAGAATTTTGCCGGGAGCAAGCCACTTGTCCTTCCCTGGTCGGGCTGCGGCGCCAGGCCGAGGGCCAAGCCGCAGGTGACCAGACCGGGACGCACCGAATCTATTGGGAAAATAACATCTTGTACAGTGAGCAGAAGTCGGTGGAGCTGGGATCCGGACGGGTACTGGTGGTACCCCTCCGCTTCCGAGACTTCCTCCTGGGCTTAGCCCATGACGTCCCCCTCGCCGGCCACCTGGGTCAGGACAAGACCTACAGTCGTCTTGTGACCCATTTTTACTGGCCTAGAATGAGAGCAGCGGTAGAAGCCCACTGCAAGTCCTGCCCCACGTGCCAGGCTAGTGGGAAGAGTGGGGGGAAGCGCAAGGCTCCCCTCCAACCCTTCCCGGTCGTCAGTACCCCTTTTGAACGAGTCGGGATCGACGTCGTGGGACCACTGGACCCCCCCACCTCCCAAGGTCACCGTTTCATCTTGGTCCTAGTGGACCACGCCACCCGCTATCCTGAGGCTATTCCCCTACGCACCATTACGGCCCCCGTGGTGGGCCAGGCCCTGATGGGGATCTTTTCCAGGGTGGGTTTTCCCGGCGAGGTCGTGAGCGATCGCGGCACTAATTTTATCTCGAAATATATGACGTCCCTGTGGCAACAATGTGGGGTGTCCTATAAGTTCACCACCCCGTACCATCCCCAAGGGAACGGCCTAGTAGAAAGGTTTAATAGGACTTTGAAAGGGATGATCGCTGGCCTAGAAGAGCCCCTCCGGCGTAAGTGGGACGTCCTGCTCCCCTGCCTCTTGTTCGCTTACCGGGAGGTCCCCCAGAAGTCCTTAGGGTTTAGCCCGTTTGAATTACTCTATGGGCACCCCGTCCGAGGTCCCCTCAGTTTGGTTAAGGAAGGGTGGGAGGCAGCACCCCAGACCACCCCCCGAGATGTGTTCCAGTACGTCCTGGCCCTCCGGAACCAGACCAGGAAGTTCCGAGAACTGGCCGAGGCCAACCTGGAGGCAAGTCAAGAAGAGATGAAGCGCTGGTACGACCAGAATGCCACTCTGGTCGAGTTCCAGCCGGGCCAGCAGGTGTGGGTCATGGCCCCCGTGAAGCCTGGCGCCCTCCAGGACCGATGGACTGGGCCCTACAAAGTGGTTGAGCGGAAGAGTCAAGTCACATACTTGGTGGACGTCCAGTCGCCTCGGGATCCCCTCCGGGTCCTGCACGTGAACCGCCTCAAGCCTCACTTCGTGCGGACAGAACTGAGCCTCCTGCTGGCCACCGATGACGGGGCCGAAGATGAGTCGGATCCCCTCCCGGACCTCCTGTGTGTCAAGGAGCAGGATGGCTCCGTGGAAGGAGTGAACCTCTCCCCAGCCCTCACTGCCCAGCAACAAGCGGACTGCCGCCAGCTCCTAAGACAATTTTCCGACCTCTTCTCCCTGACCCCCCGGGTCACCAACTGGTGTGTTCATGACGTGGACACCGGGGACAGCCCGCCGGTGAGACACCGAGCCTACCGGGTTCCTGACCGGGTCCGGTCCTGCATTCAAGCTGAAGTCTCGAAGATGTTGACCCTGGGGGTGATCGAGCCCTCTGACAGTCCCTGGGCCAGCCCGTGGTCCTAGTCCCGAAGGCAGCGGCCCCCGGTGTCGCCCCCGAGCTCCGATTCTGCGTAGACTACCGGGGGCTCAATGACGTTACCCGAGCCGATGCCCACCCCATTCCACGAGCCGACGAACTCATTGACCGACTAGGGGCAGCCCGGTTCCTCAGCACATTCGACCTCACCTGCGGATACTGGCAGATTGCGCTCACCGAAGGGGCCAAAGAGCGGTCCGCTGTCTCCACCCCCGATGGGCACTACCGCTTCCGCGTAATGCCCTTCGGGATGAAAAATGCCCCGGCCACTTTCCAGCGACTGGTGAATAGGGTCCTGGCCGGGCTAGAGCCGTTCAGCGCGGCATATCTGGACGACATCGCTGTTTTCAGTTCAGAATGGAGTGAGCACCTCCAGCACCTCCGGAGGGTGCTAACCGCCCTGCGCCAGGCAGGCCTCACAGTAAAAGCCAGCAAGTGCCAGATCGGGCAAGGATCCGTAGTCTACCTGGGGCACCAGGTCGGGAGCGGCCAGGTCGCCCCTCTACAGCCAAAGATCGACGCCATCCTGGCCTGGGAACCACCCATCACCCAAACGGAGGTCCGAGCCTTTCTGGGACTCACTGGCTACTACCGAAGATTCATTCGGGGGTATGGCAGCCTTGTCGGCCCTCTCACGGAACTCACGTCTAAAAGACAGCCAAAGAAAGTGCAGTGGACGGCTGCCTGCCAGGAAGCTTTCGATGCCCTAAAAAAGGCCATGTGTACTGCCCCCGTCCTCCAGGCTCCCGACTACGCCAAGGAGTTCATAGTCCAGACCGATGCCTCCGAGCATGGCATTGGGGCCGTCCTGTCCCAAGTGAATGACCAAGGCCTAGACCAGCCCGTCGCCTTCCTCAGTCGGCGGCTGTTGCCCCGAGAACAGAGATGGAGCACCATAGAGCGCGAAGCCTTTGCCGTGGTCTGGGCACTCAAAAAGCTACGACCCTACCTGTTCGGCACCCATTTCAGAGTCCAAACTGACCATCGGCCCTTGCGATGGCTCATGCAGATGCGAGGAGAAAACCCCAAGCTACTGCGGTGGTCAATCTCCCTCCAGGGGATGGATTTCACCGTAGAACACCGCCCTGGTACGGACCACGCCAACGCTGACGGCCTCTCCCGGTTCTTCCGCCTCAGCGAAGAGAACCCCCCAAGATGATGGGCAGTTCTCTCCGGCTTTCAGCTGGGGGGGACGCGTGTTGGACCCGGCCTCGTAGAATGGCCCGACGTGCCCCCGCACCACCGAAACCTGGTACCTGCAGCCCAAGCACACGGCCCAGCCGACCCTCCCCACCAGGACACACGCACCGACCCGGACATCCCCGTCCATGGCCTCTCCCCTGTCGGCCACCCCGGGCCCGCGTGCCCACTTCATGCACCAAGATGGCCGCCCGGCCCCAGCGCGACCCGGGCCTAGAGGCGCCACTCCGGCTGGAGGACATCACGCTTCCAGGGGATGAGAGAGGGAGGAGCAGTTTCTATCGCACCTCTGAACTCCCCTGGGACGATGGGTTTTGATCGGCCCTCCGGCCTCCCTGAGGGCTGGCTCCGTACCTGCTGGGTGTCTGGGACTCCTCCCGACCCGGCCCTGAAAGGATCAAAAGACAATAGCAGGAAATCCCGACCAGCGACCCCCAGGTGACAAGACCCCTGCCTGCACAGGCTCCGGACATCAAAGAGGGGTCGACCTATAACAAGGGGTGCTCTGGGACTGTCCGGCAGATTCGACGCTGGAACAACAAGAGCCTGCCGACGTGGTCGCAGCTCCTGAAACTTGGACCCTCCTGAGCCCTGCTGAGTGACTCGCGGCTCCCTGAAGATCGTAAGACCTCCGAACTTGTACCTGAGCCTGCTGAGTGACTCGCGGCTCCCTGAAGATCGTAAGACCTCCGAACGTGTACCTGAGCCTGCTGAGTGACTCGCGGCTCCCTGAAGATCGTAAGACCTCCAAACTTGTGCCTGAGCCTTCTGAGTGACTCGCGGCCCCTTGAAGCTCGTAAGACCTCCGAACCTGTACCTGAGCCCGCTGAGTGACTCGCGGCTCCAACAGACTCTCACGGTCCCGCCGGACCCCGACTACAACAACGTATCCCCCAGCACGAGGATTGTGAGCTGTGCGCCGGATACGTCCCTGCCTTGAACCTCTACCAGAGACTGTCCCGCTACCCCCTACCCCTTCCGAGACTCATTGAGCCCGTGCTCACCTTGTACATATTTGCAGTGATAACCTACTTGATAAAGATTGATTTCTATGAATACCCGGTGTGGTCATTCTGTGTCGTGTGGTGCCAGAAGTACGATCCTAGATACGAGATTCCTCCCCCTGGGGAGTCTCCCGCCAGTGCCCGGCTACGATACTTCGAGGGTGGGTCTCAGGGTAGTCAGGACCCCTTCCAGGCTCCTCTGAGGTCGCCGTCTAACAATGTTCAAGGACAGGGCTGCTCTAGTGATAAAATTATCAAGAGTCCCTGATACACAGCCCCCTGTACTGCCCTGCACAATTTTCCTTCCAGACCTTAAGGATGTCATCTTCGTATGTAACAAGCATGCAAAGGGGGCAACCAATAGCAATAACAAAGGTCCTTAGGATACGACATATTACAGATACCAATAATCACGTAGAGTTTAAAAACAATTATAAACCGTAACAACTAGTTCATACAATTTATAAAGGACATGACTACGACAAGAACTCACAACTATAACTAAACGGGCACTTGTACCACACAGAAAGTGCCGAGGTTAGAGAGGCGGCCCATCCCGTCCACTACTGGCCACGAACGGCCTCAAACGGCCCGCTCTTTGCCCAGTCTTCGCCCCGAGCTGCGGCCCGCGCGCGTCCCGCTAGCGCGTGTGGGCGGGGCCATATTAATGGACTGGTGGGCCAGAGAGGGAGGAGTCGGGAAGAGGAGCCAGGTGCAACAGGTAAGTTGAGAGCAGGGCAGCCTGGTCCTCGCAGTCCCGGATATGTTGGGATCCATGTAAGAGCAAGTAAAACACAAGTAAAAGCAACGACCCCCTACAGCAGCGTAGCGTCCTCAGCAGCTGTTAGATAGAGCCAGAATGAGAGCCCAGCCGGTTGTCAGCAAAGTCTGAGCCTACGAGCGGCACCCGCGAAGCGGGGTCGCGAGACGTGAAGTAGCTGGTGGGGGAGGAGTCGGGAAGAGGAGCCAGGTGCAACAGGTAAGTTGAGAGCAGGGCAGCCTGGTCCTCGCAGTCCCGGATATGTTGGGATCCAAGTAAGAGCAAGTAAAACACAAGTAAAAGTAACGACCCCCTACAGCAGCGTAGCGTCCTCAGCAGCTGTTAGATAGAGCCAGAATGAGAGCCCAGCCGGTTGTCAGCAAAGTCTGAGCCTACGAGCGGCACCCGCGAAGCGGCGGCCGCGAGGCGTGAAGTAGCTGGTGGGGGAGGAGTCGGGAAGAAGAGCCAGGTGCAACAGGTAAGTTGAGAGCAGGGCAGCCTGGTCCTCGCAGTCCCGGATATGTTGGGATCCAAGTAAGAGCAAGTAAAACACAAGTAAAAGCAACGACCCCCTACAGCAGCGTAGCGTCCTCAGCAGCTGTTAGATAGAGCCAGAATGAGAGCCCAGCCGGTTGTCAGCAAAGTCTGAGCCTACGAGCGGCACCCAGGCAATGCATAAAATGAAACCAGTTTTGCGCAAAAGTGTTACAAGCAATGTGCACATTTTTCAGACCACAGGCCTAACTATAGAACAGTTAGCGAAACGAGAATAGATAGCAGAAGTTTACTTGCTCGAAGGCTGGCCTGGTGCAGTCTGGACAGTACATTTTGGAGCGGAGCAGTGCGAAGAGTGGAAGCAAGTGTTAGGAAAACATGGGGCGGTGGCCAGCCTGGGATAGTCAAGCAGCAGCTTTGGTCATTGTAAAACTCTCATGGACTCTGATGTGCATACAATGCGTGAGAGACTGAAGATGTGGCTAGACTCGCCTACATGCAAAGGACGTTCAATAATTCGTGTGAGAGAAATGAATAGAATGTGAGGAGAATCAATCGAGTCAATGCGGTAATGCGCCTTTAAAAGACCTCCTCGCTCAGTGGGAAGCACTGGCACTTCTGCTAATTACATTTCCCGGGCGCAGCTGGAGCTCGCGCCAGCATCTTTGCATTCACAAGGGTATCTTCTCAAAAGGCGAAGAAGAAAACACATTCCTAAAATTGATGCAGTCTCTTGATGGAGATGAAAGAGTTTGTGAAGCAAGCTATCACTTCACCTTTTTGCTTTCGCTTTGAGCCAAATAGCTATCAATTATATTTTAGTTTGTTAGCCCCCTGATATAACATATTCAGTAGGTACTGCTTACCCAGGATTCTGGAAACAGGGAAAAAGGATCGAGTGCTGTTGGGATAACGTAAATTAAACATGTAAGCCAGTGCTTAATTTGTAAAATATTAAGTGCCAGGGCTCTGACCAGGAGGCCACTGCAGCTTGCACCACACATCGCCCTTGTCATCGCTGCCAAAACAACTACCAACCATCTCTATCACATGTAAATGCGACAGTACAAATTATTTCAGGTCCCCAAAGCTAAAGGAATGGCTGATGAGGCAGGTATTAGCACGATTTTAATGTATATTGCATTCCTAAACAACGGTTGTTCTGCTCATCTCTAAAGTAGATAAGCAGCGCCACCATGTGGTAGACTGTCAAAACCATACTTGAAACAGGTGCCGGTGCTGAGCAGTGGAAACCAATTAAGTGCCGGTGCTGAGCACCGGAAAGCACTGTCTCAAATTAAGCACTGATGGAAGCGGGGGGGGGGGGGGTGCCAGGGATACATCGCAGGTGCAGAAAATACGTTATTTTATGCGCTTGGGACAGAGGTGGATATTTCTTTTGCCATTGCCAAACTGAAACTAGACATCTTGCACTCAGGAAGTAACTGGTTTGATGCCTATTATCCAAGCCAATCAAAATATCCCGCCAAAAAGCCACTCAATGCAAAATAAAGTTGACATGCAAAGGGCAGGGATTGTGCTGAAATCTTTGCTTCTGGTGAGCAAATAAAGTGCAACACTGGCTCTTCCATGCATTGGAAGGTAACAGCAAAACCCAATGGACATTCCGCAGCAAGCACTGTCTTCAGAAGCAGCAAAGCGGCAAGCATTGCAATAAAGATGAACATACTTGCGAGTGAAAGATGCACTTTACAAATAATTGCAAGAAATCCAACAATGGGTTAGCAGGGTAGCCACTGTTCACACTAAGAGCAAAGTTGGAGTAAATGTGCAGACATTAAAATGAAGATTCTGTCCAGCAGCCTGAAGCAGAACACCACTTTCAAGCACAGCGAGCGATCTGTTTTCAATTATCGCGCCCATTTCTGAGCACGATAATTGAAAACAGATGTGGCCTGTGTGGGTAACCGCAAGCAATAGGCCGTGGGCGGAGCAAAGGCGGGACATGCACCCGCCTTTGCCCAATTGCATGCTGTCTTTCCTAGAAAGATGCATGCAAAGCCCAATAGCCTGGGAGAAAAACATCACCACATGCACGAGCGTGTTGTGAGCTTTCCAAAGCCCATTACTAAAAGTCGAGCAAGCAGCGCATGCGCGCTGCTCTAGGCTCCACCTAAAACATCTCTAACTAGATTGGCCAATGGCATCACATAAATATTGAAAAGGGTGGGTGAAAGCACCGACCCTTGTGGGACTCCACAAGGGAGATGAAATGTGTCTGATTTAAGATTGTCCCAGCAAACCTGATGTTCTCTAATTGCCAGGAAAGAAGAAAGAAGAGCCAGCGCCTTATCCTTGATCCCACTTGCCTTCAGCCGTTGCGTGAGAATTAGATGGTTCACCGTATCAAAGGCGGCTAACAGGTCAAGTAGGATCAGGATCGCTCTTCCACCACTATCAATTTGCATGCAATTGCAAAGTTCTTCCGTAGCCACAACCAGTGCGGACTCTGTAGAATCGTCTGCAGGGAAACCATGTTGTGATATGTCCAGAGTATTATTAGAAATAAGAAAGTCATTTAATTCCTGATTAACGGCTTTCTCCCTTAACCTTGGTCGCCAAAGGGAGGCAGGAAATAGGCCTATAGCTCTTGACATCCCTAGTATCCATGGAGGCCTTCTTTAAAATGGGCATCATACAAGCTTTCTTCCATACTGTAGGAAAATCTCCAGATCCTGCAATGGTGTTTAGTAAGGGGGTCAGAAAAGAGCTTAGTCTAGAGGCCTCATGAATTATATTTGGTGGATAAAGGGTGATGATCGAGAAGGGATGGCAGATGTTAGATGAGGTAGATGGGATGAGGGAAGACGGAGGAGGGATTACAGATGTCAGATAAGGAGTGATAAAGGAGGGATGACAGATGTTAGATTAGGGAGGTGGGATGAGCCATTATGGAGGAGGGATGACATATGTTAGAGGAGGGAGGTAGGATGAGGGATGATGGAGGAGGGATAACAGATGTCAGATGAGGAGTGATGAAGGAGGGATGATGAAGGAGGGATAACAGATGTTAGATTAGGGAGGTGGGATGAGGGATGATGGAGGAGGGATGACAGATGTCAGAGAAGGAGTGCTAAAGGGGGATGATGGCTGAGGAATGACAGATGTTAGATGAGGGATGATGGAGGAGGAAGGATGGATAAATAATGGTTGATGAGGAATGATTGATGAGGAATTATGGATGATGGTTGAGAGATAATGACACAGGAATGACAGCTGTTGGACGAGGAATAATGGATATGGGAATTTTGGATGAGGATTGATTGATGCTAGTGAAGAAATGTTGAAGCATGGAAGAGAGGTTATGATTCATGGATGAGAAATGACGGATATTAGATAAGGAATGATGGAAAAGAGATGCGGGATGATGGAGGAGGGATGATGGAAAAGGAATGACATATGTTAGTTTAGGAATCATGGAAGAGGGTTGATCCAGGAGGAATGATAAATGGAGATTGAGGGATGATGAATGAGTTATTATGGATGAGGAATAACAGATGTTAGATGAGGAATGATAGATGAGGAATGACAGATGTTAGATACAGAATGATGAAGGAGCAATGACAGAGTCGGAATGATATATGTTAGATGAGGAATGATGGAAGAGCGATGATGGATAAAGAATGATAGATGAGGAATGACGGACGTTAGATGAGGAAAGATGGGTGAAGGATGATGGGTGAGGAATGACAGATGCTACATGAAGAGTGATGGAAGAGGGATGAAGAAGGATGGGTGAGGAATGACGGATGTTAGATACAGAATGATGAAGGAGCAATTACAGAGGAGAATGATAAATGTTAGATGAGGAATGATGGAAGAGCGATGATGGATAAAGAATGATGGATGAGGAGTGAAGGATGATTGATGAGGAATTATAGATGATGTTAGAGGTATGATAGTTGAGGAATGACGGATATTGAATGAAGTACAATTAATGAGGAATGGTGGAGGAGGAATGACAGATGTTAGACAAGGAATGATAGAAAAGGGATGAGTGGTGATGGAGGATGGAGAATGGATGAGGAATGATGGATAAGCGATGATGGATGAGGAATTATGGATGATGTTTTAGGTATGACAGTTGAGGAATGATGGATATTGAATGAGGAATAATTATTGAGGGATGATGGATGAAGAATGACAGATATTAGATAAGGAATGATCGAGTAGGGATGATGGCTGATGCAGGAGGAATGATGGATGAGGAATGACAGGTGCTAGATGAGGAATGATGGATGAGGAATGGCAGATGTTAGACTAGGAATGATGGTGGAGGGAATAGGGATGATGGAGGATGGAGGATGGATGAGGAATGATAGAAGTTAAATGAGGGATGAGGAATGACCAATGTTAAATGATGAATGAAGTATGAGGAATGACCAATGTTAGCTAAGGAATGATGGAGGAGGGATGAGGGATGATCGAGTGGGGATGATAGATGAGGAATGACAGCCGTTAGATGAGGGGGGGTGGAGGAGGGATGATAAATGAGGAATGCTGGATGTTAAATGAAGAATGATGGAGTGATGAGGGATGCCGGAGGATGAATGATGGATGAGGAATGACAGAAGTTAGGTAAGGAATGATGGAGGAGAGGTGAAGGATGATCGGGTAGGGATGACAGATGAGGAATGACATATGTTTGACAAGGAATGATGGAGGAGCGATGATGGATGGTGAAAGGATGAATGATGGATGAGGAATGACAGATGTTAAATGAGGGATGAGGAATGACCAATGTTAGGTAAGGAATGATGGAGGAGGGATGAAGGATGATCGAGTAGGAATGACAGATGAGGAATGACATATGTTGGACAAGGAATGATGGAGAAGTGATGAGGGATGCCGGAGGGTGGATGATGGATGAGGAATGACAGATGTTAGACAAAGAATTATGGAGGAGATATGACGGATGAGGGATGAGATATCAGCAGTGATGGATTATGGATGAGGGATGATGGAAGAGGAGTGACGGATATCAGAGAAGGATCGGTTGAAGAAGGGTAAGGAATGATGGCTGGGGAGTGACAGATGTTAGAGAAGGAATGGGTGAAGAAGGGTAAGGAATGATGGCTGGGGAGTGACGGATGTTAGAGAAGGAATGGGTGAAGAAGGGTAAGGAATGATGGCTGGGGAGTGACGGATGTTAGCGAAGGAATGGGTGAAGAAGGGTAAGGAATGATGGCTGGGGAGTGACGGATGTTAGAGAAGGAATGGGTGAAGAAGGGTAAGGAATGACGGATGAGGAGTGACGGATGTTAGAGAAGGAATGGGTGAGGTGTAGGGAGGAATGATGGATGCTGGATGTGTATTGATGAGGGGGGATGGGGAATGACTAATAAGGACTAATGGGTGAGGGGCCATGCATGAGGAATGATGGATGAGGGATGAGAGATCAGGAGGGATGGATTATGGATGAGGGATGATGGAAGAGGAGTGACGGATGTCAGATAAAGAACGGTTGAAGAAGGATAAGGAATGATGGCTGGGGAGTGACGGATGTTAGAGAAGGAATGGGTGAAGAAGGGTAAGGAATGATGGCTGGGGAGTGACGGATGTTAGAGAAGGAATGGGTGAAGAAGGGTAAGGAATGACGGATGAGGAGTGACGGATGTTAGAGAAGGAATGGGTGAGGTGTAGGGAGGAATGATGGATTCTAGATGTGTATTGATGAGGGGGGATGGGGAATACGGACTAGTGGGTGAGGAGCCATGCATGAGGAATGATGGATGAGGGATGAGAGATCAGGAGTGATGGATTATGGATGAGGGATGATGGAAGAGGAGTGACGGGTGTCAGATAAAGAACGGTTGAAAAAGGGTAAGGAATGATGGCTGGGGATTGAGGGATGTTAGAGAAGGAATGGGTGAAGAAGGGTAAGGAATGATGGCTGGGGAGTGATGGATGTTAGAGAAGGAACAAGTGAAGAGTAGTAAGGAATGATGGATGCTAGATTAGGAAGGATGGGGAATGACTGATAATGACTAGTGGGTGAGGGACCATGCATGAGGAATGATGGATGAGGGATGAGAGATCAGGAGTGATGGATTATGGATGAGGGAAGATGAATGAGGAATGACAGATGTTATATGAAGAATGATGGATGAGGAGTGACGGATGTTAGAGAAGGAATGGGTGAAGAGTAGTAAGGAATGATGGATGCTAGATTAGGAAGGATGGAGAATGACTGATAATGACTAGTGGGTGAGGGACCATGCTTTAGGGATGAGGGATGATGATGTCCTACAATTGATGCTGTTGGGGTGCAGCCACACACGGCAGGCCTGCCACTGAAACGCTGTCAAGGCCAGTGTAAAGACCACCTAGTGACTGACACTGCCCCAACCCTCCCGGCCTTCCAGAGGAAACAGCTTATGGGGAGATCTCTCCACTCCTGTGAGTGTGCAGCCGGTCCACCCCGCTCTCTTCCCTGTCTCCCATGCTGCTGATTCCTCCTAGATGACGTGAGAAGCCTTCGCAGCGCTAGGCTGTGCAGTGTTAAATCGGAGAGTGTGTGTGTGTGTGTGTGGGGGGGGGGGCTGCCGTGAATGCATCTCTTCTGCCGCCCTCTGTGTGGCACCGAGGCCCGGGCCGGGGGGGGGGGGGGGCGGTGAGCAGGCGTGGGATAAGCCCCCCCCCCCCTTGGGACTGGTACTGTCACTTCCGCCCTCGAGCTGTACATAATGAACAGTAATTTACACATCGCCCCGTCCCTGCCGTCACCGCCGACTCCTGCCCCTTCCTGCAGCTGGCAGAGACGGCTCTGCCCCCAGCCCTTTCAACACTCAAGCCTTTTCACGGGTTCATTGCGTTTATTTCTGCCTGGTTTCCTTTTGTTCGCGGAGGACTCTTCTTAACACATATATTTGTGTACATTATTTTGCCATTACTTGCTCGGCTGAGGCCCCCCTCAATAGGCAGCCCTTAATAGGCAGCCTGGTGTTGTGGGTCTTTTAGCCCGGGTGTGCCCACCCTGACTGGCGCACACCAGCTGGCAGTGGTAATATTTAGTAGTGACTGTTAGACCATTACAATGATGTGCCATAAGCAGGCCACTGGAATTACGGGGCAGGGTTAACTTAATTGTGTGGCAAGAAGAGGGAAATCTTTCACTTAATGTGGCATATTTGGTGGCAGTATTACTTCGCTATTTTTTCAGTCAACAAAAGAACAATGGCCTGTATGGGAAGCCGTTCATGTCAAAATTACATAACATCAATAAAACAGAATTTTTGATAATCTAAAAATTGTTCTTCCCAATAATTAAAAAAATTCTACATAATAAAATGGGATTTTACATGGAACATAAAACGTCCATTAGAGGGCGACAAACTCATAACGTTTTCTGATTTGCAGCGCGCGCCTAGTAAAGTTTAAAAGCGCACAGCACGCATCTGAGGTGGACTCGGTTTGTAAGAGGTACGGTGCTGTCAGAGGTTGTGCATCTCTGCGGGGCGCATCAATGGTGGCTCAAAGGCTTCACTCGGTCCTGAGTATAAAGGACAGTGGGGCATATTTACAAGGGCCATATCTCTGCTTTATTGGCTTTTAAAGGCCAAAAAAGCAGAGATAAAAATATTGCCCTATTTACAAGAGGGTGATAACATGCATTAGCGCATGTTAGCACCCTTTTACCTGGCGCCTCCCTTTGCATCTCTAATGAGATGCAAAGTGGGCGTCAATGGGCAGGACAACCTTGTAAATATCGCTGATGTGCACATCGCAATATTTACAAGGCTGCCCACGCGTTTTAGCAGACGTTAGTTTTTGGAGAAAACAGTTGTTTTCTCCAAAAACTAACGTCTGCGAAAATGCAGATTTAGCTATACTTACCATTGGGGTGGATTATGCTGATACGACCACAGGGTCGTATCAGCAAGGTTATCGCCGTTTTCCATGGAACATCGCTGGAAAACCAGCGATGTTCCATGGAAAACATCGATATCGCTGGGAAATTATCGCCATTGCGCTATGCGTTGTTAATACAACACTAGCATGGCGATAATTTCCTGCGATAGCCAGCATTAACATTTTTCTTGCTAAGAGCGGCCAGCGATAATTATCGCTGCTACTTGTTAATATGCCCCAATGGGGCATATTATCAAGAAACGGCGTTAAAATTATCGCCGGTTTAGCGGCAGAAAACTGCCGCTAAAGCGGCGATAATGGGCTTGATAATATGCTGCAGAGAATTCCCATAGAAGCCCGTGTTGACACCAGAACATGAGCTTCTATGGGAATTCTCCAGGGCATATTATCAAGCCCATTATCGCCGCTTTAGCGGCAGCCGCTAAAGCGGCGATCATATTAACGCCTTGTTTGATACTATGCTCCAAAATAAGGTAAAGTGACTCCGCTTGGTGGCATTGTTCCAGTGACAGTTCATGCTGCCATGCACACTGTAGTGGGAAAGCAACTTTAAAATGGATGACATTTAATATAATATACATTAATAGAGTCAGCAGGCTGTATTCCCTATCCATCGCAAGGATGCTTCAGCATCTGTTGCCGTTGATATTTTCAGGTCCAACTCGACTGTTTTCATTTTTAAGACACTCTGGGGGATGTACAAGGAAGTGGTGGAGCATGTTGCAGCCTTCCTGGCTTAACGCCTCTCCACCACTTCTGAAACGCAAGGCTGCACCATATTTACAAGAATGTGGTGCAGCCTTGTGTTTTTCCCTGCGATGTCGCTAAGTTTAGCAAGTTAGCGCCTGCGCAGGCACCCTTACCAGAGTGCAGGGGGGTCTGTGTGCAGGGGAGGATTGGTTATGTGTACGAAGGTGTCCCTTCCTGCACATAAACAAACCTAAAATGCCATTCTGTCACTGTCATGTGTGTTGCTTCGTGCAGCACACATGAAAGTCATAAAATGGCATTTTAGGTTTGTTTATGTGCAGGAAGGGGCACCTTCCTACACAAACAATCCATGGCATTTTGCTTTTTCCATGTGTGCTACACAAGGCAGCACACATGGAAAAACAGGGACAAATAAAGCATTTCTCTTTGTTTTGCCAAGTTAAGACCAGGTTTTACCTGGTCTTTATTTTGGCGCTGCCCCCTATGTACGCCATCCTTGTACATAGGTGCAGCATCAAAATGAATGGGTGTTGCAGTGGAACGCCCACTGCAAAACCCACTGCACACCCCTTTCATGCTAACCATAGTGTGAAAGGGGGCCTTATGTACAAGGCAGCATTAAGCCACGTTAAGTGGCTTAACGCTGCCTCGTACATAAGGCGCAGCCCCTATCGTCACCACAACGTCGATATCAGTGACGTGGTGGCAATAGGGGCCTGTACATATGCCTCACTGTAATCTCTCACCCAAACAGTGCTCCGCGTGACTGTGTTTCACAAGGGCCTTAGCATCAGCCCTAACATATTGGGGACGTGTCAATATTTCTATTAAACCCGATTTTATGAAGTATGATTATATGTACGGCTACCGTGGTATTCTGTTTACATTTTCTAGGGTTTTGCAGCCTGACATACACACTCTCACTAAATTCACCTCTCAATTTTGCCAATATTTAATCAATAGGAGAAATGGTGCAATTTTGTATCTGATCCCCTATGAAAGGCAGGTCCAATTCCTCATGGCATATTAAATTTGCTGGGCCTGATTCACAGAACTAACTTAAGACAAAATCCTAAACTTACTACCATTTTGGTATTCACAGAAGGCACTGACTCATTTTGGTATTCACAGAAGGCACTTACTCATTTCGGTATTCACAGAAGTTAGGAGTCCTAACTGTAGGACTCCTAAATGCCTTCTGTGAATACCGAAAGCCTTAAAATTAGGATTTTTCTCAGTTTAGTAGTAGTATAGTTAGGACTCCTAACTTTAGGACTCCTAAATGCCTTCTGTGAATACCGAAAGTCTTAAAATAAGGATTGTTCTCAATTTAGTAGTAGTAAAGTTAGGACTCCTAAGTTTAGGACTCCTAAATGCCTTCTGTGAATACCGAAAGCCTTAAAATTAGGATTTTTCTCAGTTTAGTAGTAGTATAGTTAGGACTCCTGACTTTAGGACTCCTAAATGCCTTCTGTGAATACCGAAAGTCTTAAAATAAGGATTTTTCTCAATTTAGTAGTAGTAAAGTTAGGACTCCTAAGTTTAGGACTCCTAAATGCCTTCTGTGAATACCGAAAGCCTTAAAATTAGGATTTTTCTCAGTTTAGTAGTAGTAAAGTTAGGAGTCCTAACTTTTGGACTCCTAAACTGAGAAAAATCCTAATTTTAAGACTTTCGGTATTCACAGAAGGCATTTCGGAGTCCTAAAGTTAGTACTCCTAACGTCTGTGAATACCGAAGTGAGTAAGTGTCTTCTGTGAATACCAAAATGAGTAAGTGCCTTCTGTGAATACGAAAATGGTAGTAAGTTTAGGATTTTGTCTTAAGTTAGTTCTGTGAATCGGGCCCGCTGTGTTTTTAGGGACTGCAAGCCTCCTGCGTGTAAAGCTTTCTTCTATATGTTGGAGTGCATCTGCTTTCACTTATACTGTCATTTCTGCCAAAGGTTTATGTTTTTAAATCCTTGCAAAAGGGAAGACGGCTTTCTTGGTCCTTCCCATTTGTTGTTCCATAAGGAGATGTAATTTCCACCTTAAGGATGGGATCAAAGTTATTCCTAAAGAGCTAAAATCTCTTGTCCTTTTGAGTGACGTCACCCCATCCTAACGTGCTTAATTGTCCACATGTCACATAGTACAGGATTTCAACAGATTCACTTTTAGATCCAAACCCTCCATAAACTCCTAAAACTGGTCTGGCAGCTTCTGGAGGCCATTTGTCGTGCGGGCGGTCAGGACTGCATCGTCTGCGTATAAAAGTATGGGCACTGATCGCTCACCCATCGATGGCACGGCCACGCCCACCCTCAGTAAGTGTTCAGTTATACCATATATGTAGGCAGGAACAGGAACGGGGCTAAAATGCACCCCTGTCTTACTCCTCTTAGGGATCCTATTTGTGATGATACTTCCCCTTCTGGACCATATCGTACCGAGACTTTCCGATCATGATGGAGGCGTTTCTTGGGTGAGTAATTCTAATTCCACCCCCAACTTCTGCATAATTTCCCATTGTTTATTCCTGTTGACTAAATCGAAAGCACTCGATTGATCTATAAATGTCATGTGGAAAGCCCCCAATTTTGCCTTCTCATATTCAATGGTCATGAGATGCAAGTTTAATGTTTGTTCTATGGTGCCTATGCCAGGCCTAAACCCAAATTGGACAGGCGTTAGAACCTTGCTCTCCTCTGTCCATTGACTCTAGGCGGGCCCGAATCACCGGCCCAGGATTTTGCAGTTGCATCAATTAAAGAGATTGGCGGGTGACAATCTGGAGCTAATTTGTCTCCAGTTTGAAGGATCGGAACCAAAATAGATTGTCTCCACGACTCAGGAATTTCCCCCTCCACCGCACTCCTTGGCACATTTGTTAGAACTGGACCCCGTTAGCTGATATTGAAATGAAAATGATTTTTTTTTATTGTTTCAATTAATTAAAATTGTTACAAAAGAGACTGGGCTGGAATCTCTCCATTTGCTCACTTTCTTCAGTCATGGATAAAACATAATCGTTTCATTTTACAAGTCTATCAATCATGTCTGAAAAGTAGCCATTTTGTTAAGCAAATCTGACAGTCGCATCACCCAACAATGAGCAAAAGGTAAGCAATGAAAAAACACTAGACTGAAACTGCATTCTTCCTTTAGTCCTGGATTAAATCTTTACTTAGAAGTTCTTTCACCTGATGTGCAAATTTCGCTAATCTGGCCAATTCCATTGGAATTTCCAAGTTGAAGAGAAGTTTCATGGCATCTGTGCAGTGTGTGTGCCGCATTATAAAAACAGAGGTTTCAATAAAGAGCGACGTGCATAGTTCAAACGGTGGCATGTGCAAATCAAATGAGCCAGAGTCTCCTCATGCTGGTGGCACAGTCTGCAAGTGGTGACCGCCTCTAATGTTTGCCCGCGAATGCTAATATCTTTTATTGGCAATACCATCAGTCTCACTGCCAAAATTTGCTTTAACACTTGCTTGTTTAAGGCAGAGTCATGGTATGGCTGTCTCAATTTGTCGTGGAACGAGCTAGCTATTAGCCTAATATTGCTGCTGGAAGACTCCAGCTCCTCCATGTCATCTTCCTTGGATAAAAGTCTGACTTGTTTTTTTTAAATGGATTTTAAAATTCAAGGTGCTGTTCAGTGGAAGCAGAAAAAAGGCCATTGGCCCAGGGATTGTTGCCTTTGACAAAATTTTCCTTCAGGATAGCCTTCATTGTGTTCGATGGTGCAACACAGTCCCTCGATAGTACCGAACGATCGATGCCCAATGTTCATAGCATTGTTTGTTTAGCCCGAACTCGAGTTGTACCAAGGCGTTCCGGGCATGGGTGGGGTTTATGAAAGATCTGTTTAAATGCTCGGCAGTTGAGGCGTTCCATGATGTTAATTAAAGCCGCAGGGTATGCAAGTTGACCGTATGTGATAGAGGGGAGTAGCGTAGCTTTCATAACCTTTCTAATAGGTTCAGTAGTTGAGCTGTTTAATTTGGAGTTCAATTTACATAGGTCATACGTCACTGCTTAAGATTTTGATTCAATAATAACAAGCTGGAGCTAATTTGTCTCTCATTTGAAGGATAGGAACCAAAATAGCTGGTCTCCACGACTCAGGAATTTCGCCCTCCACGGCACTCCTTGGCACATTTCTTAGTACCGGACCCCGTTAGCTAATATTTGATTTAAAATGTTCAACTGGGACCCCGTCTGGGCCAGGTGCCTTCCCATAGGCAACTGCTTTATTGCTAAAACTACCCCAGTTAACTCAATCAGAGTGTTCAAGGATGCTGGGGCGAGGTCTAGCAGGGTAGATCTCAATAAATCATCATTGTACTGTGGCTCTCACTCAACAGGTTGCAAAACTCTTGTAAAGTGAGTCACCCACTCGGCTTCGGGAATCAAAGCTTCCACCTTAGGAGTATCTTGGTCGGAGAAAAAAGGGTGATTAATACCTCTCAAAGCTTGGTGCGGTCCCTTAGTGCGGCAGAAGATGTCAGATCTTACCGGCCGTTCCCTTATTTCCCTTTTCCTTTCCTCCACTATATCCTTGTGTTTCCGCCTCGCCTTTTGGAGGTTTGTGGGGCAGCGCCTCGATGCTTTAAGTGTGTGTGGCCTTTAGGCGTTATGGGCTGCGGAAGGGCCAGCGTTAAACCATCGGTGTGAGGGGGCCTCCTCTCTCAATGAACTCCATGTGTTCTTTTTTGGTTAAAGCTCTCATGATCCACTTTTGCTCACTTGACCCTCAATCCTTTACTCTTTGAAAGCACCGGTTTGCACCTCTCATCAGTGGGCTTTTTCCTGGGGTTTATAAAGTAGCGCATACAGGGTTATGGTCGCTGAAGAAGTTCGGGATGGTCATATGGTCCTAGACAAGGGTTACAGCGTCCGACAATACTCGTATAAAGTCTAAAGTGCTCCCAACGCCCCTCCCCCACTCCCCATGTATGTTGGGATTGACTTAGGAGTACTTGACAGGGTCTCACTAAAAATGAGTAAATCATGCTTTAATATCAGGGTACTCAGAGTATCCCCCAGACAACTCACCGATGCTAGGGATCAATTGTCGTGGAATAGTTTATAAACTTGTGTAAGTATTTTGGCTGCATGCTCATGAACCGGATCAGAAGTACCAGAAGCGCCTCAAACGTTGCGACACAACAACAACGCATGGAGCCGCTTTTTGCTTTCAAGAAGGACATTTGGACAGATAAGCAAAACATGGACGAGTGGTGCCACCCGAAATAATCAAAGTCAACGTTCAATTTCCACTTTTCTGTCCCCAACAAGTAGTACATTTTAAGTCTGAAAGTTGTAAAAGTCTGAACCGCAGAAACTGTTTCCCCAAATGTGGCTCTGGAGCGGTCAGGAGGAAGTTAGATGCAGACCGTTGAGGTTTCGACATGATGCGTGTTTCAGATGTAAAGGCAGTTCCCTTAAATGCATTGGCTCACTCGAGATCTACACTAGACCGACATAATCTGACGGATACAACAGCTCTTTATAGCTCAAAAGCCTGACCAGACTGGCCAAGCGGGAGTGACACGTGGGTAGTTTCTGTGGTGAGTGGGGGCAGGCCTCCTGCTTGAGGCTGGTAGGGCGGGTTTGCGCCTTTCCGTTAAATGTAACTATACAACAGCCCCAGCTCTGTGTCTGTAGGGGTGGCAGCCAGTGTCAGATTGGGACAAAAAATAGGTCCAGCCACCTAAATAAAAGTGGCCCACGTTCACGGATCATGATGTTTGGTTAGTACGGGGTTAATTTTGGGAGACATGAGTGGTAGATGAATCAATTTACAGCTTGTCGGATCAGTCACATTGGTCAAGTCTGGAAACAGCATGATTCCGCAGCAGCTCATTCACAGGCCTCCTGCTGCCCATCTTCAGGACCATGTTATGTTATGTTAATCGCACTTGTAGAGCGCACGGTTACCCTGGGGTGTCCTGGCGCTAAGCACTGGTTGCTAGGGAAGAAAGGGTGTGTGCTACTGGGAGAAGAACCATGTCTTCAGACCCTTTCTGAAGGAAAGGAGATCCGGGGCGTTTCTGAGATGGAAGGGAAGCTCGTTCCATGCCCTGGAGGCACAGTTGATGAAGCTCCGACCTCCCCAGTTGACTCTCTTGAAAGGGGGGACTTGAACATATTTAGCCCCTGTGGAGCGTAACATTCTTCCCAGGACATACCATTGGAATTTGCGCCTAAGGAAGTCGGGTCCTGCTCCATTAATGGCCTTGAAGACGGTGCAGAGTGCCTTAAAGCAAACTCTTTGTTTCACCGGGAGCCAATGAAGTTGCCTCAGCTCCTCTCTTACCGAGACAAATTTTGGAGTACCTGAATGCAACCTTGCTGCTGCGTTTTGGGCTAGTTGGAGCCGATTAATGGGCTGCTTTTGGGCATTAAGATATAGGCCATTGCAGTAGTCCAGGCATGACATTATAAGGGCCGTTATCACTGTCTTAAGGCTGTTTTCAGACAGGAAGAACTTAATTTTCCTTGTAATTCTTAGGACTAGAAAGCAAGCTGAGATCACCATGCTTATTTGGTCACCCATGGTGAGCTTATAGTCCAACAGTACCCCAAGGTTTTTGGTTTCCTAGCGGGTGGGGGGCAAGAGCCAAGATCTTCTGGCCACCAGTCGGGTGTCCACACACGTGGATTATTTCCAAACTTTATGACCTCGGTCTTGCTGGAATTCAAATTTAGACAGTTGGAGGACATCCAGCCCGAAATGGCCCCCATACAGTCATGGAAACGCGCCCCGGTTTCCTTTTCCCACCCTTCCATCAGTGACAACACTATTTGAGTGTCGTCAGCGTAGGAGGTGAGTTGGAAACCAAATGATCTAATGACTCCAGCCAGGGGTGCCACGTAGATATTGAAAAGCGTCGGGCTCAGTGACGAGCCCTGTGGCACCCCACATGGAAGGGAAAAAGGTTTGGACTTGTTGCCATCCAGATCCACGGTTTGTGATCTTTCAGATAAAAAAGATTGCAAGAGTTTCCATGCACGCCCTTCTACTCCTATATCAGACAAACGGTCCGTCAGCACTTTGTGATGGACCGGTTCGAAGGTCGCCGACAAATCTAGCAGGATCAGGACGGCATTGCCACCCCTCTCCAAGGCCTCTCTAATTTCCTCCGTAGATTTAAGTAGAGCTCTGTGCTGTGCTCTGATCTGAACTCATATTGGGATGGGTCAAGAGAGTTACGGCGCTGGAGAAAAGCACTGAGTTGTGAGTTCATGGGTTTTTCCAATATTTTGGCAGGGAAAGGGAGCCGTGAGATCGGACTATAATTGTTAGGATCTTGTAGGAGAGTAGGATCTGCACTTACGTTGCCCCCACTTTTTTTCTGATGTATACACTGGTTTCTGGCCTAGTCTGGCTGGGTCCCTGCTAATCATGGCCCCAGTCTCTCTGTTCTCTCTAAACAACTTGATGTGCATATTAGATGCACTAGTGATTGGATACTGTGGTACCTTATGAGCCCCTAGTATATGGTACCTTAGGTACCTAGGGCATTGGTACTTCACAGGCCTACCAGGGGCTGCAGCATGTATTATGCCACCCCTGGGAAACATTCTCAATCTGACACCACAGGCCTGCTACTGCAGCCTGTGTGAGGTAGTGTTAGCACTCCTCACTGAGGTATAGGTTTCTATATCTCACCATACACACACATATAAACCTATCAGCCACCCCTACGGCAGGCCCTATCAATCCTGAGGGCAGGGTGCTTGGTTTACTATGTGAGGGGGTGCCTCTGCATGAGCAGGACCCCTCTGCAGATACCAGAGTCTATTCTCTATAGCTGTTTGTGGATGCGGTTAAACCATATACTCTTAAGTGCATTATAACCTCCCGGTAAATGCTAACTTTGGAATGACTGCATCAAAACATTTCGTGTTTGGTGTCAAACAACTTGGAATTATACCCCCACACCAGTAACTGGTGTGGGAGTATGATCCCACCCTTCTAGAGGGGATGACATGTACCCACTGTACTAAACGACAGAAATCCTATAGTGCCCTGGCATCACAAAATGGATGCCTCCAGCACAGACACTGGGCTGCCCTCCTGCTGCTGACTGAAACTCGCAGTGGAGGAGGCCCAACAAAAGGCATCCTGTCACAGGGAGGTGTCACCACCTTCCAGACAGGATTTAGTGTATTGGAGCTGGGTGGGTGCATTCTTAGAGTGCTTTGAAGTCCTGCACTGGGGGAGCAGTAGGCTCCTCTGTGCATATGTCAGCTCAAACCGGTTCAGGGGCTACCTGTCCCTGCTCTGGCGTGAAACTGGACAAAGGGAGGTGGGTGTAACCACCCCCTCCACTGACCCTCCTAGAGGAGTGGTCATAGAGCTAGTCCCTTCCCTATCTTCACTATAAGATAGCAAGCATTGCCAATGCAATTCAGATTACCCTGGATGACACTCTACAAAGAAGAATCCTGGCCCTTCAATGTTACACTACCTTTGGAAGACAGAAGAATCTCCCTTGGAGTCAAGGAGTTACTCCCCTGCTTGGCAGGCACCAAAAACCTTAATCAACGGTTGCAAACTTTCCCGCTCCTGCCGGAGTTCGAAGTCCCTGCTGCCCCGGAAGTGGATTTCCTGACTTCTCAATGGCCATTGTGAGTCCCCAGCAGAGCTGTGGCGAGTGGACCCCACGAGTGACGAGGAATAGCAATACCCGGGGACCGTACACTATTTTCGAGTGCAAACCCTAAACAACGTTCTACGAACTTGTGCATTGGACCATCTGTGGCCCACGCCTCCAGCAGGTCTTGCACCAAAAATCAGCTGCCTACCCCAAGTGACCGTGGGCTCCTGTGAAGCATTTCCTGAGGAGGCATCTACGCGATCATTTGCCCGTTGGCTAGTGGGTCCCCTGAAGACTTTCTCATTGACTAAAAGGGCTCTCCTGCTTGCTCCAGGCCTGCCCTCACTTACCCTTGCTGGGTGAGTCCATCAGATCTTGCTGGTCTGCACCATCGACTTTCTTCAGTCTACACAAGACTTGCAGTTGCCAAGGCTTGTTGGCTCCAATCCGGTTGCCGACAGTGCCATCAGCTACAGACGTTGTGGGACACTCCAAATACAGCTTCTGATCATTGTCGATCCCTCCTGGACCTCGTGAGCGAAGAGTCAAAACACCATTGACAACCTGAATCGACGCGACATCTGTTGTCATCCATCTTGCTGGCCACCGGTCACTGGCAAGTGACTTTGAACACTGTCCCTTCAATTTTCAGGTCTTCAGCATCTTGAATCCACCTTCGGATTCCACCGGACACTTCTTCAGTCGACGCAAGCAGCAAGTCTTCTTTGCTCTCCATAGAAAACAGTGACGCGACCCGACACCAAAAGACACCTATGCACCCGGCTTCCCTGGGTGAGGTAACTCGTGCACTCCAGTGCCCTGGTGTGTTTTGGCCCTCGAAGTACTTACCTTGTAAGTGGCTTGCTTGTAGTCCTCCTCGAAGTACCCTAGAACTTTAAAAATCAAACCGCGACTTGCACCGTTATAATCAATAGGGAACTCGCGGCTGTGTTCATACACTGCACGCGTCTCCCGTGGGCATGTTACTTACCTGCTAACACTGCAGTAGTGAAGCCCCAGCGATCCCCCAGGCCATAGTCCTTGTCATTTTGCAAGTCGACATCCTTATACCACTTTCTTAGTATATGGTCTGGTACGCCCCTAGGGCTCCAGCCATATTTGTGCTTCATTTATTGTGAAACTTTGACACTTGAATGTGTACCTGGTTTCAAATCTCATAAAGAGATTAGTAGAGTGTGTCTAGTAATAAATACATATATATTTGATATATATACCTGTGTGGTGTCCTTTCATTTGGTAATTCAAGAGATTATAAGGTAAAACAAGCTGCTTTACATTCCTCAGAGACTTAGCCTGAAGGCTGATCTCCACAGCTACCACGAGGATAGCTTTCTTTAAAAGGTTATCTTAAACCTATCTACCATCAGAGTCGACTTGGACTGGTGCAAGGTGGCCACTATATCTAGTGACCAGCATATGCCAGGCCAACTTCTCACATTGGTGGGCAGCGGTGGGATTCCAGCTTGCCATTGTTTTACCAGAAAATCTCAATATGAATTACTAACTGAAAACCACTAAAGGTACTCAAGGTACATATAAAGTCAAGCTTAGTATCAATAAGTTCTACTGAACTTAGAGCTGTTTGTGAAGGGATAAGCAAACCCTTGCTACAGCTCAAGCTAGGTTCAGTAGGCCACAAACTAGTGTAGGTAGTGCAACACTGCATAACACTAGAATGTCCTCAAGGGATGGAGCCAGTGGGTCCACCCAGCCTCAGTACAAGGACATGACCTACTATGACTTGAAGGCCATGTGTGTTGCAAGACACCTGAAGCAAGGACAGAGTGACTCCACACAACACCTGATAGATCTGTTAGTAGCAGATGATCTTAGACTGGCTCTAGAAGCTGGTGGGTCTGGATCAGGGGGTGGGTCAGCTATAGTCTCTGGGTCTGATGATGAAAATCAAGATGACCTGGAGTCTGTGATTGAAGGGCCAGATCCAGAAAGGTCTGAACAGGACAGAGGAATCCTCCCTAAGAGGACTGATAGAGTGGAAGACAGGCCTAGGTCTCCTTCAAGGGAATCTAACCATTCATATCACTCTAACAGAGAATCTGTCCATCAGAGGAACTCATACTTACATAGAGAGACCTCCTCTGAAAGAAGGTACAAGATGTTCAGTATGAAGAAGCTAGGCTTTCCCTCAGAACCAAGCAATTGGCCTTAGATAGAGAAGCCTTTGAGCTCCAGTGAGCTTCTAGAAAAGAGGGGTTAGATACCCCTAGTGGCAGCAACAGTGTCCCTAGAGGCAGAGATTACATTCCAGACCATAGGAACCTGTCCAAGGTTGTTCCTCCCTACCAGAGTGGGGATGATATCCACAAATGGATAACTGCTATGGGGAGGGCCTGTAAAGTACAACAGGTCCCCCAGAAACAGTGGGCAGCAATCTTGTGGCTCTCCTTTTCAGATAAAGGAAGAGACAAGCTCCTCACTGTTAGAGAAGAGGATGCTGATGACTATGAAGCCCTGAAGAGTGCATTAATAGATGGGTTTGGCTTAACCAGTGAACAGTACAGGTTGAAGTTCAGAGATACCCAGAAAGCACAGACTCAGGATTGGACTGACTTTGTTGATTGTGCAACCAAGGCTCTTGAAGGTTGGCTGGTTGGTAGTAGAGTAACTGATTTTAAGGGATTGTATAATCCTATAATGAGAGAACAGATCCTTAATAATTGCCAAAAACAGTTGTTTCATCAGTACCTGGTGGACTCTGATCTGACCTCTCCCCAAGAATTGGGAAAGAAGGCAGACAAATGGGTCAGAACCAGGGTGAGGCATAAAACCCAGAACCAAAGTGGTGACACTAAGAAGCACGATCCCAAAGGCTCAGAGAAAGGTGGGGATAAGTCAAAAAAACAGAAGTCTTCACAAGGGCCCCAAAAATCTGCATCTGGTGGGGAGTCACAATCTGCAAAGGGAAAAGGAGAAAAGAAGCCCTGGTACAAATTCTGTAAGCAGAAAGGGCACTGGACTTCTGACTGTAACAAGTCCAAAGACCAAACCACCACCACTCCATCCCTTAAGGCAACTGTTCCCCCTAGTGCAGTCATTGGAAGAGGTAATACTCAGAATAAGGGTGTAGTAGGGTTGACCCTGGGTTCTGATGTGGACTCTGGCCTAGTCAGAGTACCAACACAGGCATTGGTAGTTTGTGAGGGAGACCTTGATATGCCCTTCCTAGTGAGCCCCAGTAATCTGGGCAAGTACAAATAGCAGCCTATCATAAATGGCAAACAGGCTTTGGCATTCAGGGACACAGGTGCTAGTGTCACCATGGTGGCAGAGGATCTAGTGGACCCTGCACAGATCATCCTGGGTGAAATGTACCAGGTGAACAAAGCAAGCAATGTCAGGACCAACCATAGTCTGGCAGTTGTGAATTTCTCCTGGGGAGGGGTAACTGGCCTCAAAAAGGTAGTAGTCAGTGCAGACCTCCCTGTCGAATGTTTGTTGGGCAATGATCTGGAGACTTCAGCCTGGTCTGAAGTAGAATTATGGACTCATGCTGAGATGTTGGGCATACCTGCAGAGGTATTTGCTGAGACCAGGTCACAAGCCAAAATGCATAAAGCTAAACCAGCTCTGGATCCTGAAACTATGGAGCAGATGCTACCCAAGAGGAGGAGCAGTAGGGTAAAGGCTGGGCCTTCCCCTCTGTCTCAGATCTCAGATTCCCCTCCTGAGGGAGGAGAAGCAGATCCTGAAGAAGGAACTGCCCCAGAGGAACTTGAGCCTGGTCAGGTTGAGTTCTTGGGGGCAGGGGGACCTTCCAGGGAAGATCTGAGCAAAGAGCAACAGTGCTGCCCCACTCTTGAGCCCCTCAGACAGCAGGCTGCTGCTGAGGCTGCTGGGAGTGCTAGTGGGTCCCATAACGTTTATTGGGATGAGGGGCTCCTATATTCTGAGGCTAGAGATCCTACCCCTGGAGCCACCAGGAGGTTGGTAATACCTCAGAAGTTTAGGGGGTTCCTCTTGACCCTAGCACATGACATCCGATTGGCAGGACACTTGGGTCAAAACAAGACCTGGGACAGGCTTGTACCACATTTTCATTGGCCCCACATGTCTGAAGACACCAAGGAGTTTTGTCGCTCCTGTGTCACCTGCCAAGCCAGTGGCAAGTCAGGTGGCACAACAAAGGCCCCCCTGGTACCACTACCTGTGGTGGGGGTTCCCTTTGAAAGGGTAGGGATTGACATTGTTGGTCCCCTTGACCCTCCAACTGCATCTGGGCACAGATTTATACTGGTGGAAGTGGATCATGCCACCAGGTATCCAGAAGCTATACCCCTAAGGACTACCACAGCTCCTGTGGTAGCAAGAGCCCTCACTGGAGTTTTCTCCAGAGTGGGTTTCCCTAAGGAGGTCATATCTGACAGAGTTACAAACTTTACGTCAGGATATCTAAAAGCAATGTGGAAGGAGTGTGGTGTCAACTGCAAGTTCACTACTCCCTATCACCCACAATGCAATGGGTTAGTTGAAAGGTTCAACAAAACCCTAAAGGGAATGATTAAAGGCCTCCCAGAAATGCTTAGGCAAAAATGGGACCTTTTACTTCCCTGCCTTCTGTTTGCATACAGGGAGGTCCCACAGAAGGGGGTTGGCTACAGCCCTTTTGAACTTCTGTTTGGGCACCCTGTAAGAGGACCCTTATGTCTGGTGAAGGAGGGATGGGAGTTACCTCTCAAACCTCCCAAACAGGATGTAATGGACTATGTACTTGGTCTCCGCTCCCGGATGGCAGAGTACATGAAGAAGGCAACTAAAAACCTGGAGGCTAGCTAAGAATGACAAAAAGCTTGGCATGACCAAAAGGCTGTCCTGACTGTTTACCAGCCAGGTCAGAAAGGGTGGGTGTTGGAGCCTGTGGCCCCAGCAACTCTCCAGGACAAATGGAGTGGCCCCCATACAATTGTTGAGAAAAGGGAGAAGTCACCTACTTGGTGGATCTTGGAACTCCCAGGAGCCCCCTTAGGGTGCTCCATGTCAACAGACTTAAACCATATGTGGACAGGGCTGACATGGGCTTGCTCATGGCAACTGATGAGGACCAGGAGGACGAGAGTGACCCCCTCCCTGACCTGCTCTCACAGAACCCTGATGATGGATCAGTTGAAGGTGTTGCTTTGGCAAGCAGCCTCACTGAGCATCAACAAACTGAATGTAGACAAGTGCTACAACAGTTTAAACATATGTTTAGCCTGACCCCAAGTCAGACTTCCTGGTGCACCCATGAGGTGGACACTGGAGACAGTCTGCCTGTAAAGAATAAAATCTACAGGCAACCTGACCATGTCAGGGACTGTATCAGGACTGAAGTCCAGAAAATGTTTGAATTAGGTGTTATTGAGCCCTCAGATAGCCCTTGGGCTAGCCCAGTAGTCCTTGTGCCAAAACCTCATACCCAGGGTGGTAAGAAAGAAATGAGGTTTTGTGTTGACTACAGGGGCCTCAATGCAGTCACCAGGACTGATGCCTATCCAATTCCCAGGGCAGATGAACTTATAGACACTTTGGCCTCAGCCAAGTATCTTAGTACATTTGACCTAACAGCTGGCTACTGGCAAATCAAGTTAGCTGATGATGCCAAGGCTAAAACAGCATGTTCAATCCCTGGTGGGCACTATCACTTTGTGGTAATTCCCTTTGGTTTGAAAAATGCACCTGCCACTTTTCAGAGGTTGGTGAATAAAGTTCCGACTGGTATGTAAAACTATTGCTCAGCTTATCTTGATGATATTGCTGTCTTTAGTTCCACCTGGCAGGATCACCTGGTCCACCTCAGAAATGTTTTGGAGGCCCTGCAAAAAGCAGGCCTCACTATCAAGGCCACTAAGTGCCAGATAGGGCAGAGTCAGGTTGTGTACCTGGGCCACCTTGTAGTTGGAGGCAAGGTTCAACCATTGCAGAGCAAAAATCCAAACCATAATGGAATGGGTAGCTCCAACCACCCAGACACAGGTGATAGCATTTTTAGGCCTGACTGGGTACTACAGGAGGTTTGCTAAGGGATATGGATCTATAGTGACCCCCTTAAATGATCTGACTTCTAAGAAAATGCCAACAAAGGTTCAGTGGACAGCTAGCTGTCGAAAGGTATTTGATTACCTCAAGCAGGCAATGTGTACTGCCCCCATCTTACAGAGTCCAGATTACAAAAAGAAGTTCATTGTTCAAACAGATGCTTCAGAGCTGGGTGTGGGAGCTGTACTGTCTCAACTTAATGATGAAGGTCAAGACCAGCCAGTAGCTTTCATAAGTAGAAGGCTGACCCCTAGAGAGAAACGTTGGTCAGCTATAGAGAGGGAGGCCTTTGCTGTGGTGTGGGCCCTGAAGAAGCTGAGGCCATACTTGTTTGGCACTCACTTCATTGTTCAGACTGACCACAAGCCCCTCCTTTGGCTCAAACAGATGAAAGGTGAAAATCCTAAACTGCTCAGGTGGTCCATTTCCCTACAGGGGATGGACTATACAGTGGAACATAGACCTGGGACCCAACATGCCAATGCAGATGGACTCTCAAGGTATTTCCACTTAGAACATGAAGACTCAACTGGTCAAGGTTAGTTTAATGTCCCTGCGTTTGGGGGGGGGGGTTGTGTAGGAGAGTAGGATCTGCACTTATGTAGCCCCCACTTTTTGTCTGATGTATACACTGGTTTCTGGCCTAGTCTGGCTGAGTCCCTGCTAATCAGGGCCCCAGTCTCTCTGTTCTCTCTAAACAACTTGGTGTGCATATTAGATGCACTAGTGATTGGATACTGTGGTACATTAAGAGCCCCTAGTATATGGTACCTTAGGTACCTAGGGCATTGGTACTTCACAGGCCTACCAGGGGCTGCAGCATGTATTATGCCACCCCTGGGAAGCATTCTCAATCTGACACCACAGGCCTGCTACTGCAGCCTGTGTGAGGTAGTGTTAGCACTCCTCACTGAGGTATAGGTTTCTATATCTCACCATACACACACATATAAACCTATCAGCCACCCCTATGGCAGGCCCTATCAATCCTGAGGGCAGGGTGCTTGGTTTACTATGTGAGGGGGTGCCTCTGCCTGAGCAGGACCCCTCTGCAGCTACCAGAGTCTATTCTCTATAGCTGTTTGTGGATGCGGTTAAACCATATACTCTTAAGTGCATCATAACCTCCCGGTAAATGCTAACTTTGGAATGACTGCATCAAAACATGTTGTGTTTGGTGTCAAACAACTTGGAATCATACCCCCACATGAGTAACTGGTTTGGGAGTATGATCCCACCCTTCTAGAGGGGATGACATGTACCCATTGTACTAAACCACAGAAATCCTATAGAGCTCTGGCATCACAAAATGGATGCCACCAGCACAGACACTGGGCTGCCCTCCTGCTGCTGACTGAAACTCGCAGTGGAGGAGGCCCAACAAAAGGCATCCTGTCACAGGGAGGTGTCACCACCTTCCAGACAGGATTTAGTGTATTGGAGCTGGGTGGGTGCACTCTTAGAGTGCTTTGAAGTCCTGCACTGGGGGAGCAGTAGGCTCCTCTGTGCATATGCCAGCTCAAACCGGTTCAGGGGCTACCTGTCCTTGCTCTGGCATGAAACTGGACAAAGGGAGGTGGGTGTAACCACCCCCTCCCCTGACCCTCCTAGAGGAGTGGTCATAGAGCTAGTCCCTTCCCTATCTTCACTGTAAGATAGCAAGCATTGCCAATGCAATTCAGATTACCCTGGATGACGCTCTACAAAGAAGAATCCTGGCCCATCGACGTTCCACTACCTTTGGAAGACAGAAGAATCTCCCTTGGAGTCAAGGAGTGACTCCCCTGCTTGGCAGGCACCAAAAACCTTAATCAATGGTTGCAAACTTTCCCGCTCCCACCGGAGTTCGAAGTCCCTGCTGCCCTGGAAGTGGATTTCCTGACTTCTCGACAGCCATTGTGAGTCCCCAGCAGAGCTGTGGCAAGTGGACCCCACGAGTGACGAGGAACAGCAATACCCGGGGACCGTGCACTATTGTCGAGTGCAAACCCTAAACAACATTCTATGAACTTGTGCATTGAACCATCTGTGGCCCACACCTCCAGCAAGTCTTGCACCAAAAATCAGCTGCCTACCCCATCCCGAGTGACCGTGGGCTCCTGTGAAGCATTTCCTGAAGAGGTGTCTTCACGATCACTTGCCCATTGGCTAGTGGGTCTCCTGAAGACTTTCTCATCAACTAAAAGGGCTCTCCTGGTTGCTCCAGACCTGCCCTCACATACCCTTGCTGGGTGAGACCATCAGACTTTGCTGGTCTGCACCATCGACTTTCATCAGTCTACACAAGACTTGCAGTTGCCAAGGCTTGTTGGCTCCAATCCGGTTGCCGACCCCACCATCAGCTACAGATGTCATGGTGCACTCCCAATCCAGCTGCTGGTCATTGTCAATCCCTCTTGGACCTCGTGAGCGAAGAGTCAAAACACCATCGACAACCTGAATTGACGCGACATCTGTGGTCATCCATCTTGCTGCCCACCGGTCGCTGTCAAGTTACTTTGAACACTGTCCCTTCAATTTTCATGTCTTCAGCATCTTGAATCCACCTTCAGATTCCACCGGACACTTCTTCAGTCGACGCAAGCAGCAAGTCTTCTTTGGTCTCCATAGAAAACAGCGACGTGACCCGACACCAAAAGACACGTATGCACCCGGCTTCCCTGGGTGAGGTAACTCGTGCACTCCAGTGCCCTAGTGTGTGTTGGCCCTCGAAGTACTTACCTTGTAAGTGGCTTGCTTGTAGTCCTCCTCGAAGTACCCTAGAACTTTAAAAATCAAACCGCGACTTGCACCATTATAATCAATAGGGAACCCGCGGCTGTGTTCACACACTGCACGCGTCTCTTGTGGGCCTGTTACTTACATGCTAACACTGCAGTAGTGAAGCCCCATCGATTCCCCAGGCCCTAGGCCTTGTCAGTTCAGTTCATGAAGCTTTATTCGGTTCATAACATGTAATGACCATAAAAGCACACGGCAAAATGCATAAATACAAAAATGCAAACAAAATAGAAACACATTTAAAAAGTCATACTTCTCCTGTAATAAATAGGTTTACAGATAAAACTAGCAGTATAAAAACATATATCTGGAGAGTTCATATTAAAAAGCAACCTCATTGCATCTTCCATATTAGAAATACCATGGGGCAGATTTACAAGAAAGTGACGCATCTGTACAGGTGCGTCACCGTAGAAACCCTTGCGCCACCATAGATGCGCCGTATTTACAATACGGCGCACTATGGCGGAAACATTGACAGATGCGTCAGAAATTCTGACGCATCTGTTGGCGGAAAAGTCACGCATTGCTGGAGTCGTGTCGCAAGCACGACACAACTCCAGCAATGAATTTTGAGGCCTATTCCCATTACACTGCGTCACTACTTACCCCTGCTTGAAGCAGGCGTAAGGTTTTGACGCAGTGGCGTCCTAAAAGTGGCGCAGTGAAATCTTGTAGATTTCACTGAGTCACTTTTACGAGGCCTTCCTGCGTGGGAACGCCCACCCTGCATACATTATACCTGACGCAGGTATAATGTGACGCAGGGCTTTACAACGTGACGCATCTCCCTAGATGCGTCACGTTGTAAATAGGCCGCATTGTTTGCGCCGCTGTTGCGTCAAAAAGGTGACGCAACTGCAGCGCAAAAGTCACGCAAGGGGCTTGTAAATCTGCCCCCATATTTTAAAAACATGGGTTTTAAAAATGTAATCCTTACATTCAAGAAGAGAGTGCAAATAAGCATAAAGTGCATGCTACTTTGTTTTGAATGTCCATCGCACGGGCAAGGGACGACAGGGTACCTTTTTTGTTGGCGAAAGGCCACCAAGACATGTACCATTCCTAACCTTAATCTGGTTAAGACAAATCTGTGGGCTGGTCGGGTTACCATGTTCAGATACTGCTGGAAACCCTCGCTTACAATATATTTATTATAAAGTTGAACAGTAGTGAGGGGACCAGTCCCAGCTAAACGTTTTTGGGTTCTAAACAACATAAAAGATTTTTTCATATCATGTTTGACAAGAACTCGGTGGGGACATAAATCTAGCAACAAGTTCAACCCAAAAATAGCCTGGTAGCTCTCAACAACATACTTGAGCCATGGGATTTTCATACAATTATCTAATTTGAGGCAATCTTTAATAACAAGTTGGTTGAACTCGGTCTCTTCCTTGTGCCAAATTGCTTGGTAAAGCGACAAAGGCCTAAATGAAGCAAGGTCACTCAAATAGGCGACCCCAACCTCTTTATGAATCAACTCTGTTGGGGCAGAAGCAGGTAGACACATGAATTTCTTGAGGAAGATGTTTTTTTCCCTCTGTAAGCAACCAACATTAGAGTAACCCCACAAACCTGCCCCATATAGGGCAATGGAGACACTTTTAGCCTTCTATATCTCCATCATGTCTCTGAATCGCCTATCCCCTATCTTTGCTGCGAATTTAAATATGCCATGAGAACTTTTGACCATTTTCGTCCTAACACTTATTAGGTCCTGGGCCCAACTGCCATCACTCGAAAAAGTGACACCCAAATAGCAAAAATTATTTACTTGCTGCACTTTCACACCTTCTACAAAAAAAGCATAATTCTTGCTAGTCTTGGCCCCGCAAATCATGGTGTGGGTTTTGCTTTTGTTTATCATCAACTTCCTTTCCCCAATAAATTCAGAAAACCGGTCCATCAGGCGCTGCAAACCAATAGGTGTCCGGGATAGGAGCACAGCATCATCCGCGTAAAGCAGAACTGGCACACTAATCCCGGCAACCTGAGGTGCATCAGCCTTAACTGTTTTCAGGACGGTTTCCACCCCATTAATAAATAAAGTAAACAACAAGGGGATGAGGACACAGCCCTGTCTTATTCCGCGTTTCACACTGAAGTTCGGGGTACACTCCCCGTTGACCCCATATCGAACACACATTTGCATCTTATTGTATAATCTAGCAAGGAAGAAAATGATTTCCTTGGGGGCGCCTAATTCTAACAAAACTGACCAAAGGAGCGAATGGTTAACTAGGTCAAAAGCGCTACTTAGATCGGCAAAGCAAAGATACAAATTACCATGCATAGCCTTAGTAAACTTGCCGATTAATAATTCTAAATTCAAGCACTGATCTAAGGTCCCACGGCCCTTTCTAAAGCCATATTGGGAGTTGGCAAGAATCCCATTCTCCTCAGCCCACGTTTCCAATCTAGACAACAGCACCCTGCTCATAATTTTCACCGATGAGTCCAACAGACTAATCGGCCGATAGTTACAGGCTGATGCCTTGTCCCCCTTTTTGTAAATAGGGACAATAATTGAATCTCCCCATGTGGGTGGAATCAAAGTGGTTACCGCTGCATTGAGAACCAAAGTAAGTATCGGTCCCCAAATCAGTGGTTGGGCCTTATAAACATCGATAGGGACTCCGTCGGGCCCCTGTGCCTTCCCCCCTTGCTAGCTTTTATACTACATTCCACCTCCCCTAAGGAGATGTCTAGTGAAACAATGGGCCATTGCCTTTGCTCATTGTCAGTCGGGACACTATCTTGGAAAATGGCTGAGAAATGGGACACCCAGGCCTCACTCCCCACATTAGAAGAAAGTTGGGGGATTTTGTCATCTTGTAGGAAGGGGGAATTAATGGTGGACCAGAATAAGCGGCTGTCCAAGGTTTCTGCCGCCTGTGTTAGATTATCCCAAGCTTCCTGCTGTAGTTCCTTCTTCCTTCTAATAAGTGCCATTTTATAATCGTGTCGCAAAAGTGCGACTTGATTCTTATCCCTTGGTACAAGGGCTAAAGCTTGTTAAAGTTGGGAAAGAAGGGCTGTGCAAGCATGGTCAAACCAACCCTTACCCTTGCCTCTCGTACCCGGCTTGTTTCCTGTAAATATATTGTTAATAGTCATATTGATACTAATAAAATTAGTCACAACAAAGGTAGGCAAACATCCTGGTGTTAAAATAGCGTTAATGTCTACCAAGTTTTTAGATATGATTATGGGCACTACTACTGCAGATTTTTCCCCTTTCCACCTTAGCCTAGTCCCGTTTACTCTATGCGGCTCGATGTTAGCTAAAATTCTTGGCGCCTGCTGGTCTCTACACTTCCATGATTCGATTCGCATAATAATACAGTTATGATCACTCAAATTAGAGGCATCCCTTATCTTGATCAGGCAATGGGGCACTAAACTAGATGAGACCAGGATGTGGTCGATGCTGGAGCTAGCGTTCCTCCCGGTGAATGTGGGAATAGAATAACCACTGGCCTCTACATCAGGCCTCGCCAGCTCTAAATCATAAGTTGCCATTACACTATTAATGGTCTCCCCATAGGCGTTATGTGGGAAATGTGGCGTGTTCTCATCATTATTATTTTGTACCCCGCAAGCCCTAGAGGAGGACAAACCACAGGTTGTGGAATTAAAATAACCTAACCAAATAAAAGTAAAAATACATTTTGCTTCTGCTACAAGCTTCATGAGGGCACTATCAAGCTCATCTATTAATTTGTGCCGAGAATTATTAAAAATATTATTATAAAAGTTTATTAAAAGCACTTCTATGCCTTCTGGTAATCGCACCCAAAGAATTTGGGAATGGGTTCCGACTGACAGATGTTTAACAACCGTCAGCTTTAGGTCTACTGATATAAGGAAAAGCAGTCCCCCCTTAGCTCTTCCATGTCTGGACTCTGAGGCTTCAAGGCTATAACATACATAACCATCGAAACTTGGTTTAACAGTACACCAAGTTTCTTGGAGACATAAAATGTCAAATGATCTAATCAAAGCCTCCCAACCCAGTTTGTTTCCCTTAGAGGCCCAACCGGCTATATTCCAGCTGGCGACGGAGATACCCCCAAAGGAACGGCCATTGGGTTCATCTTGGGCAGTGTTGGAGTTATCTCCATCACCACGTAGTTCAATCACAGTCACGCCCAAACTCCCGTCTACATCATTAATCAATTCCTGGTTACTCTCAGTGACATTTACTGCCGTTGCCCCGCTATTAATAGTTTCCAGGTTGTCATTCACCTGAAGACCCACAATGACTAACCTTGTCACACTGGATTGATTAGACAGGGCACTCAGGGTAGTGGCCAACTGGGGTCCAGTTGCCTTCTGATGTCAATCATTCTGATCTAGGGAACTCAGGGATTGATATCTGTTCTGGACAGGGATTTCGAAAACTGATCCGTAATTGGGTAGAAATTATCTATCTCTAGTTGTGGCTTGATTAGGAGGGAAGGCTCTATCTCTGCTAATAGCATGAGGCGTCTCGCTAAGATGATTGTAAAAGTATCCCAAAGGTCGTACAATTACCTCAGTCTCATTCTGTGTTATGGAGGCTGCTCTTAACAAGATCGTTGCAACATGCTGGGGGTGTTGGAAATTAACGATGACACAGTCACCCCTACAGGACTTTCTTGTATTACCGATCCAACTAACCCTTCTGGTTGATATAATTTGGTCAGAGAACTTAACCGGGAACCCACAGTGCCTGTTTAGCCAGAAAATCGTTTTGTTTTTTAATGAGTCCTGCGACTCTAGAGTGGTTCTGGTCTGGCTAAGATCTAGAGAGGGGACATTGGTTAAAACAACAACATAGGGTACACACTCAGGTGGAAGGTCTACGGGTCGATTGTTGTTGGGTGCAGCTTCCCTTACTGGTCTTGCAGTCACTACAGGCACCTGCACGGTTCTACTTTTCTTACATGCCGACACTCCACTCAAACTTGCTGGTACTGCTTGGGCCTGCATCGCTCGACTACCTGCTTGTGAGCCTAATGTAGCTGCTTTCACAGAGCAGGCGCTTCCATTAACTAGCTTAGGGGCAGATTCAACTCCTGGGCCATCCCTCACTGGGGGCCTAGGATTAACCATCTTAATCGTATGCCCGTCTAGAACACTCCCTAGTCTAGATACTTCAGCTGTTAATTTATCTATTTTAGTAATTAATGGTTTGACAATCAGCTCAAGTGTGGAGAAGTGTGGCTTGTGGAGAAGTGTGGCTCACTGGTTAGAGTAGGCAGACCTGGAAGCAGAGGTCAGCCCGGGACCAGGGTTCAATTCCCGGCTCGGCTGGGTCTTGAGTCCATAAATTGTCCATGGACTCGATAATTCTCGCTCCAGTGCATACTCGATTCATGGGTTCACACTCTGCGACTCTGGGCAATAGCTTGCTTAATCTCCACAATGGCCCCTCGCGGCAGGATGCCTGGCTTTCACCTTGTGGATGCCCTGCTGGGTTATCTCACAGGGGAATACCAGGACGGGTTCCCTAAGCAAGCGCTTAGAGACCGGTTGGTGATTTGCGCTATATAAATATCTGCACATAATACCAACTAGCAGGTCAAATTGCTCGGTGTTAATAGTAACTGTATTGTCCTTAGTCAGGGTCCCCTTGTCACAAGCGGATTTCTTAGGTGCAGGTTCTGCTTTTCTTCGGGTAATATTTCCTCCCCGTTTAGTAGTCACTTTTCTCATGCCCTCACTGAGCGTGGGACCGGCGGGCATTGCTGCGGAATGTCCTCCGGGGCTACTAGTAGATCTTCAATCGGGGCACAGACATCTAAGACTACTGTGGATAAAACTTCGGAATTACAACCGGTGACCACAGACTCAGCAGTGTCAATAGTATCCTCTTTGGAAAGTCCCAGGGGCAGGTCAGTTAAATTATCTCGTCCTAAGGATTTTCTCCTGTCGCTGTTAATCTTGCTTACGACTTTAACTAGGTAATTGTCCATGATTGACTTTTGTTTAGTCATTATGGGATTAACAGTTGCCACAGCTACTTAAGGATGTACGGGCTGTAGATCTCAGGGGGTACAGATCAAAAGTACTCAATGTCCCAAATGCATGGGAAACACACTAGCTCCCAAAGTCTTACAACACAATCACAAAACACTTACTGGAATCTGGGTGCAGCAACCAAGGGGTGTGGCCCAGCCCGGCCTCGATCGGCCCTCGGAGGGCCACAGAGGGCCCTTTGCCCGGGCTTAGCCCGGCGCTGCCCGCGCGATGTCCCGTGACGCGGGAGGTGTGCTCGGTTTTAAAGCGCCTCCGGGCGCCTGAGCAGCGTCGCCTTGTTCCGCCCTCCGGGGCTGGGGAATCTGGGAAATGCAGTTCCCTCCGCACGGCGGCCGCGTTAATCAGCAGAGCGGCGGCGGGAGGGAGAGAGACCAGGAACACACAGGGCGTCCACGGAGAGGAGCAGGTAGCAGACAGAGACCCCCAGTTAGTCCACAGAATCAGATTAACTTCTGTTTGGCACCCCGACTTGCACCATTATAATCAATAGGGAACCCGCGGCTGTGTTCATACACTGCACGCGTCTCCCGTGGGTCTGTTACTTACCTGCTAACACTGCAGCAGTGAAGCCCCATCGATTCCCCAGGCCCTAGGCCTTGTCATTTTGCAAGTCAACATCCTTATACCACTTTCTTAGTATATGGTCTGGTACGCCCCTAGGGCTCCAGCCATATTTGTGCTTAATGTATTGTGAAACGTAGACATTTGAATGTGTACCTGGTTTCTAATCTCATAAAGAGATTAGTAGAGTGTGTCTAGTAATAAATACATATATATTTGATATATAAACCTGTGTGGTGTCCTTTCATTTGGTAATTCAAGAGATTATAAGGTAAAACAAGCTGCTTTACATTCCTCAGAGACTTAGCCTGAAGGCTGCTCTCCACAGCTACCACTAGGATAGCTTTCTTTAAAAGGTTGTCTTTAACCTATCTACCATAAGAGTCGAATTGGACTGGTACAAGGTGGGCACTATAACTAGTGACCAGCATATGCCAGGCCAACTTCTCACTGATCTTTAGGATCCAAGGTCTGTTTTTCCAGCAATGGGAGGACAGAGTCCTTTTTCCATACTTTGGGGAATACGCCTCATCTAAATATAGCATTCAGCCGGGGTGTGAGAGCAGTTCCAATGGCTTCTGGAATTTGCTTGATAATCCGCACTGGGCAGGATCGGTAGGGGCTCCAGAGTGGATAGAGTTCAAAATTTTAATAGTTTCTGGTGTCCCTAGGGATTTAAATTGTTCTAACACCTGTGGAGGGCAGGAACTGTCCAGTCCATCCATATACGGGCGGCCATGTGCCTTTTGGGCAGTTTGTGTGAATGAAGTAAAAATGATTTCTACTTTTTGCAGAAAGAAATCGGCTAATTTGTCACAAAGTTCAGAGTTACTCTGACTCTTTGGAAAATTCGGGGGGGGGGGGCAAGCATTTTAATGGTTTTAAACAGTTCCTTCAAATTAGATTTGGCTAATGCTATTTGAGTTGTGAAAAACTTTTTTTGGGCTGCTAGAAGTAGCTGTTTATAGGTGGTAATACTGAGCTTGTACCTTTCCTTATCCGCATCTGTGTACCTTTTGCGCCAGGCCCGTTCCAGTTGCTTACAAGCCAATTTTTTAGCGCAGAGTTCCTCAGAGTACCAGGGTGCTGATGGTTGAGCCCGTTTGGGGGTCCACTTTTTTTCAGGGGCTAAGTGGTTACAGGTTGTACCTAGCCATTGTGTATAGGCTAGTGTGGTCTCTTCCACTTCCAAGGGGAGAGGGCATATGGAGCGCCTCAGGGCTTCTCCGAATTGTTTAATGTCCACTTTTCCCCAGTCCCTGGTTGCAATCTCCTGGGTTAACTTTATACTGGCCAATGATCAATTCAAATTGGATGGCACAGTGATTGGACCATGAGAGAGGGAGAACTGAAGTGCAGACTAATTCGCGGTTGTTAGAGTAAATCCCATCCAGGGTGTGCCCTTTCTCATGGGTAGGGACCTTCACCAAGTGCTTGAGATCCCCTGCCCCCATAATTTGTTCCAATCTAATGGTATCTGGGTCCTGGGGGGCCGCCAAATAAAAATTGAAGTCTCCCAGCACCGTGTAGGAATCAAGGCATAGCCCTTCCTCCAGCAGGGAGCCCAATGTGCCCAAAAACCCGTTTTTAGGGCCAGGTGGGCGGTAGAGCAATATACCTTCAAAGGTCCTATAGTGCGCCGTGTGAATACTAAAAGCTGAGGCCTCACAGGAGGTATTGGAGGCAGTGTGAAAAATAGGTTCAAGTGAATCGTGATAGATGACTGCCAACCCTCCCCCTTTTTTGTGTGGTCTGTCCAGGGTGTAGCTGTTGAAACCTGGCGGAGCTGCCTTCACTACAGCTGGTCCAGAAGCGCTATCTGTCCATTATTCAGTAACAAAGGCCAGCTTTATCTCAAGTTCCTCCAGTAATAGCGCACATTCTGAGCTATGTTTAATTAGTGATCTGGTGTTAAGTAAAATAAATTTTAATGGTCCTGCATCGGTTGCATTAGCCTTTTTTGCTGGTCTAAGAGCTGGACCATTGGCTGGTAGGTCACGGACATGGGGAAGGTACAGCCGGCAGCTGGGGCAGGTGCTTTCCATGCCTTTGCTGTCGGCCTCTAGGGCGATTGAGGGGCAGCTTCGCATTCCCTTACCAGGATTCAACCTGCATAGCTCTCCTTTGGTATAGCTCATTCTATCTGTGGGTAAAAGGCCTGGGGGACTGGCCCTGAGCCCGGTCCGAGCGCAGACGGGCGCATGAATGACCTCAGTCCTTGTTGAAACTCAGATCCCTGAGTGCCTCCTGGCCAGTGGCCCTAAAGCTCTGTGTCATTCAAGGGTCTCCTGCTCTTCATCTTCAGGTCATGAATGTCCCTCAAACCTTGTTCACCCTCAGATCCTGAATCCCTCCCGGCCCCTGAGCCCTAATACATCTGCTCATTCCTGGAGATTCTCACTGTCTGTTGATCAACAGGTCCTCAGAGGATCAGGTTTACCCGTAGGCCTGGCTTCTATCCAGTCGCTAGGACCGGGGTGTCCGGCACATCGGGAAATGGGAGTCTGTGACCCCACCATGTGCGGTTGCATTGTAGATGCGGTTTTGGACCGCCAACCCGAGGTCGGTCAGTTTTGAAATTGCAGGGATGTCGGTCGAAAGAAACTCTGACCGATATACTAATTAGGGCATGGGTGTGATATCACAGCACATGAGGCAGCAGGACGGGGACCACCACGAGGCCGCCGCCTTCAACGGGATCAAGGATCCCGCTGCAGCAGTGGCCTGAATATGCTGCTGGTGCCGATGCCAGCACCGCTGAGCATATTCCAACCTACATATCCTCTACCCTTTTCATGCCGGGGACGCCACCCTGAATAGGATGGCGGACATGCAGGTAAGGGGGCCCTAACAGGGCCCATAGCCAATTCTGGGCCTAGGGGTGCATGTTGCTGGGCACATGTTGTGCCTCCCTTGGATTTACCCTTGTTCCTGCACGGTGTGACATGCACGACATGGTATATGCCACACCATGCAGAAAAGTACTGCAGGCTCTCTCACGGCGGCAGCATGCTTGTTAGGCTCTCCCAGGAGCCTAACATACTACCAGCCTGCGACCACCGCAGCACTGCCCACCTTAGATTAAAGTTGTAATCCGTCCGGCAGGTGGGCTCACCACAGCCTTGGTGGTTTTCCTGGAACTGCAGTGGTAGCGGTCCTAACCGAAGACCACCAAAGTCGTAATAAGGCCTATAGTGTGAGATCACAGAGAACTATGCTGATTTATTGTGGGCATTTTGTTCAACTGCATGTTTTTATCTGCTGACCTCTTCCACATGTTAACACAGCAGCCACATAAAGCAGTTCGTGCCATACCATGCAACGGTAGACCATATCATTCTATACTATACGACATGCCATACCATAACATACCATGCCATACCATACCATACTATATCATACAATACCATACAATACATACTAGACAATGGCAGGCTATACCATATCTTACCATACCATATCATACTATAAAATGACAGTCCATGCCTCATCATACCATGGCAGACCATATCATACCATACTATACAACAGGCCATACTATAACACACTATACAATGACAGGACATACCATACCATACTAAGATATACTATAAAATGATAGCCCATACCATGTCACACCATACTATACAATGACAGGCCAGGTCATACTATACAATGACAGCAATACCATATCATACAATGAGAGGCTGCACCATACCGTGCAAAACTATACAGTGACAGGCCACATCATATATTATTTTACAATGACAGCCCATACCATACCATACCACACCACACCGTACCACACCATTCTGTGATATACAATAAAAAGCCATATCATACTATGCAATACAATGAGAGGCCATACCATACCATAATATGCGACAGGCCACAAAATACAAAACCAAACTATATCATGACAGGCCACACCATACCAGTGGCGTGACACAGGCCCCCGCAGCCACCGCGGCACAGGGGCCTGGGCTGCCGGGGCCCCCTCAGCACAGGACTCTGTTCTTAAAGCTCCTGAAATATCATACCATACCATGGCATGACAACCCATACCACACCATACCATATTGTACCATACCATGACAAGCCCTACCATACCATACTATACAATGACAAGCCATACCATACCATACCATAACATAACATGACAAGCTATACCATATCATACTGTACAATGACATACCATACCATACTATACAATAACAAGCCATACCATACCATAATAGGCCATACCATACCATGCCATGACAACCCATATCAAGCCAAACCATATTGTACCATACCATATGACACCATACCATACCATTCCATAAAATAACAGGCCATACATACCAAACCATACTCTACAATGACAAGCTATACCATACCATATTACACCATACCATACCATAAAATAACAGGCCATACGTACTATACCATACAATAACCAGCCATACCATGCCATCCCATACCATGCCATGACAACCCATAACGCACCATACCATATTGTACAATACCATGACAAGCCATACCATACCATATGATACTATACCTTAACATACAATAACAGGCCATACCATACCATACTATACAATGACAAGCCATACCATACTATGCAATGAAATACCATACCATACCGTGTCATACCGTACCATACCAAATAACAAAAGTAAACAAACATTAACAAAAACATTAGATGCAAGACCTGTAAGCTGTGCCAATGCTTGCTTATTTTGTTAGCCTAGTTTAGGAGACTCGGGTGACTCTGGAACGGAATTCCAAGAACATGTTGTTAAGAACCTCGACGGAACAGAGAAGAAAATAGCAAGGTCAGGGAGTGGCGCCGAGATCACCGACTACACACACTGCCGGGTGACAGGAATCCTAAGCATGTAAAACAGCACTGGAGACAGGTGTCTGGCGACGAGGGACTGTCCACACAGCGCCCAGGGTTCACCAGCACCCAGGTTCACATAGCGCCGAGAGTTCATGAGCACCCAGGTCCACACAGCTCCCAGAGTTCACGAGGCACCCAGGTCCACACAGTGCCCAGAGTTCACGAGCACCTAGGTCCACACAGCGCCCAGAGTTCACGAGCACCCAGGTCCACACAGCGCCCAGAGTTCACGAGCACCCAGGTCCACACAGCGCCCAGAGTTCACGAGCACCCAGGTTCACACAGCGCCAAGGGTTTACGAGCACCCAGGTTCACATAGCGCCGAGAGTTCACGAGCACCCAGGTCCACACAGCGCCCAGAGTTCACGAGCACCCAGGTCCACACAGCGCCCAGAGTTCACGAGCACCCAGGTTCACACAGCGCCAAGGGTTTACGAGCACCCAGGTTCACATAGCACCGAGAGTTCACGAGCACCCAGGTCCACACAGCGCCAAGGGTTTACAAGCACCCAGGTCCACACAGCGCCGAGGGTTCACGAGCACCTAGGTCCACACAGCGCTGAGGGTTTACGAGCACCCAGGTCCACACAGCGCCAAGGGTTTACGAGCACCTAGGTCCACACAGCGCTGAGGGTTTACGAGCACCCAGGTTCACATAGCGTCGAGGGTTTACGAGCACCCAGGTTCACATAGCGCCGAGAGTTCACGAGCACCCAGGTCCACACAGTGCCGAGAGTTCACGAGTACCCAGGTTCACATAGCGCCGAGAGTTCACGAGCACCCAGGTTCACATAGCGTCGAGAGTTCACGAGCACCCAGGTCCACACAGTACCGAGAGTTCACGAGCACCCAGGTTCACATAGCGTTGAGAGTTCACGAGCACCCAGGTCCACACAGTGCCGAGAGTTCACGAGCACCCAGGTCCACACAGCGTTGAGGGTTTACGAGCACTCAGGTTCTAGGGGCTACGATTAGTGGTAGATAAAGGGAGTGAAGTGATATACCCGAGTCACAGCAAGGTCAAATATAGAATCAGTGATGAGTGTCCATGGTACATGCTGGTGATCTCAGGGCCGGACTGGTGGCTGACGCCGGCCAAGGGTCTTCTAACCACCCCCACCCCTTCGGAGGGTCAGCTGTAGTCCCTGTCACCTGGAAAAGCCAAATGAAACCATTACAAGCTACAAGAAGTTTGGGGGGCGTTGAGCACGACAGAGCGGGGGTCTCCGCACTGTGTTTTCAGAGCAACAAGTGTCACGTGCATGGGGAATTTAAGTAGAACCCTGCATCAGTCCACACGTCCTCCCCAAGTTAGGTCACAAGATGACTCCATGTCACTCAGAGCTCGATGCTCCAGCCCAGCTCTTTCCTCACACACACTAACGAGGTCTGCACGTGTGATCTAACAGGTTTCATTACAGGCTTACAACTATATGCCTCTAGGTGAAGCATCTGACACGAACATACCACCACATTATATGCCGGTGAGCATCCTGAAGGCCGATCTTCCAACTCTAGGGGAATGACCCACTGGAGTGAGTTCATCTAGAGACCAACAACCACCCGTGGACAGAGGAGGCTTCTGGATCCTTTAGACGGGTGAAAGCCCAAGGCTGCTTGTGGTTCCCACTCACCTGCAAGATGGGATGGAGACACGTGCCCTCGCACTGCCTCACGTAGCGTCCTCCCCAGCCCGGGAGTATGTAACAGACCACGCCACACATGGAGCTCTGGTTTGCATGTCTTTGTTCTTCAGCATGCAACCATGAATTGAACACACAGCGTCACAAACTTTACTAACCACACCTAATAGATTACGTAATACGTACGCTGAGGACCACTAGAGGCCTCTTATGCACAAACACAGGTCACAGTATCTCCCCTTTGTAAAAAAAAAAGTATGAACAATTATATACATATATACACATTATAACGCCTCAATGAATTGTCGAGGTGCTCGCACACGTCGTTCAGATCTAGTTGTACAAGGTAGAGGAGGGGACCTTCATCTGGCATCTCTGGAGCAGAGTCGAATGCTTGACTTGGTCACTCAGGTGGACTTGCCTCACTCATGAGGTCAAGAGCCGACGAACATCGAGGCAAATGCTTAAAGTGTGACGAGTCTCTGGTTACTGATGTTCCAGGCCGTTGTGCAGTTAACATATGTTGTTTGCTCACCACGACTTTTAGCAATTCAGCATCAAATGGGGCGTCAGTCTTGCATTTCTGCTTTTGCTTGACAAAAGCGCAGTCTCCATGCTCGAAGACCATGCCACAAGCGTCTTGGCACATAGCAGCATAAGCCTTCATTTTGCATTTGTGAGAGTTGTCAGTGACACGAATCTCGTCAGGGTCTATTGACCGACTGGTGATCCACTGTGGTATCTTCATTCCAAGAGCTCTCCTGAACAGTAAGGTGGCAGGACTTTCTCCTGTCGTGGAATGAGGAGTGGAACGGTAGGCACGGAGGACTGGACGTAAAGCTGACTTAAGGTCAATATCTTCTATCGCAGCATGCTGAACTATTGTTTTCAAAGTACCCATAAATCGTTAAACAATGTTATTTGCATGTGGCCAGAGAGGTGTACTTTTCTGATGCTTGATGTTCAAAGAATTAGGAAAGTCTTTGAACTCTGCAATTGAAGGGTGGACCGTTGTCAGATCTGAGAATGGAAGGAACACACCATGCTGCGAAAATGTCATCCAGCCTCTCAATTTCTTTTCCATGCGTGGTTGATAATACATTTCTACTAAAGGAAAATGTGAGTACTCATCGACAATGACCAATAGATGAGGTCCATTATTTAGGGGTCCAAAAAACGTCAACCACAATCCTCTACCAGGCCTGCTTAGGGAGATGAGACATATAGAGGCACTCACAGTGGCAAAATCACTAATATACTTAGAGCAGTAGCTGGCCATGCCTAGGAAGGAACGCAACATAGTCGCATCGTCTAGAGGGCAAGTAGACGACAATGCTTGTACATTTTCGGACTCAGGAATTATTCCCTTATCAGGGAAAATATGGCCAAAGAATTTAAGTCTGTTTTTGTGAAACTCACGCTTCTCTGCATTTAGTGTGAGGCCTGCATCAGCAAGCAGACTGAATACTTGTGTGAGTGCTTTGTCATGTTCCTTTTGTGCAGCCCCAAACACCAAGAATTATTAGATGAATGACATCTTGAAAGATTTCAGCAGTTGATGACACACCAAAACTGAGTCTTTTATATCTGAACAAACCAACATCAGTTGAAAAAGTAGTAATGTACCTACAGTTTTCTTCCAGTTCAAGTTGATGGTAGCCTTTGCTCAAGTGAAGGCGGGAAACAATGTTGGTGCCATTCAGTTGTGTGATCATGTCCACAATGTGTGGACCTGGATACCTTTCTCTTTCGTTTGCTTTGTTGGCCTGTCGCATATCAACACAAATCTGCACTGAACATCCACTGTCCTTTTTTGGCACCAGCACAATGGGTGAACCCCACAGTGTTGAACCAGTAGAGCGCTCAATGAGGTCATGCTTTAACAGTGTCTCTAGTTTTTTCTCAAAGGCTTCCTGTGAGTGAAAATCAATTTGACCTTGTCGCTGTGCAACATAGAAAATGTTTTCAATAACGAGAATCTGCACCTTCATTGCCTTAAGTTTTTCCAAATCCATGAAACAATGCCGGGAATCGACTCACTATAACAGAATGACCAAGTTGTAGTTAATAGAGATCAGTTCCATGTCAGCAGAAGTATTGAAACTTAATAGGCATGCACTCAACGACGTACCTCAGAGGACATGAATTGGCTTTAGCACTGTTGTTTTCTTGTGCCGTATGGTTGCTACAAAGGATTTTAGACTCTGCAAAGGTGTAGAAGCTGCCCAGGTGTACACCTTTGTTCTCGATGGTGTGAGTCGTGGAATCGGAGACAGTTCTTTGTACTTTCCTGTTGGCATGATGTTTATCGACAAACCACTGTCTATAACAAAAGTCGTAGGGCAACCATTCACCTTGAGCATTATTTTAGGACAATGTCCAAATGAACTTGGTTGCTTCATGTGGCAATTCTCTTTATATTTGTGGTTTTCTTTGCAAGCGGCCAATCCAAATTGGCACATTGGTCTGTGACTGACACCATCATCGCACATCCATCTTCCTCACTGTCACTCGATGAAGACCTTAAGAAACCTTTGAAACATGAATTTGATGATGATCGACTTTGTTTCGTTTGAACTTGCTTTTTGGGAGTGGCTAGAGTGCTTTTGGAAATTTCTGGCGTCAATCTTGTCTTCTCTCCGTGATGCACTTGTTTTCTCTTTTGCTTTGCAAAACCATTATAAAAGGGTTTTCTTTCCCGCAGCCTTTGCATATCTGTCCAATGGTGGGACATTTACCTTCATGTGGAAAGGAGAATCCACAACGGAAACCTAATTTCTTTTTCTTCGAGGGCATCACTCAGTGGGCCTCTGCCTTGTGTTTCGGCCTACTTTTCATACTCAATGCTGATTCCTTTTGGGTTGTTCCAGCTTCCATATCAGCAGCCTGTCGATCAACACATTCCTTCACTTTTGCAGCCATGAGCACTTTCTCTAAAGTGAGTGTTTTTTGCAGCATGCATTATCGGAATGAATCAAAAAGGCAACCCCTGATAACTCTAAGACCCCTGGCTTCACTGAACTTGCAGTAGTTTATGAGCACATCAAGTCTCTCAACAAACTCATCCATCGTCTCATCAGGTTGCTCTCTTGCTTGGCTAATGGTGCACCTTTCATAGTCAATATTCAGCATTGGATTGAACTTGGTTGTCAACGTCTTCTTGATTTGATGGCATGATACTTCATCAGTTTGTGATATCTCTTATATAACTTCCTTTACTCCGTCAGCTGCAAGGTTCTTTAAGTATATGATGATTTTTGTCATCTTCTTCTTCTATAGCATATATTAAGTCGTCAAACGTTTTGATCCAGGCAGTCCGTCTTGCGCCAATATTCTGCTCTTTGGTGGTATCGAATGGAGGCGGTGGTTTCAGGAACACAGTGGCATCGTATTTCATGCCGTTTCCTACTGACGCTCTGAGTTTATGCTGCTCTGGCAGCGTTTGACCTTCAGCGTCTCTTGGCGGCACCTCTGCTAGCATCCACCTGCTCATTAGTACTCGGGCCGTCGTCCCCTAGTTTAGGTCGGTGGACACCAACTTTCTTCTTCACAGTGTGTGATGGTTTCCCCTTTCACCACTCTCAACTTTATGCATTATACCTGGCTCGCGCTGACCTTCAGTGTTTCTCTGTATCTGGTCATCGTTGCGTCTAGCGCTTTCCTGCACCTAGTTAACTCTGCCTTTATCGATTTTCCGTATCTGGTTTCCACGGCCTTTAGCATTTCTCCTTTGTAACTATGCTGGCTCTGTGTTATGCTGTGGCACTGTATATCTTCTTTCGGCTTTACCTGTAGATTTTTGGCTGGCTTACTGACTGTGCTCCCCCGTAGGGCCTTCACCTTCTTCAAGGGCCTCTCAAAAGCTGGAGTTGCGCTTTGACTTCACATTTGCCAACAGTAGACCGCTTCTCGGGGCAAACTCTCAGGGTGAGCAGTCTTGCATCCTTGGGGTCTATCTCTTCGCCATTTGTAAAGTCCTCCCCAGCCTGGGAGCATGTAACAGACCACACCACACACAGAGCTCTGAAAGCTCTGGATTGCACATCTTTCTTTATTAACTGCACCTAGCCACACCCAAAATAATACTTGTAAGGAGTCTGCTTGGGACTAACCCTGGGAGTAGTACTACTTTGCTTAAGGAGCATGCGTAGAATACTTAGTGTAGCAGCAATATCAACTATACCCATAAATGCTTTGATGAAGCAATTTTACATGCTAAAAAGCATTTAACCAACTCACAAAAGTGAACTGTAAATGAAATTGTTAGGCAATGAGAGAGGTGATGATTTTGGGGTCCCCCCTAACCTAGGGAGAGGACCAAGCAGATGCCTTGAACACAAAGAGCATATCATGCTGGTGAACGATTCTGTGGTGGTCCCTTCCTCCTAGGACCACCCCAAGCACAGTTATGGGCAAAAATACAATTCCAACCAAAGGCCCTGCAAAGCATTATGGGACGAGATCAGCAGTGGGCAGTGATTATTATAGTGTCCAACATCAAAATAATTATACAAAGAGCTGCAGTTCAACTAGTCGTTACTAGATGTCGCTCATGAGTCAAATGCAAAAGCATTGAAATTATTATTAGATCAAGCTGCAGTTCCACTAGTTGTTACTAGATGTCCCTCACGGGTCAAATGCAAAAGCATTGAAACCCTTTCATGAAGCTTTTGCATTTGACGTGTGAGGGACATCTAATAACGACTAGTGGAACTGCAGTTCTTTGTAGAATTATTTTGATATTGGATACTATATTATTCATTTCCCCCTGCTAATCTCGTTCCATAATGCTTTGCAGGGCCTTTGATTGGGATTGTATTTTTGCCAATCACTGTGCTTGGGGTGGTTCTAAGAGGATGGGACAACCACCGAATCGCTCAAGAAGATGTGCTTTTTATTTTCAAGGCATCTGCTTGGTTCTCTCCCTAGGTTAGGGAGGATCCCAAAATCTTCACCTCTTTCACTGCTTGTTAATTTATCATTTTCATGAAATGACTATATGCATTTTAGCATCTAAAGACAGAGATACTTAATTTGTCATAACTTGCACTGTGCAAGATGCTGTTTGCAATTAATGTTCAGGGCAGACTAGCACACAGTGCTAACAGCTACGCTGAGCGCACTACGCCCAGGTGTAGTGCTACTACGCATACCACTAGAGGTCTCATACGCACAAATACAAGCCACAACCGTAGCCAAACAAATTGCAATCTCTCTCTTTACCACCATCATGGGGCTGAAATCTCTCTCTTTACCACCATCATGGGGTGCGTTACAAAACTAAACAGCGTTACAAAACTAAACAAGCATTGGCATAGCCAATAGGTCTCGCCTTTGGGACCTTATAAGTGTTTAGCCATGCAGCAGTTGATGTTGCTGCTCTAAGGATATTGTGCTGCATAACTAAATACTTAGAAGGTCCCAAAAGCGAGACCTATTGGCTGTGCCAATTCTTGTTATTTACAGGGCTGTAGTTGTCCGTGTATAACGTCACGTGTACTATAATAACGTGAACTTATGTGTTCATGTGTACTCTTGCAGACCTTTCGATGCTAAGTCTCCAGAGGTGAGGTAGGAGCAGGGCTTATAAACGGAACCGTTCTTGCCAGATCACAGACCCGGCAGTAATTAAAGCTGACATTGAAACGCGTCTTTCCCTGGCCCCATTTTCATATCCTTAATTTTACAGGTACAAATATTGATCGATTTCTCAAGTGTCTGTAAAAACTCCTAAGGATGTAAGCCATTTATCCCCTATTTAACTTTCAGATGTTCCATTTCATCCTGCATTTCCTACTTTTTTGCTTTTTGCAGGTGTTGTTTCCGTTGTTTTTTTCTTCAACATAGGACACTTGCACAGCGCGTGAGTTGAGTGTGAATACATATTCATGGAGGGGCACGATTCAGAGTTCTGGAGTTGAGGTTGAAGGCACTGCGAGTCTCTCACGATGCCTGTTAGTGGTTCATTAAGAACGTCATACTATACCTTCACCCAACCCTTGGCTCCTCTGCACAGCATACAAAGCAATGGTCACGGTTAGGCAAATGTGACAACCATTTTATGTGAACGTATCGCAGAGGTGCGCAGCTGTCAAAATATTGACAGCCCCAAAGGAAAAGAAAACGCTGTGTATATAGGTTATTAGAGTATGTGTATATGAGGGAGTGCATGGTCAGGAGGTTGTAAATGAAGAAAGTACTCGTGGAAGGAGATGACATATGATGCAGATAGGGAATTTATAAAAGCTGTTGGTCGCAAAAGGACATAAGGGTTTAACAGAATGTGAGATTACAAAGGGAAGTGAGTTATTTGGGAGAACAGGAGTGAAAAACACTACCTCTTCCACAGACCTTAGCAATGCTTAATATATAATATTTTATGGGTTGAAACATTTTCATTTCAAATTATTCCCGGAAACACATTGTTGTTACTCATTTATATGAACCTGCTAACTCAATGGCCTATCTGATAGGTCTGGTTGTTTTAACCGCATATTGATTGTTGTGTGATATGTCTGGATGTATCAATAACTCACAGAGGCACCACCTACTGGCAAATGCCACACTGTGTGAAGCAGAAGATTTGAGTTCACATGCTTTAAGCCCCAATCTTATCTACATATGCCACATGTCTTGGAAAGGACCACGTCCATGTTTGAGACACCCCCCCACTTTTTTATTCATCCCTCTTAAACAACTGGGTAGGAGGACCTAGATTAGAAGTAAGAGACTAGATGACAGGGTATTGGTTCCTGTTCAATACTGCTCTTTTAAGAGTGACTATTTAAATGAAAATAGCCAAATCGTAGGTCATTTCTTAGTATAATATAGTAGCAGACCTCATTGCACAATAATGTATTGAGAGAAAGTGATAAGGCTTAAGGCGAGGCCGCTAGTTTGCTCCCGTGTCGCCTGTAGTTACTTTCTATAAAGACTTTAGGCAGTGTTAAGCTTTTCTAATGGATACTTCTAACTACAGGTTGCTCACCTTAAAAATATCCCGCAGGTGCAGTTTATAGCCAGAGAATTGTTTCAGCAACGCTCCAGCGTGCCAATAGGTGGCGCCATGTGGCTCTACGATGATCTATGGACAGCAGTGTTAAATGCTTGCAGATGGGGGCCACGTTTGTCCAAACCTACTTAAGAATGTGCATGTATGCCTAACAGGTTTAATGTTTCCATTTATAAGCAATATGCCGTTTGTTAATAACAATTCGAAATACTAATAAAAATTCAGAAATGTGATTCGTTCACACCTAAGTATACAGCGTAATCCAGAAATGTAATTGTAGTGTTTATATATGATTTTTTTGTCCTACCGGAATTATTCAAAATTTTTCAAAAATCAGTGCCATTGCTATAATGAATTCTTTTAAAGCTCTTCTTTAAATAACTGCTCATCCATTTATTCAAGGCGATTAGGAGGCAATATATGGCTTTGATAAAAAAAAATAATAATAATCTGGAATTCTACCATATGTGCACGGTAGCCACTTTTAATTCTGGGTCTTAGTTGTAGATGTTTCAGAACCAACGCTAATGTGCTGCATAGTTAAATACATAAGGTCTAAGCCCGGGCAAAGCACTACGCTACGCTCGAGTAGTTTGCGAAGTTCGCGCTACTTCGCACTACGCGAATTGCACGTAGCACAGTGCGAACACGCGTAGCGTAGTGTTGCGTAGAGCTGCGGTCATTTTTTGCTTGCTCGCGGTCCTCAACGTTAAGTTGGCGACCGCGAGCAAGCAAAATGACATCCCGGCGAGACTTTTTCCTTGTTCGCGATCAGCAACATCAAGTTGGCGATCGCGAGCATGGAAAATAAACCTCCCCGCGAGATTCCCAACGCGAGGAGGTCAGGTTTCTCATTGCGAGTGGTCGCGTATGCTCGCGACCGCTCGGGATGAGAAACTACCAGTTCGTGTTGAGAAAGCTGCCGCTCGAGTAAAAATCTACTTGAGCAGCAGAAAACTACAGCTCGCACTGTGCAAGATGCCATTTTCAATGATTGCACAGTGCCGGTTGCTTGTCCGCACTGTGCAATCATTGAAAACGACATCCGGCACAGTGCGAACAAGGTACTACGCAGTTCGCGAAGTGCTACGCGTAGCTCGCGTAGTGCGAACTGCACTTTGCGTAGCTTCGCGAAGTGCTACTTCGCGAACTACGCCCAGGGTTAAGGTCTCAAAGGTGAGACCGATTGCAAATGCTTGTTTTTTTAGCTGGCGGTGTTAATAATGTATAGTGTGGGCGGTCAGGGTCATTGTCAAAAATAGCAGATTTAGCTTAGCAATTTTGATTCAGCTGTCCGATAGCATCACATTCTGTACTACTAGGTCCAATGCCAGTCACAAGTGGCCTATTTCATCGGCCATTGTTGTGTTGTCTCGAAGTTGTACTTAGTGGTCATAGGTACATCGGAGTCCACTTCTCATTTACAGTTGGACTACCAGGTGGGCCCAATCTTGTTGTGTGTTTGCTTGCTTTTTGTGTGGATCTTCTTGGACCTGGAAATGTTTGGTGAGGCAAAATGTTTGCTTCAGCCAGTACCCTGTGGCAAAAAAAGTGTGCGATATGTCGTATTTGCATGCGCCCCAAAATTATGCATATTCCATGTCATGCGAAATTTCGGATATTTTGCAAATTATGCAAGCATTATAAAAGTTTTGCACAGCTCGAACACCTTTCCATCTTGTTTTACAGCTGAAAGAGCTTTTAAAAATTTAGGAGTATTGTTACTGGGTTATTGAACTTCAAACTAAATACATTTTAAATAGATTTGAATTTTTTCATTTGGATATCAGCCAGCGAACAAATCCGTGCTGAACCAGTGAGTGTGTGTGGGTTAGGAAGGAGACATTAACCTCGTCTTCAGCCTAATACAATTCTTCCAGCTTTGCTATAAAAACCGTAAAATGGTTTATGAAGCAATGTTCTAATGAAAACTTTGCCGGAGGAAGGTAAACACAGCAGTGAATGAAAACCATTACATTGCCAATGAGGCTTGCAGAGTGTTTGCTCCAGCAACCTTATTTTCAGCCATACCATTTTTAGGTCTCGCCTGACCCAGCGCATGCGCTGCTCTGGCGAGACATTTTGAGAGGGCTCCAAAAAGTGCTACCAGGCCAGCCTAGAGCTACAGTGCATGTGCACGGGCACGCGCGCGCTTCACCGTGATTGCTTTCACCTTAGCGGCCGCACGGCCGCTTTAATGATTGATCGCGATCTCTTTCGCGGCCGCACGGCCGCTTGGCATAGCCAATAGGTCTCGCTTTTGGGACCTTATAAGTATTTAGTTATGCTAAACTCTTATAAGGTCCCAAAGGCGAGACCTATTGGCTATGCCAATGCTTGTTATGCATGCCAGCATGCCTCTTTGTGGAAAGATGCAGCTAGTCCCGACTAATGTATGTTGATTTAATTAGCTGCATAGCGGAGGAACTTGACGCTAGCTTAGTTCATTTGTATGAATCCCCTAAATGTGATCCCAATCACAAAAGACAAAGAGAACAGCGGGATCCATGTTGTCACAGCATTGGCATGTTGCTAGGACGATGACTGCAAATAAAACTAGCCCGGAAGGACGCCATGACGACAATTATAACGATCTATTGCAGATGTTATGTTTTATTGGATTAGTGAAACACTTTTGCACCACAGCCCCTCTAGAGCGTAATAGGTACTATCGACTTATCATGGGTTAACAGAAGGAGCAATAGATAGGAAAGACAGAGTTGGTGGCATTTGATACATATTACAAAGGCAGTTTTAGAAACAACGCGTCATAGAAAAAAACATTTTTCACCTTTAATAACTTGGTCACCTATGTACAGTTTGCAGCATAAATAGGAGGAAAAACGCCATACAAATTAGGTTTTTCCCATTTCTAATGCAGAAGAAATCAGATTTTATTAAAGCTATTGAGGTGAGTATAATTTGCAAATATGAATGTATTACTACTCCCAGCACAATACTAAAGGCATAGCCAATAGGTCTCACCTTTGGGACCTTATAAGTGTTTAGCCATGCAACAGTTGCATAACTAAACACTTATAAGGTCCCAAAAGCAAAACCTATTGGCTATGCCAATGCTTGTTTTAACTGCTGCAATCTATTGAAGCCTCACGGAGAACATCAAATCAGTCCTGCGGCCGCGAAAGTGATCGCAAAAATGGTCAATATTCAAAGCGGCCGTGCAACCACGAAAGTGAAAGTAATCGCGGTAAAGCGCGACACCCGCGCCCGCGCACATGCACTGTAGCTCTAGGCTGGCCTGGTAGCACTTTTTGGAGCCCTCCCAAAATGTCTCGGTCAAAATGTTCATTCACCGCAGACATTTAGGATTAGTTCTTATCAGGGGCACGTTAATCAGAGGCAGACTGGTACATAGGCAAGTGAGGGAAAACTGAAATGGTGACATGGCTGAGGGAGAATCATTTTGTTTATTTTGCTTGCAGACCTTTTTCTCTTTTCTTCATTTCTTATTTGCTTTCTTGCTTACCTTTTGTTTTTCTTTTTTATCATTCTTCCTTTACATTTTTTCGCATTTAATTCTCTTCTCTTCTTTCCACTAATTTCTCACCCATTGTCATTACCTGAGTTTTTGACGATTGCCTGTCTTCTTTTTCACCTTCATTTAATTTTTGTTATTATTTGTCAGTCTCTCACCTCCCTGTTTGTCTCTTTTCCTCCCAGCACTGATATGTCTCTTTCCCCAGCAGGGCAGTCGCTCCCAGGTTATTTAGAAACCTTCTGATGGAGGCCTCCAGTGGCTGAGGTCAAAGTTGATTCATATCATAAACAAAACTGAGCACAGCACAGAACGACCCCTCCTCACTCGAGGTCACTGAACAGCTTCTTCCTGTACCCAGGGGGTTTACCTGTGCGCTGGAAGGATTACCTGTGCCCTGGAAGGATTACCTGTGCGCTGGAAGGATTACCTGTGCCAGGAAGGATTACCTGTGCCCTGGAAGGATTACCTGTGCCCTGGAAGGATTACCTGTGCCCGGAAGGATTACCTGTGCCCTGGAAGGATTACCTGTGCCCTGGAAGGATTACCTGTGCGCTGGAAGGATTACCTGTACCAGGAAGTATTACCTGTGCCCTGGAAGGATTACCTGTGCCCTGGAAGGATTACCTGTGCGCTGGAAGGATTACCTGTGCCCTGGAAGGATTACCTGTGCCCTGGAAGGATTACCTGAGCCCAGAAGGATTACCTGTGCCCTGGAAGGATTACCTGTGCCCTGGAAGGATACCCTGTGCCCTGGAAGGATTACCTGTGCGCTGGAAGGATTACCTGTGCCCTGGAAGGATTACCTGTGCCCTGGAAGGATTACCTGTGCCCGGAAGGATTACCTGTGCCCTGGAAGGATTACCTGTGCCCTGGAAGGATTACCTGTGCGCTGGAAGGATTACCTGTACCAGGAAGGATTACCTGTACCAGGAAGGATTACCTGTACCAGGAAGGATTACCTGTGCCCTGGAAGGATTACCTGTGCCCTGGAAGGATTACCTGTGCGCTGGAAGGATTACCTGTGCCCAGAAGGATTACCTGTGCCCTGGAAGGATTACCTGTGCCCGGAAGGATTACCTGTGCCCTGGAAGGATTACCTGTGACCTGGAAGAATTACCTGTGCCCTGGAAGGATTACCTGTGACCTGGAAGAATTACCTGTGCCCTGGAAGGATTACCTGTGCCCAGAAGGATTACCTGTGCCCTGGAAGGATTGCCTGTGCCCTGGAAGGATTACCTGTGCCCTGGAAGGATTACCTGTGCGCTGGAAGGATTACCTGTGCCTAGAAGGATTACCTGTGCCCTGGAAGGATTACCTGTGCGCTGGAAGGATTACCTGTGCCCAGAAGGATTACCTGTGCACTGGAAGGATTACCTGTGCCCTGGAAGGATTACCTGAGCCCAGAAGGATTACCTGTGCCCTGGAAGGATTACCTGTGCCATGGAAGGATACCCTGTACCCTGGAAGGATTACCTGTGCGCTGGAAGGATTACCTGTGCCCTGGAAGGATTACCTGTGCCCAGAAGGATTACCTGTGCCCTGGAAGGATTACCTGTGCCCGGAAGGATTACCTGTGCCCTGGAAGGATTACCTGTGCCCTGGAAGAATTACCTGTGCCCTGGAAGGATTACCTGTGCCCTGGAAGGATTACCTGTGCCCTGGAAGGATTACCTGTGCGCTGGAAGGATTACCTGTGCCCAGAAGGATTACCTGTGCCCTGGAAGGATTACCTGTGCCCTGGAAGGATTACCTGTGCCCAGAAGGATTACCTGTGCCCTGGAAGGATTACCTGTGCCCTGGAAGGATTACCTGTGCCCTGGAAGGATTACCTGTGCGCTGGAAGGATTACCTGTGCCCAGAAGGATTACCTTTGCCCTGAAAGGATTGCCTGTGCCCGGAAGGATTACCTTTACCCTGGAAGGATTACCTGTGCCCGGAAGGATTACCTGTGCCCTGGAAGGATTACCTGTGCCCTGGAAGGATTACCTGTGCCCTGGAAGGATTATTTTTATTTATTTTGAGAATTTGTAAAGCGCGACTGACACCTTGCAGGCTTCCTGGCGCTGGAAATTACTCTGTTAACGGATAACCGGGAGAACAGTCAGACGGACAATTTATTTGGGGAAGAGCCAGGTCTTGATACGTCTCCTGAATGGAAGAAGCTGTGATATCTGACGTATGTCAGTGGGCAGGCTGTTCCACAGCTTGGCCGCTGCAACACTGAAGGATCTGCCCCCTGTTCTGGTTCTGTTGAATCTGGGCACCTTTACCAGACAGGCAGAGGATGAACGTAGGTCTCTGGCAGGAGTGTACCACAGAAACAGGGCTTGCAGAGGTTTGGGTCCAAGTCCGTGCAGAGCCTTAAAGACAATGCAGAGGGACTTGAAGGCCACTCGTTGTTTTAAGGGTAGCCAGTGTAGCTCAGCCAGAGCCGCTGTGGCCGAGGCCCTCCTCGTCCAGCCAAGAGCCAGCTTGGCGGCGGCAGACTGAATTCGCTGTAGTCGGTCCATCATCGTGACTGGAGACTCCAGGAGCAGGGCGTTGCAATAGTCAAGGCGACTGAGTATCGTGCACCTGACTATCGACGCCCTGGCTTGTGCCGGGAGAAGAGGCATGATTTTCCGCAGTGATCGAAGCAGGGCTGTGCAGATCCCCACAGTTTTCATCACCTGGGTTTCCATACTTAATTTGTTGTTCAGCATGGCTCCCAGGTTGCGCACCGAAGGAACTGGCAGAGGTTTGTCTCTAAACTCCGGGGGCCAAAATTCATTCGGAAACTGACGGGGTATCTTAGTGCCTGAGCAAAACAGGACCTCCGTTTTAGCGGAGTTGAACTGGAGGGAGTTTCTGTGTAGCCATCCAGCCGTCTCTCTTAGGCAGTCGTGGAAGGTGGAAAAAGGAATGGCATCTTCACCTTCCCACGAGAGGATGAGCTGTGTGTCATCCGCGTAATTTATTGTTTTGACCCCAAAGGATTGGATCAGTTTGATTAGCGGGATGAGGTACACATTAAAAAGGATGGGGCTGATGGAGGAGCCCTGAGGGACTCCCTGGGGTACTGGTGCAAAGGCGGATTGAAAAGGGGGAAGGGAGACAGCCTGTCTTCTGTCCCGAAGGTAGGAGTGAAACCAGAGCAATGCAGTGCCTTCCACTCCCACTTCACCAAGTCTCTGCAGCAGCCTACCATGGTTGACCGTGTCGAATGCGGCAGACAGGTCCAACAGTATCAATGCCACTGGCTGGCCCCTGTCTGCACGCATGCGAAGATCCTCCATGGCAGTTAAGACTGCTGTTTCGGTGCCGTGGGCAGGACGGAACCCGAACTGGTGATCGTCAAGAAGGTTGTTTTGTTCTAGGTGGGCGGACAGGCACGAACTGACCCATCGTTCGGCGACCTTCGCTGGGAAAGGCAGCAGAGAGATGGGTCGGTAGTTGGAAAGACAGTCTGGGCTCAGGGAGGGTTTCTTCAAGAGAGGGGTGATTAGTGCCTGTTTCCAAGGGGTTGGGACAAAGCCACTGTGCAAAGACTGGTTGCATATTAGGCGCATGGTGTCAAGAAGTTCATTACCAAAGTTTTTCCAGACTTTTGGAGGTAGGGGGTCGAGTGGAGAACCCGAGGTGATACCAAGCGCAAGTCTTTCAAACTCGAAGGCCGGGATTGGAGGAAATTCCCACAGTCTAGCCAAGAGGACAGAGCCTGGAGACGACAAGTTTCGCGAGCTGGTGTCTGGTCTCTGCGTGTTAGAAGTTTCTGAAGAGGGAGGTGTTTTCAGGTTGTGAATAATGGTGTTTATTTTATTAATGAAAAACACTGCAAGGTTGTCGCAGAGGGCTTGGGTAGGAGGCTGTGTAGAGGTGACACAGTCCGGATTGGTTAGGTTTTTGAGTATTTGAAAAATACTTTTTGAGCTGTTCGTGGCGTTGGTGATGATGGAGCAATAATGTTTAGCCTTATTTTGGGCGATGGCAGTTTTATACTCCCGGAGGTTTACTTTCCAGAGGGTTTTGTGAGTGTCAGAGTAACCCTGCATCCATTTTCTCTCTGCTTGTCTGCATGCTAGTTTGAGAGCTCTTAAGGAGTCATCAAACCATGGGGCCGGCGCTCGTCTCTGTGGTTTGCCCTTTTTCAGAGGGACGAGGCGTTCCGAGGTGCTGGAAATCCTTGTACAAAGGGATAGATAATTGGCCTCAACTGGTTGAGTAATGGAGAAACTGTCTTCCACTTCAAATACTGGGCCATTCAGTCTGAGTTTGTCCAGAGCCTTCCAGTCTCTGTACGGGGGTACATGGCCGTGGAATGCCGGTCTGCAAGACCTGCTACCTACTATATGAAATTTGATGAGTGCATGGTCAGTCCAGCACATTGGCAGAATGTCGCTCAGAAGTGCTAGCTGGGGGGAGGAGAAGATTAAATCGAGCTGGTGCCCTGCTGCGTGTGTGGGTTTGTTCACTAGCTGGGAAAGTCCCATTCCTTCACAGGAGAGTAGGAGATTGTTGAGTGCAGAATCTAGGCTGCCGTTGGGCCAAAGGTTGAAATCGCCCAAAACAATCAGGTTGTTGTGAGAGGTAGCCATATTAGTGAGGGTGGTGAGGAGTGACTGCTGCTGAGTAGAATTAAAAGCTCCCGGCGGGCGGTAGCAGATCACCGCCGTAAAGGTAGTACCAAGGTGACAGTCGATGGAAAGGCCAAGTATTTCGGTCCCGACCACTGGGTCCATAGCGATAGTTTTTGCTGACCAGGACGCTCTATAGATTACACCGACACCACCGCCCCGCCCCTTAGGTCGTGGGAGATGCAGGATTTTGAAGTCTTGTGGGCAAGCCCAGTCCAGTTCTATATTGCAGTCAGAGTGGGTCCAAGTTTCCGTCAGGAATAAAGCATCAAGATGATGATTATCTATGAGCTGGGCGATTTCGTGAGCGTGTTTGGGCAGGGACCTGACATTCAGCAAGCCACCAGTGAATAAGCCGTTGCGCGCAAAATCGTGCAGAGGATAGGCGGTGTCTTGGAAGGACAATTGTCCTTCATGAGCGAAGTCTCTAAGGAGGAGTAGAGCCTCACGCGTCAAGTGTGGAGAGCTACTGGTGGACGGGGGGATCGAGGCCGCGGGTGGCGCACCGGGCGCTGCCGAGGCGCGGACGAGCGCAGACGAGCTTGCCTTAAGCGCGCCTTCGGCGCGCAAACGGCGCTCCCGCTGCGCTCGTCCGCTGCGCTTGTGTGGTCGACACATTTATGGCAATGTTGTGGGCGTGGCCTCGCGAGGGGCGTGGCTCGCCTTCGAACCGCGATGGCGGTGTGTTTGTGGAATCCTGTCTCAGCGCTGGTTGCCGCTGTCTCAGGAGTGCCTCAGAGGGTCTGCTAGGCGCGTGAGGGCAGCGCTTTTCAGTGCAGGTGAGGTTAAAATGGCCAAAACACAAGAATACAAGTAATTTTTAAAAATAAACGAAAGTACCGTCCTCCGGCTTTCCGCCTCAGAGGAATTTACAAAGTGATGTTTGTTGCGCTGCGATCAGCGTTTATAAGGGCTCCTGGGTGGGCGTGGCCTCGCAGGGGGCGTGGCTCGCCTTCGAACCGCGATGGCGGTGTGTTTGTGGAATCCTGTCTCAGCGCTGGTTGCCGCTGTCTCAGGAGTGCCTCAGAGGGTCTGCTAGGCGCGTGAGGCCAGCGCTTTTCAGTGCAGGTGAGGTTAAAATGGCCAAAACACAAGAATACAAGTAATTTTTAAAAATAAACGAAAGTACCGTCCTCCGGCTTTCCGCCTCAGAGGAATTTACAAAGTGATGTTTGTTGCGCTGCGATCAGCGTTTATAAGGGATCCTGGGTGGGCGTGGCCTCGCAGGAGGCGTGGCTCGCCTTCGAACCGCGATGGCGGTGTGTTTGTGGAATCCTGTCTCAGCGCTGGTTGCTGCTGTCTCAGGAGTGCCTCAGAGGGTCTGCTAGGCGCGTGAGGGCAGCGCTTTTCAGTGCAGGTGAGGTTAAAATGGCCAAAACACAAGAATACAAGTAATTTTTAAAAATAAACGAAAGTACCGTCCTCCGGCTTTCCGCCTCAGAGGAATTTACAAAGTGATGTTTGTTGCGCTGCGATCAGCGTTTATAAGGGATCCTGGGTGGGCGTGGCCTCGCAGGGGGCGTGGCTCGCCTTCGAACCGCGATGGCGGTGTGTTTGTGGAATCCTGTCTCAGCGCTGGTTGCCGCTGTCTCAGGAGTGCCTCAGAGGGTCTGCTAGGCGCGTGAGGGCAGCGCTTTTCAGTGCAGGTGAGGTTAAAATGGCCAAAACACAAGAATACAAGTAATTTTTAAAAATAAACGAAAGTACCGTCCTCCGGCTTTCCGCCTCAGAGGAATTTACAAAGTGATGTTTGTTGCGCTGTGATCAGCGTTTATAAGGGATCCTGGGTGGGCGTGGCCTCGCAGGGGGCGTGGCTCGCCTTCGAACCGCGATGGCGGTGTGTTTGTGGAATCCTGTCTCAGCGCTGGTTGCCGCTGTCTCAGGAGTGCCTCAGAGGGTCTGCTAGGCGCGTGAGGGCAGCGCTTTTCAGTGCAGGTGAGGTTAAAATGGCCAAAACACAAGAATACAAGTATTACCTGTGCTCGCTGCCGTGCATTCTCCACCGCTGGACTGAAATGAATCAACGGTCCAGATATTGAGTCTACTGCAGGTCCACGTGCTCTGGGACCTTAGTTCACTGACCTTAACACCAATATTGTAGAGGGAACTCTACACCGTTGAAGCGAAGGGTGGATCACAAGACACTGACGCCAGCCCCAAGTCTGGGTTTAATTTCAGAGTCCCAGAGTCACTAGAAACCATGTTCCGCCCACAGAGCACTGGTCACTGACTTCAGCCTCAAACATTGGTTTAATTTCAGGGAGCAGAGACAGCCTCTCCTAGAGTCAGCAGCAGCCATGTTCCTCACACAGGACAAAAGTCACTTACTTCAGCCCCAAGTCTGGGTTTAATTTTAGGGAGCAAAGACGGCATCTTTCCAAGATTCAGCAGAAGCCATGTCCCTCTCACAGGATACTAGTCACTGACTTCAGCCCTAAGTCTGGGTTTAATTTTAGGGAGCAGAGGCGCCCTCTTCCAGAGTCATCAGAAGCCATGATACTCTCACAGGACACTAGTCTCTGACTTCAGCCCTAAGTCTTGGTTTAATTTTAGGGAGCAGATGCGGCCTCTTCCAGAGTCATCAGAAGCCATGTTCCTCTCACAGGATACTAGTCACTGACTTCAGCCCCAAGTCTGGGTTTAATTTTAGGGAGCAGAGACGACCACTTACCAGAGTCATCAGAAGCCATGATACTCTCACAGGACACTAGTCTCTGACTTGAGCCCTAAGTCTGGGTTTAATTTTAGGGAGCAGAGACGACCTCTTCCAGAGTCACCAGAAGCCATGTTCCTCTCACAAGAAACAAGTCACTGACTTCAGCCCCAAGTCTTGGTTTAATTTCAGGGAGCAGAGAGCAGCCTGTCCCGGAGTCACCAGAAGCCATGTTCCTCTCACTGGACACAAGTCACCACACACTGTGCTCAGACCCATGTCTGAGTTTAATACCAGGGCATAGTACCCCCAGGGGCACCCCGCTTTCCCCCCTCCCCCAAATTAGGTTACCCAAAGAAGACACAAGAAACAGTTGTAAGTGGGTAACAAATGCTGCAGGTTTTATTACATAATTCCAGGATATGTAATAGGTGGGTTATCTTACGGGCGATCCAAGGGCAGGCGGCCATCTACTTCACCTGCCCCGCCTGATGAGCCGGGCAGCACGGGAACGACCCGCAAGTGCTGCCCCCCAAGTGATTCTTTTTTCGATCACGTGCCGTTGAAATTCTACTCACACCCCCCCTCTCGGGGCGGAGCGTCGCATAGCAAGCCCCCGGTTGATCAGGCCCACAACCGCCCGCAGGCCTAGCGGGGCGCCGACCGGCTTCCGGGACCTCTCTGGAGGCTCCTCGTTTTGGCTCAGGCACCACGTGGTGCCGCGCAGAGGTACCCTTTGTACCGGCCTGCTTCCAGATCGCCCTGTAACTCCGCCTGCAACGAAAAGGAAAACATTAAAACGTTCAGCAAAAAACCCCACCCCACCACACCTACGCCGGGTAAGCGGTAGGGAGGGTAAAAAGGCGAGGTGGGCGACAAAGAGGTCGCCAGTGAGGGTGGGGGAAGGCTAAATAGCCTCCCCCTCACACCTGGGCCCGGAAGTGACGCGCATTGCGCGTCACCTCCGGCCCCTGACACGGAGGGGGGCAACAGTCAGGATCCCTGCCCCCGCCCCCCCGAAGGAGGGAGTGGGGAGGGGTGACCGGGGCCCCGGGGCCACTAAGGCACCGACCGCCGAGTGGCCCCCTGCGGGGGCCGCGGTCAGCGGCATAGTACCCCCAGGGGCACCCCGCTTTCCCCCCTCCCCCAAATTAGGTTACCCAAAGAAGACACAAGAAACAGTTGTAAGTGGGTAACAAATGCTGCAGGTTTTATTACATAATTCCAGGATATGTAATAGGTGGGTTATCTTACGGGCGATCCAAGGGCAGGCGGCCATCTACTTCACCTGCCCCGCCTGATGAGCCGGGCAGCACGGGAACGACCCGCAAGTGCTGCCCCCCAAGTGATTCTTTTTTCGATCACGTGCCGTTGAAATTCTACTCACACCCCCCCTCTCGGGGCGGAGCGTCGCATAGCAAGCCCCCGGTTGTTCAGGCCCACAACCGCCCGCAGGCCTAGCGGGGCGCCGACCGGCTTCCGGGACCTCTCTGGAGGCTCCTCGTTTTGGCTCAGGCACCACGTGGTGCCGCGCAGAGGTACCCTTTGTACCGGCCTGCTTCCAGATCGCCCTGTAACTCCGCCACAGCCCTGGAGGCGGCTAACCGTCGCAGCCAGGGCCCCCCACCAACCCGCTATAGTATTACCTGCACCTCTCCTATCTAGTGCTTCCTGCAACTAGCTGGAAAGGAACCATCCCTGCAGACAGAAGAGTTTGACATTCTGCCACCCCATGACAGTTTGACAGTGCTCGCGGGACTCGAACCCTTGTCCTGTGAGACCATTACAACCGTAGGCACAAGACTTATTGAGCTATGGCTCCTGGTTAAAGAAGAGTTTGAAATTTTGCCAACTTATGACACTTTGACAGCGTTTGCGGGACTCGAACCCAAGACTTACCATTGAGCTATAGCTCCTGGTGTTGTAGATGGCCCCATCTAAGCCCCCAAGGCCCGAGACGCTATCCTAATCGGAATAGGGTCTGCTGAAATAAAGGACCCGTTGGGCCTGGGGAGATGTGCCAAGAACTATTCGCCCCCCATGCGGGCAGGTTACCCTCTTCACAATTCTGGGCCTGCCATCTTAGGCTATGAAGGCGAGAGGGGGTTCACTTAACCTTTGGCCAGCCCCCTCTGATTGCTAAACCTGGAGCACAGGAGTGCTCCTAGCTGCCAGCGCGTGACCGTGGGCAAGGGGTGACTCCTGCCCCTGCCCACCATCCCCTATTCCTTATGGGAATTATGCCCCTACAGATCCCTCAGTGATGTAACCCCCTAGGTATACCAGCTTCGGGAATCCGTCTGGCTTAACATTGCGCGCCGTCAGTAAAGTTCAAGCATTGAGGATTGACTAAGTCCTACTACGCCCCTCCCATCATGCTCCTCAGAAGGAGGGAGGCGGGGGGCCCCCCACTGCAAACCCAGAGCATCCCCAGCGGTGCCAAATTCCTGCTCCGTTGAAGTGGAGATTTAGTGCACCCTGGGCGTGTCAAATGTACTATTGACATACTGTCCCCTTGCGATTGCCCCGCCGACACCCCAATTACTGGGACAGCAGCACCGTATGTCTGCTGGCAGCGCCCCTGGCGCGGTAACGTGTCCGTAAACCCGGATCCCAGTCTCCCGCAGCTGTGGTACGCGACCAGGGAATCCGGTGGGGGATACCCCCAACCGCAATGGTCCTCTAGACATTAAGGAACGCCCTATTTTACCTGGGCCTATCCCCAATTGATGGTGGTTTCACCCAGCTGTAAGGCCCGAGGCCCGCCTATGGAGCCTATTTAATTGTTTTGCTACTCGGCCCCTTTATGGGCAGGCCTCAGAATTAGGGCAACGCGCGTGTTCCCAGGGCATGGTGCTCCCTGTCTTTGGTTGCAGTGGAATGCCCCCCAAAGTACACCTGGACCTATTCCTATATGGTTCTTTCCGCTACTTCTCCTGCAGGCCTAACTCCTGGTTATGGTGCCCAGCTCAGTGTGCTGCAGGCTAATCGGCTTAACAATGAACTATCGGTGGATTTGAGACAGAGGTACACTCCACGACACCGAAATAACCACGGGTTAAAATCTGCTCGCGAGCGGCGCACCCGCAACCTCTTGGTCAATCACGCCGGTAACCTATGTGGTGCTGAGTCAGTGCGTCCCCGAATTCAATGCGAATGGGGCACTGAGCTACACCCATATCTACACCCATCTAGAGGCTCAAACCAGACTTCCTTTAGTATTAGATAATAACTACCATTCCATCTCGGTTGCGTTGCCCTGCCCGACTAGGCCCCACCTGGGTGTCTAGGTTACAGTTAGTTATGTGTGGTTTCCCCCGTGTCAGTGCCACTATGAGTGACAGTTGAAGGCGGCCCACATAAGCGGCGCTGTGCATGATCCACATATTTGCACACGTATTCGGGCACGGGAGTGAGATCATGAGCCGCCAGGTCCGCGACCCTCGGGAACCCAGGCATACCAGGTCCAGCATCTCGCATACATATTCGGGCACAGCGATATTCATTGATTTACCCAGCGTCGCAACCCAGCGTGAACTCGATCCGAAGGTAATGGCGCGCCGTTCCTGAGCACTGTATATACATGCATCATCGGGCACGTGGATGTTAAATTATCTGCCCAGAGTCCCAGCGTGACCCGCCCGAAGGTGTTGGGAGTGCAGTACATGAGCCATAGGTATTTACATACCTATTCGGGCACGGTCAATTAGTGATTAGCTCAAACCGTAATGTGCGCAAAGTTATTCTAGCGCCGGACACAGGCACCGACCGAATAACCCATTCGGGTGCAGGGGGTGTCGTAATGCCCGTAATCATCTAATGCGCGCGAATGTGGGCACAAGCAATTCTTGTGAATAATACGTGCACTTGTATCATGTGTCTGCATTATAGGAAATCAGCAATACATGCTGCATATTTATCTAGCGTGAACTCGACCCGCAGGTATCAGAGCAAAGACTTGTGAACGATGCCTGCACTTTTATCAAGTATCTGCCTTATAGCAAGCCAGCACATACCTGTTGCATATTGTATAGCGCGAACTCGCCGCCAAAGGTATTGCACCGCTTCACATGAGCACTGTATTTACGTTACACGTACAGGCACGGGGAGCGTGAGAAATTCGTACCACAGAACACGAAACCCATTCCAGGTCACGCGAGCACCGCACCCGATTAACCCTTGCGGTGTGTGGAGGGATTAGTAATACCCGTAATCGCATGATGTGAACAGTGCATGTACTGGTATCATGTATCTGCCTTATCGGAAGCCTGCAATTACATGGTGCATATTTATATAGTGCGAACTCGACCGGAAGGCATTTGGAGCACTTTACATGAGCACCGTATTTACAGTACATCTTCACGCAAGGGGTGCTTAAGAAATTCGTACCATATTACCCGCTCCCCAACCGGATCACGCGAGCACCGCACCAGATTTTTCATTGAGGTGCAGGGGGTTTATTAATGCCCATAATCGCGTATATGAACAATGCACGCACTTGTGTCATTTAACTGCCCTATAGGAAGTCAGCAATACATGTTGCAGAATTATATAGCGCGAACTCGACCTGAAGGTGTTGGAGCGCTTTACCTGAGCACCTTATTTACATTACACATTCAAGCACGGGGAGCTTACAAGATTCGTGTCATACTAAACGATCCCTGTGCCAGGTCCATTGCGCCTGCCGCACGCAGCCCACTGCATGCCCCCCCCCCACCCTCAACGGCAGCGTAGCCGACGGGAGGGGGGGCGATAACCTTAACCAGGGAGAGCCACAGGGGTTGCACTTTCCGCGATCAGCGGGGACCCAGGCAGCTCCCAGCCTTGCAGTGCTGGTACATTGGGGCTGTGAACCCACGCTAGTCTCCTACCGGCTCCCACGGCACAGGGTATGCGGCTTCAAGCCGGCCGCACCCCCGTTAATTTACTTCGCTCGCGAGGGCGACCGCCATTGTGAAGTATGCCCCGCGGGCGATCACTAACCTGTGTGCTCTACCGGACCAAACGAAAGGTACGCCAACCGATACAGAATCAATGTAACTTGAACCTGTGACTTTGCGAGCAAGCGTCCCAAGGCAGAGGACCCACGCACGCTCATGCCCGCTCCCACCGTGCGCCGGGTGCGCGGGTTATTGGCTGTCCGCTCCCATACCAACTAACGTGCACGAGGTCCACCGCCAGCAAGCAATCCACCCCAGGACCTTAATGGAGCTTTCAAGAATCTATGGGACTTAAGGGATGGCCCCGGCTAGCAAGAGTCCCATTCCCTCATTCAAAACCGGGGATAAACACATCACAGGCAACGTGGGGAGAGCCCACCTAGTGTTCCAATTGTGCATGTTTCAACAGCGCAAAGGTATCGGTAATTTGCCCCCTGCGCCACTTACACCCTTGTCCTGTCACCAGCGGGTTCCGTCGGTCAACCGGACACCAAGCACGATCTAGGAGAGAGAATTGAAAGGTGAGCGCAATTGAACAAGGTATAGGAGGCGCTCGACCAGGTTCCGTCAAGCATGTCCCGATGGCCGTGCAAACGTACTCTCAGTACCCCCCCAAGCCTGCCCACGTATTGTAGCGCCGTCAGGGTCCTGAGGCGGAAGGCAGGTGACGTAATGTCCCGGGGACCCAATACGCCTTGTACGACAATGGCTACTTGAGAGAAGAGTTTGTACTTTTGCCCCCGCATCTTGGGGTCACTTGTATCATTGTCAGGGCCAAGCACCATTCAAGTGTTATTTATTTAATGTAGATTTATATAGCGCGAAGGTATTAGAGCGCTTTACATGAGCACCGCTTACATTCAGGCACGGGGAGATTAAGTGATTCGCCCGGAATCACAGGATGTGGCGTCGACCCCGAGGCTCGAACCTTGGTTCCCTGCACCTAAGTTGGAAATCTCTGCATATCTTCTTTATCTAGCGCGACTCGACCCGAAGGTATTGGAGCGTGTAGCACCGCATTTACATACATATTTAGGCACGGGGGGATTAAGATTAAGTGATGTGCCCCGAATCACAGAATGCGGCCCCGAGACTCGAAACACCAACCAGATTGAGATTGAGGACCTGAGCCTCGGTCCTTGTATACGTTTCGCTCTTTATGCATATATCCCGTAGCACCGTATTTACATACACATTGAGGCACGGAGTGATTAAGTGATTTGCCCCGAATCACAGAATGTGGACGCGACCTCGCGGCTCGCCCCTGGTTAAGTACCCTGTATCGTTGTCAGGGCCAAGGGCCATTCGCTATTCAAATCACAACCCAACTATAGTTGTACATCGCGAAGGTCTGAAAGCGCTGTACCCGAGCACCGATGTAAAAGCCGACCGACGCATTTGCTCCCTACGAGTGGAATCAGGGTGGCCTATCGACTCGCGATGCGGACGCGGCTCCGAAGCTCTAAGACCTCGCACCCCTGAGTCAGTGCGGCGGGGGTGAGGAGATGCCACGACAGGCGGACAAGGCCCCGCACAGGAGGACACACCATGGGACAGGGATGCTCCCACCGCTCCCGTCCATACGCCCGGCCTCAGAAACCGGCACCGCTCCCCACTCTCCCTTGGGCCATATCCGTTCGCTGGGGATGAAGGTGTCTGCCGAAACAGATTCGGACCTTGAAGCCATGAGGCGTGGTTCATGTCTAGATTATGCTTTTATGCGTATTTTATGAATCGTCTCCGCATTCAATATAAAAGACAACACCGACTCTCGCACCCTGGTCCCCCGCTCCGAGGTTGCTTGTTTCTTGTTGGGCACGGGGAGATTAAGTGAATTGCCCCGAATCACGGGATGTTTTGCCGACGCCGAGGCTCGAACCTGGTTCCTATTTACAATGTCGGCAGCTCTGGCCGTTACGCCACAACCTCTTTTCTCACGCTGATATTGGTGAAAAAGACACCGTTTTAGAGATTAGGGTCCCGCACAGGAGGACACACCATGGGACTGGGATGCTCCCACCGCTCCCGTCCATTCTCCGAGCCTCAGTGAACTGGCACCGCTCCTAGCGGACCTTGAGGACATGAGCCTCGGTTCATGTATAGGTTACGCCTTTACGCATATTGTAGATAGCGCGAGCTCGACCCGAAGGCATTGAAAATAATTGCCGAGTTTTATATAGCGCGAACTTGACCCGAAACCAATTAAGTATTACAGCGCCTTACATAGCCCCCGTTACGTTACATGAGGACCCACATTCACGTTTTGTAAGGCACGGGGAGATTAAGTGTTTTGCCCCGAATCACAGGAAGTTCAGCGGCATTACCGAGACTCGAACCTAGTTCCCGAGGTCCGAGGTCGAGCGCCCTGGCCGTTAGGCCAACTCATCGTAGCGAACGCTCTACATAGAACCATAATTAAATTCATGTTTACGTACATATAATTAGGCACGGGAAATTGAGTGAATTAGTGATTAAGTGACTCACAGAATGTGGACGCGACCTCGCGTCTCGCCCCCTCTGTATTACTGCACCAGAGGCGGCGCGCAGCCGACGGACCACAACCCTTTCCCCTTCGTTTCCGGCAATACATTCGTCAGTATCGCGAGCCTCAGCAGCTCATTGGACGCCACCCCCACCGGTGGGCGGCGCCGCCCTCGCGAGGGCAGCCCTGCACTACTCGCCCCGTTTCTTCCGATGCAACGAAAGGACGCGGCCCGAGGCCCGCCCCAGGCTCTTCAACGCCCGGGAGCAGGCAGGCTGCAGGGCACGACCATCGACACAAGGGGACGGGGCCGCAGCTCAATGGCATCAGCCATGCGTGGCCCGCACTCCCCAACTTCCGCAACGGTCCGAGCGAATTCCCAACAGCGCATGCTCATTAGCCCAACCCCGCCTCTCCAAACCCCCATGCACCCATCTTGCGCCCCCTCCGCCCGTGGCGATCCTTGCCACAGGGCCCCGTCGACCTGGTACTGCCCAGGGACAGGGCCGGGGCGGAGTGGGTGCTGCAAGACTCACCAGAAAGAAGCGTGGGAGCGACGACAAACAACAGTGCCGCGGGGGCCGGAGGCGCACGAAGACGGCGCGGACGATGGACCGATGCGGTGAGTTCAAGGCGAGGTGGGCGACAAAGAGGTCGCCAGTGAGGGTGGGGGAAGGCTAAATAGCCTCCCCCTCACACCTGGGCCCGGAAGTGACGCGCATTGCGCGTCACCTCCGGCCCCTGACACGGAGGGGGGCAACAGTCAGGATCCCTGCCCCCGCCCCCCCCGAAGGAGGGAGTGGGGAGGGGTGACCGGGGCCCCGGGGCCACTAAGGCGCCGACCGCCGAGTGGCCCCCTGCGGGGGCCGCGGTCAGCGGCAGAGTCGACCTCCTCAGACCTCTAATTAGACGCAGCTCTTCATTAAGCCAGGCTATGGCTGCGAACGTTGTGATGGCTGCTGGGGACTCGGTGAAACATGCTTCGAATTCGATGCTTTTTTTACTTTGAAATGATTAGTGGGTGGAGAAAACACTAGGACACTCATAATAACAAGCATTGGCAATACCAATAGGTCTGCCTTTACTCACAGCACACAGGCACAGCTATCTCCTGCCACAGAGGCGGCTGTGTTACAGACCCCTTCTCCTATAGACATAGAGGCATATTTACAAGCCCCTTGCGACGCCGTTACGTCACTTTTTCCATTTTAAAAGTGATGCACCGACGGCACAAGCAGCTTGTAAATAAGCCCTATAGTGCCCACCTCACTCTTGGGCTGGGAGCCTGAATACTCCTGGTGGGGGAGAACATAGGACACCATGTGACGGGTCTGAGGTATGCTCTCTGGGTCTGAGGAGTACTCGGTGCTCACTGGATAGCAGCCTTGATGAGCACTGCAGTTTACCGCCAGAGTCTCCAGGTATCAGGTAATACCGGGGCAGGATCTCGCGTGGAACCTGTGAGGTCTATACTCTGGGGAGCACTGTAGTTTACCGACAGAGTCTCCAGGTATCAAGTAATAACGGGACAGGATCGCGCATGGAACCTGTGAGGTCTATACTCTGGGTCTGGGGGAGCACTATAGTTTACCGCCAGAGTCTCCAGGTATCAGGTAATACCGGGGCAGGATCTCGCGTGGAACCTGTGAGGTCTATACTCTGGGTCTGGGGGAGCACTGTAGTTTACCGCCAGAGTCTCCAGGTATCAGGTAATACCGGGGCAGGATCTCGCGTGGAACCTGCGAGGTCTATACTCTGGGTCTGGGGGAGCACTGTAGTTTACCGCCAGTGTCTCCAGGCATCAGGTAATACTGGGGCAGGATCAAGCGTGGAAGCTGTGAGGTCTATACTCTGGGTCTGGGGGAGCGCTATAGTTTACCTCCAGTGTCTCCAGTCATCAAGTAATAACGGGACAGGATCTTGCGTGGAAGCTGTGAGGTCTATACTCTGAGTCTAGGGGGAGCACTATAGTTTACCGCCAGTGTCTCCAGGCATCAGGTAATACCGGGGCAGGATCTTGCATGGAAGCTGAGAGGTCCAGGCCTGAGTCTAGGGGAGCACTGTAGTTTACCACCAGTGTCTCCAGGCATCAAGTAATACCGGGGCAGGATCTCGCGTGGAAGCTGTGAGGTCTATACTCTGAGTCTAGGGGAGCACTGCAGTTTACCGCCAGTGTCTCTAGGCATCAGGTAATACTGGGGCAGAATCTCACGTGGAAGCTGTGAGGTCTATACTCTGGGTCTGGGGGAGCACTATAGTTTACCGCCAGTGTCTCCAGGCATCAGGTAATACTGGGGCAGGATCTCACGTGGAAGCTGTGAGGTCTATACTCTGGATCTGGAGGAGCACTATAGTTTACCGCCAGTGTCTCCAGGCATCAAGTAATACCGGGGCAGGATCTAGCGTGGAAGCTGTGAGGTCCATACCTGAGTCTAGGGGAGGACTGTAGTTTACTGCCAGTGTTTTTAGGCATCAAGTAATACCGGGGCAGGATCTCGCCTGGAAGCTGAGATCTATACTCTGAGTCTAGGGGGAGCACTGCAGTTTACCGCCAGTGTCTCCAGGCATCAGGTAATACCGGGGCAGGATCTCACGTGGAAGCTGTGAGTTCTATACTCTGGGTCTGGGGGAGCACTGTAGTTTACCGACAGTGTCTCCAGGCATCAAGTAATACCGGGACAGGATCGTGCGTGGGAGCTGAGAGGTCTATACTCTGAGTCTAGGGGAGGACTGTAGTTTACTGCCAGTGTTTTCAGGCATCAAGTAATATCGGGGCAGGATCTCGCGTGGAAGCTGTGAGGTCTATGGTCTGGGGGAGCACTGTAGTTTACCACCAGTGTCTCCAGCATCAGGTAATACTGGGGCAGGATCTCGCATGGAAGCTGTGAGGTCTATACTCTGGGTCTGGGGGAGCACTGTAGTTTACCGCCAGTGTCTCCAGGCATCAAGTAATACCGGGGCAGGATCTCGCGTGGAAGCTGTGTGGTCTATATTCTGAGTCTAGGGGGAGCACTGTAGTGTACCGCCATTGTCTCCAGGTATCAGGTAATACCGGGGCAGGATCTCCATGGAAGCTGTGAGGTCTATACTCTGAGTCTAGGGGGAGCACTGTAGTTTACCGCCAGTGAGTGTCCAGGAATCAGGTAATACCAGGGCAGGATCTCACGTGGAAGCTGAGAGGTCCATACTTTGAGTCTAGGGGGAGCCCTGTAGTTTACCGCCAGGGTCTCCAGGCATCAGGTAATACTGGGGCAGGATCTCATGTTGCAGCTGTGAGGTCTATATTCGGAGTCTAGGGGAGCACTGTAGTTTACCGCCAGTGTCTCCAAGCATCAAGTAGTACCGGGGCAGGATCGCGCGTGGAAGCTGTGAGGTCTATACTCTGAGTCTAGGGGGAGCACTGCAGTTTACCGCTAGTGTCTCCAGGCATCAAGTAATACCAGGGCAGGCTCTTGCGTGGCAGCTGTGAGGTCTATACTCTGAGTTTAGGGGCGCACTGTAGTTTACCGCCAGTGTCTCCAGGCATCAAGTAATACCGGGACAGGATCGCGCGTGGAAGCTGTGCGGTCTATGCTCTGAGTCTAGGGGGAGCACTGCAGTTTACCGCCAGCGTCTCCAGGCATCAGGTAATACCGGGGCAGGATCTCGCGTGGAAGCTGTGAGGTTTATTCTCTGAGTCTAGTGGAGCACTATAGTTTACTGCCAGTGTCTCCAGGCATCAAGTAATACCGGGGCAGCATCTTGCATGGAAGCTGAGAGGTCCAGACCTGAGTCTAGGGGAGCACTGTAGTTCACCACCAGTGTCTCCCGGCATCAAGTAATACCGTGGCAGGATCTCGCGTGGAAGCTGTGAGGTCTATACTCTGGGTCTGGGGGAGCACTGTAGTTTACCGACAGTGTCTCCAGGCATCAAGTAATACTGGGGCAGGATCTCGCGTGGAAGCTGTGAGGTCTATACTCTGAGTCTAGGGGGAGCACTGTAGTTTATCGCCAGTGTCTCCAGGCATCAAGTAATACCGGGGCAGGATCTCGCATGAAAGCTGTGAGGTCTATACTCTGGGAGCACTGTAGTTTACCGCCAGTGTCCCCAGGCATCAGGTAAAACCGGGGCAGGATCTCGCGTGGAAGCTGTGAGGTCTATACTCTGAGTCTAGGGGGAGCACTGGAGTTTACCGCCAGTGTCTCCAGACATCAAGTAATACCGGGGCGGGATCTCGCCTGGAAGCTGAGAGGTCTATACTCTGAGTCTAGGGGGAGCACTGCAGTTTACTGCCAGTGTCTCCAGGCATCAGGTAATACCGGGGCAGGATCTCACGTGGAAGCTGTGAGGTCTATACTCTGAGTCTAGGGGCGCACTCTAGTTTACCACCAGTGTCTCCAGGCATCAAGTAATACCGGGACAGGATCTTGTGTGGAAGCTGTGAGGTCTATTCTCTGAGTCTAGGGGAGCACTATAGTTTACCGCCAGTGTCTCCAGGTATCAGGTAATACCGGGGCATGATCTCGCGTGGAAGCTGTGAGGTCTATACTCTGAGTCTAGGGAGAGCACTGTAGTTCACCGCCAGTGTCTCCAGGAATCAGGTAATACCAGGGCAGGATCTCACGTGGAAGCTGAGAGGTCTATAATCTGAGTCTAGGGGGAGCCCTGCAGTTTACCGCCAGTGTCTCCAGGCATCAGGTAATACTGGGGCAGGATCTCGTGTTGCAGCTGTGAGGTCTATATTCGGAGTCTAGGAGGAGCACTCTAGTTTACTGCCAGTGTCTCCAGGAATCAGGTAATACCATGGCAGAATCTCACATGGAAGCTGTGAGCTGTATACTCTGAGTCTAGGGGGAGCACTGCAGTTTACCGCTAGTGTCTCCAGGCATCAAGTAATACCGGGGCAGGATCTCGCATGGAAGCTGTGAGGTCTATACTCTGAGTCTAGGAGAGCAATGTAGTGTACCACCAGTGTCTCCAGACATCAAGTAGTACCGGGGCAGGATCGCGTGTGGAAGCTGTGAGGTCTATACTCTGAGTCTGTGGGGAACACTGCAGTTTACCGCTAGTGTCTCCAGGCATCAAGTAATACCGGGGCAGGATCCCGCGTGAAAGCTGTGAGGTCTATACTCTGAGTCTAGGGGCGCACAGTAGTTTAACGCCAGTGTCTCCAGGCATCAAGTAATACCGGGACAGGATCGCGCGTGGAAGCTGTGCGGTCTATGCTCTGAGTCTAGGGGGAGCACTGCAGTTTACCGCCAGCGTCTCCAGGCATCAGGTAATACCGGGGCAGGATCTCGCTTGGAAGCTGTGAGGTTTATTCTCTGAGTCTAGTGGAGCACTATAGTTTACTGCCAGTGTCTCCAGGCATCAAGTAATACCGGGGCAGGATGTTGCATGGAAGCTGCGAGGTCCAGACCTGAGTCTAGGGGAGCACTGTAGTTTACCGCCAGTGTCTCCAGGCATCAAGTAATACCGGGGCAGGATCTCGCGGGGAAGCTGGGACGTCTATTCTCTGGGTCTGGGGGAGGACTGTAGTTTACCGCCAGTGTCTCCAGGCAGCAAGTAATACCGGGGCAGGATCCTGCGTGGAAGCTGTGAGGTCTATACTCTGAGTCTAGGGGGAGCACTGTAGTTTACCGCCAGTGTCTCCAGGCATCAAGTAATACTGGGGCAGGATCTCGCATGGAAGATGTGAGGTCTATACTCTGGGTCTGGGAGCACTGTAGTTTACCGCCAATGTCTCCAGGCATCAGGTAATACCGGGGCAGGATATCGCGTGGAAGCTGTGAGGTCTACACTCTGAGTCTAGGGGAGCACTGTGGTTTACCGCCAGTGTCTCCAGGCATCAGGTAATACCGGGGTAGGATAGCGTGTTGCAGCTGTGAGGTCTATATTCGGAGTCTAGGGGGAGCACTGTAGTTTACCGCCAGTGTCTCCAGGAATCAGGTAATACCAGGGCAAGATCTCACGTGGAAGCTGAGAGTTCTATACTCTGAGTCTAGGGGGAGCCCTGTAGTTTACCGTCAGTGTCTCCAGGCATCAGGTATTACTGGGGCAGGATCTCGTGTTGCAGCTGTGAGGTCTATATTCGGAGTCTAGGAGGAGCACTGTAGTTTACTGCCAGTGTCTCCAAGAATCGGGTAATACCAGGGCAGGATGTCACGTGGAAGCTGTGAGGTCTATACTCTGAGTCTAGGGGAGCACTGTGGTTTACCGCCAGGGTCTCCAAGCATCAAGTAATACCGGAGAATGATCTCCTGTGGAAGCTGTGAGGTCTATACTCTGGGTCTAAGGGGAGCACTGCAGTTTACCGCCAGTGTCTCCAGGCATCAGGTAATACCGGGGCAGGATATTGTGTGGCAGCTGTGAGGTCTATTCTCTGGGTCTTTGTAAGGGTAGACTAAGTAACAAGGGTAAACTTGGACCAAGCATTGGTACATCTCAGAATGGGTCTTTGGAGTAAAAGGCCCTTTAGAGGTAATATTTTTTCATAACTGTTTCATAACTGTTTGCAACTGAGGAAATATTTGTATGTTAGATATAAGACGAAATATTCAAGCCTGTTGATTTTTATGTGATTAGTTAACTACAGTTCAATGTAACTCTAAATTGTGTAAGTTATATACGCAGAAAGGAAAAATCTATTTCGAAGCAGAAAGTTGTTATGAACATAGGGAGTGATGCCTGGAAGTGCTTTTGTCTTCTTGTGCATTGTATCCAAATATCTTTAAATATTGTACTTGAGTCATTTAAAAAGTGCTTATAACATCTGATTAATGTGCCAAAGTATGTTTGGAAACAGGTAGATCGCTATTGTGTAAGTGTGCATGGATGGAAGAGTGCGTAACTGACTGTGGCCCATGTAGGAAGTGCTCCAAAGTTGCGCACCTTATTCACAGCTTTTCCTTTGATGCTCTTTTTGTCTTTATCTCTTGGAATTTCCTGAAGCCAAAAAGTGACAGGGTTGGATGCTTAGGCGTACAAGGCGCTAGTGCATGGATGGGGAGAAAGTATTTGAATACAGGGTGGCCTTTGAGGGGACCTGTCATTCTTAGAGTGGTCTTATCCCAATTTTTTGCCTGCTCACCTCTGCTTTTGGCTGTATCTTTTTGTTGGCCTTGGGACTCAGAACACTTTACCACTGCTAACCAGTATGAAAGTGCATGTGCTTCTCCCCTAAACATGGTGACATTGGTGTATACTTGATTGGCATGTTTAGTTTACTTATAATTCCCTTGTAATGTGGTTACCATATACCCAGGGCCTGTAATCAAATTGCTACTGGTGCGCCTGTAGCACTGGTTGTGCCACCCACACAAGTAGCCTTTCAAACCTGTCTCATGCCTGGCCTGCCATTGCGTGGCCTGGGTTTGCACTTCGACTTGACATTTAAAACCACTTGCCAAGCCCTAAACTCCCCTTTTATTACACATAAGTCACCCTAAGGTAGACCCTAGGTAGCCTTAAGGGCAGGGTGTTGTGTAACTAAAAGGTAGCAGATATACATTTAAGTAGTACATGTCCTGGTAGTGACAAACAATTACATTCGCTTTTCACTACGGTGGGGCCTACTCCTCTCATAGGCTAGCATTGGGAATTCCTTAAAACATTTTTAAGCTGTAATTCCTCATTAGAAAGGAGTATCTGCATCATGTTTCATATCATTGGAATGGTAATGATAAATCCTCTTTACTGGTAAAGTTGGATTTACCATTACTGTTTTAGAAATGCCACTTTTAGAAAGAAGACATTTCTCTGCTCTTACTGCTCTGTGTACCTTTCAGCCTGTCTCCAATACTCATCTGGGATGGGTGACAGCTGCACTTTGTGCCTCCACTCTAGACTGCCACAAACACAGGGAGGGTGCGTGTGACGGAGAACTCATCTGCATTCATCTACATTCTGATAGCTCGTCCTGGGCAGGAAGAGAGAGAAGGAGTTGACACTTACTCCTAAACAGGCAGTCTCCTGTGTCCCACAAATAGGGCTGAATACCCCCACAGATATCCTGGCAGACAGGGCTGGGATGAAAGGGGACTTCAAGGGCATATTTTCAAAGGCATATTTGGGTATAAGTACTGGGGTTCTGACCCTACTGAGACAGTAAACTACCGGACCTGTAAAGAACTCTGCCAGCAGTGCTACACGGATTGCCACTTTGCCTGACTGACACCAAGAGCTTGCTAGTTTTGCCCCTGTTCTGATGTTTCAGGGCCATCAAAGACTTCCTGCAACTCTTCAACAGCACTGGGACTCTGCCATCTGTGAGTCTTGCCCTGCCAAGTGGTGCCAATCCAGTCCTGAGCCCTAGAAAGTTGATTCCTGATGTCCAGAATCATCAAAATCGACGCAGTGATGACTTCGTGCAGATCGGAACCTACGCAGTGCTCTTCAACGCCGACGCAGGAGTTGACCAACTAAATCTCCTTGACGGACTGTGCGGCTCGACGCGCAGGACAGTATGGCTCGATGACAACACAGCACCTGCATTGCAAAAGGGTTTCAACACTGAAGCCTCTATCGGCTGCTTGGATTGGCGAGGGTGCTTCATCTCCATTCACAGGATCGGCGACGTGGTACTTCCTTGACTCCTCACGTGGAGTCTTCGATGTTGATGCTTGCTCTATTCAAGGTACTTTGCCAGTTGGACCTGTCTGAGTCCTGTAGCCGGCCAGCTCTCCATCGCGGTCGGCCTGAACTTTGAATTTGCCCCTGTCAAGTGCGACCTCAAGTAACCCCTTAGCGCTATTGAATTATCAGCCTAATTTTTGATTTAATTTTAAAAATTCATAACTACGGGTTCAACATATTAGATTTTTGCCATTTTAGCCTCGATTTTCTCATAAAAATATTCTCTATTTTTGTAAACCTGTGTGGAGTTTTTTTGTGATGTTTTCATTGTGTTACTCTGTGTGTGTTGAACAAATACTACACATTGCCTCTTTAGAAAAGCCTTACTGCTCTGTGTCAAGCTACCGGAGTACAGTTTATCTTTTAGTGTGTATCTAGCTTACCCTGAGTAGGATTGTGGTCCCTAGTTGGACATGCTGTATACCTCTGCCAACTAGAGACCCAATTTCTAACAGAAGTGTTCCATTGTCATGTGTGTATGACCGAGACTGTTCTTCTAGTCTTCGCAGAGAACATATAGCTGCGCTTATGCGTAGAGAGAAACAAAGTAGAGTGGGGAACAGCTGAGTACATGGTAGTGAATGCCATTCTTGAGACGTCATCGACACCCTCCTGGATATGGTACTGGTACTGTCCGCTCATTGGGGTATCATCCTGGGTAAAGCTTTGACTTCACCACCTTCCAGACTTCCAGGTGGTCTTGGGTAGTCCTAGACTTTTCTGGTTCAGAGTCCCAAAGTATTGCTGCCGGTAAGGAGCAGGTGGCTTCACCAATGCCTTTCTTTTGGTATGGAATGGTGATTGGCTGGGATACTAAACTAAAGGGAAGGGCTGGGGCCCTATGTTATAATATTATGTCTGAGTTTGGTTCCTGCACAAGATACTTTCAAAGAATAACGGTACTTGTAGCTCATGAAAAGGTGCAGATGGCCAATTAGAGAGCTTAGCCAGAGGGAAAGGTGCAGATAGCCAATGAGAGTGCATGTGTTTTAGCTGCACAACTCTGCTGTCCTTTTGGCTTGCAGAATGTAGTGTAATTAGCCGGACATATGCATTTGATATGATGGGTGAACTTCAAACATCTTTCCTCCGCTATCTTTGTGAAGTTGTCTTCAAAACATCTCAAATCAAGCAAATTTGTGATGATTAGAACGTTTAAAAAAAATTCCTGTAAAAGTATATTTTGTGAGAAAAATAATCTCAGCACAAACACACTTTTTTATAGTGTAATTCTGTAGCAAATACATTTGCATATGAATTTTTTTATTTCTGACATTGCCATGAGCACTGGTATAGAAAGGCACTATTAGAATCCTGTTGACAAAAGCCACAACAGAGGCAAACATGTAAATATTTCAGAGCCAAATCTCATCCAGTGGAAAACTCTATTTGTGAAAAGAACTCCATGAGTAGACACCGGTGCCTTGGCAAATGTCCACCAGAGCCCCAAGAAGAGGCCTACATGTCTGTTCAAGAGCCCCACAATTAGACAGCAGTGCCTTGGTAGGCATCCAGCAGTGCTCCAAAAAGAGCTCTACGTGTCCAAACATGAGCCCCACAATTAGACACTGGTGCCTTGGCATGCGTCTACCAGTGCTGCAAGAAGAGCTCTACATGTCCGAACAAGAGCCCCACAATTAGACACCGGTGCCTTGACATGTTTCTATCGGTACTACAAGAAGAGCTCTACATGTCTGAACAAGAGCCCCACAATTAGACACCGGTGCCTTGACATGTTTCTATCGGTACTACAAGAAGAGCTCTACATGTCTGAACAAGAGCCCCACAATTAGACACCGGTGCCTTGACATGTTTCTATCGGTACTACAAGAAGAGCTCTACATGTCCGAACAAGAGCCCCACAATTAGACACCGGAGCCTTGACATGTTTCTATCGGTACTACAAGAAGAGCTCTACATGTCTGAACAAGAGCCCCACAATTAGACACCGGTGCCTTGACATGTTTCTATCGGTACTACAAGAAGAGCTCTACATGTCCGAACAAGAGCCCCACAATTAGACACCGGAGCCTTGACATGTTTCTATCGGTACTACAAGAAGAGCTCTACATGTCCGAACAAGAGCCCCACAATTAGACACCGGTGCCTTGACATGTTTCTATCGGTACTACAAGAAGAGCTCTACATGTCTGAACAAGAGCCCCACAATTAGACATCGGAGCCTTGGCAGGCATCCACTGGTGCCGAAAGAAGAGCTTGACGTGTCCGAACAAGAGCCTCACAATTAGACACCAGTGGCTTGGCATGTGTCTACCTTTGCCACAAGAAGAGCTCTACATGTCTGTTTAACAGCATCACAATTAGACACTCGTGCTTTGGCATGTGTCTACCGGTGCGGCAAGAAGAGCTCTATATGTCTGTTTAAGAGCCCACAATTAGACACCGGTGCCTTGGCATGTGTCCACCGGCGCTACAAGAACAACTCTACATGTCTAAACAAGAGCCCCACAATTAGACACCGGTGCCTTGGCATGGCCGCAAGAAGACCTCTACTCGAATAAACAAGAGCCCAACAATTAGACACCGGCTCCTTGGCATGTGTCCACCGGTGCCAGAAGAAGAGATTTACATGTCTGCTCAAGAACCCCACATTTAGATACCAGTGCCTTGGCACATGTCCACCGGTGCAGCAAGAAGAGCTCTACATGTCTGAACAAGAGCCCCACAATTGGACACGGGTGTCTTGGCATGTGTCCACTGGTGAGGCAAGTAAAGCTCTACATGTCAGAACTAGAGCCCCACGATTAGACACCGGTGCCTTGACATGTTTCTATCGGTGCTGCAAGAAGAACTCTACATGTCTGAACAAGAGCCCCATAATTAGACACCGGAGCCTTGGCAGGCATCCACTGGTGCCGCAAGAAGAGCTTGACGTGTCCGAACAAGAGCCTCACAATTAGACACCAGTGGCTTGGCATTTGTCCACCGTTGCCACAAGAAGAGCTCTACATGTCTGTTTAACAGCATCACAATTAGACACTCGTGCTTTGGCATTTATATACCGGTGCAGCAAGAAGAGCTATACATGTCTAAAGAAGAACCCCACAATTAGACACCGGCCTCTTGGCATGCGTCCACCGGTGCAGCAAAAAGAGCTCTTCCTGCCCAAACAAGAGCCCCACAATTAGACACCAATGGCTTGGCGTCTGCCCACTTGTGCTGCAAGAAGAACTCTACATGTCAGTACAAGAGCTCCACAATTAGACACCGGTGCCTTGGCATATATCCACTGGTGCCACAGGAAGAGCTCTACATGTCTGATCAAGAGCCTCAGAATTAGACACCGGTGCCTTGGCACGTGTCCACCGGTGCGGCAAGAAGAGATCTACGTGTCCGAACAAGAGGCCCACAACTAGATACCTGTGATGTGACATGTGTTCACCAGTGCTGCAAGAAGAGGTCTACATGTCAGAACCAGAGCCCCACAATTAGACACCAGTGCCTTGGCATGCGTCTACCGGTGCCGCAAGAAGACCCACATTCCTCTGTTCAAAGCCCCACAATTAGACACCGGTGCCTTGGCATGTGTCCACTGGTGCGGCAAGAAGAGCTCTACATGTCTGAACAAGAGCTCCACAATTAGACACTGGTGCCTTGGCATGCGTCTACCGGTGCTGCAAGAAGAGGTCTACATGTCTGAACAAGAGCCCTACAATTAGACACATGTGCCTAGGCATGTGTCTAGCGGTGCTCCAAGAAGAGGTCTACATGTCAGTACAAGAGCCCCACAATTAGACACTGGTGAAATGCAAAGGTGGTATAAGAAGGTGGCTTGAATGCAAGAGCCACTCTGAGTGGCAAGTCATTTCATTTTGGGGTATTTCTGGATTTTTCGCCGAAAAAAGTTGATTTCTGCCATTTTGGTGCACTTGCCTGCACTTCTCCTCTTTGCTCTTGTAACCTTTCCTGCCTTGGTGTATTATTCTAAACTCACAAAAAATAGCGGCATCTTATCTATTACTGACTATGGTGTTGGTGCGAGGAAGGGGTAGGGCATTAGTCTTATAAAGACAAGAACTCTCACTCACCCAAGGGTGACATGCTTCATCATTGGGCTCCCTCTTGCACACTGTGACCGCAAGGTTCACAGTGTGGGCTACAACTCTCCTGTAAGAAGAGGAGCGTGAGGTGTTTTGTTCGTAAATCATTCCATGGAAGAACGGAGTGAGGGGCAGAGTGCAAACAAAGTGAAAAAAGTGTATTAAAATTAACTCAAAGGAGACTTAATATACTTGAATTAGAGTCCCCAATGGTTAGGACTAAAAAGCTTAGTGAATAGGGGTATGGATGTTCCCTATTAAAGTTAGGTCAACATGTTTCTGCCTTGGATGACCTGTTGGTTCATGGCATTCATCAGGACCCACTTCTTCTCACTCTGCTATTCAGATGTGGAAATCGTATTAAAAAAAGTAAGAAATACCATACTTGATTGTAATGGCATCAATCAAAGTGTTACCAGCTGCAGTATAGTCCACAATCTGCAAACAGTACACATATACATTATAATTTATACATATTACCGCCATTATATTCGTGTACACACACACCATTGTGTCCTCCACCTCAAAGCACACATGATAAAACATAATCAAGACTAATCAGACATGCTTCCGAATAAGCATCTCACCGCTAGGGTACTATAAGTGTACCACCGCCTTCCAGAGGTCCTCTACTGATAGATCTCCGAAGTCTGAAGGTGTAAACATATAGATAAAAGCAATATTACAACACAAAAATTAAAATGAACAGCACAGGACCTCACCTTTCATAAATAACACAGCACATAACCCTATATGCAGTGCCACTTTTTCTGGACTTGCATGTCCTAATGTACTTCCGGTTGTCTTTGACCTGATAAATGGTTAGTGATTAAATCATGTGCATAGCTAACGGTTTATCTTTCTAATTCTCTACGGTATTATTATACATGACCACCAGTTCCTAATCACACAGATCTAGTGGACACTGTGCTTGTATTGCAAATTAAATCAAAATGTATGCTGTGCTAGGCACAACATTGCCAAATGTCTTTATCCGGCAAGAATATTGAATGCCTAAAAGTAAATAAATCCATGAGCTGAGACCGACCGGCAATGGTTTAAAGCATCAAGGTCAGTAGCTGGTAACAAACGTTTTGCCCATAATCTCTCGCCGGCAAATATATTAAATGCCTAGGAGTACACAAATAAATAAACCCAGCTAGATAAAACCGGCTAAGGTGTGAAGCATCGAAGTCATTGACTTATAGCAAACGAGTTTGCCATTGCGAAAGCCAACCCCCGATAGACCAGCGTCGCCATCGTACTATTTGGTGTTGGTCCCTCTCCCTTATGGTTACCTTATTTTCTGGGATCTGTCTCAGTCTCAGTACGGACCGAAGGGCAAAAAACACTGAAGTCCTCCGGTTTTTAGGTCGAGCCTACAGCAGCGCATGCGCTGTTGCTCAACTTTTACTAAGGGGCTTTTCAAAGTGCTACCCACAAGCTTTTCTTGGCCTGAAGCTTGAGTGCATGTGCACGTGCACGGGCACAGCCACCATCTGCCTTTCTTATCTCTTCCTCCTCGCTGGCCATTACTTTCACTTTCGCGGCAATGGCTCCCCTCCAAGAATATTCAGGAGAATATTCTGAGTTCTAACTACCAAAAACTCAAATTCCAACCAATGACGGAGTGTACTGCAGCAAATACATCAAATATTGGGAGCCCTAGATGCAAGGTAATGTTTTTGTACAAAGGGTAAGGTAATGTTTTTGTACAAAAGGCACATATATTTTGTCCTTCGAAACTCTCTTACAATACATGTAAAACTTTCGAGATGGCCTCAAACTCCTTCTGAAATGACTTCACCAGAGGTTAAAGATGCTTTTCTTGAAAGTTCTGTGCTCAGTTTGGGAAGGTGGCCCAAGAATCCAACTGGCTCTCTCATGCCCACTCCACCGACTCTCTCCTGCCCACTCCACCTGGCCCTCTCCTGCCCACTCCACCTGACCCTCTCCTGCCACTCCACCAGACCACTCCTTCTGAAATGACTTCACCAGAGGTTAAAGATGCTTTTCTTGAATGTTCTGTGCTCAGTTTGGAAAGGTGGCCCAAGAATCCACGGGTGTTAACTTATTTTTAATACAGAAATAAGCACCGTACTTTCAACTAAGTGCATGCCAACTGTGGCCCGCTGGAACTGACTTCATTAGCAGCCCTCTGTGTGATTCCCACATCTAGCCTAACGTAGAGATGTGGCTTCACTGCTATTGCATAAACTGTATGGACTGTGTGCGTTTTATACACCACGGGAATAAGTCCATTAGAAGACAGACCACTGCTGGGATCGTGTGAAATCGATAAGTGCATAAAATTGCAACTTGGTGAACTTTTTTTTAACTTAAAAAGCTTCGGTTTAAGCGGGTATTTCTCGTGGTGGGAAACTGTGAGTGGTTTCTACGTGTAGGCAGTATGGAAGAGCACACGCCAACTGGCTCTCTCATGCCCACTCCACCTGGCCCTCTCCTGCCCACTCCACCTGGCCCTCTCCTGCCCACTCCACCTGACCCTCTCCTGCCCACTCCACCTGACCCTCTGCTGCCCACTCCACCTGACCCTCTCCTGCCCACTGCATCTGACCCTCTCCTGTGCACTCCACCTGGCAATCTCCTGTCCACTCTACCTCACCCTCTCCTGCCCACTCTACCTCACCCTCTCCTGCCCACTCTACCTCACCCTCTCCTGCCCACTCCACCTGGCCCTCTCCTGCCCACTCCACCTTGCCCTCTCCTGCCCACTCCACCGACTCTCTCCTGCCCACTCCACTGACTCTCTCCTGCCCACTCCACCTGGCCCTCTCCTGCCCACTCCACCTGGCCCTCTCCTGCCCTCTCCACCTGGCCCTCTCCTGCCCACTCCACCTGACCCTCTCCTGCCCACTCCACCTGACCCTCTCCTGCCCACTCCACCCGACCCTCTCCTGCCCACTCCACCTGACCCTCTCCTGTCCACTCTACCTCACCCTCTCCTGCCCATTCTACCTATCACTCTCCTGCCCACTCCCCCTAGCCCTCTCCTGCCCACTCCACCTGACTCTCTTCGGCCCACTCCACCTGACCCTCTCCTGCCCACGCTACCTCACCCTCTCCTGCCCATTCTATCTCACACTCTCCTGCCCACTCCCCCTGGCCCTCTCCTGCCCACTCCACCTGACCCTCTCCTGCTGACTCTATCTCACCCTCTCCTGCCCACTCTACCTTACACTTTCCTGCCCATTCTACCTCACACTCTCCTGCCCACTCCCCCGGGTGCTCTCCTGCCCACGCTACCTCACCCTCTCCTGCCCTTTCTACCTCACACTCTCCTGCCCACTCCCCCTGACCCTCTCCCGCCCACTCCACCTCACCCTCTCCTGCCCACTCTACCTCACCCTTTCCTGCCCACTCTACCTCACCCTCTCCTACCCACTCTACCTAGCCCTCTCCTGCCCACTGCACCTGGCCCTCTCCTGACCACTCTACCTCACCTTTTCCTGCCCACTCTACCTCACCCTCTCCTGCCCACTCCACCTCACCCTCTCCTGTCCACTCTACCTCACCCTCTCCTGCGCACTCTACCTCATCCTCTCCTGCCCACTCCACCTGGCCCTATCCTGCCCACTCCACCTGGCCCTATGCTGCCTACGCCACCTGACCCTCTCCTGGCCACTCTACCTCACACTCTCTGCCTACTCCACCTAGCCCTCTCCTGCCCACTCACCCTGACTCTCTCCTCCCCACTCCCTCTGACCCTCTCCTACACACGCTACCTCACCCTCTCCTGCCCATTCTACCTCACCCTCTCCTGCCCACTCTACCTGACCCTCTCCTGCCCACTGCACCTGCCCACTGCACATGGCCCTCTCTTGCCCACTGCACCTGGCCCTCTGCTGCCCACTGCAACTGGCCCTCTCCTGCCCACTGCACCTGGCCCTCTCCAGCCCACTCCACCTGGCCCTCTCCTGGCCACTCCACCTGACCCTCTCCTGGCCCCTCTACCTCACACTCACCTGCCCACTCCACCTGACCCTCTCCTGCCCACTTCACCTGACCCTCTCCTGCCCATTCCACCTGACCCTCTCCTGCCCATTCCACCTGACCCTCTCCTGCCACTCCACCGGACCACTCGCCTCGTCCTCTTTCACATTCCCCATGAAATTCATGGACCTCGGTGCGTAATAATAAAATATAAATAAGTGCAGGTACCCAAACGTTTTTTAGGAGGCCACCACCCACTTCAGCACTGGCGCTATATCACTCATGGCATGGATACTGCCCTAAGTTTGGTTGGAGCAAGCAAATTAAGAGAGCCTGCCTTCGACCAAGGGTTAATGTGATACCTGCGCTACCCATCTTTCGAAGTCACATGTCCGTTAGATAACTCACTCCAGAGGCTTTTCAGAGACCTTACTTAGATCTGAATTCACCAAACTGACTGAACTAAGACCATCCCTTTAGAGTCCTGCTAGTCAGACTAACTCCTGCCTGACAGCTGACTGACTACCTCTTGTCCAGCTCTATCAGTCTTTCACTCACTGGCGTGAACCGGGCACTTTTTTAATCCCCTTTCCCTTTAGGGTGTGACTGTAAATGTTATCAGATTCATTACAGAACCAGGAGCATCATCTGCCTCTCATTCTATCCCCCAAACCACCATCACAACAAGCTCTGCACTTCAGCAGGGAGGCCAAGCAATGGATGCTCATGCATGGCCTTTGAGCTCCAGGCTGGGCAGCTCGGTAGTCCATCCGTCAGAATCCTGCAGGTCCTTCGGGCTCTTGCTCTACAAACCCGGCACCTTTTACAGCAGCAGAATCCAGATTTGCACTAAGTTGGAATATAGTGCGCCAATCACATGTCGTACACTGTACGTGGAAACATACTCGCCCGTCCAAGCTCCGCACGAGTCTGGCGTCATTTATGTACAAAGCAATCTGTGGCATGATAGCATACAGATACAGTTACTATATCACAGCAACACGGATGGCGCCTAACTCCGCCTTAGCCATGCCTTCGGGGCATAGCCAATAGATCTTGCTTTTGGGACCTTATAAGTATTTAGTTATGCAGCACAATATCCTTGGTGCAACAACATCAACTGTTGCATGGTTAAACACTTATAAGGTCCCAAAGGCGAGACCTATTGGCTATGCCAATGCTTGTTAAATGTAAATGTAAATGTAAATGTCAAGGTACTTATAGAGCGCACTGTCACCAGACAGCCACCTTGCGGTGTCGCCTTTGCGGTTTCCTGGCGCTGATACTCATACCGCCGTGGAACCCCTCCTGGCTCTCCCTGTGAAGTGTCCACTCCTGGGCACCCTCAGGGTGAAGCCAGGCATCCTTAGCGCTGTTGGGGCCGGTGTGGAGGCTAAGCAAGCTATTGCCCAGAGTTGCAGCGTGGGGCCCATGATTAGAATAGGCACCGAGGCGAGAATAGACAGGTCCGAGGAAATTGAGCCCGAGCCCCGCCGAGGCGGGAATCGAACCCTGGTCCCTGGCCAGAACTCTGCTTCAGGGTCTGCCGCTCTAACCATTGAGCCACACTCCTCCCGTTTTCACTCGCACTCTATCCCGGATGTAGAGTCTTTTTCTTCCTCTTCACAGGTGATCATGGGAAATGTAGTATTACAAACTGGACTCCATCTGGAAGCATAATGTGGACAATGAATCGTTCTTACTAAGTCCCAGTTAGTCATGGGAATTGTTGTTCCTGTATAATCTAGCGCGTACTCCTGAATTATATAACAGGAGAGTTTACAACGCGTTTCACGTTCCAAATATTCAAAACACTTTCACTTCGGACCTGAAAACCTACAGTGATTAAACTGCATTTCCCAGTGTCTAATTACATCGATTATGTAATTACGGGAGAGTATATAAGACAACTTTACTCAGGTTAAACAGTTGTCCCATGTGAACCTTAGATTATACACCCAAGGACCGCCAGTGCAAAGGATAGGCCTACTTACATAGATTTTGTAGTCAAAGAATATAGATTGAAAGCTATTTTATGTCTGTCGATTCCACCAGACACTGCCTCATGTTATAGACTAGGGAGCGGGAATATTTTTATTTATATTATTATTTAGATGCACGTTCTGTCTTGTCACCTCCATAGTTGGTCTCGTGGTAGAATAAAGTACTCATGTGTGGATTATGGACATCCATTGTTTAACATCAGTGACATAATAGATGCACAGTAATAGTATCAGGCGCTGAATGCATCTTCATATTTATACAGTCAAATTTTTATCACATCAAATTTTTGAGCACATATCAGATTTATTATAGAGGAAAATATTCCTTGGGCTACCAGAGAATATCCTCATTGATCCCTATAACATGACTCTCCGTCCATAAAATCCATCTCTGTTCCTGACGGAAAAGGACTCTATCAAGGGGGCCCATGTTGATGTCGTATTTCGGTTTATCAATCATGACCCATGCCAAATCGCCTTCTGAATGGGCCATTTCCAAATAGTGTTTAGTCATGCGTGTGTTCATTTTTTTTGCATCTGAACGCACTGCGGTGTTCAACTATCCTGTGCTTAACTTTCCGAGTGGTCATGCCAATATAACGAAGTGAGCATTGACATGTTATCATATAGCTTACTCCACTCGTGTTACAGTTTGTATGGTTATTGAGTAACCAAGGTGTCTCCAGTGTCATGTCCAACTGTGTCGTGTGTTGAGTGAAAGGACACACGGAGCAGGTACCACACGGGAAGTGTCCTGGGACTGTAGAACTACCCCAAAGTGTAGGTTGTTTATATAAGGGCTGTCTTGTCCTAGGTCTTGTGTGCACCAACAGATCGCGTAGATTACTACTACGTCTCAATGCAAACAGTGGTTTTTCCAAATTTAAATTCCCTGTATTAAGGATATGCCAATTTCTGTTGATAGCTTTTTTGATGTTATCAGTTAGATTGCTGAAGGTGGTCACACAGACCTCTCTGTCACTTTTAGGTTTTTCATACGATTTAAGTAGAGCTGCCCTATTGTTATTGCGTGCTCTTTTTGCTGCTGCCGTATCAGTCGTTGTGGATATGGTTCTTATATTTGATCAGTTCCGTACAATTCATGCGTAACCTTAAAAATTCTCCTACAAGAAGATTGGTCAACAGGGAACGTGGATGAAAGCAATGATAGCTTAGCAACAAGTTCCTTGCCATAGTTTTTGGGAAAAGTTCAGTATAAACCTTTCCTTCCTTCGGATATAATAGAAGGTCCAAAAAAGACACTCTCTGAGTACTTGCATCTCCAGTGAATTTCAAATTTCTGTCACATGAATTTAACCAAATGGAAAAATTATCAAGAGATGTCTGGTCACCTTCCAAGATGACCAGAATATTATCTATGTAACGTCACCAAATTTTCAAATTGTCCTGGAAAGGATTTGTAATATTGTATATGTATTTGGTTTCCAATCCAATCCAAACAGCTTTATTCGACAAAAGTCATAAAAGCGAGACAAAACAAGTACAGGTACAAAATACACAAATAATTTAACAAGAAACAGTGTAAAAACGAAACTGCTTAAAATATTTACAAGTTTTAAAAGAGCATATGATAAAAAGATCATTGGGTATAACATACCGGATGTCTGACTTACTATCTGTTACTCTTAGTTCTTATAATCCATGCCCACCCCAGAAATTTGGCAACCGCCACGACAATTACCGGGTCAGTGCAGGTGCGAAGGAGCCTTCCTGCTTCAACACTCTGTCTAGTACCCAATAGTTGGCAAACGGGTTTCAACCACACACGCCTCGGGGCCAAATAAGCAGGGCATACAAAAAACATATGCACTAATGTTTCCACCTGGGATTTGCAAAAGGAACATAAATTACTTTTCTGGGGTTCCCACTGGGCTACAAATGAATTTAAGGGCAACGCTCCCACCCGCATCTGGAAAAATAATTTCCTATCAAGAACTTTGGTTACAAGATCCCAAAAGTGTTCTAGCCTAGGGACAAATTTGATGTTCATGAATTCGTCCGAAAGCGAAAGGGGTTTAGTGGCAGAGAGTACCTTTGTGTTTATCAGCTCCCAGTATTTCTCCTTCAAGAGAGCTTTAGATGGAAAAATAGCTACCGTAGGGTTCTCCCAAAGCTCGCTCAACCCCAAAGCTTCAAGGGATTTTCTAGTTTCATTAAGCCAAGCAATCTTCCGGGAGCCCACCATCGACAATATATCAAGAAAACCCTCTGCATACTCTGCCAACGCCGGAGTGGTCCATAGGCGACGCCAATAAAGGATAGGTCGAAGCCTGGCTACATCAGCTATGGAGTTCTTCCCAAGGTCATACCTTAAGGGGACTAAAGGTGTGCTCTGCGGGAGAGAGGTAATACTACGCAGGAACTTGTTTTCCGAGATGGTTAAGGAAGACAGGTTCTCGTACCCCCACAGTTCCGCACCATAAAGAGCCGAGCTCACTGCTTTGGCACTATAGACCTGTAACACAGGTCTAATGGGCTTCGAAGGAGACTTTTTAAATTCAGCTGCTAATACACCAGCTAGCTGCCTATGTTTTAGAGTAGTCAGATCTCTCTGTAACTTCCATGCTAAGTTATTTTGGATATTAACTCCAAGATAATTAAAAGCCTGCACTTGTTCTAGTGGATTGTTGAACAAAACAAATTGATTTCTAAAAGATTTGTGTGGCCTGAATGTCATAAGCTTAGTTTTTTTAATATTGACCTCCAGGCCACGATCAACACAAAAGGACTCAAAAATATTTAATGAACGCTGAAGACCGCCAGGTGTCTTGGCAATTAGAAGCGTGTCGTCAGCGAACATTAAAATTGGGACCTTAGTGTTGCCAAGAAGGGGAGCGTCAACGTGAGCTTCCAAAAGTCGATCCGCTATGTCATTAATATATAGGGAAAATAAAGTGGGGGCCATTGCACAACCTTGTCTGACACCTCTCTGGACCGGAAAATCCTCCGTCAACATGCCCTGGCCACCCCATCTAATTCTAGCCAAATTATCTGCATGAAGCCTCTGGATTAGGGACAACAATCCGCCATGAAGCCCCAAATCTTTTAGAGTCTGCCACAGTTTTGAACGAGGGACTAAATCAAAGGCGGCCCTTAGGTCCACGAACACTGCATACAAATTTCCCTTACCCAAGACCACAGTCTTCCAATAAAGAAGGATAAAACGGAAGACTTGGTCAACAGTGCTAATGTGCTGGCGGAATCCGGCTTGGAATGGGGATAAAATATTATTTGACGCAATCCAGAGATGGACGCGATTTAAAATCAGCCTACCAGTGATCTTCTGGATAGCGTCAATCAAACTGATAGGCCGATAGTTCTCAGGAAGCGAACGGTCACCCTTTTTGTACACCGGAATTATTTCCGCGGCTTTCCAAGAGCTTGGAATAGGAGCACCATGTGCTATCGCGTTGGCAATCAGCTGTATTTACCTCCCCCATTTTAGCTTGTCATACAGAAAGACATCCGCAGGAACACCGTCCGGGCCGGGGGCCTTGCCAGATGCCACTCCCACCAGAGCCAGATCCACCTCAGAAATAGAAAAATTATCTTCTGGATTAAACAACTGGGGGGACCCATAGCTATCAAGAGGATCGGTAGGGGAAGCATACTGCGGTTTGAAATAGTCCACCCACTTCTCATGCGAAACATTATTTTGGGGACACTCAGATTGTGCACCAGAACCCCACTTTACAATGCTCCAGAATAATTTACTATCATTCCGAAGACTTGCTTCAAGGAGATCCTCCCACTTTTTGCCATCCCATTGGCGTTTAGCTTTAGCGACACAGCTCTTGTAGACGATTCTCCTGCGTCGCACCAGGCTTACATCGCCACCCTTCAGGGCAGACCCAAGCGATAGCCTTGCCTCCCTGCATTCTTTATTATACCAAGAGGCTTGTTGGTTGGCGCCTCTTGGTCCTGGTCTCGCTTTTGTGAAGAAATAAGATTTCAATTTTGCGAATAAACTATCGTGCGCTGATGTTACATCCCTCAGGTTCCCCTCAGCGGCTAAAACTGACTCGATAGCAATGATGGAACCATCCACCTCCTCTGTGATTTTTGATAAGGTGGTAGGGTTCCCCATAAGTCCGGACCATCTCAAACGACGCATGTCGTTGGATGGCACCACCGCGGGAGGGGGCGATTCCCTGGCCTCAACAGGACCACCGTCCACCTTCCACCATTTATGTGATAAACAGAGGGGGTTATGATCACTCTCTGGAAGGGACACTATTTCCATGTCAACGAGGGAGTGCCATAGTTTCATATCAGCCAAAATGTAATCAATTCGACTCCTGCTCAGCCCATTATTAAATGTGCAGGCACCCTCGCGATCGCTTGGCATCCTACCATTCAGAGCCCTCAGGCCCCTTTCCATGCAAAGGGAATTAATCTGGATGACGACTTCTGAGCATCTTGATATAGGGGACAACTCCAGGGGGGGGATACCCCAACTTAACTCTTCAGTATCCTGTAGGTCCCACTTATTATCAACAAGAGGTTCGAATGATACGTTAAAGTCACCTGCAACGATAACGAAGGTGTCAGCTGAATAAAGATCAACCAGGCGAAGTAAGTCGTCAATGACCGAAGATTTTGCACCTCTGGAGCTCCTTGCGTACACATTATATATGTCGATTATGCCCAATAATCCAAGATCCAACCTCAACAGTTGGATATCACTACTTCCCGTGTGGAGAAGCTTAGTGGTCAAACACAATTCGCTTCTTAACCAGATAGTTAAACCCCCTGAAGGACGCCCGTGGGATCCCCTGGTTGCCGGGATGTGAAAATTTAAGTAGCCCATACAAAAGCGTGGTTCGAGAAGCCAAGTCTCCTGGAATATACAAATGTCCATTGTGTTAATAAAGACTACCCAATCAGAAATGGCTAGCTTGGAATTCAAACCAGCAATATTCCAAGAACAAAGAGAGCCACCAGCCAAAGGAAGACCGGCAATATCAGGGATAGTGAGTTGCGAATCTGCTAAAAGGCTACTAGCGGGTTGATCAAACCCCTGACAAGATTCCGGAACAGAGACAGAATGACTGCTACTCAAAGTTGTAGCCACTTGGTGGGCGGGTATAGGACAGGGGTCAATGCAAGGGTCAGCCATAATGGACTCCTGGTGATCAGTGACCCTCACCCTCTCGCCCCTGTCCCAAAAGCCAACACCCCCCTCACTATGTAGTCAGTCATTGATATCCAGGGATGAACCATCTATGACCCTATCGCTACATAGGCCTCGCTTCGACCCCCCTAGATCATGCGAGAGATAGCTTCGCAGTTGGATGGAAGAACCTTCTGGGGGACAAGTTCTAAACTCAAGGGCTAGGAGATTTTCAGCAAGGTAATTGCTTTTAAGAGCTAGTTCAATGCAATCCACAGAAGCCCTGAATGAAGAAAATCTAGTAGCTCTGGAGATATCCTCCCTAATAACTGAACGACAGCCCCTCACATGTCTCAACCAATGGATTGCCTTGTTGGTCAGCGACTCAGGGGACTCGGCGCCGCCGTTAGGTGGCAATTTGGGGACATTGGTCATGTAAATTATGTTGGGGCAATCTACGGCGTAGCCCTTGGGTGGGACATTACAATCACCCCGACCCCCCCGAGTCCCCTGGTCAAAGGTGTCATGGTCACTTCTCGCACCCAGCCTCTTTGGACGACTTGTTCTGTCCTGCAAAGAACATTTGGTGTTGTCAGGTGAACGAACCAAAATGTGGTTTGTATCGGCCTTCACTACATTACTATAAGTGGCATAACCCTTAGGGCGAGGATTAAGAAGGCCTGACCTATCAGCCTGAGTTCCTAAGGGATTATCTGGAGCAGGAGAGGGGTTAGGTAAAATAGTGGCAGGGACAGGGTGTGGGACAACAGAACACAACCCTGCTTTGCTAGTCAGAGACTCTATCACTATTTTCAATGCGCTGACTTCATCTCTCAACAGGTTAACCGTTTTTATGAGGTCTAATAAGGGGTTATCAGATGAGTCGATAGAATTGCCTAAGGGGATTGGAGGGGAATGCGGCAAAGGTTCACATGAGACCCCACTGGCGACAACCTGTTCGTTCATCAAAGGAGAAAACCTGTTAAAGCAAGGAACAGCAGGAACACTACTCTGTGTATCAACTGAATCACACAATAGAGTATCGTCCCCAACAATCGAACCCTCAAGCACATCCGCTTTACCAACCCCCTTAGCAACTCTTGCAGTAGGCTTACAACGGAACATTTCCGGCACAATAGGTGCTGGCATAGAGTTAACATGTCCAGAGTCAGCAGAAGATAGAACAGTGACCAGGCCATCATCCGCCGGTGACTGGTCGGATCCCAGGATGGCCTCGCACTCCCCCACTAGGACACCAATACGTGACAAAGTCCCCTCCGGATCGGGCTGTTTGCCAGCACGTCGCGGCTTCCTGATTTTCCGGACTTTAGGCAATGAACCATTACCCCCTGTTCCCCCAGAGCTCTCAGCTAGCTTTCTCTTGCCCATTCAAGAAGCAGTGTCAGCAGCGTTAGAAATGTCAGAGGAGCACACCAGCAAGCGAGCACCACACAGAGTATTGAATCACCTTATGTTGGAGAGCCGCTCCTCAGGGGGGTTGCAGAATACAGCCAAGGGGGGTGGCCCAGCCCGGCCTACTCCGGCCCCTGACGGCCACAGACGGCCCGCCCTTTGCCCGGGCTTAGCCCGCGCGCGTCCCGCGAAGCGGGAGGTGCGAGGTAGATGAAATAGACCCCCGGTCACAGGGGGCGGTGACACAGCAATAGGGCAGGGCTCACGGGCTTGTGGGGCATGCAGTCCGATTCAGGCTGGCTCCGCTGTTTCCCCGGTGCAACGCTGCGTCTGTTCAAAACCATGCATATACAAATTAGCCATACTGGGGGCACAGGTACTGCCCATTGATGTTCCTGTTGTTTGTCAGTAGAGATTTCCTTCAAAACTAAAAAAGAATTATTTTAATGCCAGTCTAGCACACCGCATAACAAAAGGATTGGGTGTTTGATCTTCTCGTGGATGGCCATCCAAAAGTAGTTGTATTGTTTCCAATGTATCATCTTGTGGAATGTTAGTATATAACGATTCTACATCGTATGTGGCCATGATGTTACTCTGAGGGTTGAATGGTACATTTTGCAATACTGTTAGGATGTTTTGTATCTTGCAGATATGATGGCATTTCTGCCACTATGGGGCGCAGAAAATGATCCACAATTTGGAACAATAGCTCTAAAACAGAGCCAATACCGGACACTATCGGTCTACCCGGAGGGGGCCTCTGTTCCTTATATATTTTTGGTAAAATATAGAACGCAGGTGTCCTTGGATGTTTCTGAATCAAGAAGTCCGCTTCTCCTTTGGTAATCCAGCCATGATTGTTCCCTTCTTCGACTAAGTTTTTAATCTGTTGTTGTAGTCGTATCGTTGGGTCCTGCATGATTCGTGCATAGAATCTGTTGTTATTAAGTTGCCTTAAGCATTCCTTGTGATATTCTTCTGTATCCATGAGGACCGTCGCTCCCCCTTTAACTGCCGGTTTAATAGTCACATTCAAATTCAAATGATACATTGTTTCTCTTCTTTGGAAATATTGCAAAACAGCCTGCTGGTTTGGTTTACATTAGTCTCATAGTCTTTGAGAACTGCCTTTTCAAAGGTTGCAACTTCTGATGGTATTTGTTGTAAGGCCGGTAAACAGGTAGATTTATTCTTCAGATCTGAGGTGCAGATTCCCTCTTGTCCAAATTGGCAAAGAAGAAATGCAGGCGTACTTTTCTAAAGAATTCCGCCAATTCTTTGTGCACCATAAATTCATCACCTACATTCGTAGGGACAAAGCCCATACCTTTTCTAAGGACTCTTTCTTCCAATGTGGTCAAGACTTTTGTACTAAGGTTTACGATTAGATCGGCTGGTCGCTTGTGGATGCCGTCATGCTCCTCGTTATCCTCTGTTCCAATGCTGGGTCCCAACTCACTTGTTGCTGGTTCCCTGTTGTTCGGCCTCTGTTGCCTCTCCTACGTCATCTCCTTCCTCTGTCCTGTCCAAAAAAAGGCTGGAACGATGGAACTCCAAAGGGAGGACAGGGGTTGTAAGGATGTGGTTGAAAAGGCCATGGTTGTGGTGGCCACCAGGGTGCCTGCTGATGAAAGGTTTGTGCTCTTCCACGTCCTCTACCTCGCCTATAAGTACTTTGAGGTGGCTGTTCTATGTCTCAATAATTTGAATCACTCCACTCATCAGAGTTTGATGTCCACTCATCCGTGTCCCTTCTCCACCCCCGGGTACCTCTCTTATTCGTCTTCTTATTCACCGAGGTTTGGTATCCGTCTGTAGTATAAGGATAAAACTTTTCCAATTAAAATCTTTCCAGATCTTTTTTAAGGTTAGTGATTTTGAATTTCACCAGATCGTCTTTTATTTCATTCAAATTCTTTGAGATTTCTTCTAATTTCTTTTTGTAGAATGTTACTTGTATTCCTGTTTTCAGTTGGTTTTCCAAAGTCTGTATCTCTATTACCAGTTGTTCTGCTGTCTCTTTAGCTGTCGTGATTATCACCACCAACCAATCCCTGGTACAACGCCAGGCTATTTTCGACCACTTAGTGAGGCAAATTTGGTTGTCAAGGAAATGTCTCCGGGCATTTGATACTATCAACCTGGGAGGAGCAATATTCCCTCTTAGATATTCAGTCATAATTGCAGCATGTAGAATGGTTCTAGCATGTTGTTTTTTAGTATTGCTCAGCTTAGTCCAGTCCTCTGTGTGAGACAGTGTTTGTGAAATATATGTGTCCAATATACTAGGTGTTAATAGTATAGCCCGTACTGTGTCCTCTTCACAAGCTAATCCTGTGTTCTTTGTCATAATAATCCTGTATGATAGATTGGTATATTATTCCACAGAAGCACAGCTGCACTTTTTCCCAAATCCAAATTGATACCTAGTGGATCATATCATCAAAACATCAACTTATTTTGTGATAAGGTATCAGAAGACCTGTATAAATTAGAAGGTCCTAATAAATTCCTCAATAGAAACTCCAATAATTTGACAAAGGGTGAAAGGGAAGCCTTGAAGAGATTAGAGCAAGATTGCACTATAGTCATTCATAGAGCAGACAAAGTTAACAATATAGTGGTGATGGACAAAACTGAATAAATGAATGAGATACAGCATCAGTTAGATGATAATGCATGTTACGAACGAGTGAGCGGGAATCCAATGTTTGAGCTCGTATCTTTGATCAATGTCAAGCTTAGCGAATGGAAGGATAGTTGTCTATTGTCGGACTCTGAATACAGGTTTTTAAAGGTGTGCCAACAAAGATTCCCCTGTATTTATGCACTTCCAAAAGTGCATAAAAAAGCACCGTCCCCCCCCCCCCCCGGTGACCTATTATCTCTGGGGTGGGCTCCCCAACAGAACGAATATCTGAGTTTATTGACTTGCGTTTGCAAAAGCATGTGATGGATCTGCCATCATATGTTAAAGACTGCACGGAAGTGCTGCTTAAATTGAAGGACTTTGCTTGGTCTGATTACCTTTTTTTTCTGACAATGGATGTGGTTAGCGTCTATACGTGTATCGAAAACAAATGTGGAATGTTAGCAGTAGGGTCCTACCTTGATAGGGAGAGGGATGACATGTATGAACATAACCACAAGGTACTTGGAATGATAGAACTGATTTTGACAAAAAACTATTTCCTTCACGATGGGCAATGGCACCATCAAGTCCGAGATACAGCCATGGGCACCAGGTTTGCTCCCTCTTATGCCTGCCTCTTTATGGGGTGGTATGAGAGGGGGCATGCCCGGGATAGATGTGCCTCCTCCTGGACACAACATATTGTGTTCTGTGGGAGGTACATCGATGATATCATCTGCCTATGGTCTGGAACAAGGGAAAGCCTTGATGAATATCTCATGCATCTTAATGACAATCCCTTCAATGTACAACTAACAATGTCCTGTGATAGGGAAAAGATTGAGTTTTTTGATCTCCGCTTCTATATAAAAGTTGGGGTTGTCCAAAGTACCCTATTCCGTAAGGAAACGGCATGTAATGGAATATAACACTCCACAAGTGCACATGCGCGCTCAGTAATTAAAAACATTCCTTACAGGGAAATGGTTAGAGTGCAGAGAAATTGAACTGAACCCACTGCCTTTAAGGCTAATATTGTTGATACACGTAAGCGTTATGATGCATGGGACGTGGGAAAAGCAGAGGAACAAATATACCAACTAAATAGAGCAAGCACGTTGGTTGCTAAGAAAAGCAAAGATACAGTATTTACCAACAAACTACGGTTTGTAACTAAATATACCTTGCATAGTGATGACATTTTCAGCAATTTCAAAAAGAACTGGCCTCTATTATTGGAAATACTAAATCTAAGGAATGATCTTACTGTGAATCCTTCAATAACCTATAGAAGGGGTCAGACTCTAAAGGACAAGCTATGCCCTAGCTATGTCACTGCAACTAAAGCCACCGGAATCTGGCTGCCTCAGAAACCATGTGGTTTCATACGTGCACGTCGTGCAGTATTTGTAAATTTGGAATAAACAAGATTCAGCATTTCTCGTATAGCAGTCCAAAACAATATGAAATCTGAGAATTTATAAATTGTAATACCAGTTATGTAATATATGTTTTGGGCTGTAGCTGTAACTTGGTATATGTGGGAAGTACTGTACGGAGCCTACAAATTTGAATTCAAGAGCATCGTCGAGCCATTTTGAAAGGTGATACGAGGTATCCCATGGCCGAACATTAGAAGCAATATCATATATCTGATTCCACTTTTTGGTAGCATGTTATCGAACATGTGCCAATTAATAATAGAGGTGGGTGTAGAGAATTAGCTCTAAGACAAAAAGAGGCAAAGTGGATTTGCAGACTGCGCGCTATCAAGTGCGGCCACAATAGAGATAATGAATTTCACTACTTTTTAACTTAAACCTGTATTTTTGCCATCACACTGACCAAGTCTGTTATATGAGCTTTCCTGCTCTGACTTATTTAATGGTATTTGATGTCATCGTCTAATAGATCTCCAATTTGCTGTTGGTATTTTTACTTTTATACTACTATGCTCCTCTTTTCACCTTATATAGTGTAATCGTCGACCTTGAATTTATGCATTGATAATTTGATTTTGAATGATATTTTATGGGGCATCTCCCCTGTTTGATGTATAAAAACTTGTAATAATAAGTTTAAAGGAAGGAAAAATGTTGTTGAAACCTCTATTATGTTAACTGTTCTATTTAATTCTGTTGTTTTTTACCCCCCGTTTTTACTTTACTTTTTCTTTTACTTTTTTCATATATTTATGTATTTACAATCTCTTTGATTCATATATTGGACATAATATGGGAAGATGATATGCGATGGAGGGAGATGTTGATGGATGACTAGTTCAAGCATTTTAATATTTGGGGAACCTATTGCATGATAGTTCATAACAATGGGATGTTCCCCAAATAGGGACTTTGTTTGTAATATATCGATTAGCTTATTCCTTAGTTGGATATTGCTACAGAAGATATTATCCGTTTTATAAGATGAGGTTTGGAAATTTGTCATGAGGATCTGTTATTGAATTTAATATTGATTTACCAGGCAAACCCCTTTTTTTCACGTTGCATCTTGAAGGGGCGTTACAGCTGTGTTTTGGAAATTTGTCATGAGGATCTGTTATTGAATTTAATATTGATTTACCAGGCAAACCCCTTTTTTTCAAGTTGCGTCTTGAAGGGGCGGTACATTGGAGTTCTTCTGTACGATGCACTAACTAATCTTAGACTTTGCCACGTAGGAAGGCAATGTCAGTAAAATTAGTATTGACAAATGAGTAGCTTTACGATTTTTGATGTTAGAGATATAAAGGTGAGACGAGGCACTTGCTATTTTAATATGTTGCGTGATTTGGTCTTTAGGGTGTATTAGTATATAAAACGAGATATGCGATGTCGTTTATAAATGGAGCATTTATCATTGGATTTTTTTTATGAATAACCTATTTATTAATTTCTATGTGTCTCCCTTTCATTTCAACCACACACATGAAAGCTACCGCTATTTTATTCATCTTGGCGTTTAATTTTTCATTTGCATTTTCGACGCACTCTGTCATTCTAAGATGGCACCCAATACGGAGAGGACTCGACAATTGAGTTCAATTCATGTTTTAAGCATCCCTCAATATGGCGCTGGTCATCTGTGTTTGTGCGTACTAACTTCCGGATTTCACTGGGGAAGCTACTTTCATTTATTCTAAATGATAAGGCTGGTCGCCCAAGTCTATACATATACCACACTAATGATGGCGCTGAATGTGGTGAAGTTCTCATTTGGTTTGTGTTGGATCGCGTTTTTAAAGATGGCGCTTACGGATTTCCTCCTTTTTTATGCTTGTTGATCATGCTAGTCTCTAGAATTCACAGGTGCAGCCGGTTCCGCTGACTTTCAAAGTATTTAAAGCCCGCGGTGAAAGGCAATGAAAGTTATCTGCCTCCTGATGTTGTTAGTGTGGGATCCGTAGGCAATCGTTTACTAAGGTACGTCTTTTTGCGAACCTGGGCGTATTATTTTATTTTATAGTGCTGAGGACCTTAGGTCTCCAACAAATTAATCTCTTTGGTTTTTAAAATTCTTTTATTTCAGATTTGTTGTAATGGGGCGCTTCAAAGCTTGGTTTAGCCGCTTGCTCGCTTAGGCATTTGTCTCTGCGAGCTCGGACGCGTTGTTTTCCTCTCTGGTGGTGATGAGCTAAAGAATGTGCTAAACATACCCATTGGGTTTGGACCGCCCCCACCCCCTGTTTTTTGCAATAGATTATACTAAAACATGTTTAAGCTGCACGCCATAACACTGTACCAGTTTGATGTGCTATTGTGATGTTTATCTCTTGCATTTGTTTTTTAGGCTTTTACTGTTTAAATATAAAGCCTATGCGGAAGATAATCTTTTCTCTCTAAAGACAAGAAGCATACTCTTAAATATGATATTGATGATGTAATAGATGAACGCTGTGAGATAAAGGTCAGTTTTTGCAATAGTAGGGAAATAAAGGGAGAATTAAGGGAAAAATCCCTATAGTAATGGTGTTTGTTACATAACTTGCATCTTTGACGCCTTAAACATAATCCCCCTTTTTTTTTCGATATCGATGGTTTCTTCCTTCTTATTTTCTAGGCGGTGATTATCCCACTGGGGATTATGAATATTGATTGAGGGAACTTATCCCTCTGCCCACATATATGACTTTTTGTGCACTAAATTGACCTGGTAAGTCCTTGATAAGGACGTTCAATTTAATGTTTCTCCTTTCTGGATTAGTTTGTAGGTATTAACCTTTATAGCATTGGTTGTTTTAAGTTACCCCATTTTTAGGTCTCGCTAGCGTAGGCTGCGCGCATGCGCAGACTGCGCGCAAGCGCAGTCTCGCTGGCGAGATTTAATGATATGGGGTATTTTCTGTAAGGGGCATTAAACCCCGCCCCTCTTCCCATTGGCCGGCATCACCGTTTATGCTAAACGGCGGCCAGCCATTGGGAAAAAGGTGTTTGTGACGTTTTCGCTCTGCTTTTTCTGCCGTCCCACTTAGACGGCCTCGCCTGGTTTCCTTCTGAAGTAAAAGGTTTTTTATCTTTATGGGGCCAAACACATGGCCCCATAAAGATAAGAGACCTTTTAGCAGGCGAGGCCACGGCAGAAAAAGGCAAACGAAAACGTCATGGCGAGCGCTTGTTGACTTGGGCCGCCTGCTCTCTACTCAAAGACCCTACAAGTTCTCTAGCTTTACCCTGCCTCTATGGGTGTTTGTAACTATACGGGGGTGTCATGGCCCTGACGAGCACCGTACCCCCCCTCCCCCCGGAGCAGTGGCAGTATGATAAAGTAGGGTGACTGACTCCCGCCGGAGCAGACACACATGGAAAGCTCAACCAGCCGGACTTGTATTTACCAACTTTGGAGGGAGGTGAGCGCCGAGGGCGGGGCCTGCTCCAGCGGGGGCTCCCCTAACCCGAGGGTGGGGCTGGCTCAGTTTCCTGCACATACAGGATCGTCTCAGGTCTGGGGGCAGGTCCCTGGGGATGTGGCTGGCTCAGTTTCCTGCACCTCACTGGAGGGCAGGCTCTGCTCAGGTGGGGGCAGGACTTACCTGAGGGCGGGGCTTGCTTGGGTACCTTCACCTCCCTAGGGGGCAGCAGTAACGTGAAGGCGGGGCTGGCTCAGGTACCCGCAGTTCCCTGAGGGGAGAGGAGCAGCTGGGTCTGGCCCGAGGGCGGGGGTTACATTGGGACCTGCACTTACCCGAGGGCGGGTCTTGAGACAATAAGGGCTGCATCCACCTTTGGTTAGGGTCAACTCCGGGACCTTCCACAGGGGCGGGGCCTGCTCCGGTGCCGCCGCACCACCTCCTCACCAGACCTGCTCGGTTCCGCAGGTCTCGGAGAGCAGAGGCCGGCCCGTGAAAAGGCCTGGTTCCAGCAAAATGTTACTCTTTGTGCAGCTCATTGAGCTCAGTGGTTTCCTCGAGGCGCTACAGACACTACCCGACTCCCCACAAGGCAGACTTGAGAGATGCGGATCTGAGGGATTCCGACATATACTTGTCATTTATGGTGAGTACACGTGTCCAGCCCTGGGGGAGGGGAGGCAATCCGGGAGGGAAATCCAAAATAGGAGAAGGGGGCCAGAACTCTCGTGCCAGCCTACAAAATATACAGACACTCGACTAAAGAACAGTGTATTCACATTTGTATTTTTAAAGAGGCAAAGACGAAATATTGTATGCCCCTGTTGTGCCCTTTCTGTTTTTAAACTGCAACGTGGAACTTACTTTTACGGTAGTGTCTACTGAAGGAGGCAGAAGTGCATTTTGGGAGATGTAGTCCTGTGTGTGCTTCTATGGAGCGAATACAAACAACCCTATCTCGCCTATGCTTGTCGCTCTTCGCTGGCTCCCCATAGAAGCCAGGGGGATGTATAGGAGAAATGCATGTATCCCCCAAAAGGCCTCGCATACCTCCGCCCCTCGCTACCTGGTGAACACTGAAGCCTCGGGAGGCAGCGGACGAAATGCTGAGCTTTGTTGTTAGCGCCTTGAACCTTTGCAAAGGGACTACTTTGGCGCAATCGTTCTCAGGCAGTGCGAGCAGAATAGGGAGTCCCCCTCCGCCCCCCCCTTGAAACTACAAACCCCCCGCCTCACTGGCGTAACGAAAATTGAGGGGGCCTCCCTGCAAGGAACGTGAAGGGGCCCCCTCCGAGCTCAATCAAGAGCTCTCCGGCAAGAGTGCGGTGCTGAGGGGACCCCCTGGAGCTTGTCCCTCCCCCCCCCCCCCACCGCGGGGGCTGCGGGGGCCTGTGTTACGCCCCTGCCTCGCCTCACTGCTGATCTCCAATACAGAGATGAAAGGTCTTCTCCATAAAGACATTTTCATTTTTTACCAGCTGGCCCCAGAGATGACCTCACTCTGGTAATGTAACCCCCCCCCCCACTGTGCGACCTGTGTTTCACCTAACCTTGCTGCCACTACCTGTACCCGGTGCCCCCTACAACCTCTAACAATCTGCATCAGTGCCTTTGTAGCGATCGAAATGAGTAACGATCCCTGTTTCTACCCTCCACTTTGTGCCTTATGTAATGACCGTAACCAGCGACTGATGGTAACTTTGTACCCAAACCTGTTTTTATTGAAAACGCGCTCTAACACCTCCCGGTAATGCCCGTACTACAAACAAATGCAGAATAAATACATTAATTTATCAAGTGAAGGTTAGTGCTATGAGTTATCTGTACTGATTGAAGCACAGTGCCGCGAACTAGCTACCCAGAGGCGCAGGACATTATTGGGTATCTGCACGCATTAATGTACATCAGTGACGTGGCACCAGTTAGAGTAAGATTCACCTGTTATAACCGGGACTTCGAAGCCTCCCTTCAGTCCTAAGAGGCGACCCGCCATCCATCTATTTACTTCTGATCCGGGCTTCTTGAGTTCGATGATTGTGATCTCGTCGCTTTTACCACATAATTGTGGAATGCCACATTTACCACATAACCCACCACCTGCTGTGTAATGTGCAGGTTTCAGCAAAGAAACGTTTCTACTTGAAAGTAATCTGAACCTGTTAAGCACTGCGCATTGCCCTTCAGCGCCTGGATACCCTCACGGGTGATTAGCGGCGCTGTACAAATTCATATCACACAACAAATGCAGCTCAGGACAGGTTACGAAAGGTCATGGGCCCTTTCGCTTGTTGGTCGCTGTTTTTAGGCATTAAAGATAAGTGAATTCTCAGCTAATGTTAGTGGGACAGTCTGGGCAAGGGTCTTCAGCTATAATGTGTAAGGGAAAATGGAAACCTTAAAATGCAGATCAAACAAGGAGAAAATAATGATTTCTGCTCTGTCATGAAACTTTCCACCTTTCACTTTTCTTTCAGTGTTCTCAAAGTAACACCAATTAGGATGCAGTAAAGGTTTTGCAGAATAGGAAATATTGTATTCTGCGCCTGTTTTTAAGGTCGGGGATCCTTTATCGTAAAGTGTCTTGTAATGAGACCTACAGATAATATATGTGTTGTAATCAACAAAGCTCAATTGTGCCAAAAAGGACTGTGCTTCTGAAATACTTCAATTGTGAACTCGGAGTTAATCTAAAACTGGTCTTGTGTGTTTTTATTGTGGCAGGTCGTGCACACGATTGTGGCACGTTTTGATGCACCAAGTTGTACTGATGCTCATACTGTGTGTCCTCTATCTTGTTGTTCCTTCCTAGGTTACTTATCAGGAGCATTTACAAACTCTCACCACCCTGTTTGGGAAACAGTATGGTGGCCCGCCCTGACCAATCATGAGGGTATTTACTTTTAATCATTCATTTCACGTGCACTTCACTACATCTGTCTTTTGATCCTGAAGAAGCGCCAACGACCCTGGTGGCAATAGGGGCGCGAAACATGTTGGTCCACGACAGGCATAATATGCCTGCAGGGGTAACTTTATACCCGAGGGGTTCTAATCTATTTTATTTTGGCAATATCCCTGCTCTAGCTTTTTGATTTTGTAACCCCGGATTAAATTTTACTCATCTTGCACGCACTTTGTTTTACCCTCTTTTAGGGACCTGCACCCCACACACCCACATGCACCATCCGGCATTTCCCCAAAAAGATCTCCGCTAAAGTGACCCTTCGGGGGACCCGTAGGGCATTGCAGCGCCGGGCCCGACGAGGAGCAAATGCCCGATGATGAAGCATGACACCTTTCGGGGTGTGTGAGGGCAACAGGGGACAAGACTTGTTTTTTCTCCTTCCCATACCTAGGTCTCTGTTTTCTTTTTTCTTTTTTTCTTTTTGCTTTCTGGTAGGGGCTATTTAGCACCCTTCCTTTGGAACAGTGTCTTTTGTTGATTTAAGTATCATGTCAGAGGAGCGCAGACACTGGACCATAATTTGCTCCTCGGTCCCCCCCTCTTTTGTTGACTTAGTAGATGTACGGCGGCTCAGCCGAGGGACCTTATTCTTTTCTTTCCCTCCTATTTCCCTTCCTTTTCACACACTAGACTGCACCACCACCACCCCCCAACCTGGTGTTAGCTTGCTACCCCTATTGGGGGCCGATGTTATGATTCTGTTTTAAACCCCTTTATGTGGGATGATGTTGCGTTGGGCTGTAGTGTCAGACACCACCCTTACTTCTTTTTCCTATACGCATTGTGATCACTTGGTGTCATGTTTGATATAATATATGACTAAAAGGTGCAGCCTCGAGTGCACATTGGTTGCTTTGTGACTACAAGCCTCCATCCCGGTGATTCCATGATATTACCTAGAAAACAGTGGGTACTGCCTACCTGCAGCCAAAGAACCGGTGGTTCGGATATTCCGGGCCGGTGTTTGTCAGTAATACCAGATCCACTGTAGTGGAGTAGAACCTCTCTAGATTACTGTCCTCTGTTACCATACTGTCGCGCAAGCGTGGGTGAGTAGTTCTCCCCCTAGACGCATAGGCATCCGAAACTGATCCTTTGCGCAGCCGCAGTATCACCCAGGGGGTCTGAACGTCCCGGAAGAAGGTGCCGCCCTGGCTCCTCCCCTGACATTATTTAATCTTGTGGCCTGTTTTGAGTGCTTCCCCCTGGCAGACGTGAGGACGGGGTAGGTTCTCTGTATCCTGCACCCAGAGAGAACCGTGAGTACAGTAGGGGCATTTTGTTGTGAACGGGCACATTGAGTTCTGAGTGCTCTGCCCGTATACAGCTTTTGGACCTTACCGGTTCCTCTCTGTTTTCCATTCGCTTTTGAATCACCTTTCCCCACTCTGCTCTCCTTTACAGTCCAAGAAGGAGCGGGTGCCCCGCGTCTTTGGCCAGAAGAGAGGTTTCTTTCCCCGATAATGTCGGGTAAGGCCTGCCTCTTGATTCTGTTTTCTTCGTATGCATGCCCAGTGATTTAACATACATGCAAAGTTCCCCTATTTTATGCACTATTTTTAGTCTTTAAATTCATACTTAACCTGTGCATTGTCTGATGGGATTGTGACGAAGGATGGTGTCAACTATATGGACACCATAAGCCTCTTTATATTGGCAACTTTGAGAATTTAGAAATTTTGGGCAAGCAAACATGGGCCCGAGTCTGGGGGGTGGGGGGATGGTGACATTAGGGGTACACTAGGTGTTCCCTACTTTCTGGTCTTGTGTGTTTTTATTGTGGCAGGTCGTGCACACGATTGTGGCACGTTTTGATGCACCAAGTTGTACTGATGCTCATACTGTGTGTCCTCTATCTTGTTGTTCCTTCCTAGGTTACTTATCAGGAGCATTTACAAACTCTCACCACCCTGTTTGGGAAACAGTATGGTGGCCCGCCCTGACCAATCATGAGGGTATTTACTTTTAATCATTCATTTCACGTGCACTTCACTACATCTGTCTTTTGATCCTGAAGAAGCGCCAACGACCCTGGTGGCAATAGGGGCGCGAAACATGTTGGTCCACGACAGGCATAATATGCCTGCAGGGGTAACTTTATACCCGAGGGGTTCTAATCTATTTTATTTTGGCAATATCCCTGCTCTAGCTTTTTGATTTTGTAACCCCGGATTAAATTTTACTCATCTTGCACGCACTTTGTTTTACCCTCTTTTAGGGACCTGCACCCCACACACCCACATGCACCATCCGGCATTTCCCCAAAAAGATCTCCGCTAAAGTGACCCTTCGGGGGACCCGTAGGGCATTGCAGCGCCGGGCCCGACGAGGAGCAAATGCCCGATGATGAAGCATGACACCTTTCGGGGTGTGTGAGGGCAACAGGGGACAAGACTTGTTTTTTCTCCTTCCCATACCTAGGTCTCTGTTTTCTTTTTTCTTTTTTTCTTTTTGCTTTCTTGTGGTAAATAATTAAATTACCGGGACTTAATTTGATACAGAAACATAATAAAATAGCTCAGTAATAAGAGGCAGAATCCGTGGTATTAGAGGTTCTGAATGGGCTTTATTCCAGTGGTCGATTATAATCGGTTGCTCCAGGTTCCATCACCACGAAGGTTCAGGAAGTGAAGTACATACATTATTGACAGGTAACAATATATATATGAAAAGCATTTACATTAAGACAGATGCAGGAGGCGTAACAGCTGATAATACAGATAAGAATACACATACGTAATGAAAAGAGGCGTAATAGGGCGTAACAGAGAAACGTCATTGGTTGTGATGTCACAAATGGGTGGATCTATGAGATAATTTCGCAGTATCAGCAGAAATACTTGGCAGAGATGCGCGCGCAGCAGCATGACGTGTGATTAACGTGCAACTAGGGGGTGAAGGGGACTTGACATTTAGCTCTACATGTGGCGACAGAAGTCTGGAGGGTCAAGTCAACCTAATCCCAAATCATATCTAACATCCTATGTTTAAAGAACTATGTTATCCAAAAGAGAGGTCTCTTCGAATAGAATCTTATTCTATACTGACTATACTGACTGTTAGTGCGTGTACAAGCGTCTAAGTGTCTACACTAGATGCGAGGGCGGAATCTTCCATAGTAACAGGGCTATGAATTACTTGCATGAAGACAGAGAAGCCGGGCCTTTGCTCGGTAGCTGGCAGAATGTTTACTTAAACTACTAGACAGGAATGCATTGGGCAGGGATCGGAGCAGATAACTTCGAAGGTGAAATACAGTTTTTGGCAGGCAGCAGGCTGATGTCAGGCTTTGTGAGCCGCGCAGAGAATGAGACAAAGTTCATGGTCACAGATGCAGGCTCAGACTGGAGCTTTCAGAGGCAGAAGGCAAGAAGAGTTTGATGACAGAATCAGGGCCTACTTGCCTGGACTGTAAAATGGCATAAGTGAACCATATAAAGGCGGTGGCCTTTCGTACTTAGGAATGGAATATCCGGCCCATTCATGGCGGATTAACAGAGGACATGTTAACGGTGGACGCACATGTATTTGCGTCTTCATAACTGGAACTGGAGGGAACATACATGTACTTGTAACATGCACATAGAACCGTTGGGGTCCAAGATAGGGGACATAACTGACCAGAAAAATCCATATTTCCACATTCCCTCCTTGTCCCCTACTTGCCCGTCAAGAGATATCAATCTTCATTAATCCATTGATCTGTTCATATAGCATCATTTGTTCTTCTTTCTTCTTCCGGGATCTTGAATGAAAATCTTGATGTGGAATGCACGATGTGGCACACAGACCACAAATCGCTGGTCCACATTGCAGGCATAAGCAGCAACTGAATAATATGAGAAGGCCAATACCTAGGAAGGATAGAACTCTCCATCCCCAGGCTGATATCACGCTCCAAAACCAACCGGACCAAGTCCAGGTGCCTGGATTCTGGTGTATCTGGCTTACAATCTTATGAAGGCGGGTTATGGCCTTATATACAGATGGCGAATTTTCTGGTATGAAAATGCAACAGCTTGATCCGATGACCCTACAAGCTCCGCCCCTATCGGCCAGGATGACGTCAAGGACAAGACGATTTTGAAGCACAACAATCCGCATAGCAGACTGCTCTTCTGTTAAATTGCCTAAGGCGGAAATAGTTTCGTTCACTACTGCTTCAAGGGTTCTAGTTAATCTACGTATCAGCTTACTATTAGTAACGGTACCTATATAGGGAAAGAGACCTTTATTGAAATCTGTGTATTTTTCCCATGCTGTTTCAGTGTAATCGACTATTGGGAGATCTCTCCTTACTCTATTATATACCAAATTAATATTTCTGTGATAATCAGGAGGAGCTAGAAAAACAGGTGGCAAAAGGAATCCAATGTAGCAGGTACCATCCCAATCTAGAGGCAAACGTACATATGCCGTCTGACCACATATGAAATAGGAATGGCGGGAAGCTCTAAATGTAGACTTGCCTTGATCACTAAATTCTACTACAATGGTGCATTTACTATGGCCCAGGTGTATGGAGCCATTCTTTCTTATACATAATTCCCCTTTTACTGGGAATACGGACATGGCGGGCAAAATTGGAGTAACTTCGGATTCGACATTTAGGATCATAAGATTAAGCGTAAAATTACCTAATCCATATACTTCATTTTCTAGATCAGTTCCTGTTCTTTTGGGAAGTCCCTCCTTGTTAGGATAGCAGACTTTAAGTAAAAATAAGTTCAGATTTCCCCATACCCTATTGTCTTGATAAACTGCAGAGTTCGAATCTTGGGAATTAATTAAACTAAACCATGCTCCACAGGAGCCGTTGTGTGTGAACGGGTATGGAAAAAGAGGTAGAATTCCTTTATAATTCTGATAGGGAGGGAGTCGGCCACATATCCAACAATTTGTAGCATTGCTAACCTGATGGGAATGATGTAACATACTAATAAAAGTGTTATTGCGCAGCGCAAATCTGTATGACAATTCAAGCGGAGGTAATTCACTAAAAGAATGTTCAGCAGTAACATTGTAAACATGTCTAGAAATAGGATAATATATGTGCAACAATATACTTGCAGTAATTATTAAAAGACTTGAGAAAAACAAAATTAATAACGTCACTATGCAATGACTACGCAGTGATTTACAGTACGCCTGTCGTTTCAACATTTTTCGGGTGTTTTTTCTATTCAGGTCCAAGGGATACATGTCAGAGACAATTCAACCGCTTCACCTTGGAGAGGACTTAAACAATCAAATTGCTCGACTGATTGGGCCTAAGCTTTAGTTTATAGTGTTCAGAGTCACTTTTTTCCACAAAAGGAAGTTTTGAGTCAATGGGTGAAGACACACAAGGTGAGGTATTCACATCTGATTTTAGTCCATGAAATTTCTTGATATGACTTGAATGAATCCATCCCTTTCTGCCTTCGATCTTCACGGCTGTTCTTGTGGTGAGCAACACCAGCTGAGGTGACCTCCACCTAGGTTCCAGCTGAGTTTTGCGGTCAAAGTTCCTCACGAGGACCAGGTCCCCCGGAACCACGTCATGGGGTTTCACCTCAGTGTTGTCAGGAAAAGCTGCAGCTACCTGTGAACGACAAGATTGTAGTGCAGACATCAAGGAAGCCAAGTAATCTGTCAGCATATTACAGTCAATATCAGTTATTTTGCGTGGTATAGGCGTCCCCCACATATTTGGTGGTCTGCCGAAGATCACTTCATACGGGGATAGCCCTGTTCGAGAGTGTGCTACCATTCTTGTGTAAAAGAGTGCAACTGGTAATGCTACTACCCAGTCGACACCTTTCTCTCTGCATATTTTGGATAATCTTATTTTCAGAGTCTGATTATGTCTTTCTACGAGACCTGCTGCTTCGGGGTGTCGGACACAGTGGAATTTCCACTGATAGCCTAACAAAAGTGAAACGTGTTTCATTAATTCGGATGAGAACGGCTGGCCGTTATCTGAGTGAACAACACGTGGTAAGCCGTATCGTGGGAAGAATTCTCGAACCAACTGTTTGGCAGTAGTCGGGGCAGTGTAATCTGAAACCGGGTATGCCTCCGTCCAACGGGAAAGAGCACAGACAACTACGAGAACATATTTGAATCCTCTGCATCGTTCCATCTGGATATAATCCATCTGGAGGACTTCAAAAGGATGATCAGGAGGATGAAATCCACCCTGTTCTACGGGAACGCTTTTTCCTGGGTTGAACTGGCAACAGATCAGACAGGTACGGACCTTTTGTTTGGCTGCAGCTCGTAAATGCTTGTTGAACCAAATATGTTGAATGCTGTCTAGCATAGCTTTCTCTCCTAGATGCGCTGGGCTATGGATAGTGTTAATAATGACTTGGACCATTGAATCAGGAAGGAACCACACAGACTTTTCCTTCATCAACCATCCTTGATCCGTTTGGATCCCTCCTAATTCCGTCCATTTCTTTATTTCTTCTGGTGTAGCATGTGTCTGTATATCAATTACGTCAAGAGTAGGATCTTTAACCGTCATACAATGTGTCAGCGTCGGAACTATTGTCTTTGTCATGTCGGATTTTTGAGTTTGAGCTGTCTGTTTAGCTGTTCTGTCAGCTAGATCGTTGCCTTGAGAAATGATATCAGTAATTTTCGTATGAGCTTTACATTTCATAATTGATATTGCAGTGGGTAAATGTATCGCATCTAATAAGGCATGAATGAGGGGTCCGTGCTGAATGTGGGCACCGTGAGAAGTTAAATAACCTCTCTCTCGCCACAGCACGCCGAAGTCATGTACGACTCCGAATGCATAACGTGAATCAGTGTATATGTTGACTTTTTTATTTGTGGCTCGAATACAGGCTTGTGTCAGAGCGACGAGCTCTGCTGCTTGAGCGGACAAGGTATTTATGCAATTTGTTTCAATGATTTCAGTGTCTGTTGTGACTGCGTAAGTGGCCACTAGTTCTCCTGTACCTTTTCTCATACATGAACCATCTACATACAACGTCAGGTCTGGGTCTGATAATGGGACATCGGTTAAATCTTGTCTGGGTTTCGTCGTGATTGTAATAACTTCAATACAGTCATGGGCTAGTGGGTCTGTTCCATTTACAGGTAAAAGTGTGGCAGGATTCAATGTGTTACAACGTCTGATTTCTATATGTGGCTGAAACAATGTTAGTTCGTACCCTGTAAGTCTTGCTATAGTCAAGTGTTGTGTTTGCGTTCGGTTCACAAGAACCTCTACTGCGTGTGGTACTTGTACTGTCAATGGATGTCCTAACACTATGGCATCGCTTTGTCTGATTGCTAAAGCTGTCGCTGCCACTGATTTCAGGCACGCAGGCAGAGCCTGAGCTACGGGATCTAATGTACTAGAAAAATAAGCACATGGTTTGTGTGCTCCTGCTTGTTCCTGTGTGAGTACTGACAAGGCAGTACCTTCTCGTTCTGTAATAAAGAGTGTAAACTGTTTTCCGTAACATGGTGTTGCTAAAACTGGTGCTTGACATAAAGCTTTCTTTAAGCTTTCAAAAACTTGTGTATGTTCCTGAGTCCAAGGGAGAACAGTCGATGTGGCTGCCTCCTGTGTTGTCAACTGAATGAGTGGTTTTGCTAGAAATGCATACTGAGGGATCCACTGCCTACAATATGAAGTGAGGCCTATGAAAGCCCGCACCTCCTTTTGCGTCTTGGGTATTGGCATGTTAGCTATTAACTGAATGCGGTCGGGTGTAAGCTGCCTTCCCTCCTTGGACAGCGAGTGACCAAGGTAAATAACTCGCTGGACACAGAATTGCAGCTTAGAAGGGGACACCTTGTGCCCTTTTTCGGCTAGAAATTGTAAAACTGTCAGTGATGCTTTTTCACATTCGGGTTCGCTTCGGGCGGTGATCAGCAGATCATCGACATATTGAAGCAAGGCAGTGTTAACTGGCATGTGGATGCTGTCGAGTTCTCGTTTCAGTGCTTGGCTATAGATGCTGGGGCTTTCTGTAAATCCTTGAGGTGCGCGTGAGAATTTAAAGCTACGTCCATTTAAACTAAATCCGAACAAATATTGGCTTTCCGGATCTATTGGGACGCTGAAAAAGGCATTTTTGAGATCAATTACAGTAAAGAATGTTGCTTCGGAATCAATAGCTGTCAGTAATGATGAGATATCGGGGACCACAGGGAATTGTGGCACTATACACTTGTTTAATTCGCGCAGATCAATAATTAATCGATATACTGGCGGGGCCTTCGGATCTGTTCGTTTGAGAATCGGAATTATCGGTGAATTACATATATTGGAGTCGGTTTCTACAACCACTCCCTGGGCAATCAGTTCGTCAATGATTTGTAGTAAAGCCACTACAGCATCTGGTGGTAACTTGTATTGTCGCATTCGTGGTAGTACCACTCCTGCCTTTAGTGTGACTCGATATGGCGTAATATTCATGCAACCAACATCAGTAGGGCCTTGTGCCCATAGATGCGTAGGTAAAGTCTGCAATCGGAGATCCATGTCTTTAGACACATAATGACCTTTAAAATCACGTAAAAACAATCTTACTCCTTCCGGAGAACAACATATTATAGCTCCTAGAGCCTTCAGTGTTTTTATTCCTAACAGGTTTTCTGGACATGATTTAGTAAGCAATAAATCTGTAGTTCGGGTCAAAGGTCCTATCGTAAGTGGAAGAGGCTGTGACACTTCATTAACAATAGGTTTTCCTGAAAAACCAAGGGAAATATTCTGTGAGCCTGAGAGGGGTGCCCCTGGAACTTCACTACGTTTTATGGTTGTTCGACTTGCCCCTGTATCGAGTAAAAATTTCCTGTCTTGGCCTAATAATTCACTATGCACATAAGGTCCTTCTTGATCTACAGGGATCTCGATAAGGGGTAAGTCAACTTCCCTCTCTAGGCTGGTTCATGCATATCGTTGATAATCAGGGTAGTCATACTGTGCGGTCTGGTACAGTTGTCGTGTCGTGGTTTGTGTGGCAGCAACAGGCAGCGCTGGTGCAGCTGGCACAAACTGTATAGTCTGTTGTGGAGCTGACATGGACTGTGCATGCTGCAAAGCTCCTTGTTCATTCTGATCCTGTCTAAGTGGCCGTGGTCTTTCTTTTGTAATACCCGTGGCGATATTACGCTTCAGGACTGGGCAATCGTGTACATGATGACCTAGTTGTTTACAATAGTTGCATGTCCCTTTTACAGGTCCTGCTAAATCGCCAGAATGTGTCGTACCCTTTTTATGTCCTTCAGCTGGAACTGTCTGGGAGACTAGCATTTTCATTTTCGTGTCTTTCATGCGTCTTTGTTCATGATCTTGTTCCTCTCTAATTCTATTGTGATGATACTGTAACATTTGTAACATTTGTGATGGAGTGTTACCTTGCCAGGTACTCTCGAATTTTAATACTCTATTCTTCACTTGGGGCAAGGAATTTTCAACTAATTTTGTCACAAACAGATGTGGGTATGATTCGCTACTTGCTTTTATACCACTATTTATACCAAAACATTTTTCAAATCGTGCATAGAAATCACTAGTGTCTTCATCTTGCTTCTGTTTACAGGCTGAAATTGCACCCCAGTCTTCCTTTTTCGTAGTTAATAAACGTGGCAGTACCTGTACTAGTAGACCTGGTAGTGCTTTAGTTTTGTCCCCAAGCCCTGAACCTGGACCTCGGGCCTTTTCTTCTGTTTCTAGTGCTGTCCAATCTATCTTTTGGTCTCCTACCTCCCACTCTTTTTCCTTGAGTTTTTCATAAATGCCAGCAGGCATCAATACCTTTAATATTGTCATAATGTCGGGATAGGTATACTCTCCCATGAGTAACATGTCTTTAATTTCTCGGTGGAAACCCGCTGGGTCTTTGTCATGACTGGGTACCACTTTCTTCATTTCCAACAATTCTATTTTCGATATGGGCGTATATACATATACACGTTTAAACTCATTGTCCTCGCCCTTTATAGGGTGCACTTCTCGTAAGGGATTCTGTCTGTCCATGTAATACATGGTTCTTTCCTTGATGGGCAGTGAGACATGTTCTGGGCATATAAAAAGAATGTACTGCTTTCTTGATTCTAGTATTTCTTTAATTAGCTTAGTACCTGAACCTCTCCATCTATTCGTGAGTAATTCGGTCAATATATCAGGTAAGGGACCAGGATCTGAATGTTGGCTTTTATATAGTATAAGAAGTTGTTGAATCATATAAATCCCAGCTAAACGCTGTTCATCTGGGGTGAGATTCAAAAATGTGTGCGCTACTGTGTCATCACTATACTTCCCGGGACTGTCAACCCAATGGACAGCTGACCTGGCTAATTCTTGTTCATCCATAGAATCGAGAAAATGATAACCCCTTCGTTCTCGGAGTAATTTATCTGCTGCTTGGAATGAATGCTCGTTAGACCTTATATTTATTATTGGTGTTTGAAATTTCCTGTTATTTTCTAGACACATCGGACGTATCGGATCAGTAAGACATCTAGTACTATTACAAGATCTTCTTTTACCTACATAGGCTATAGTTTCTGACTGTCCTGTGGGCAGTCCTGATGCTTCTTCCTCGCTTTGTTCGAACTGGTCTACCGCTAATCTTTCTTCGTGTAGGCGTTCTATTTCTTTACGGATCTTTCGGCACATGGCTATTATACAGTTTTGCTTATCATGTCTCCCTTCTGATATATTCTGGCTCCATCTGGTAAGAATCTGCATTGCTTCCGGGTCTACCCCCGGTCGGTCTTGATTTCTGATCACACAATTTATGAGGAAACGCAACAGTTCCCCCTGTATTTCCACTTTCTGGTATTCCATAGCTCTGTTAATACATTCAGAATCTCGCCCAGTTTGGACAAAATGATATATATTATCTAGATGTGCAGTCATTCCTGGTAATTTCCCTAAATACACTGCGGCTCGTCTGATACGTAATGATGCTAAGGTCATTTCGTCCTCTTTTCCGGGCACAGGGTCATATCTACAATCTATAAGAAGTTCCTTAAGCGTACGGGCATTTATGAGTTTGGGGGTACGTGAATGTGCTGACTCTTGAAAAGTAAGTTTATTTATTCTAGGTGGCGTAGAAAAGATATTGGTAGCACCTCCGGTAGCCCCATCTGGGGTATCGGGTGTGAAAGGATTCGTTGAACGTGATACAGCAACTATAGGCGTGGATACAGCTATAGAAGTAGCTGTAGGAACAGATGCAGAAACAGATGTGCTTGCCGGAACTTGTGTCAGAACTTGTTGCTGTAGCGATACGGGTACTGGATCTTGGCGTTGAACCTCCCTGGCAGGCGGTCTATGTGGGGCGGGATTAGCATACTCGGGAGCTGTGTCATCTAAATATGAGGAAAGAAAAACATCTTCTGCGGTTCTAGGATGCCCCTTAGGATGTACCTTTATTGGAAATAATGGGGTTGGCAAGTCTTTTGGTATCCCTGGAGTAGGCTTAGGTAATCCTTCAGCCAGAAGGGGATACATACCATTCATAAGGGCATTTCTTTGTCTGTCTACTTGTTCTGATTTTAATCGTGCACCTTCTTTAATTAATAGATTTTCTCGGACTTCATTGGAATTCTCTTTACTCTTCTCTTCCTGTCTACGTGCTTTTTCTGTACGTCTATACGATTCTTTACGCCATAATTCAATGGCGTCTTTCTGTGATTGTCTGGCTTTCTTTTTCCATAATTCTTCCTCTACTTTCACGATGCACTCTGCATCCCAGGTCCCCGCTGCGGGCCACCTCTGACTTTCTGGTAATTCCTTAGTATAGTCTACCCATAAATCAAGAAATAATATGGCGTCTAGGCCATGTTTATGATACATGAAGTACCCTGGAGTGTCCCTAGGAGGAATGGGGACAGCGTCTTCGAGTACCCCTTTTCTAGTTGTGATCTGTCTTAGTTTCGAAAAGAGTGGCATATTGAAAACTGATCTGATACTTGATTTTGAACAAACTTAATACAATAAACACAATAATGAACAGTCATTCATACCACAATATGCAGGACGTTATTAAAACATTTAACATTTAACATTTAACTGAGCAACAATAATGATGACGATCTAAGGAAAACTTAATCATTAAACATGATACTCGACTTGAACTGAATTATTCTGAATTTATATACTTGATATACTAGATATACTGCTAAACAGTACAGATACACTGCTAAAACAGTGCAGACCGGATTTGTGTACCCAAACCCGTCTGGACCGGCACAACTTATGTGCACGCCAGAACGCCTCCCCAGCAATGGTACTCACCGGGTAGCTCGGAAACGGAAGGCCTCAGAAACTGGACTGAACTTGAACCGGACTGGACTCGACTCGAACACTTCGGACATTGGACTCGACTTGGGACTTCGGAAACTGGTGGGCCTCTGTATACCTCGGATCTTGCTCTCTCAGCTAGGCTCTGGTCGGGATACTTCGCACTTCTCACCGCCTCGTCTGGGTGTTGATCGCAGCCTCAGTCGCCCCCGCTTGACCGGAGGAAGATACAGGAAATCCTGCTGGTACGCGTTATTGTCCGTCCAGCTGTGGCAGGAGACCGGGCCTGCAACGCACCGCCGGCGCGTGAGATGAGAAAGTGTCCCTGTTCGGGCGCCATTCATGTGGTAAATAATTAAATTACCGGGACTTAATTTGATACAGAAACATAATAAAATAGCTCAGTAAATAAGAGGCAGAATCCGTGGTATTAGAGGTTCTGAATGGGCTTTATTCCAGTGGTCGATTATAATCGGTTGCTCCAGGTTCCATCACCACGAAGGTTCAGGAAGTGAAGTACATACATTATTGACAGGTAACAATATATATATGAAAAGCATTTACATTAAGACAGATGCAGGAGGCGTAACAGCTGATAATACAGATAAGAATACACATACGTAATGAAAAGAGGCGTAATAGGGCGTAACAGAGAAACGTCATTGGTTGTGATGTCACAAATGGGTGGATCTATGAGATAATTTCGCAGTATCAGCAGAAATACTTGGCAGAGATGCGCGCGCAGCAGCATGACGTGTGATTAACGTGCAACTAGGGGGTGAAGGGGACTTGACATTTAGCTCTACATGTGGCGACAGAAGTCTGGAGGGTCAAGTCAACCTAATCCCAAATCATATCTAACATCCTATGTTTAAAGAACTATGTTATCCAAAAGAGAGGTCTCTTCGAATAGAATCTTATTCTATACTGACTATACTGACTGTTAGTGCGTGTACAAGCGTCTAAGTGTCTACACTAGATGCGAGGGCGGAATCTTCCATAGTAACAGGGCTATGAATTACTTGCATGAAGACAGAGAAGCCGGGCCTTTGCTCGGTAGCTGGCAGAATGTTTACTTAAACTACTAGACAGGAATGCATTGGGCAGGGATCGGAGCAGATAACTTCGAAGGTGAAATACAGTTTTTGGCAGGCAGCAGGCTGATGTCAGGCTTTGTGAGCCGCGCAGAGAATGAGACAAAGTTCATGGTCACAGATGCAGGCTCAGACTGGAGCTTTCAGAGGCAGAAGGCAAGAAGAGTTTGATGACAGAATCAGGGCCTACTTGCCTGGACTGTAAAATGGCATAAGTGAACCATATAAAGGCGGTGGCCTTTCGTACTTAGGAATGGAATATCCGGCCCATTCATGGCGGATTAACAGAGGACATGTTAACGGTGGACGCACATGTATTTGCGTCTTCATAACTGGAACTGGAGGGAACATACATGTACTTGTAACATGCACATAGAACCGTTGGGGTCCAAGATAGGGGACATAACTGACCAGAAAAATCCATATTTCCACATTCTGGTAGGGGCTATTTAGCACCCTTCCTTTGGAACAGTGTCTTTTGTTGATTTAAGTATCATGTCAGAGGAGCGCAGACACTGGACCATAATTTGCTCCTCGGTCCCCCCCTCTTTTGTTGACTTAGTAGATGTACGGCGGCTCAGCCGAGGGACCTTATTCTTTTCTTTCCCTCCTATTTCCCTTCCTTTTCACACACTAGACTGCACCACCACCACCCCCCAACCTGGTGTTAGCTTGCTACCCCTATTGGGGGCCGATGTTATGATTCTGTTTTAAACCCCTTTATGTGGGATGATGTTGCGTTGGGCTGTAGTGTCAGACACCACCCTTACTTCTTTTTCCTATACGCATTGTGATCACTTGGTGTCATGTTTGATATAATATATGACTAAAAGGTGCAGCCTCGAGTGCACATTGGTTGCTTTGTGACTACAAGCCTCCATCCCGGTGATTCCATGATATTACCTAGAAAACAGTGGGTACTGCCTACCTGCAGCCAAAGAACCGGTGGTTCGGATATTCCGGGCCGGTGTTTGTCAGTAATACCAGATCCACTGTAGTGGAGTAGAACCTCTCTAGATTACTGTCCTCTGTTACCATACTGTCGCGCAAGCGTGGGTGAGTAGTTCTCCCCCTAGACGCATAGGCATCCGAAACTGATCCTTTGCGCAGCCGCAGTATCACCCAGGGGGTCTGAACGTCCCGGAAGAAGGTGCCGCCCTGGCTCCTCCCCTGACATTATTTAATCTTGTGGCCTGTTTTGAGTGCTTCCCCCTGGCAGACGTGAGGACGGGGTAGGTTCTCTGTATCCTGCACCCAGAGAGAACCGTGAGTACAGTAGGGGCATTTTGTTGTGAACGGGCACATTGAGTTCTGAGTGCTCTGCCCGTATACAGCTTTTGGATCTTACCGGTTCCTCTCTGTTTTCCATTCGCTTTTGAATCACCTTTCCCCACTCTGCTCTCCTTTACAGTCCAAGAAGGAGCGGGTGCCCCGCGTCTTTGGCCAGAAGAGAGGTTTCTTTCCCCGATAATGTCGGGTAAGGCCTGCCTCTTGATTCTGTTTTCTTCGTATGCATGCCCAGTGATTTAACATACATGCGAAGTTCCCCTATTTTATGCACTATTTTTAGTCTTTAAATTCATACTTAACCTGTGCATTGTCTGATGGGATTGTGACGAAGGATGGTGTCAACTATATGGACACCATAAGCCTCTTTATATTGGCAACTTTGAGAATTTAGAAATTTTGGGCAAGCAAACATGGGCCCGAGTCTGGGGGGTGGGGGGATGGTGACATTAGGGGTACACTAGGTGTTCCCTACTTTCTGGTCTTGTGTGTTTTTATTGTGGCAGGTCGTGCACACGATTGTGGCACGTTTTGATGCACCAAGTTGTACTGATGCTCATACTGTGTGTCCTCTATCTTGTTGTTCCTTCCTAGGTTACTTATCAGGAGCATTTACAAACTCTCACCACCCTGTTTGGGAAACAGTATGGTGGCCCGCCCTGACCAATCATGAGGGTATTTACTTTTAATCATTCATTTCACGTGCACTTCACTACATCTGTCTTTTGATCCTGAAGAAGCGCCAACGACCCTGGTGGCAATAGGGGCGCGAAACATGTTGGTCCACGACAGGCATAATATGCCTGCAGGGGTAACTTTATACCCGAGGGGTTCTAATCTATTTTATTTTGGCAATATCCCTGCTCTAGCTTTTTGATTTTGTAACCCCGGATTAAATTTTACTCATCTTGCACGCACTTTGTTTTACCCTCTTTTAGGGACCTGCACCCCACACACCCACATGCACCATCCGGCATTTCCCCAAAAAGATCTCCGCTAAAGTGACCCTTCGGGGGACCCGTAGGGCATTGCAGCGCCGGGCCCGACGAGGAGCAAATGCCCGATGATGAAGCATGACACCTTTCGGGGTGTGTGAGGGCAACAGGGGACAAGACTTGTTTTTTCTCCTTCCCATACCTAGGTCTCTGTTTTCTTTTTTCTTTTTTTCTTTTTGCTTTCTGGTAGGGGCTATTTAGCACCCTTCCTTTGGAACAGTGTCTTTTGTTGATTTAAGTATCATGTCAGAGGAGCGCAGACACTGGACCATAATTTGCTCCTCGGTCCCCCCCTCTTTTGTTGACTTAGTAGATGTACGGCGGCTCAGCCGAGGGACCTTATTCTTTTCTTTCCCTCCTATTTCCCTTCCTTTTCACACACTAGACTGCACCACCACCACCCCCCAACCTGGTGTTAGCTTGCTACCCCTATTGGGGGCCGATGTTATGATTCTGTTTTAAACCCCTTTATGTGGGATGATGTTGCGTTGGGCTGTAGTGTCAGACACCACCCTTACTTCTTTTTCCTATACGCATTGTGATCACTTGGTGTCATGTTTGATATAATATATGACTAAAAGGTGCAGCCTCGAGTGCACATTGGTTGCTTTGTGACTACAAGCCTCCATCCCGGTGATTCCATGATATTACCTAGAAAACAGTGGGTACTGCCTACCTGCAGCCAAAGAACCGGTGGTTCGGATATTCCGGGCCGGTGTTTGTCAGTAATACCAGATCCACTGTAGTGGAGTAGAACCTCTCTAGATTACTGTCCTCTGTTACCATACTGTCGCGCAAGCGTGGGTGAGTAGTTCTCCCCCTAGACGCATAGGCATCCGAAACTGATCCTTTGCGCAGCCGCAGTATCACCCAGGGGGTCTGAACGTCCCGGAAGAAGGTGCCGCCCTGGCTCCTCCCCTGACATTATTTAATCTTGTGGCCTGTTTTGAGTGCTTCCCCCTGGCAGACGTGAGGACGGGGTAGGTTCTCTGTATCCTGCACCCAGAGAGAACCGTGAGTACAGTAGGGGCATTTTGTTGTGAACGGGCACATTGAGTTCTGAGTGCTCTGCCCGTATACAGCTTTTGGACCTTACCGGTTCCTCTCTGTTTTCCATTCGCTTTTGAATCACCTTTCCCCACTCTGCTCTCCTTTACAGTCCAAGAAGGAGCGGGTGCCCCGCGTCTTTGGCCAGAAGAGAGGTTTCTTTCCCCGATAATGTCGGGTAAGGCCTGCCTCTTGATTCTGTTTTCTTCGTATGCATGCCCAGTGATTTAACATACATGCAAAGTTCCCCTATTTTATGCACTATTTTTAGTCTTTAAATTCATACTTAACCTGTGCATTGTCTGATGGGATTGTGACGAAGGATGGTGTCAACTATATGGACACCATAAGCCTCTTTATATTGGCAACTTTGAGAATTTAGAAATTTTGGGCAAGCAAACATGGGCCCGAGTCTGGGGGGTGGGGGGATGGTGACATTAGGGGTACACTAGGTGTTCCCTACTTTCTGGTCTTGTGTGTTTTTATTGTGGCAGGTCGTGCACACGATTGTGGCACGTTTTGATGCACCAAGTTGTACTGATGCTCATACTGTGTGTCCTCTATCTTGTTGTTCCTTCCTAGGTTACTTATCAGGAGCATTTACAAACTCTCACCACCCTGTTTGGGAAACAGTATGGTGGCCCGCCCTGACCAATCATGAGGGTATTTACTTTTAATCATTCATTTCACGTGCACTTCACTACATCTGTCTTTTGATCCTGAAGAAGCGCCAACGACCCTGGTGGCAATAGGGGCGCGAAACATGTTGGTCCACGACAGGCATAATATGCCTGCAGGGGTAACTTTATACCCGAGGGGTTCTAATCTATTTTATTTTGGCAATATCCCTGCTCTAGCTTTTTGATTTTGTAACCCCGGATTAAATTTTACTCATCTTGCACGCACTTTGTTTTACCCTCTTTTAGGGACCTGCACCCCACACACCCACATGCACCATCCGGCATTTCCCCAAAAAGATCTCCGCTAAAGTGACCCTTCGGGGGACCCGTAGGGCATTGCAGCGCCGGGCCCGACGAGGAGCAAATGCCCGATGATGAAGCATGACACCTTTCGGGGTGTCTGAGGTCAACAGGGGACAAGACTTGTTTTTTCTCCTTCCCATACCTAGGTCTCTGTTTTCTTTTTTCTTTTTTTCTTTTTGCTTTCTGGTAGGGGCTATTTAGCACCCTTCCTTTGGAACAGTGTCTTTTGTTGATTTAAGTATCATGTCAGAGGAGCGCAGACACTGGACCATAATTTGCTCCTCGGTCCCCCCCTCTTTTGTTGACCCTGTTAACTTGTACCCAGCTAACGTTCAGCTCTGACAATATGATACGGCGCCCCGAGCCTAGTAACAAATATATATATTTATTGCAAGTCCATCATCACCAGACACACCCATTAACCTCTAACCAGCACTGTGAAATGTCTAACTTCATTCATTCATTCACCAATATAGCGCATGGCTACCCAACGGGCCTCCCAGCGCTGCTCATAAACCTCCGCTACGGTTCTTTTTTAGCATGTCTAATGTTTAAAATAGGTAGGTTTTCAAATTTTTTTTTTTCTAATGCTGATTTCTGATTTGTCCAGTCGGATGTGTGCTGGAGCCACTAAGAGTTTGTGACCCTCTGATCTTGCTGTTCTCTTCGGCGTGTAATCATGCATAGGCATTACAAATGGACCTTTCCTGGGCAAACTGATAGAAAGAGCAGCGTTCGCCCAGATGTCATAGACACGGGCGCGATAATTGAAAACACATGTTCGCTGTGGTGCGCGCACCACTCGCAGGCGTGTTTTTTTTTTTTTTTACAATAGCGATCGCTTTCAGTGCCGCTTGTTTTCAGGATGTACTGGTGAACAGTATCTCTGGCTTCAGTCATGTTTTCTCAACCATCTGTTTGGACGTTGATTGACAGTGCTCCTTGATCTGACGTCTCAACGCTCGTTCTTAAGGCCCGCACAGTCAAATCCTCCACTCAAGTCGCCAAGAATAATTTTTTTACTGACTGTAATCCCTTTCCACTCCCTCGATGCACTTCGGGAACTCTTATCATAAACACCTTTTCTCATCAATGGCAACTTTATCTGTTCTATTTTAGACCTTGTATCGCTGGTATTTGGAACACGTAAAGCGCATCTTTATCTTTGGTGTCTATGCTCGCCAGAAACCTGCTAAATAAATAAATAAAAGTAATTTATCGAAGACCAAGTCCTTGACTCTCAGGTTGCCCCACCCCTTCTGGGCTCACACATCTTCTATCGTCGACTCCAGAAGATGAAGTGACGTATAGGGTGATGGAACGGACACCCTGCAGAAAATGTCCTCAGTGCTACGCCATACACACCTTAGCCGACCTCCACAAGGTATGTAATCTCTTATTAATAGAGACTTCTTACTGTAGATTCCTCCCTTTTCTTAATACTCCCCATGCCTCAGACTGGATGGGGAAAATCTTATGTAGTACCCCTGTGTATCGACAGGTAACGTCACATGGCCCTGCATTGACAGTGATGCATGGGGCCCTATATAGGCACGCCGACATTGGTTCCTTCCTTTCTGCGCCAACAGATGCTGGTCCGAAGCTAACCCTCATCTCATTTAGACAATTTAAAGCAACATTTCTGGAAAAATTCTATGTTTTGTAAGGGTCTTCAGGGTCCAAACCCTGTGGGGAATGTCACAGACATGTCTGCTACTCCCCTTGACCACCTGGTCTTGTCCTGCTTCCCTCCCGCCCCTGCCTAGCTCCTTGCGTCTGCCGTATTGCTTGCGACCCGGTAGCCGCCTGCTGAAGCCCGCTTCCTGAGGTCCAGTGAACATCTGTTTTGGTTTGTGCCCTTATTTCCAGAGTGCATTTGTGCACTGTTCAGCCCGTAATTGTCAACTTTTCTTGGCAATTCGTATCTGGCTTTACTTTAGGCATGACTTTTGGCTCCTTAATTTGGCTTTTTAGTTCTTTTGGCATTGTTGTTTTTGTGACTTTTTACTAGCACTACAGTAAAACAGTTGCATCAGTATTGCAAAAAAAGAGCCGGAGTGCAAATAGAGAAACCTTCACAAAAGAGCGCTTGCATACTTACTTTCATTTGCCTCCACTGTCACTGTACTGATTTTACTTTTCCTGCAAAATTTATGTTTTTCAATTTTGGAACAGGACACACTTAATTCCTGAGCACCGCTGCTCTACATTACTACTGTGTTGGTCACTATCAAAGGAAGGCGGCTGCCCCTCCTGCTCATGGTGGATGGTGATTGGCATGGAAAGCCCAGGCCTACAGACATTTTTATCTTCATCATGGTGTGGGGAATTTCTTACTGGCTATCTCCGTTAAAAGTCCACCTTTCCTCCATCACAGAGTTGAACCCGTAGGTATGCGTGCACGTATGCGTGCACAAGGTGGTGGTTCTCCTGCAGGGTTTCTTTTTCCATGGTGGACATCGCAGCCTGCACGTCACCTTTGAACTATTTTTACCTGCCGAGTTTCCTTTACAGTAGATTTCTCTTGCAACCATTAACCAGGCACATTACTGCTGGTGTCTAAAAAGTTTCCTTGTGTTGGATTTGGGCTGAGACATCCACACCTTGACCTGTCCAAACAATAGGTCTCGCATTATTAAAGTTTGAGCTATTGGTGTTGCATTATTTAGCAATGCCAATAGCTCAAACTTTAATAATGCGAGACCTATTGCATTGCAAATGCTTGTTTGGTTTGCTAAACGTTGGTTTTGCCAAACAGCAACCTATACTATTTATTGGAGATGTTGAGTTGGAGATAGACTATTGCCGATTGGTTATGTATTTACCCAGCATGCAGATTGCCTAATGATACTGACTACGGAGTCTTTTTATTTGGTCTAATGAGGTGTAGGTGATCAACTTTTGACTTGCACTTTCTCCATCATGATTAGGATCTCCTTCCCGTGTTGGCTCCATTAATATATGAATTTCTGTTTGTGTGCCTTTTTTTAAATACATTTTAAAAATAAATATAAATAAGAATTATGATTATTAAGAAACGCTAAAAGACGCTAAATTTGAGGTCCCTAAGTCTTTTGAGTGTTGTGTTGTGTTATAATATGTATGTTGTTATCAAGGTTAAATGTTATGTACATGTTGTATTCAAGTATTCTTGTATTATTTTAAGAAGTTGTATCTATGTCCGTCAGTCAAGTGATATGATTATTTGTCTTATATATGTTTTATGTTACTCTGTTTGCAGCCCTGAAGAAGTTCTCTTGGCTTGTTGCCGAATTGAAACGCGTTGGCTGCCTTTTTGTAAAATCTTATTTGAATTTGAAAATAAAGGATTTAAAGGAAATATCTAGAAAAAGACTTTTTTTTTTGTTCAAGTGCACTGCTCTTTAAGAAATATACTTTCTCCTTTCTTGTTCTCTTTTACATAATCCTCTCACAGTGAGTTTTTACTTGAGTCCCAGCTTCTTCCTGGTTAAACTTCACGCCACGTCTGGTTTTCAATACGTTCTGTTGTGTTCTCTCCCATCGCATTCTGCCCCTCCTTGCTTTGTGTGCTGACCCACTAAAGAAACAAAGGCAACGAGAAGCTGAACTATGTCCATCCTCCACTTGAGAGGTGAATGAGGTGTGGGTGTGTCCCAACATCCGCCGCTTTCATCCTCCCCTCCGCCCTCTGAGGACTGGGGAGGAGGCGGCCTAAAGTTGAGGGAGCCCCACTGGGCGACGAGGTCTCACGAGTGACGAGCGTCGGCCCGTGCTGCGCGCGCACGCGCGCGCATGCTCCTAAATTACTTGTTTTGTCTGATCCTGAGTGTGTTGGTCTGGGTATCTCACCCCTGTTGTGTGCGGTGCTTTAGGCACTCATGCACTCTCTTTCTCCAAGGCTCCCCTGCCTCGTCGCCACACTGCAGCTGTGTGTTTTATCACAGAAGACAGCTCATCTATCTTGTTTCTGCCAGTGCTTATTTTGTAAAAGCAACAGAGCCGGCCCACGTTTTTCTCAGACCCCGCTGGTGCCGCTGCCGGAAGTAGGGATTGCCGAATACTCGGGCCGCGGGCGGTGTCTCCCACCCTGCCCCTTTGCCTCACTCCTGTACTCTTCTTCACCTGTCCTTTCTCACTGTAATCCCTCTTGCACTTACTGTTTCTTTCCCGCTTCTCTGGCATTCTCTCTCTTGTTCTCTGTCCAAACCTGATCAATAAAAATAAATTATCCAAAGACAAGTGGCGCTGGGCCGCACCTTCAACCACCGGCTCAAATTAAGCACTGGTTACTGCCAGCTGTTCGGGTAGGAAGTTGTGCGGTATTTATGCTTTTTGTCGCCTGGTCGTGGGAAGTGACGTGAGTGGCAGTGCCTGGCTTCTTGGTCTAACCCAGCATTCTGTGGATTCATATTGTAATTGTAATTATAGTTATATAGCGCTTCCTACCCCTGATGAGGCGTTGAAGCGCTTTACGCCGGGCAGCGCGCTGTTCCGGGGCCCCAGGTTAGTGGTTAATCCGGTGTCGTTAGTTGCTGTTTGTTGTCGGGATTAGTAGTTTAACTCCCGGATTGACGGTTTCCCGGTGTTTTTAATACCAGGATACTTACGATGACCTTTATTACGCTTTGTCCTGAAACGTCCTTGTCACGGTCATTACTACCGAGGCGCCCCCACCTCGAACCGGGGGGCAAGTAGATACAAGACCCCCCCTCCCGAGAACCCATGACGAACCCTGATTTTACGAAGACTTCCGATCGGGCCCGCAGGTTCGTTGGGGTGGGGGGAGGGGGGAGGGGGGTGGATGGCTCGTGATGCCTGTGACGAGGACGTTTAAGGATTGTGAAGAGTACCAGGTAAGTCCCCACGTCTTATGTCCTCGTCCCAGTCATTACTGTTGAGGGGCGCCCAAGCACTGCTGGACACAAGCATAACTCATAACACATATCGCCATCAAACGCAGACGCAACCCGCGGCCTATCACAGCGCTGACCTTGTGATCCAACCTCAACTGTGACAAAGCGTCACACATCAATAAAACAACCTTAAACAGCGACTAAAAAACTCAAAATGAATATGGAGTAATGAGGCTACCGCCTCGGTATCCAAAAACTCACCACTGTCAGAAGGCATCTGACAGACGAAGACAAGACACAGACCGCAGACACACTTTCACAGTGATAAGATTTAGACCTTTCAGGAAACAGTAAGAAAACAAGTCATTCACGTCCCAGAAACAACACATTCTAGAACATTCTGTCCAAAGTGACCCTCACCTGTATCTACTCCCTGAACTCCGTAGTGATCCGGAAAAACGCGGGGAGAGGCCCAGGTGGCGGCCAGGCACATCTCCATCGGAACCACCATTCGGATCAGTCAAGGAGTCAGTCACACCGCGAGTAGATCCTCCTGTAATGATCTCAGGCAAAGGAGCTTTCGCGATCACAGAGGCAGAAGCAATAGATTCCCTGATCCATCTACACAGACGTGAATGCATCAGGTGCAGTTGCACCAAGGACCAGAGACCCGAGGGGCCCACTGAGCTCTGATCATTGCTGTATTTAATCATTCGACAGCAGCCAGGGAGCCCATTCCCTTACTGCACTGGGGCCATGACGCACTGCCTATGGTACTGCACTCAGAGGGGTCTTGTAGGCTCCTTTACCTCGATTAGAGGCACCAGAGGAGAGAAATACGTGATCAGAAGTTCTAAACAAGGCTGAACGTTCAAATTAAATCAACACAGCTCTCTTAACACCCAGAAGATGTCACCGCGCCTCACCCTGGGATCAGGAAAGAAAGTCGGAAGAAAGAGTTCTTGATCCCTATCAGCTAGAGATGATACCCTGGTGAGGGGTTGGGGCACAGCGGGATGTCATCCTCTAAAATCCTGATGTTTGCATCAAAGAGCCCCGGACTCTCCCATCCTTCTAGCAGATGTGACAGCAACTAAGACCACATCCATGAATGGAAGGAATTTTAACACAATACACTTAGGAGTTTCGAAAGGAAATCTCTGAAGAGCCTTCAGAACTACAGGTAAGTCCCAAGAAGGGAACAAGCATTGGCATAGCCAATAGGTCTCGCCTTTGGGAGCTTATAAGTGTTTAGCCATGCACCAGTTGCTGCTGTTGTACCAATGATATTGTGCTGCAGAACTAAATACTTATAAGGTCCCAAAGGCGAGACCTATTGGCTATGCCAATGCTTTTTTCAAACCTGCCAGGAACTGATGAAGAGATTCCTAGCATGCATAAATCCATTCACTTGGGCAGAGATCTCTGCCATGAATGTTGATCGCTCTACAGTCGTAAATCCTACTTATGGGGTTAAAAGCGTGCACTCCCAGGCATGTGCATTGGTGGCCATTCTAAACTCGGATCTAACCCTTTCTCACCTTGGGACTGGTTGGAGATTTACTCCAGCACAGGGCTGGAGTAACACCTCTGCCACGGCGGTCAGAGGAACAGATCACCCCCAGATATGCAAGGGCTGTAGGGGAAAAGTGTTATAAGCATAATGCTGCTTTTGGCCAGAGCCTGGAGCCCTCGCTGCTATCACTTGAAGCACCCCTAGGGGCCCCCCCCCCCAATTTGAAGACCCCTGCCCTAGTTCATTCTAGGAAGGAGAAACACATAATCACGGTAGAGAATCCTGTTTGCCTGCCCTGCATTCATCGTAGCGAGTGGTGCTACATCGTTGCAAGTTTCAGTTTTCGTTGTGGGTTTAGCCGGCGCTTCTGCGGGAAGAGGAAAGGGAGGAAAACTACCTCTCCCAGGCGGCCTCTGCATGTTCCACCTGTGCTGAGGACCGCCCACCCGTCCTCCCGCCCACCGGACCTTCAAAAGAACTCGCGGAACCCGCTGGCGCGGGTCCCGCTTCGTCGAGAATCCTGTTTGCCTGCCCTGCATTCATCGTAGCGAGTGGTGCTACATTGTTGGAAGTTTCAGTCTTCGTTGTGGGTTTAGCCGGCGCTTCTGCGGGAAGAGGAAAGGGAGGAAAACTACCTCTCCCAGGCGGCCTCTGCATGTTCCACCTGTGCTGAGGACCGCCCACCCGTCCTCCCGCCCACCGGACCTTCAAAAGAACTCGCGGAACCCGCTGGCGCGGGTCCCGCTTCGTCGAGAGTCCTGTTTGCCTGCCCTGCATTCATCGTAGCGAGTGGTGCTACATTGTTGCAAGTTTCAGTCTTCGTTGTGGGTTTAGCCGGCGCTTCTGCGGGAAGAGGAAAGGGAGGAAAACTACCTCTCCCAGGCGGCCTCTGCATGTTCCACCTGTGCTGAGGACCGCCCACCCGTCCTCCCGCCCACCGGACCTTCAAAAGAACTCGCGGAACCCGCTGGCGCGGGTCCCGCTTCGTCGAGAGTCCTGTTTGCCTGCCCTGCATTCATCGTAGCGAGTGGTGCTACATTGTTGCAAGTTTCAGTCTTCGTTGTGGGTTTAGCCGGCGCTTCTGCGGGAAGAGGAAAGGGAGGAAAACTACCTCTCCCAGGCGGCCTCTGCATTTTCCACCTGTGCTGAGGACCGCCCACCTGACCTTCCGCCAATTCCCATTGCTTCTATTTAGTCCACTCTACTTTTCCGCAGCGTGGAAAGCGCGCGGGAACGAGCCCGGGCGAAGCCCGGGACAAGGGCGGGACCGTCTGCGGCCGTCAGAGGCCTGAGGAGGCCGGGCTGGGCCATCTCTCTTGGTCCCTCGATCTATTGTGTTGACTGTGTCAAAGCGGTGCCCTATCAAGTACTGTATCTGCCAGGTGTGGGTGTGTTGGTTGATGCCTTTGGCCATACATTCGATTTACTAGTCTTTTATTGCATTGTTTGTAGTGTGTTGATGGCGATGCTTACACGTTCGGGAAAGGGAGGCGGGACGGGTGGGAGTTCAGTTAGTGGCACTCTAGATAATTTCATTATTCGTGCTTGTTCTGTTCTAGAAAAAGAAATTGCCATAACTGAGCGCCGTCTATCTCTTGATCCGTCTGTTAACAAACGCTCGTCACTGGGCTATATAGCTACGGTACCCTCACCTGTGATCGAACCTATCCAGATCACTATGAATAGTTCGGCGACTCTCGAGAGTTCGGCGCTCAGTACCGGCACTAGTTCTGATATCTCCCCAGACCGGGGTCCCCCCTCACAACCAGATCCTTCCCGTTTCTCACTACAGGCCAACCAAACATCGCCTTCTGTATTGACTACAAACTTAGACTCTCCCCTTGCAATTGTTTCTCCCATTGAGGCTACTAACAACCTTGGGTCCAAAACTGCTCCTAGTAAGAGGAAAAGAGCAGCAAGTGGTCGTAAAGGGGTTTGCCAAAAGGCTCTTAAGAAATGTAAAACTAAGTTACACAATAGCATTATTACTAAACCACGTCATACCGAATTATCGACTCCCCGCCACCAGCAATCACGCCCATCCACTGCACATCTTCCTAACCTAACTCTTCAACCAGCACCTGTAGAGCAGTCACCTCCCATCCCAGGTCCCTCTGGTTCTCAGTCCCAACCATCTCTCATAGATCAAATTGAACAGCTCATTACATCTTTCACACTTCCCTTGATCGAAAGGGTGAGGACTTTGTCAGAGAGGCTTGAGAGATTTGAGCAGGCCTCTTTAGACAACTTCTTCTCTCTTAAAGCATTGATTAAGCTTCAATCGAAGACTGCCCAGAACAACTCTGTGACCGTGGTTCCTATTTCTAACATTTCAAGCGAGTCCTCTTCACAACCTATCTCGCAAAATTCAAATACCAATCTAGGTATAAGGCCTAAGCATGGTGCACCTACATCCCGTCCCAAATCTGCATCTTCTACATGTATCCGGACTTCCAAATCCACGAACAATGTAACTTTAGTTCCAGGCTTAACTACTTGTCCTGATGCTATGGAAGTGCCGGCTCATGTAGTAGAACCTAATATGAACCGGCCTAAATCTCCTGATGTGTGCCCCACTCCAGCTCGTTTGGTTGACAAATCTAGCGAGATTCAGCAACCCCTACCCCATATAAACCTACCACCGGAATGTTCTCCTTATGTGGCTGTTTTAGTAGGTGTCCCTCGACTCAAAGCTGGTAAAATTGAATCTTTTACAGAGCTAAAAAACAAAACAACCCACTGGCTGAATACAAACAGGCCGCTTCCCAGGAATCTGGATGGCCACGTTCTCCACGTTAGGAGGGTTTCTTGGGTGGGCAATAGACGTAAAAAAATTTCTGGGGACTGTATCCTCGTGAATTTTAGGGATCCTCGGGTCCCACTGCTCATTTGTAAGCACTGCTCTGGTCCCGTTACGAATGGCATAGAATGTTATGACTTAAGCCAATTTTATTCAGATTTTACATATTCTCTTTATCCTCAACCTCCTCCACTTCTAGGGTATGATGGTCCCCAAAAGGGGGCACAACGTATGGATGCTAACAACTTTGCCTCCTTTCCCTGCACTATGCATTGGGAACCGCATTTTTTGCACGATTCTTACTGAAATGATAACCTTGCCGTTACTGATTCTTGTACCCCTGATGGTAATGGTTATAGTGAAGCAGTGGGGGCCCTTTTAGTATTAGATGGGGATTCTTTATCCAACACTTCCCCACTCAATCCTCATCACCAGAGTTCGCAGCCTGATACACAGCCTGATACACATCCGCTGTAAATTCACAATCGCTTTAGGATTATTGGTGATGCTTTTTTCTTTTTTGTATAATCCTGTGGTTTTATAATAGTTTGTAATATCATAATTGTGTTGCTTACAAGATATTTTATATCGAAATAAAGCTTATTTCATAATCACGGTACAAATCCAGCAGAAATTAGGACATCGTTTTCGTTTAACAGTCACCACCTTTATAATCTGGGCCATAAGGCGGCCTATCTCTGAGAGGTAAGTTAAAGGTTTCTAATGAGTTAAAAAAAACCTGCGTTCTGTCAGACTGAGCCCGTGATATATTAAAACAGCTGGCGGTGTTTCCCTAACGCTGTGCATGGCAGCCACGTAATCCACGTGTAAATCATCTCCTGAGAATTCTTAAAGGGGAAGAGAATTGAATGCGATTCACCCCCACTCCCCTCTCACATTTCTGAACTCGTGCTTCTTATAGTAGGTCACACACAACACACCTGATTAATTTATCACATATGGCTCCTCTTGCGCCCGTACATTGGATCCAGCGCACGCGAACGCGGTGTCAGGAGCGTGCCAGACTGAATGTCACCCAATGGGAGACTCCTTTCAGCTAGGATTTCGATTCGCAAGGTGGCCAGATTGGATGGCCTCTTGTCGTCATCCATTCAGCCCGTTTATCTGGGTTCCTTACACCATCGGGCTCTGCAGAGGCTCAAGGCGGCTCATCTTCAGAAAGGTATAGGGTACTTGGACCTAGTTTCCCTCGAGCGAGTTTGGAGCTCCAGTGGTTGTCGGACCATTTGAAGATCTGGAACTGGAGGGCAATGTTTGGGACTGCTCCGGATCTCGTTATGAGGATAGAAGTGAGGAAAGATGTGGAGAGAGAGTCAAGGAGGCCCCGGGAAAAACCAAGGATGAAGGAGTAGACAGAATGAAAGGAGTTTTTCTTTCAAGTAATTCCAAAGGGTGTGGTAGGCCTCGTAGATAGGCCAATGACCCTGGGAAGGACTGCAGGCAGGTAACAAGGAGATCCAGACCACAGGCAGCCTCCGGACAGGAGCAAATTGTGCGGTAAGTCAGAGCGAGGTAAAGGGAAGTGAAATTACGGCAGGGATGGCAGGAGTGCAGCATGAGAAGCCAAAGGAAAAAGCCGAGTCCGGGGAGACAATTGGGCATGGTGACCAGTGTGGGGTGAAGCTACATTACAAGGGCACAGCAGCACTATTGTGGGGCCACCCATTAACAGGTACGAAGGAGAATATATGGCTAGCAAATAACTTGATATATTCAAACTGTTGTAGAGGGAGGCATCTAACAAAGAAGGATTGGAGGAGGAAGAGAGGGAGTTTGCTGAATGACCAAAGGTACCTGCCATCTTCTATGTGTGGACAGCAACACTCGCCATTTTTGCTCTATACCTAGAAGTGATATGGATGGGTGCACGCATGGCTAAGGCATGATGATGTGTTGAGTGGAAGTCATAGGTGGAATCTATGAAGGCTTCAACTGATGACACCAACTTTGGGCAAAACTGGTGGTGCACCTGGTGAGTGGGCTACCCCAGGGGAGGGGCAGACCAAGACTGTGTTCTATGTCAGGGTGTGTAGAACCTTCAAAAAAGGGAGCCTGTCAAGCCAGTGGTAATAGGAGGACCATTAGTAAAGGCAAATATTCCAGTTAGACTAGGGATGAAAGAGTCACAGTTAGCAAGATAGACACAATGGCAGCACAAAAACCGAGAGGAGTGTCTAATTTAGGATTTCCAATACCATTCTCCAGGCCTAGGTATAGCTGCGGGCGGGGAGGAAAATTTGCTATTGGTAAGATGCAGGACTGAGATTGTTTAGGATAAGCCGATGAAAGCAGTTCTGGCAGAGAGGAAGGGAGCCTCTTTTGGGAAGTCCTGTTCCCAAACCTCACCTCTCTTTCAGGCATCCTCCCAAAGAAAGCGAAAGGCGAATCCAGACTGATACACCAACTGGCATGGACCAAGGGAGATTCTGTGAATTACTATATTGAGCGTAGTGAGCGTACTCTTTGTTCACCAGCATTAATGACAGCAAAGCATTGGTACAGGAAATGCGGGGTTGGGTGTAAGGCTAACATGAAATTTGCATTCCGATCACTCTTGGTGCTTCCAGACAACTTTCGCTTGCTAAGAATACAATTTGAAGATCAGATCTTCATTTACCAGGCAATACCAATGGGTTGCTACATGGCACGTTCAGTTTGTATGTGGAGTGCGAGGTGAAGGTGGTGAGGGGGTCAGAGCAGTTGCTGAATGATCTCAAGGACTTTCTGCTGGCTGGAAGAAGAGGAGACAAAATATGAACAATGGTTCCAAAAGGGGGAAGCAATTATTTATACTTGAGAGAAATCAAACTTCACAAAACACAGCATTAGTAGAACAAAAAAAGGATTAATCAATATTACACAATGAATTATTCACAAAAAACCAAATAATTTATTTTTCGAGATTCATTTGAGTATGAACTCATTTATCAATTCATTGGAATATGAACGGAGAATGGAGAAGGCTGTATATACAATAATATTAACAAAAAAGCGACGCAGTGACAAAGTGAATAAGGTGACTAAGTGTAATGGTGAAGATGCAAGTATTTACAATATATATAAGTGATAATCAATAAAATACCCAAGCAATTTTTGCAGAGATTCGCAAAAAAACGTCCTCAGCTTGATTATGGAGAAAGGAAAAACCTTGTAAGCCACATGTCCTAATTGTTTTATAGTATACACAAGGAGTTCCAATTGATACGGGACTGTAGAACCGTCAACGTTTCGACCCTATAGTAACCAGTTGTTGTGCATAGTCGTATCGGGTCTTCTTCAGGACATAGGTAGTGTATAACAGCCTAAAATTCAGGAGACAAGACAGATTTTTCAGATTGCAATTATTGCCACTCGATTCCAATCCGAAGGCACTGCCAGAATAGTAGATGGTCCAGATTCGTCTTAGTCTAGTTTTTTAGGTTTTTCTTTCTTTATACTCTGATTGCAAGGACCTGACTTCAGGGTAGAGGTTTGGATTATAGTGCTGTAGGCATCAGGACACAAGTTCTACAGCACTATAATCCAAACCTCTACCCTGAAGTCAGGTCCTTGCAATCAGAGTATAAAGAAAGAAAAACCTAAAAAACTAGACTAAGACGAATCTGGACCATCTACTATTCTGGCAGTGCCTTCGGATTGGAATCGAGTGGCAATAATTGCAATCTGAAAAATCTGTCTTGTCTCCTGAATTTTAGGCTGTTATACACTACCTATGTCCTGAAGAAGACCCGATACGACTATGCACAACAACTGGTTACTATAGGGTCGAAACGTTGACGGTTCTACAGTCCCGTATCAATTGGAACTCCTTGTGTATACTATAAAACAATTAGGACATGTGGCTTACAAGGTTTTTCCTTTCTCCATAATCAAGCTGAGGACGTTTTTTTGCGAATCTCTGCAAAAATTGCTTGTGTATTTTATTGATTATCACTTATATATATTGTAAATACTTGCATCTTCACCATTACACTTAGTCACCTTATTCACTTTGTCACTGCGTCGCTTTTTTGTTAATATTATTGTATATACAGCCTTCTCCATTCTCCGTTCATATTCCAATGAATTGATAAATGAGTTCATACTCAAATGAATCTCGAAAAATAAATTATTTGGTTTTTTGTGAATAATTCATTGTGTAATATTGATTAATCCTTTTTTTGTTCTACTAATGCTGTGTTTTGTGAAGTTTGATTTCTCTCAAGTATAAATAATTGCTTCCCCCTTTTGGAACCATTGTTCATATTTTGTCGATAAAGCCCAGGTTCCTTGGGTTATAGGGTTACCCCTGTTTGTTTAATTGGAAGAAGAGGAGGGCACTGTGAATGTAGCTGATTGATGAACATTTTAGAGATAAGAGACACTTTTCGGGAGCCACTGCCACCTGCAAACATTGAAAAGCTGGCCACAACATTAATGTTCTTAAATACTGAAACGGATTCCGCAGGCATAGTACTACGCTTACCAGCTGACAAAGTGGCAACGTTGAGTGGCTTGCTGCAAGAGGTGGTGAAGAGTGAGAGGTGTGATCTGAGGTGTTAGACCTGTTAGCCTTAGGGCAGTCTTCCCCTAAATTCTTTGCCTTATTCTGTCATTTTTGCTGATCTTGTTTTTGTTGGCTCTAGGGCTCTGCACTTTACCACTGCTTATCAGTGGTAAAGTGCCTGTGCTCACTGCCTAAAACATGATAAAATTGGCTTGTACCCAATTGGCTCATGTAACTTACTTGTCAGTCCCTATTAAAAAGGTACTCATGTGCCTATGGTCTGCAAATTAAATGCTACTAGTGGACATGCAGCACTGTTATGTTTTAGAATATTTGTACAGCGCGTGGCTGCACCAGCAACGGGGCGTCCCAGCGCTAAATCTAGCAGAGTGGATAACAAGGAAGCTCATTGATTGGAAAATAGCCATGTCTTCACCATTTTTCTAAAGGTCTAGTGGTTGGACATACAGCGGACAGAGAGAGGTAGGGAGTTCTAGAGGGCAGGTGCCATTGCCCTAAACAACCGTCCACCTACACTCATTGTCCCACCCACTTACGTAGCCCTTTAACCATGTCTCAGGACTGCCATTGCAGCCTGTGAGTACAGTTTAAAACTACCATTTTGACCTGGCAAAATAAACCCTTGGCCAGACCTTAACCTTCCTTTTTAACACATATAAGTCACCCATAGAGAAGGCCTTAAACAGCCCATAGGGCTGGGTGCTGTGTATTTAAAAAGTGGGACATGTAGTATCAACTTTCACATGTCCTGGTCGTGAGAAACTCTTCAATTCTGTTTTCACTACTGCAAGGCCTGCCTCTCCTGTAGGATAACATTGAGTTACCATATTACATTTAATAAGTGGTAACTTTCAATTGGGAGCAGGTAGGAATGTTGAGTTTGATGTCTAAAGAATTGTAATTTAAAAACCTCTTTAATTGTAAAGTTGGATTCTAAGACTCAATTCTGAAAATTCTACTTTTTGAAAGTTGGCATTTTCTTGCCCCAACCATTTGGTGCCTGTATCCTGTATCACATGACTACATGTAGCTGGCAGTTGTTTTTTGTGTATTACTCTAAGACAGTGAGACAAAGGGGGACTAGGTGTTGGCGGTATGGGGCATCTCTGAACTCAAAGGGGAGGAGCTGTTAGCTACCACACGTCACATAACAAAGACTTTGCCTCAGCAAAATTACAAAGGGTTTCACACTAGACTTTTTTGTCCCCAGACAAGCTGGGGCCAGGGCAGGGAGGCAGGCTGGGGCGGCTCCTCCACTAGGGCGGAGGAGCGTCGCCCTACTGCTTTCATGCAGTGCGAGAGGCAGAAACATAAAATGGTAAAACTACCATTTTATGTTTTTGCTTCTCGCACTGCAAGAAAGCAGAATGGTTTGGTTGGGGGGTGGGAAGGTGGGTGGGTCTGCTCTGGAGCAGTGGAGGAGTGGCTTGCCCACTGATGCGGTCCCTGACTGTTTGGTCGGCCTTCTGGGGCCGCCTAAACCAGTCATGCGCACTCTGCCTTTTCCCCATGTAGGCTGCATGCAGCCTACATGGAGAAAATGGCCTCCCTATAGGTGCCTGGCTGGGCGCCCTCTCGACCAATCACAAAGCTGCCATTGCAGCATTGTGATTGGCTTAGGGGAGGGGAGGGAGGCTGCCTGCTTCCTGTTCCTGGGCGACTGGAAGCAGGAAATTCCAAACACCTCTGGGGTGGAAACTTACAGAACCTTCTACTTCAAAGCTGGCACCAAGCATACATATTGGACTCTCAGACCCAACTCTTCAGTAAACACCTAGACCTGTGGAAGACTCAGAAAGTACTTTTGTGCTGCTCTGCTGCATGTAGGACTGCTACATTGTTGCCCTGCTGCTCTGCCACCCTGCTGCCATGTTACCTGAGGGCATAGAACTGGACCTGCATCTTGCCCCAGGACCACAAGATTCCAAGGGCGAGTTGGCTGGCCTCCTGATCAGAACATCAGGGACAGAAAAGGCTCAGACCACTTTGAACCCAGCACCTTAACTCCGGCTGCTGTGAGTCTTGTCCCCAATTGGTGCCACCCTAGTCCTGGACCCTTGGAAGTGGATCCGAAGGTGCTCTGCCAGTCCAGCTGTGGCCTTTTTGGCAGAACCGACACAGCGTGATGTTTCTCCTCGCAGCTCTGTATTGGAACTGCTTCTCTGCAATGCCTCCGCAATGCAGGACCTTGCATCGCAGCCCACCGCTCCTCAGAACTGCCGCTGAGCGACGCACCCACAGACGCAGTACGTCACATCTCAAGCCTCCGTAGACAGAATCCTCTACAACAACACAGGACCTCGCATTGCAACTGCAGCTTCTTTGGAATATCGCAGTTTATCCTCAACATGGGATCTCACAATACTCCGCAACCAGGATTTAATGTACTTTGTTCTGCAGGCCTAACTTAGTACCTGTATCAAGCCTGCACTCCATCGACGTTGGCTTGAAATGTGACTTTGCCCTAGTCTGGCGCGACTAGGTAACCACAGTCGGCTCTTTGTGCTTTTAGGCACTATTCCTACTGAAATCTTTCCAATTGCATATCTCTGGTTCTACTGATTGGATTTTTGTCCCTTTGGTATCACATAATTCATATTTGTTTTTCTAAATTGTTGTAGAATTTTCCTTGTCTTGTGTTTTCACTTTATTACTGTTTGAACTGCTCGATAAATACTTTACACATTGCCTCTAAGTTAAGCTTGACTGCTTTTGTGCCAGACTCTCTGAGGGTTAAGTACAGGTTAATTTGAAATTGCCTGTGACTTCATCCTGACAGGAATTGTGGCTAGTGCTTGAGTAGCGTTTCACCCCCTGAAACAATAAGCCAATTACCTACTTGAGGACAATAAAGTAAGTTTCTGAGTCACTTTAACTTCGGTGATGGCTCTGGTCAGGGCATTCTAGAGAAGCACGGCTTTTGCCAAGGAAGGAACAGATGGGCCTGGCTACCTGGACGGTGGAAATGTTTACTTTGGTCTTGACTGGAAAGGACGGTGGTGTGCAGAGAAATAGCGAAAGTCTGTAAGAAGCACAAACATTGGATGGCCTATTTGGAGTTCTTCCCAGTTGTACTAGCTATGAGACTGTGGGGAAAGAGGTTGGAGAACTTGAGGTCACATTTGTTATCAGCAATGAGGTAGTGGTGGCAATGTTTAACGAAGAGACAGCCACGTTGGATCACGCGATTGCTAAAAGACTTGGTGTTGAGGTGTTTGTATTGGAAAGTATTGTTTTAAGCAGGGCCCGTCCCTTATCTGGATAATAACAGTACTGACACTGTGTCTCGATTTGAGTGGATGAGGTTCCATGGGATGGACAGACCAGTGCTTAATTTGAGCTGGTGTTTTCTGGTGCTCGGCATCTGCACTTAAGTGAATTCAGTGTGCATTAAAAACAACTAATACCTGTCACCCAAGCCATTCCAATAGCTTCGGAGGCCTGGAATAGTATGAATTGTCACACTTGTAGCAGTGTGCTGGTTAGTAGTTGTGTTGGTACTGTCATAGGCAGCGCTGGCGGGGGCAATGAGTGGTGCAAGCTGAGGAGGTGTCCTGACGGGAGCCCTGGCACTTCTTTTTTTTACAAATTAAGCACTGGAACACAGGGAGGCAGTACTGGACAAGCAGACAGACACAGGGAGGCAGTACTGGATGAGCGGACAAACACAGGGAGGCAGTACTCAGAGGAGTGGACAGACACAGGGAGGCAGTACTGGATGAGCGGATAGACACAGGGAGGCTGTACCGGAGGAGTGGACAGACACAGGGAGGCAGTACCAGAGGAGCGGACACACACAGTGAGGCAGTACTGGACGAGCGGACAGACACAGGGAGGCAGTGCCGGAGGAGCAGACAGACACAGGGAGGCAGTACTGGACGAGGGGACAGACACAGGGAGGCAGTACTGGACGAGGGGACAGACACAGGGAGGCAGTACTGGATGAGCGGACAGACACAGGGAGGCAGTACTGGACGAGGGGACAGACACAGGGAGGCAGTACTGGACGAGGGGACAGACACAGGGAGGCAGTACTGGACGAGCGGACAGACACAGGGAGGCAGTACTGGACGAGCGGACAGACACAGGGAGGCAGTACTGGATGAGCGGACAAACACAGGGATGCAGTACTCAGAGGAGTGGACAGACACAGGGAGGCAGTACTGGACGAGCGGACCGACACAGAGAGGCAGTACTGGATGAGGGGACAGACACAGGGAGGCAGTACTGGACGAGCGGACAGACACAGGGAGTTAGTACTGGACGAGCGGACAGATACAGGGAGGCAGTACTGGATGAGCGGACAGACACAGGGAGCCAGTACTGCAGGAGCGGACAGACACAGGGAGGCAGTACCGGAGGAGCGGACAGACACAGGGAGGCAGTACTGGATGAGCGGATAGACACAGGGAGGCTGTACCGGAGGAGCGGACAGACACAGGGAGGCAGTACCGGAGGAGTGGACAGACACAGGGAGGCAGTACCAGAGGAGCGGACAGACCCAGGGAGGCAGTACAGGAGGAGCGGACAGACACACGGAGGCAGTACTGCAGGAGCAGACAGACACCGGGAGGCAGTACTGGAGGAGCGGACAGACACAGGGAGGCAGTACTGGAGGAGCGGACAGACACAGGGAGGCAGTACTGGACGAGTGGACAGACACAGGGAGGCAGTACTGGACGAGCGGACAGACACAGGGAGGCAGTACTGGACGAGCGGACCGACACAGGGAGGCAGTACTGGACGAGGGGACAGACACAGGGATGCAGTACTGGACGAGCGGACAGACACAGGGAGGCAGTACTGGACGAGGGGACAGACACAGGGAGGCAGTACTGGACGAGTGGACAGACACAGGGAGGCAGTACTGGACGAGCTGACAGATACAGGGAGGCAGTACTGCAGGAGCAGACAGACACAGGGAGGCAGTACTCAGAGGAGTGGACAGACACAGGGAGGCAGTACTGGATGAGCGGATAGACACAGGGAGGCTGTACCGGAGGAGTGGACAGACACAGGGAGGCAGTACCAGAGGAGCGGACACACACAGTGAGGCAGTACTGGACGAGCGGACAGACACAGGGAGGCAGTGCCGGAGGAGCAGACAGACACAGGGAGGCAGTACTGGACGAGGGGACAGACACAGGGAGGCAGTACTGGACGAGGGGACAGACACAGGGAGGCAGTACTGGATGAGCGGACAGACACAGGGAGGCAGTACTGGACGAGGGGACAGACACAGGGAGGCAGTACTGGACGAGTGGACAGACACAGGGAGGCAGTACTGGACGAGCGGACAGACACAGGGAGGCAGTACTGGACGAGCGGACAGACACAGGGAGGCAGTACTGGATGAGCGGACAAACACAGGGAGGCAGTACTCAGAGGAGTGGACAGACACAGGGAGGCAGTACTGGACGAGCGGACCAACACAGAGAGGCAGTACTGGATGAGGGGACAGACACAGGGAGGCAGTACTGGACGAGCGGACAGACACAGGGAGTTAGTACTGGACGAGCGGACAGATACAGGGAGGCAGTACTGGATGAGCGGACAGACACAGGGAGCCAGTACTGCAGGAGCGGACAGACACAGGGAGGCAGTACCGGAGGAGCGGACAGACACAGGGAGGCAGTACTGGATGAGCGGATAGACACAGGGAGGCTGTACCGGAGGAGCGGACAGACACAGGGAGGCAGTACCGGAGGAGTGGACAGACACAGGGAGGCAGTACCAGAGGAGCGGACAGACCCAGGGAGGCAGTACAGGAGGAGCGGACAGACACACGGAGGCAGTACTGCAGGAGCAGACAGACACCGGGAGGCAGTACTGGAGGAGCGGACAGACACAGGGAGGCAGTACTGGAGGAGCGGACAGACACAGGGAGGCAGTACTGGACGAGTGGACAGACACAGGGAGGCAGTACTGGACGAGCGGACAGACACAGGGAGGCAGTACTGGACGAGCGGACCGACACAGGGAGGCAGTACTGGACGAGGGGACAGACACAGGGATGCAGTACTGGACGAGCGGACAGACACAGGGAGGCAGTACTGGACGAGGGGACAGACACAGGGAGGCAGTACTGGACGAGTGGACAGACACAGGGAGGCAGTACTGGACGAGCTGACAGATACAGGGAGGCAGTACTGCAGGAGCAGACAGACACAGGGAGGCAGTACTGGAGGAGCGGATAAACACAGGGAGGCAGTACTGGAGAAGCGGACAGACACAGGAAGGCAGAACTGGATGAGCGGACAGACACAGGGAAGCAGTACTGGAGGACAGACACAGGGAGGCAGTACTGGAGGAGCGGACAGACACAGGGAGGCAGTACTGGAGGAGCGGACAGACACAGAGAGGCAGTACTGGATGAGCGGACAGACACAGGGAAGCAGTACTGGAGGACAGACACAGGGAGGCAGTACTGGAGGAACGGACAGACACAGGGAGGCAGTACTGGAGGAGCGGACAGACACAGAGAGGCAGTACTGGATGAGCGAACAGACACAGGGATGCAGTACTGGACAAATGGACAGACACAGGGAGGCAGTACTGGACGAGCGGACAGATACAGGGAGGCAGTACTGGAGGAGCGGACAGACAGAGGGAGGCAGTGCTGAATGAGCAGACAGACACAGGAAGGCAGTGTCGGAGGAGCGGACAGACACAGGGAGGCAGTACAGGAGGAGCGGACAGACACAGGGAGGCAGTACTGCAGGAGCGGACAGACACCGGGAGGCAGTACTGGAGGAGAGGACAGACACAAGGAGGCAGTACTGGAGGAGCGGACAGACACAGGGAGGCAGTACTGGACAAGTGGACAGACACAGGGAGGCAGTACTGGACGAGCGGACAGACACAGGGAGGCAGTACTGGACGAGCGGACAGACACAGGGAGGCAGTACTGGACGAGTGGACAGACACAGGGAGGCAGTACTGGACGAGCGGACAGACACAGGGAGGCAGTACTGCAGGAGCGGACAGACACAGGGAGGCAGTACTGGACGAGTGGACAGACACAGGGAGGCAGTACTGGACGAGCTGACAGATACAGGGAGGCAGTACTGGACGAGCTGACAGATACAGGGAGGCAGTACTGCAGGAGCGGACAGACACAGGGAGGCAGTGCTGGATGAGCGGACAGACACAGGGAGGCAGTACTGGACGAGTGGACAGACACAGGGAGGCAGTACCGGAGGAGATGTGGACTCCAGGAAGGTGAGGGCACTGAGATGCACAAAAGGTGCTCTGGTTCTATCCTCCAGGTCTACACATGGGCAGGCATGGAAGGAGCTTGTGATGACAGAGGCAGGAGAAGGCACAGACCGCGACAGGTTTGGGTGAAATGACTGCTCGATGGATGAGGCAGCTTGAGAGGCGGTTGTTCCCAGTGACCATAGCTGGGAGGCTGTCGGTTCTACTGAAAGTGCACCTGAGGAGGTAAACTGGGAGGGGCAGATTTGTGAAGCGCATCATGGTAGGTCAGAAGAGGGGTAGAAAGAAGTGCAGAAGGACAGCACACAGCGGACATTCTGGAAATCATTGTGGTGCAGGCAAGAAACACGTGTGCCACCGCCTCAGAAGTCCTGGTATACAGAGCTGTCTGCGCTGTTGTAGTTTGGAGCATTTAGGGGGACTGAAGTGTTGTGGTCGAAGCTCAGGGATGGAGTGAGTACGGGCGACCTGTTGGTGGTCACTCGTGATGCGCGGATCAGAGTTCATAACATCAGGACGGATCAGCAGGGCAGGCCTTTACTTCCCTCTGTCATTCTCCTGTCCTTACATGATACCCAGGGGCGGAGCAATCGGAAGGAGGGTGAGGGCTGTCCTGGGACAGGCAAGCCCCTCTTTCTCCCTGTCCTGCTCCCTGTCCTTAAATGATATCCAGGGCCGGAGCCGGAGAGTGGCACGGGCAGTTAAAAGGGGGTGGAGGGGGGCGTGTCCTGGGACAGGCAGGCCCCTCTTTCTCCCTGTCCTTAAATGATACCCAGGGGCGGAGCCGGAGAGTGGATTGGGGGAGTTGGAAGGAAGGTGAGGGCTGTCCTGGTACAGGCAGGCAGGCCCCTCTTTCTCCCAGTTAATAACTAATACATTTACCTGCAGAGTGTGGAGAAAGATTTTGAAAGTTGAAAGTAGGGTGGGCTCTGGCACTGCTGAATACACACTCCCTCACTTTTGGGAGTGCTCAGGTGAGGAGAGGTGGAGTGAGTGAGTGAGTGAGTGAGTGAGTGAGTGAGTGAGTGAGTGAGTGAGTGAGTGAACGAACGAAGGGTTGGTGACACTTACCACCATCATTGCTCAGTGTTTGCCCCTGATCCTGGACAGTATGAATATGAAAACAATCTGCTTTGAGAAGAGTTATGTTTTTAACTCTTTCTTGGATGAAGACGCCGCGAGGGAGACCCTGAGGCGTAGAAGCGGCTTGTTTCAAAGCCTTGGCTTTACGCCGCACATCTTCTGCGTCCTCAGGTGACATCATAGACCTGGGAGCCTATTGAACTCGTCCCTCTCTCACCTGACAGGGAGGGGCCTCATTCATGACGTAAGCTTCAAAGCATCTTTATACTAGCTTTAGGACTAGGTTTCCAGCATATATCCATCGTAGACGCATTGGATAGTTCCATTTAGTGTATGAAAATTCACCATATGTGGAAATCAGGAGCGGATGGGAACCTGCTGGGCCGTCTCCGTCCACACCCGGGTGAGCGTCAGGCAGGTAATTCTCTTTCAAGGTGCGGAGAGGGCGGAGTCAACTTCTGGCGTCAGACCTGTGGCCGTGGATGCCTGATCGAAACACACATAGGCCTATATTATGGACTGCGCCGTTGAACAGCGCCGGGCTCTAATCTGAGTGTACTATGGGTTAAACGTAGATAGTGTATGGGAAGTAATAAAAGTAAAATTAACAAGCATTGGCATAGCGAATAGGTCTCACCTTTGGGACCTTACAAGTGTTTAGTTATCCAGCACAATATCCTTGGTGCAACAACATCAAGTGTTGCATGGCTAAACACTTATAAGGTCCCAAAGGCGAGACCTATTGGCTATGCCAATGCTTGTTTAGTTAACTGGTCGCTAATAGGTGCCACTTTTATTTGGTACCCAGGCCTATTGTCAGTCCCAGTCCACTACATGGGTGGCATTGTAGCAATGAGTACAGAGCCAAAAGGCTAGTCAAGATGGATCAAGTGGTTGGCATCGCAGAGTAGTACAGGAGGTACAATGAAGTCACTACTTCCGAGCCAAAACCACACGACTTAAGGTGCGACAGAAGGAAAATAACATCACGGTGATGCAGGCACTTGGTAATTAAGAGTTTCAATTTATTGCATAACAAACATATTACAAAATGCAAGATGATAATACGAGTAGACTCGACAGTCTTCAAAGTCTAAATGAAAAGATGCCTATTTTGAAAACGTTCTCATCATCATTAAAACTAAATTAAGCTACATAATGATCATTCAAATGAGGAAAACGGCTTTCTGGTAATTTCTGAAAACCGTACGTTTTTAGGAAGGCTTTCAACCCCTTTTCTGCCCGTCAAGGTTCCGAAGATAACATTAATTGAAAGTATTGATGGAAAATCTGGTCTAAGAGTGGCCTTATTTGTGACTACACTCTCATATTTGGCCACCCATGTTTATAACAAACACTCTAAGAACCTTAAATCTCACTGTGTTATGCTTTGTTACAGCTCTGGTGAACCCCATATTTGCAAAGATCAATTAATTAGACATACACCTTATATATGAGATCCAAGGTCGTTATATGCTTCATGGAACAACCACTTTCCCTCATAGTTCTTTAAATCCTTGGGCAGGCATTCTGTGGCCTGTCACAGCTGGGTGGTTAGATGTGCATTAGCTACAGTCCTGACTCCTGACTATTACCCGAATGTTCAATTCTGTGAAAGGGTAGCGTTTGCAGCGTGAGAGCTTGAACTATAACTATCTAAATGAATTTTCTGCATGAAAGAAAAGTTCGCTTTTTCTGGTAGCCACAAAGTTTAGCATCGAACAGTAGATTGGCTAGCAATTTTTTTTAAATGCCAGAATGCAAAACCCTACATTTTCCACCTTTTCTAATAATTCTTAGAACCCTGGCAGCAAACTGAATCCGAGCGAGTCTGCTGCTCTTTCTGTGTTACCGACTCTTAATGGCCGCTAACCATATCCTTAGGCAATCAAAAGGTCCAACTTTGTTATGGTTGGTAGAATGTATTACTAGATTTTTCCTGGAGCAAGTCACCCAATCGCGTGGCGGAGTGCTGCAAGAACATTTTTGTAAAGGCTAAAGCAGACCCCCCCATAATATTACTGCGCGGTTTGCCAAATTTCACGATCTTAAACAAATTGCAGTCTAAAATAGAAAAATACGCTGTATTTTTGTAACAGGTTAAACACGTTAACTGTCACAAAAATATTGTGTCACAAAGTCACCTGCCAGTTTTGTATGCAGATTTTGTTACTCTTTCCGTGTGTAAATTGGATTTATGAAGCAAAAAGATTAGAATATGGCCCCTGGGTTTTACTATTATGAGTAATATTTGCATATTTGGCCACCCAGCCTATTGCCAGCAGCGTTTCATTTATTGGCGTTTTGCACTTCCTTCTATGATAAAGGGGGCCGCGTTTGTCAGGTGATATGAAGTAGCACGCTTAGGGCGCCACATAACTGGGAGAAGCTCAATAATTGTATTTTAGCACCTGGAACGTGCTCTATGTTGTAACTTTTTTTCCATGGAGTATGGAAAGTCCTAGCACCGCTCCTGTTTGAGGTCAGTTCTTAACTACTTTGCTCGCTGTTAATAATAATTTTTATGGTGCTAAAGATCAATCATAATCTCAGGTACAAATCCCCAACATTATTCTGTCTAATGTTTAGGAAAAGATTAAAACGCTCTGTCCCTCAATGTATGCCTTTTGTACTTCTGTAACTATCCTCGCGCTCCCTTTGTACGGAAAGGTTTAGTAACGGACCTCTGCCCGTTTAATCCAGAATCATTGGATGTTTTTTTTTTAATAGGCCTAAGAGAACTTTAAAGTTCTGTTTTTAGTTTGAATCTCTTTGTGTGCATGCACATTAAGAACTATAATGCAATAACATAATCCATTCAGAGAGCTCTTCTAATAACTCATAGGCTATTGCAGTGCTTTTTACCTGAAGCATCAACACGTGTTTTCTAATCAGCACACAATTTAGCCCTGAAAATATATTATGTACTTATGCGTTTCTGATCCTTCACAGTTAACAACGTTACCTCTAGAAAACAAGTGCGCGCCTCGCACTGAATTGGGAAAAAAAAGGTGAGGAGAGACGGAGGCAGCTGGGGGAGGGGAGAGAGGAGGGGGCCTGCGCCTGTTTCCCTTGCGGGAGCGAGCAGGACCATATGTTTGTAATTAGCACATGGTTTGAAAGCTCGCTCCCGCAAGGGAATCGCCAGATGTGCACGCGTTGCATTCAAAGCAATGCAATGCGTGCACGTTTTTAGCAGCAAAGCTGGAGCGATTGCTAAAGGTCTTTTCCTATGCAACGCATGCGCGCTGCCTAGGCGAGACCTAAAAAAAGGAGTAAAACAGGAGGGTAGAATATGCATGGATATTAAAGAAAGCGAAGGGGAGATAAAAGAGCAGAAGGGAGTAAAAGGGGAAATGGAAACAGGGAGGGTGAATACGATGGGGAAAACGTAATTTGAGTAGGGGGAAGTAGTAAAAGTTAATAAAAAAGAATAAAGTGGGAGGGTATAAAATATGATTTTCTCTAGCTTGGTTTCGTCAAACTTAAGAAAATACGCTAATAAAGAAAAGTTTTTCAAAAAAGAATCCACGATTCATCAGAACCACTTTCCTGAAGTAATCATTTAGTCAGAAACACGTACAACCAATTTCTGTCTGCGCTTCGATGTATCGCTCTCCCCTAAACCCACTGTCTCCCATACATTCCAATCCAGTAACATATACACAGAGCACTAGCAACCAGGACTATATAAGGAAGGGGCAGCTTATAGTCCTTCGAAGACGTATGCTTCGCCCAGAGGTAAAATGTCCAGTATTTGTAAAGCGCGAACAATTACCCGAAGGTGTCAAGGCGCTGGGGGCCGTCGGGAAGATTAAGCGAGCTATTGCCCAGAGTTACATGGTGCTGGGCAGACCCCTGCCGCCGGGGATCGAACCGTGATCCCCAGCGTTCGTCGCCCTGGCCGCTGCGCCACACCTCTTCCCGAGAGGTCTCACGTCACTCGTGAGTGTATTTGCTATTTTCATGCTCAGCTCAAACATCCCCGCTTTTCCCCAGACTCACAGAGCAAAAGCTCTCCTCGCATAGTCCTATAAACTCAAAATGTATATTTTCTGAATCGTCTCCACAACCCCTGATCCTGACGGGAAGCGCCTTGAGGATATTTATTTTGCAGATATGTGCTATACATTCTTGTGAGGTGCCAGACTGCAGGGTAGAGTGCCTAAAGACTTAACGTATTTTGGAGGAGCTGTGTCGGGTCTCACTCCCAGCACTTTGCAAACAGAGGTAGGGGAAGGCTTTTTTGTGACATCTGTAGCTCACCGATGGTAAGTCAAATTCTGTTTATGAAGCTGCCCTTTGGCTGAAGGCGCTTGTGAGAGCTTTGTATCGCCCACCCCCAAGTCTGAGTTGTACTCAGGGTTTCCCCCATTTGCCAGACACCAGTGTGGCATGTCCAGTTGGCTACACCAGGCCAGCCTGAGCTCTGAACTGTTCAACCAGAACTCTATAGGAGAAGACAACAGTCTTACCCATATATTTTGTGGAATTATTTGTTCCATCCACATAGATGGAATCATATCATTCTCGCAGATAGTGATGACACATAATAACTTTAAAACAGTAAAAGACTGGACTGCGCCATGAAGAACTTTGCAGTTAGGACAATTCTGAGTAGAACAAGGCCGTGCCAGGCTGCTGAGTCTTTTGTGAAGTTATTACCTGAAAATCCGGGCTCTGTCTGCAAATGTTGGTGCAGATCTTTAGATGTTGCTGTCAATTGACGATTTTTCATGCATAGCAATTTGCTGATGACAACAATGTATGTTCAGCTCCTGCTGTGCTTTACAGGTGCAGTGTATGTATGTAGGAATGAATGTATGCATCGGAGAGGGAAGTGCGCAGTGTGTAGTCTCCAAGTCAAGGATGCAGGCGAAAGGTTGGAGGGTAGCGCTGCTGTGAGAGTCGAAGGGGCTTCAATAGCATCATTGCGATGATGCAAAGTGTGATGACACAAATTAGGATGCCTGGCTTTGTGGGGCCACTCCCCTGGTGGCCCCATGAGACCTCCCAATGATGTTGACACTTCCTTTCCTGACACTCCGAGGAACCGGACACACAGCTCCCGGATTTGTTCAGGTGCACAGTGATGAGCAGAATGCCCCACGGGGCCTGGAGATGAGACAGTGAGTGGTCATCCTCAGCTCTGGGAAGCAATGACCAGTGTGCAGGACCCTGGGCGAGAGAGAACCTCTCTTGACGTGCAGCAAACTACTGTGAGGGTCATTAGTAGCCAATAGCATCTTTCGTGACCCTTTACATCCATACTTTAGGGCAGGCGTGGCATCGCGAAATCTCAAAAGAGAGCGCCAATGGCAGCTGAAGAATCAATTGTGATCCCTGCCACACCCACGGGCCACTGAGTGCTCCTTGGAGGGCAACCTCGCGTCCTTTGTCTATAATGGAGGGACCAATGGCCATTTGAGGTGCTCGCCAGGTGTGGCTCTCAGTGGTACAGCAGGTGTAATCACCAAGGCCAAGGTGTGTGAAGGGCTTCCTGCTCTCTTATTATCATTGCTTTTAGCTCTCAGTCAGTAACAAGGGGCTCATTTTTCCTTGCTTGCTTTAGAGCCCAAGGCACCCTTGCCACACAACTGATACTGGGCAGGCGGTCCTGATGCAAGGTGGAGAGAGTTACCTCACATCTATGAGAAGCAAAGCATGGCTGGCTTTGGATGTTGTGTCAATGGGCGGGAGTGAGGCTTGGTCAAAGGACAAGAGTGCACCCCGCTTGCCACTACCATCTGGGTGTGAGAGACAGGGGCCCGCCTTATGACTGTGTATGGTATTGTGGTCTCACACCTTGCGGAGCACGACCAGCCTAGTAGTCGTGAGATTTCCGAGCGATGCATGGTGCATGAAGTTTAGACAAACTAAATGGCATGCAGTCTGCGTCCTTACATTTTCATGTGAGACTGTGCAACCCCCCCAGCTCTCACATGCGTAGAACCTTGAGGGAGGGGCTCGCCTTACACACTTCCTGCCTGCTAGGGTCAGACTGGGACAGAAAATAGGACCAGGCATCAAAATAGAAGCGACCCATATTGGCAAATCAGACAGCTCAAAAAGGGGCCCAAGTTTGCAAACTGGGGTAGTCTTGAGCTTGGAAAGACAAGCTGTATAAGCTGTTTAGCAAGGGTAGGAAAGCTGCATAGATTTGAGCCTGCTGCATGCAATGCTTGTTTTAAGATCAGGGAAATAAAGAGTAAAAACTGGCCCAGAAGAACACAAAACAGGCCCACAAACAGCCAAAATCAAAGGCCCACTCACTGACCTCTCAGATCAACCCAAGCCACATCACAAAATAAAATGATGGACGGAGTGTTGAAACTTTTCAAACACGCACCCCCAGTCACAGATCTGGGTTTAATCCATCAATATTTTTCTCGCCACATCTCCCCAGTTTGGACCCAGCCATATGCTAATCAGTCTTGACCCTGCTCCCTCTGGGAACAGTCCAGACCCAACTTCCAAGCCAGGTCCTCCCTGGGTTTCAGGGTAGGATTTACAGTGTTCTGCATTCCGTCCATCAATTCTTCTCTTTGCATTTGTCACCCAGAGTGGGACGGGTTTGCCCAGACGTGGGTCCCGTGCTCTCCTTGCCGCTGGATTCCAGCTAGCCTGGCTGATGAGGAGTGATACCCCGAAACCCCAGGATACTTGTTTCCAGCCCCGGGAGGACCTGGCCTGGCAGTTCGGGCTGGACTGTTCCCATGAGGCACCACTCAAGACTGATTTGCATATGGCTGGGTTTAAACCGGAATGGCATGGTGGGCAAAAAAACCCAATGGATTTAGGCTGGATCTCAGTAAGGGGGGTGAATGTTTGACATTGTTCAGCATTCTGCCCATCAGTTATTCTTTTTCATTGCTCTACAGGCCAGTCCGACCCTGCCAGTCGGTGCCTCACAACATCAAAGCATGTTCTGCAGAGCCGGCTCCTCGCTGGCGGTGCCAGCCTCTTGGACTTGGCACCCTGTCCCAGTTTCTGCCAACAGAGAGGTTTGGGAGGCTCTGGACGCTCAAAGCTCCCTGGAGGTACCTTAGAATCATGGCACAGGTGGCGGGGGCAGGTCACGGGATTCTACGGCGACGCTATGCCAACTCCCTGAAATGGCACAGGCGCACAGCCCCTTCGGTCGCCACATTTAATGCTCTAGTGCCTTGAAGCACTATAGGCATCGTGTGTTTGTATCTTTCCAGAAAGCGCCACAATGTCGAAGAAGCTGCCAGTCTGTCCGGACTGCCACCAACTGCCACGCAAGACCTTTGCCAGGCCTTCCACCAGGCGCTACGAACAAGCACAGAGGAGCTACATTAAATGCCACCGTGCTTTCATTGCTTGCCTCTGGGGTGCACTAGGTGACCCCCCCCCCCTCCACCCCCCCTCCTTGTGCGCCTATGGCCACAGTTTGTGCACATGGGCATAAGCTGCCACCTCGACGCATGTGATCATTACTGTGTGTTACAGAGTGAGTGTGACGTGGTGATTACAGCCCGACCCTTTCATTAACACGCGCCTCTCAGAAAATAATGCAGTGTCCCAAACTGTCTGCAAAGTGAGCCACCGTGGCTGTCGGCGAGGACTCAGTCACTGATAAGGCCCAGTCAGTTGGGTTCCAAATCCTCCCGCACACAAGCTGGCTCCACGCGCAATCAATCTGTTGATGCTGTGACAGGAGTGTAAGGTGGGGAGGAGGGCAGCACCAGGGCAGTGCATGGTGCTGACCCATGGACCCACCGCGTATCTGGCTTTACATCTCTGGGACAGGATGATCCGCGCCAATGTCCTGAGTGCGTGATCCAGGTCTTTCTGCCTGTGTACAGACACTTCTCGTCAATGATTCATTCAGTTTCCAGAACAGAAACATTGATTGGAGTCGCGCTTCGCACACAGGCGGCGCGCGCTCTTCACTTTCACACTATCACTGCTGCCTTCCTGTGCCTGTTTACAGCCCCATCCTTCTAGCCTCCTGGGGGAATGCCCGATGCCTGCTACGGCCAGGCCGGCCCTGCCCTTTACTACTGCTGCCGTCCTCTGCCTTCCTGCCTCCTGGGGGAATGCCCGATGCCTGCTACGGCCAGGCCGGCTCTGCCCTTTACTACTGCTGCCGTCCTCTGCCTTCCTGCCTCCTGGGGGAATGCCCGATGCCTGCTACGGCAAGGCCGGCTCTGCCCTTTACTACTGCTGCCGTCCTCTGCCTTCCTGCCTGCTGGGGGAATGCCCGATGCCTGCTACGGCCAGGCCGGCTCTGCCCTTTATTACTGCTGCCGTCCTCTGCCTTCCTGCCTGCTGGGGGCATGCCTGTTGCCTGCTACGGCCAGGCCGGCTCTGCCCTTTATGACTGCTGCCGTCCTCTGCCTTCCTGCCTGCTGGTCCCAAGATGCTGTGTCCAGGCCTGGTAGTTCGGGCTGGACAGTTGCCATGGGAAGCAGGGTCAAGACTGATTTTCACATGGCTGGTTCTGAACTGGAATGGCAGCAAAATGGATTGAACCAGATCTCTGTACTCGGGTGAATGTTTGACATTGCTCAGCGTTCTATCCATCAATTGTTCTTTTTGCATTTGTCACGCCAGGGGGTGGACGCTTAAACCGGTGCTAGGATGCTTGAGGATCAAAAAACGATGGACCCGTTCTGGCAGCTTATCACCCAGAACGCAGAGAGCCAGGAAACTCTCCTGTCAGAGCTCCTACACTCAACCATTTCAATTACTGGGCCAATGACCCAGCAGAGGGACCACACTCAGCGGAACTAACGGACATACTCGCTGGACTTAACCTAAGTCAGCATATTTCGACTGCCACACACATCATAGGGCTTACTCTGGATCAGGTATGGTCTAGCAATCTAGTCTTAGCCAACCTAGAAGTCACCACCTGTATTTGGTCTGATCACTACTTCATTAAATTTACCGTAAATATCCCCACCCCGACTAAAACAACACCTTGCGATCTTGAAGCACGCAGGAGCTGGAATACTATTGACAAAGACCGTTTTCTGGAGTCACTGACCAATACTATTCCCACTGGTCAATCCTCCATCGAGCTAAGCGAGAAAGCCCTCTCAAACTGGCTGCTACAAGCCAGTAATAAACATGCCCCCCTCAAAAAACCATCGCGCACTCGTCGCCATGAAGCCCAGAGATGCTTTTCCCCTGAATTAAAGAACTTAAAACTTGCCCTGCGACACGCAGGAAGGAAGTGGAGAAATAAATATTCACCTGATGACAAAAGCATCTACCTAGATGCACGGGGAACCTACAAAAAGGCTATATTGGCTACCAAAGCCGAATATTTTTCGTCCAAAATCATTAATTCCACTAATCGCTCCAAAGACATCTTTTCAATCATTAACAAATTATCCAACCCGGACAGAGTAACATTAAAACCCACCCCCTCCCAATCCTTATGTGATTCCTTAAATAATTTCTTTATTGAAAAAATCAAAATCATTAAATCAAGTATCCCCAGCTGTCTGAGCCCTGCATGCCCCATAAAATCGCCGAACCCGTACAAACTGGAAGAATTTCCAATAATAAATCAGGAAAACTTCAATGACTTACTGGCAAAAGTCAAGTCTGGATCTCCAAGGGACTGCTGTCCCCCCTGGATCCTAAAGGAAGCATTTGCTGTTTGCCCTGGCCCAGCCATGACTCTCCTAAATAAATCGCTAATCCAGGGTCAAGTACCAGAGACCTTTAAGGAAGCTATTATAATCCCTCTCCTAAAAAAGTCAGGAGCCGACCCTAAAACCTTAACTAATTACCGACCGATCTCACTGCTCCCCTATCTGGCCAAACTGCTCGAAGCACATGTAGCCAAAAGTCTGTCGGCCTTTTTGGAGCAATCTGAATACCTGGATGCCCATCAGGCAGGCTTCCGCACAGCTCACTCCACAGAATCAGCAATACTATCTGTGTTGGACACTCTGAGAGAAAAGGCGGATAAAGGTCTCCCCCAAGCCCTGGTACTGTTGGATCTCTCTGCTGCCTTTGACACGGTCGACCATAACATCTTGATCGACCGTGTCAGAGATGCGGGCATCGAAGGAACAGCCCTTGAGTGGACCAGATCCTTCTTAGCAAATCGATCACAGGCTGTACATCTTTGTGGGTTCTCAACTCCCATGATTAAAAATACCTGTGGAGTCCCCCTGGGATCCTCTCTATCTCCTCATTTATTCAATCTATACCTTCTTCCCTTGATCCATGCACTAAAAGAAAGAAATATCCAAACCTTTAACTACGCAGACGATTTCCAACTGCTATTCCCTATAAAAAATTCGCCGGCCTGCATTTTCGAATGTCAATCCACATTGATGTTCATCCGCGACTGATGAACAGCAACCAACTGAAACTAAACCAGGATAAAACAGAACTGATCCTCACGGGAGGCTCACTGAACCCCTGGAGTACCCAATTCTGGCCAAATGAACTGGGACAACCTCCGATTCCTTCCAAGCATGCCAAAACCTAGGGAGTTACAGTCAGTAACGATCTATCCATGAAAAACCAAATAGGATCAGTATCTTCTACATGCTTTTTCCAACTAAGAAAAATAAAGATAATCAGCCGGTTCCTGACTGAGGAAGCAAAATTACAAGCTATCCTCGCCATGGTGATCTCGCACATTGATTATGCTAACTCCTTATACTTTGGTATCCCGGCCTATCTTACTTACCGTCTCCAACTGATAGAGAACCAGTCGGCTGTAGGCTGATCCTGCAGGAAAACAAACGCCAACACGTCTCCCCCATTTTGAGGAGACTGCACTGGCTCCCTATTTCACAAAGATGCGCCTTTAAGATGGGCTGCATTATCTTTAAATCTTTGAACGACAAAAACCCCAAATTTATCAACAGCTTGATTAATAGATATATTCCAAACCGGAATCTGAGATCCGCCCACATGCACCTCCTGGCAACACCCTCTTTTAAACAGAAATGATTCGGCGGCACTAGGTTCGCCACATTGGGTCCTAGGTACTGGAATTCTCTGCCCCTAGAGATCAAATCTTGCACAGATCTCACGACCTTCCGCAATCTGCAAAAAACATGGCTCTTCAAACTGGCGTTCGAATAACCACTTGATTCTTCTCCCCACCCATCACCTACCCAAGCAGCGCCAAGAAACCAACCCGGTGTACGTGCGCTATATAAATCTAAAATAACATGGCATAACATAACAGAGCTATCAGCAAACATAACCTCAGATGAATGAACGTCTCACACTCTAACCCAGCTACCCACACAACCCAACTGAAACGCCTGCTCATCAACTGCAGATCTGCCTCAAAACATGCTGGGGATACCACTGAATCACCTCCTAATCCTAACGGAAACCTGGCTAAATGACTCCTCTGCACCTGTCATAGACACTCTAGTCTCCCCTGACCATGGTATTACCAGACTGGATAGACCCCAAAGACCAGGTGGAGGCATCGCTTGCATACACAGCCTCAACCTATCAGTCATACATGCACAAACCACGATCATACCCACCTGCAAACACCTTTGCCTTGATATCGCATGCAACAGACCCCTATGCAAGTTGCACTTGATATACCACCCTCCAGGCGAGAACCTAGATTTTATTGAACAAATCATGGAAACCACTGGAACAACGCTGATCAACATTGCCTCAAGTCTTCCTCGGAGAGTTTAATTTTCATTGAAATGACCTGAAGGATCCAGCAGTCAACAGCCTCAAAACCTTTCCTGCAGAGCTGAACCTGACTGAATTCTGCGACAAGCCCACTCAGAACAAAGGATCAACTTTGGAAATCTTATCATTGCAAAGCCCAACTCAATTCAGATGCAATCTATCCTACCCTGTGATTGGACCAACCACCACTGCATCACTTTCCTCATAACGGAAGTTTTGATAAACACAACGATCCAAGCCCACCCTCTTGAAATTATTTATGAAGCCCCTAACAGAAATTCTGAGCTTATCCTATATCCAACATCCACTACCACATGTACACTGACGATACCCAGCTATACTTCAAAGTCTCATCCCCAGAAGACATAATTTCGTTGAACACAACACTAATGGAAACTCAAAATTGGCTGGCAACCAATCACCTCAAACTAAGTACTCCAAAAACAGAGCTCCTTCTTATCGCCCCACCCAACCAGGCACTGGTAACCGAAGAATGGTTGAAACAGCTGACAGCCCTCAACTGCACTCCACAAATCACTGGGCGATACTCTTGACAAAAATCTCAATATGCAGAAACATATCAGATTTTAAATAGCCAAATGACCCTAAACTTAACCAAAGCCAATTGTACACCGTGAGTTTTATATTTGTACACTGTGAGTTTTATCTTTCAGCACAATGTGACAGTCACACTAGAGGGTATTGAAAGAACCCACCGACTCTTTTGTCCTTTGTATAACATGTTTTTTAAATGTTTTATATTGTTATGGTTTTAAGTAACCACACAAAAAAGTTTGTATTGACTGACTGACTATTCAGAGGGCTCTGGTAGGGGAAGCAGCACGGAGGGTGTTGGGAGAAACAACGTGGAGAGCTGAAGGCAGAAGCAACACAGAGGTTGCGAGTGGGGATGGAAGCAACACAGAGGACACGGAAAAATGCAAACAGCTGAGAGAGAGCAACGTAGAGCTTTTGGGGAAAAACACGCAGGCAACAGGGAGCAACACCGATCACGCTATTGAGGAAAGAAGTACACAAGTGAGCCAACTGAAAAACACATGCACTCTTGTGGAGTGCTTAAAAAAAAGAAAAAATAATGCTTGGACAGTGAGCAGTGGAGGGACATAAGTACTGTGTCCATGCTCCACGGGTGAGGGACAAACACAAGGAGAGGCAGGAAAGCCCTCCCAAGTAGACAAATGAAAAGCAAGCAAATGAGAGTGACAGTAAAGCCAACCAATAGTCAGCAAATGTATTTTAAAGTTACACACGTATTGACTTGACTTTTAAATGGGTGTAACGCTGAATAGGGTATTTTTGGTGAAGATTTAGATTCCCAATGGACACAGTTTATATATTGATTTGTAGTTTGTATTTTTATTTATTTTTTCTGACTTTTATAAGCTCAAACCAGACCAAGGACCATCAAAACGATTTACATATCAGCTATGGTGGCATTAAATATGAAAATGAAATTTTCACGGAAAAAGTAACAGCACATGAACAGGCAAAATTGAAAAAATAAAATGTAGATATTGTAGACAGGTCATTTTGGAGCTTTCATCCCATGTTGGTATGCAGAATTAAATCTAAAACTTGTTAAGGACGAGATAAAGGAAAGAAAATGTACAAATACAAAATGGAGCAACAGAATGTACAAGTTTGTCGGGATCGCGATGTCTGCGGCCAGTGGGGAGGCAAGAAAGATAGTGGAGAATGCCGCACCATGCCAGGGGGTTAAGTCAAAAGACAATCTAACGTAGAAGATATTAGAGAATTAAATATAAAATGTGAACAGAAAGTATACAAGAGAAAAGTTAGTAATTGCATTCCTGCTGATTCTGTGGTCCTGGCAGGAAGTTTGGGTCAGAATATAGTATACGTAAATATTACCCGTTATAAATATTGTGTACTAAGTATCAGTTATAAAAATATTGTACCTCTGCGTGTAGATTTTTCTATTAAGTCCAATGGTGTAATATTTTTGTATATATAGTACACTATATTTAAAGAAATGTCATTCTAACAACGAGATTCTGGTACCACACCCGTTACATTGTTGTACTTGATATGTTGTATGGGTGTTTTTGTTTTTTACATCCAGGCTTCTCACTCACGCCTGCAAAGCCCTCCACAAAACTGGACCCACCTACATCAACAACCGCCTGATTTTCCACCGTTCGACGAAAGAGCTCCAATCCTTCTCCCTCGCCTTACCCAGGTCCCACACTTCCGTCAAAGCCGAGGCGGGAGCTGCTCCTTCTCCTTCCTTGCTGCCAAGTCCTGGAACGACCTCCCCCTCCATAGACGCATGTCCCACTCCTTGAGGGACTTCAAGAAGCAGCTGAAGACCTGTCTCTTCGACCTCCCCCTCCATCGACGCATGTCCCACTCCTTGAGGGATTTCCAGAAGCAGCTGAAGATCTGTCTCTTCGACCTCAACCTCCATCGACGCCTGTCCCACTCCTTGAGGGACTTCCAGAAGCAGCTGAAGACCTGTCTCTTCGACCTCCCACTCCATCGACGCATGTCCCACTCCTTGAGGGACTTCCAGAAGCAGCTGAAGACCTGTCTCTTTGACCTCCCCCTCCATCGACGCATGTCCCACTCCTTGAGGGACTTCAAGAAGCAGCTGAAGACCTGTCTCTTCGACCTCCCCCTCCATCAACGCATGTCCCACTCCTTGAGGGACTTCAAGAAGCAGCTGAAGACCTGTCTCTTCGACCTCCCCCTCCATCGACGCATGTGCCACTCCTTGAGGGACTTCCAGAAGCAGCTGAAGACCTGTCTTTTCGACCTCCCCCTCCATCGACGCATGTCCCACTCCTTGAGGGACTTCAAGAAGCAGCTGAAGACCTGTGTCTTCGACCTCCCCCTCCATCGACGCATGTCCCACTCCTTGAAGGACTTCAAGAAGCAGCTGAAGACCTGTCTCTTCGACCTCCCCCTCCATCGACGCATGTCCCACTCCTGAGGGACTTCAAGAAGCAGCTGAAGACCTGTCTCTTCGACCTCCCCCTCCATCGACGCATGTCCCACTCCTGAGGGACTTCAAGAAGCAGCTGAAGACCTGTCTCTTTGACCTCCCTCCTCCATTGACGCATGTCCCACTCCTTGAGGGACTTCAAGAAGCAGCTGAAGACCTGTCTCTTCGACCGCCACCTCTCTCCGACCGAGGATCCCTCAAACCCCACAGCGCCTGGAGACCCCGCAGGGTGACATGCCGCGCTATACAAGCCATGATGATCGATATCTGCTAGGAAAGCCAAAGAAAGTGTGATAAAGTAACATATATATGCTTAACACAAGCTGGGTTTATCAGTGACATAGCAGATCACTTTAAGCTTAGAGTGTTGGAGGATCCATTTCACCAAGACCAGCTGATCCTCGATCCTAGTTCATCATATAGTTGTGGCTCTGTTCTCGCCGGGGCCAGATGCCGTTGGGCATTGTATTCATCGCTGTAGAGACATCCTCGCATGATGACCTATAACTGTGCTTTAGTTCTTGGAGTCGACGGGTAGGGCAGGTTTCAGCATCTCAGAGGCGAATGCGTCATTGGCGGATCTCCTTACTTCCTGGCACTGCCTTTTCCACACTCTGGAGACCCAGTGTCCGCTGCTAGACGCAGACGTCTTTCCAACTTACCATATAATGCACCTTTCTGAAACCTAAGAAGATCTCAAGCATCATTGTACCCTCATCCAGTTTCATGCTCACTCCATAATAAACTCATGTAGAAGAGCCATTCAATCTAATGCCAGGGCGTCTGAGCGCATGAAAGACTCTGGTGCAAGTCTCTGCTGGCGCAGGACTATGATTAGTCCCCGCTGGTGCAGGAGTATTCCCCTGCTTGCATAGGATTAGTCCCTGCCGTTGTAGGACTAGTTCCCCCACTGGCATAAGATTAGCCCCTGCTGGTGTAGGACTATGATTAGTCCCAACTGGTGGAGGACTAGTCCCCTGCTGGCGTAGGACCAGTCCCCTGCTGGCGTAGGACCAGTCCCCTGCTGGCATAGGACTAATTGCAGAACTAGTCCCTACTGGTGTAGGACTAGTCCCTGCTGACGTAGGATTAGTCCCCTGTTGGTGTTGGACTAGCCCCTGCTGTCATAGGATAAGTCCTCTGCTGGTGAAGGACTAGTCCCCTGCTGGCCTAGGACTAGTCCTCTGCTGGCCTAGGACTAGTCTCCTACTGGTGTAGGACTAGTCCTTGCTGGCAAAGGATTAGTCCCCTGCTGGCGTAGGACTATGATTAGTCTCTACTGGTGCAGGAGTAGTCCCCTTCTGCCGTAGGATTAGTCCCCTGCTGGTGTAGGACTTTTTCCCTGCCGGTGTAGGACTAGTCCCCTGCTGGACTAGGACTAGTCTCCTGTTGGTGTAGGACTAGTCCCTGCTGGCATAGGATTAGTACCCTGCTGGTGTACAACTAGGATTAGTCCCTACTGGTGTCGGACTAGTCCCCTGCTGGTGCACGACTAGTCTCCTGCTGTCAAAGAACTAGTCCCCTTGTGCCGTAGGACTAGTCCCCTGCTGGCGTAGGACTAGACCACAGCTGGTGCAGGACTAGTCCCATGCTGGCCTAAGGACGAGTCCCCTGCTGGCAGCAGGACTGGACCTGCATAAAGAACTGCCTCATGGAGATCTTTTCATGGTTTAACTGTAACCAATTAAAGTGTAACTCTGATAAATCGGAGATAATTTTTTTTGGCTCTCACCCACTTGAAGCCTGGCACTCTTGGTGGCCACAGGATATGTCTCCCCCACTGTCGGAGGTCACAATTGTGAAAAATCTGGGGGTCAAATTGGATTCTGCACTCTCTATGAAGATGCAAGTCCAATCGGTGGCAGGTACATGTTTTGGGATTTTGAAAATGCTGAAAAATGTCCACCCACTTCTGCCAGTATTGCACCGTAAAACAGTGGTCAAGGCCTTGGTGATATCGAGACTGGATTATGTCAACTCGTTGTATCTGGGACTTCCCGAGTATTTACTGAGTCGTCTGCAGATCATCCAGAATATGGCAGCCAGGGCTATTTTCCTAACGAAGCCTAGAACATATACCTCACATCTTTTGTCCTCACTTCACTGGCTTCCAGTGCAAAAAAGAATTTATTTTAAAGAACTAGCCCTGGTTTTTATTAAGGCTTTCCATGGGATCGGGGCCCCGTACTTAAGGGAAAGATTCCAGCCTTACTTGCCTCAGCGCTCTTTAAGATCTTCTACCCAGTGCCTGACCTTGATCCCAAGGGTCAGGCTCTCACGGGTGGGAGGAAGATCATTTCAGGTTATTGCATCCCGACTCTGGAATAACCTCCCTCTTTTGCTGTGACGGGGCCCAGACCTTTTGACTTTCAGATGGAACCTGAAGACATGGCTTTTCCAGCTATAGTTTTTATCTTGTACGGTGGCAGGGGGCGTTTGTTTGTCAGTTGTTGGTGGTCCTTTCGTAGCACCGGGACACTCCTTGGAGTAGCTGCGCGCTCTACAAATCACAGATAACATAACATAACATCATGAAGATATAGATAAAGTAGATTCTAAAGATGAAACATGTATTGTAAATGAAAGAACAGGTTATTTCTTGTTTCCTGTTGTTGTATGTTGTCTTTGTATGTTTTGTCCTGATGGTTTAGAATGGTGTTAGAGTGACTGTTTGATACGAGAGGAGTATGTATGCAGATATTTTATTATTAATATTTATTGTATCACTTTAATAAAATTCATTTTTATTCTGGTTTATAATATGTTGTCCTTGTCCCCTTATGTTTAGTTATGAATTATTGTCATTTGTGATCCATTGTGAGTTGCCCTAGGTATTTGCAATTGTCCGTCTGGCTAACATGTAATTAATGTCCCATTTTTCAGAGATGGGCAAATGAAGTGTTCCAGCGAACGCTGACGCAAAGGTGTAGCCGTTCCATTTAATTTCTCTTAGTGCCTCACCGTATGGGTTTTCTCTGTTGCTGATGCCATAGTGTGCCCTTTGTTGGGTTCACAATCCTGCTTCTGTGTTCTTTGTGTGATTTCTGTTATTCATGCATTTGTGTTCATATTTTCCAGTGACTCCCTCCTCAGCCTGCAATGGAGACCTTGGTGGGTGATGTGTGTGGCTTTCCTTCCCCTCTCCAGCAGAAAGGAACATTTACATTTCCCGCCTCACCTCCACATGGTCACATCCCTCCCTCACTCTGCTGCCTGCATGAGCGGGAAAACAGCCGGCCTGTGGGTTTCTGCCTCAACACCCCCTTTCACAGTCAGCCAGTAACAGCACTCTGGATTGAAGTGGGGGTGAGAATTCATTTATTTCTTTCCTGCCTCCTGATTACCACGCCCACTTGAAGAACATGGAGGCAGCCGGGTAGCAGCTTGCATCAGACAACTTAAAGTTGGTCTCTATGGCGCCCACCACCACTCGGAGTTTCTTATCCAGAGTCACAGGAGGAGGTCACAGCGAAGACCTGACCAGCCCAGCTCTCAGGTGCACTGAAGACCTGCTTCAACAGACTGCTGCTCCAGCTCACTTCTTCATCTGTTTGGGCCACAATCTTTTCCTGCCTTTTCTAGGAGGAAGGGATCCATGCTTAGGCCTTCAGTCCCAGTCCCATACAGGACCACAGAGTGCTCACCCAGCCTTCTGGTCAGTTACTCTCCTAAGCTGGAGGCACCACAGGGCCAAACTCCAACTCTGCAGCGTAAAAAAAAAGTACACTTACTTTCTATATTCTTTGTTGTTGCACGTTCTGTTCCCCAAAGCCCCTCCATTGTGAATTGGCTAGAGAAGAACCCGTGGGAGTTTAAGACTTGTTCTTTCTGGGCCGTTGTAGGTTCTGCTCCCAAAGATCCTGACCAACGCTTTCCACTTGACTCTGTGTGAGATTTCTTGTTTGTTTAATGATCAATGTCTAGAACAAAGTTGGTTGGGACTGGGTATCTCTCGACCTTGTGCAAGATGTTTAGTCTTCAAGTATGTAAACAAAGGTATTCATTTTTCAGCTCCAGACATGGAGGCGTCCCAGAGAATACATTAGTCAAACTCTGCATAAATTCAGGTCAAAGCCAGACTAGGTTTCATTAATTTTGGGGAGCTTTAGATGTTGTTTCCAATAGGTGACTTGTAGACATTTTTTCTCTCTCCTTGTAATCACAGCTTTGATTCTCGGAGGCCCAGCCGAGTGGTTCATGGTGGAGCTGGCACAGTCTCGTCTTGGAGTAAATGTACTGACGTTCAGGGAAAAGTGCAAGATTTGTGAGAGAGCTGGATTTCATTTCTTTTGAGTACTTTGCATAATGTTTTTATGGCTAAAATGCAAGATGTGTTTCTATACTGTTCGTCATTAGAGGTTCTATTCTTGAAGGAAGAATCTCAGAGCTGCTCTTTCTCTTGTTTTTATAATTACAAGCTCTGTTCTCAGAGATTACAGCCTAAGCCTTTCCCCCTCACTTTGTACTAGATTTCTGATTTATGGGATGATCAGTCACGAACATAATTGGCAGAGAGAGGGCCTCTAACGACACTTTGCAGGGCATTAAGGCTACAAGTAAGCGTTCCGTTTTCAGAACTGCCAAGCTTCTGCTCTTCACCAATGTTTCTGGCTTTGATCAGCTTTAAAATGCTTAATTCACATAACATTTCTCTAAAAATGAGACCCCTGAGACTAACCAAATGGTGTTTGATGAATTGGCCCACTCCGTCAATGTGGGACCCTTTTTGCTCAGTGCTCGGGTCTAATTGTGATCCTAATCCGACCCTGCTGCTCTGTACTGGTCAGTGAAGAGGCAGAGGGCACACCATGCACACACCTGGTGCCAGGATCTTCTCTCATGGCTTTAAGTGGGCCGGGTCCTGCTGGTACTCAGCAGTTCTAAAAAGCAGGTGCTGAGATGGGTCTCTGTCGGGCTCTCTATTTTTGTCCTCAGGGTGAAAACACTTTTTGTAACTCTGCAGCAGTGTCACACTTCACTGCCTTTGACGTAACTTCAGAGAGACTCATTTCAGTTCTTTCAGTCTCATCATTTCAGAAATGAAGCATGTTCAATATTCTACACAACGAAGCCACAGTTGTTGCTTATTTGATGTGTGTAACTCACAACCATTGACAAAGACAATTGTCCTGGCTTGTTGTAGGTGTAATGTTACTTGCATTATATATCTGGATGCAATAACGGAAAGAGGTAGCAATATACCAGTCGGGCGGCACACAGATAGCTGTGCTTAAACCACGCCCTTAATTTCATCAGCCATGCCCCTCTGAGAGAGCCCTCAGTTTTTTCATCCCACTTAAAGCCCAGTGTGCCCTTCGCATATGTCCACCTTCACCGACCCTCCCCAGCTGGCATAGAGGCAGGAAGTGAGTAACTCCCTCCCATGCACCACTTTCCCCAGGGCAGGTTTCAGGGTAAGGCAAATGGAAACTTCTGAGGTGAATCCACGTGGAGTGGACATCAAGCCACGTGCGAGCTAAGGCTGAGGGCGTGAGTGAAGGCTGAGGGCACGAGTGAAGGCTGAGGGCACGAGTGAAGGCTGAGGGCGCAAATGAGGGCAGAGGGCATGAGTGAGGGCTGAGGGCATGAGTGAGGGCTGAGGGCATGAGTGAGGCTTGGGGGATATTTGAGAGTTCTCTCCTCCAGGCCCGCGAGGCGTGAAAGTGTGACAGCTTGGCTGGGTGTATGAACAGTAAAGGCTGGGAGGTATATGAGCCAGGGCATGGGCTGTGGAGCTCATGAGTGAGGGTCATGCAAGTGATGAGTCCGGACTAGGAGGCTTGTGAGCGAGAGTCGAGACACCTAAGGGTTTTCAGGGATAGTGGGGCCCTGAAGGTTACTCTGGGGAGGAGGGACCCAGGCAGGGTTGAGGTTTCTGTCAAGCAGAGTAAGTGAGGGATATGGAATTGGTGTCCACAGGTGACCTCATTTTCCCAAAATAAATCCGTATTTGTGAAGCGCAAACTACTCACCCTTAGGAGTCTCAAGGTGCTGGGGGCCGTCATGGAAATTAAGTGAGCTATTGCCCAGAGTCACATGGTTCTGAGCTGAGCTGCTGCCGGAGCCGGGGATCGAACCATGAACCCTGTGCTCCGAAGTCAGCTGCCCTGGCCACTGCACCACACCTCTCTCATGCCCTCAGCCCTCACTCATGATGACACATGCTCCGGGCATAACACTTCAGATGGTGAGGTAGACCACAATAACCTGACTGTTTGTTGTTTGTATGATGACGTCACTTCCGGCCAGACGTAGAATATCCCCGCTGCATTCAAGATGGCTTGATAAGCTCTTGATTGCCAGATATAATCATCATTTGCCACGGAATTGCAAACAAGGCCCAGGGGAAGTTGTCAATAAGGGCTCACTAGACGGAAGTCAGTGTTTGCTTCGATGGTCCAAGGGTGCTGGAGACACTAAACTGCTCGGGGTATGGGAGCCGGACAGCCTTGCGGGGAACAGAGCAAGTGTCTGGCTTGGCCGTACCATCAAAGGTGCACATAGGCAACAATTGCCATTAGAAAATATGACTATTTTAAAATTAAATAATGTCTTTTTCAACTTTTCTGAGTGTCTCAGTTACCACACCCGGGGTGGTATCATGCATTGTGCAGCCCATTATAACATAAGCTCTAAGACTTGCTTTTTCCCATCGTTTTAGGTGTTTTTGTGCGATTGCATCTGTTAGAAGGATGCCAAGCCCTCAACTCCAAGAGGGCATTAGGATGTCATGGGTGGGAAAAATGAAGTTTAGCTGGTTTGGAGTGAGGTGGCAACGCTATACCTGTAAGATGAAGAACAGTTCTGGCACTGCCACACCCATCACATTGAGTGCCTTCCACTGCTGCAAGCTCAGGGTGCATCTGTGTCCCTGGTAGCTCACAGTCACTTCTGCACACCCTCAGAATATTTCTTGCACCCATGCTCTGGAATAGTCCTCCTTATGCTTCCTCTACAGCTGTCTGTGACTGTGCACAGTAGAGGTGCTAAGTATGTACCCATTGCTGTGCCAGCGCTCTCACCCCTTCCTTGCAGCTCAATCTGCTGGAGCTTGGCATTGGTGCCATAATCCTCAGAATTTTATAACCCCCAGGTCAGGCACCACCCCATCTACAGTGACTTGTGGTTCCCCACTATAGAAACCCACTAAAATAAAATAAGGACCTAAGCTCTGCAGGAGGGGGCTGAGTGTCCTTCAGCCTGAGCAAACCAGACCAGGTTTCGCCTCCACTGTAGCTCTGCAGGGTGAAAAGGAACTTCTGGAGGAGGCAGCTGTGCGCTGTGTTTAGCTTACTTATGGCTGCACTATATAACTGTAGTACATTCAGTGAACGGCTGGTTCCTGTGGCAAGGATTATGGAACCTGGCTGAAAGGGCCAGGAATTAATGAGTGTACAGTCCTTTTCAAGTTCAATGCTGGGTTGAAAATGTTTGAAAGAGGTATATTGTAGTGCATATGCATGGCACATGAAATTAATACAGTTGAGAGGCTTCCAAAAATGTCACAAAAGTGAAGACGAAAGCTGGTTCGGGCCATGTGTAGTTTGAAACCTCTCCCCTGCACACACATTTTCTGGAATTGTTTAAAACCTACTTAGAAAAAAAACCTGTAAAATCCCAATTAACAGAAACTTCTCACTATGGCGTTGCCTCAATTCACTGCCTTCGTCCATCATCACTGTCCTCCTCTTCCTCCTCCTCACTGCCTTCCTCCTTCCTCTTACTGCCTTCCTCTCACCTCAGTCCTCACCACTTTTTCCTCTCTTCCTCATGGTCTCTCTCGCTCCTTCTCTGCGCTACACTCCCCTCTCACTGCTGTGCTCACTAAGGGCTCTGCCACTGTGCCCTCTTTATCCCTCTTTGTCCCCCTACCTACATCTCTCCTTCATTTATCTACTCCCGTCCCCCACAGCCCACCCCTTTCCCGCCCTTCCACCCAATATGTTCTGCCCTGCTCATGTTCTTTCTCTTCCATTCCATTCACCTTTCCTCCTTTCCAATGCTCTCCTCTGCCCTCTGTTTTCCTTCCTTGCTCACCCAGCTCTGTCTTTCCTCTGCTCTCTCTTGCCCATCCATCCCCTCTGTTCCCTTGTTCTACCCTCTGCTTCTCCAGCCCCTCCCGGGGAAACAGTGAGTCCTGGCAGTGTGGAGAGTAGAAAAGCTGCATTGTGTGAGTAGTGAGTGTGGAGCAGGGTTGGTCCCAGCAGACTGAAGGACGCCATGTTGAATTCCTTGAGATATTAAAAGCTTCACAGTTCACCTCACACCCAGGACCCTCTGCCTAGTGTCCCACCCCGGTCAGCCATGTTTGATGGACACACTAAAGGGCGGAGTCTTATCATGTTTCAAATCTGGGCACCATAGGGTGAGGACAGTTGGGTAAGCACAGTGTGAGCGGGGAAGGGGGGGGGTCTGAACTTTGTGGGGTCCTGCATGTGCTCCTTGCTTCACCCCTTCGAAGCATCAGTGCCTGAGGCCTCACCTCGGAGGGATGACGCATACTTTCGTGGGCAAGGTGGCTTGATTAGTTAAACGCTCACTGCTGACATATGTAGGTGGCATGTAGGTAACATGGTAAAATCCTTTCAATGTCTATATTGTGAGGCGGGCCCATAGGGAGGCCCTTATGTTACACACTTGGGGGAAAAGGGTTGAAAAAAACATACACTGACTCTGGGTGGTAGAGGTGGGCTGGATGACCTCGAGCAGCCACTCCCCTTTTATTTATCGCCTCGGGCCATGCCTGGCCCGAGTGCGTGGGTGCAACGTATCCAGCTTACGCCAGGCAGACAACAGGACCGCTGACTTGTTACATCCCAACTCAATTCAGTCTCTTTTTCTTTTCCTTTGAGGTGAGTTGGTGGCTTACCACCTGGCATATGAAATCCTTGAGACGGGAGCTTGGGGGAGGGTTTCCTCGTAAGCAGTAACTGGAGTGTTGACTTCGACCACCTATTTGGGCATCTGACCTCAAGGGCGTCGCACTGGACCCATGGTTGACCTCCCCTGGTGTTACTGGGTGGTCACTTGTCGGAGTGTTCAAACAAGTGTTCTCGTCGTCTCCCTGCCCCCTTCCTTCTCCTACAGATCCGTTCTCCCCGTCTGTGGTTGGGGACACCCTGTCCACTTTATGAACCGAGAGATGTGTCTGCTCACCGTTTCCCCCTCCTTTTCTGCAGTGACCATCGTCCCCTTGACCTCCGTCACTGTCCAATGGCCTGGTTCATAGGGAGCCCGTAATTTTCCTCCGGGTCTCCAGTCTTTTATTATCACTTGGTCCCATGGTCATAAATTACGGTGCCTGGCTCTTCTCATGTGACTGCCGGATAGGTTTTGTCTTTCTCACCGTTCTAGGGCTTCCTCTCTGTGGTGCGGCAGGGTCCACCCTAGGTACACTGGGATGGTGTCTCTGCGCGGGCTGTTGAACATGAGCGTCCAGGGTGCCTGTTGCGTGGTGCTGTGTGGCGTACTTCTGTATTCCCAGAGGAACAGCTGCGGCTGGCGCTCGGGCTGTGTTTTCGGGCACTGCAATTTGCAGTGCCTTGTTGAGGGTCCGCATAAACCTTTCAATCTCTCCATTGGCCTGTGGTCAATGCGGGGTGATTCGGCGGTATCGTACTGCGTGGAGGTGCATGAACTCATGGAACTCCCCTCCCTGGAATGGGGGTCTGTTGTCACTCTTCATTTCTTCCGGGTATCTGAACATCGCAAATGTCTTCTCCAGCACCGGGGTGACTCGGGAGAATGCGGTGGAGTTGAGGACCTTCACTACTGGGTACTTGGAATAGCTGTCCATCATGACCAGGGTCAGCCGGCCAGCAGGGAAGCTCCCAAAGTCGATGTTCACTTTCTCCCACGGGACCTTCCCATGGTCTTCCGTCTGAACAGGCATGGGTCATTCTGAAAAGATGGGCATCTTCTCACGGTCTCTTCCACTCGGTCTTCCAGTCCTAGGACCCAGAATTTCTCTCTCATTCTGGCTTTCATCTTCTTGGTGCCCTGGTGCCGTCTGTAAGCCAGTTGGGTGACGTGATGGTGAAGGGCTGCTGGGATTACGATGCATTATCCTCACATCTTGGGTCACACTCACAGAAATAGTAGGAATGCCGGCCTTGGTGGGGGGCTCTGGCTGAGACGGTCACCACACCCAGGGCTGTGGCGGAGTTACAGGGCGATCCAGAGGCGGAAAGGTACTCAGGGGTACCCTCTTCAGGAGCACAAAGGGTGCTGAGGCCTAATATCCCCAGGAAGTCTTTGCGGTGGACCCTGAGGTGCGACGGCGCCTCATCAGTCCTACAGACGGTTGGAAACCTGTACAACCGGGAGTCGCTTGAAAGCTCCGCCCTTCGTAGTGGGGGCGTGAGTAAGGAGGTGGACCGACGGTTCACTGGAAGTGGGAGGGACTATCCCCTCCCCACAACTGCTAAGCACCGATTGGCTAAGGCCACGATGCAAGTTGGCCCATCAGGTGGTAGGCCGCGAGGGGCGGCTTGCCTTTGGATCGCCTGTAAGATAACCCACCATGTCGGCATATTTGGTATGCTAATAAACCTGCAGCAATTTTCTACACCAAAAAGTTGTCTTGCCTGATTATTTATGTTACCTGTATGTTGCTGCATGAGGGCTGGTGAGTGTTGCCGATATTGGCACTATGTGGGCTGACCAACGACTTCCCCGCAGGGGACCCTCATAAGAGGGCGGCACCTTTAGTGCCACAGGATGGCACACTGGACAGCCTAGTTTCTGGAGACCCCTTTGGGGTCCCGCTCGTCACTTCCGGCTGAGGTGGGGGAAGGGGAGAGGTATAAGTTCCTCCCCCGCCCACCTGGCGGCCTCTTCGTCCCTCACCCTGACGCCGTTTCCCTCCCTACCGCTTACCCGGCGTAATCAGGGTGGGGAGGGGAGGGTTTTCTAATCTTTTCATTTGTGCTGCAGGGGAGTTACAGGGCGATCCAGAGGCGGAAATATACTCAGGTGTACCCTCTTCAGTAGCACAAAGGGTGCTGAGGCCTAATATCCCCAGGAAGTCTTTGCGGTGGACCCTGAGGTGTGACAGCGCCCCGTCTGTCCTACGGGCGGTTGGAAACCTGTACATCCGGGGGTCGCTTGAACGCTCTGCCCCTCGTAGGGGGGGGGCGTGAGTAAGGAGGTGGACCGACGGTTCACCGGAAGTGGGAGGGGCTATCCCCTCCCCACAACCGCTAAGCACCGATTGGCTATGGCCACGATGCAAGTTGGCCCATCAGGTAGTAGGCCGCGAGTGGCGGCTTGCCTTTTGATCGCCTGGCATATTTGGTATGCTAATAAACCTGCAGCAATTTTCTCCACCAAAAATTTGTCTTGTCTGATTATTTATGTTACCTGTATGTTGCTGCATGAGGGCTGGTGAGTCTTGCCGATATTGGCACTATGGCAACTGCAAAGGCAGGAGTAGCCCTGATGATGCCTCAACGGTGATGTGAGAGCGTGGTCTCGTCCCCGCTAAGGCTGGGCGTAGTGGGCGTAGAGGGGCTACGCGGAGCATCACGGAGTGGGGGCAAATCTACGCCCACCCGCACACTCCGCGTAGCCCCACTATGCGCCACCCGCCTCCCTCCCGCCCACTTTTAAAATACATTAAGAATAATCCTAAACTTTAAAAAAACAAGGTGTAAGTAATTTAAATAACTTACCTGAGCTGCGGCGTCCCGGGGCTCCCTCTTCCTTCTCTCGCCGACGACTTCCTCACAAATGCGCATGCGCGGCCGCCTACGCATTTGTCGCGACAAATGCGCATGCGCGGGCGGCCGCGCATGCGCATTTGTGAGAAAGAAGTCGGCGAGAGAAGAGAACCCCGGGACGCCGCAGCTCAGGTAAGTTATTTAAATTACTTAAACCTTGTTTTTAAAAGTTTAGGATCTTTGTTAATGTATTTTAAAAGCGGGCGGGAGGGAGGCGGGTGGCGGACAACTCGCTCCGCCGTGGGTGTGAGTAGCCTGCATGCCCTACGCCTACTTCGCGGATCGCGAAGTAGGCAAAGCTACGCACACTCCGCAGCCGGAGCGTAGCGCTGCGCCCAGGGTTAGTCCCCGCACTCTTCGCCAGTATGAGGTGGGCCCAGAGGGACCCTTGTGTGACGCACATGGAGGAAAAGGGTTGAAAAAAACATAAACTGACACTGCGTGATATAGGTGGGCTGAATGACCTCGAGCGGCCACTCCCCTTTTATTTGTCGCCTTGGGCCACGCCTGGCCTGAGTGCATGGGTGCGACGTATCCGGCTTATGCCGGGTTGGACAACACGACCGCTGACTTGTTACATACATATTGGGTACCCTTGTATTGGATAATTGAAATGTTGTTAAAATGGCAAAATTGTTGTTTTCTTTGTAATATTAAGAAAGTTATGATTGCCTCACCTTGCAATTTGGAGGGGGCGAGGCGCGAAACTGGGTGGTGGTGGTGAGTGTATGTGACCGCAAATATTATTTTATGAGATTTCAGGGCAGCTGTGGAGTTGGGCTTTGTTTATATTGGGATGGGCTGCAAGGAAGGATTTATGTTGAATAAAATAAGCTTTATTTCGATAAAACATATCTTAAAAAGCACATACAAATATAACATACAGAAAAAGATTTGTGGGACCAAAGGACAAGCCATCTGAGTACAATGTCGTCATGCTTCCCAAAATAAGCAAGAGGTTAAAAGTACATGTAAACACTATAAATAGGACAATTTAAAAAGAGAATTTATACAAGCAATAATAACAATCAGCCTACTTAATTAGGGGCTGCGAGGGCTTTAGTTCTTAGGAGCCAAGACCACCTCAAAAATTTTGATAAAGCACAGACGTGGAGAGATCGCGCATCTGATTTCAAGATGCGCAAAGCTATATGATGGTCACGTGTACCCAATGTTCTACATAGGGGTTTAAGCCAGTAAGATCTTGGAATTTTGTATTTGGGGCACGCAAATAGAACATGTGCAATAGACTCAACTTTGGTCCTACAGAAAGGACAGAATGGTGATGTCTGGGAAGGTGGTTTCCAGCGTGCGGTCAACTCGCGGACCGGAAGGGTTCCAAACCTGAACTTGACGTAGAGGGCTCGGTCATATGATTTTTGAATAATGTCAAGATAAGGCTCATAACACACTTCGTCTTTGAGGATAAGAAACTCAATGGTTCTACTGCCACCATGGGAACTAGAGTTCCTTTTTGCAATCACCCAACTCCAATATAATTTCTTTAACTCTGCTTTCGGGGGTGAAGTTCTATTTACCCATGCATCTTTAAGGCCAAGGTCGGAAAGCAAGGCCTTCACGTCTTTCAGCCATTTGATTTTATGCCAAGAAGGCATAGACAGTATTTCGGTTAGGCCTTCCGCATATTTGGCTTTATGATTAATGTAGAGGGTAGTCGCAGAGATAAGCGATTCGGGGGGGAGGGGGAGATGCGGGGGCTTTGCGAACCCCACCCACCGTCGCTGTCGGATGGTGTAAGGCAGTTGTCGGACGCACCGGCCTTAAACTGTGCTGATTCTGCTCAGTGTGGACTGATATCATGGACATGCCCATTTTATGGCACAGACTACGTAAGCAGTGCCACGCGGAATGCGCGCAGCTTTCAAAATGCACAACCAAAGGATTCTTGTGCCACTGTGCAAGAGGTCACCGCGTCATATAAAATACTCAGTAATAATAAAACAAAACACAATTGCACAACTTTGTACGGTGCGCCTCTGGTGTAAAAACAGGAAAAGGTGACGCGTGCTCCGGGCGTGACCGGTCAGGTGCTGTGGAGGGCCGTGGAAATAGGATCATCGTTTGTTGTTTGTATAATGACGTCATTTCCGGCCTGGTGGCGAATGTACCCGCTGCAATCATTATGGCTTGATAAGCTCTTTTATTGCCAGACTTGAAAGGCATTTCCTATGTGAGTGCAAACGATGGTCCAAGGGGCACCAGACACTAAACTACAGGTGGCGGGAGGGGAGTGAGAGTGGGGGCGGACAACCTTTGGTAAAACTGAGCCGAGGGCTGGCTTGGCTCTAAGAGCCAAAGCACGAGCCGAGGCATGAAAAGATGTAAATAGGCAACTAAAGCAATGAGGAAATACGAAAAAGACCGATGAAAGTCCTGCATACTATTGTGCATGACAAGATGCCTCTCGGTTTTTGAACTGATATATGCTAGTTATTCACTGTTTTTGTGCTTTTGAGAACAACAAAGAAATGAAATAAAGAAATGTGAACAAAACAAAGAAATTCTATATTTGTCAACATTTGAATGCCACAAGGATGTACATGCAAAATATATCAGTGACTTGAGTGACATTTATTGAAAGCAATATTTTTTAAACATGAAACTGTCAAAAATACCCCAAGCCCTGGCAACACGGCCACAAGTTGCCCAACATATGTCAGTCTGTCATGTTCTCTACATGTACACAACTGTTTTTAAATAAATGTGAATCGGGATCATTTTCTTTTAACCATTTATTAGTGAGGTGTTTGGAGAGTGTGGATTCTCTGCTGAATTCCTTCAACGTCCTCTCGAACTGATGGTTAATGAAAACGATGCCTAGTGATGTAAAGCGATGGGCCACGGATCACACAGTTTGGTCAAGAGCGGACGCCGAGATTTCAATCCATGGTTGCCTGCTATGCCGTTCAGAGACTGTAGAGTGACATCCTGGTCTCTTGTGTTTAACACCAGAGCTCAGTGGTTGTATTCAGTTATTCAAGAATTGTTATTTAGTTACTGTTACAGTGTGGAGTTCAGTAAATACAGTTATCACACCTGGCATCAAACTGACACTACGCACACACACATACCTGCATGTGCATAGTCAGGGGATTTCAAGGCGTGATTCTCTGTTTTGAATGTTTCCACAGACACTGACGATCAGTCACAGTGACAGGAGATGTCAGTCTGAGGCCACGCTCCTTGAAGAGTTGTAGCCCAAGGGCAAACTCGGTTGGGGCTCCGCCCCTTCCTTTTTGCTAATTCTTCAATTCCAGTTATTGAAGCGCTGAGCGTCTCCTTAAATCATTCTTTGTCTCCAGACCGCTCAGAGCCAGCAGTAACGTTAGCATAACAAGTATTGGCAAGGGCAATAGTGCCTGCCTTTGCCAATGCTTGTTTGCCATGCTGTAGAGCATGGGTACTCACAAACATTTCTCCGGGGGCCACAAATTATTGCCTGTGGCATCACAAGGGCCGGACTGATGCCAGCAGGGAGGGTCGGGTTTTGAAAGGTGGGCATAGGGGGTAGCAACGCAGAATCATACTAAAGATAAGTTGTCTATAAAACATTCTTTGCTTCTTTACCTTTAGTTTAGTTAATCTGTAAATAAAGTACGCCCGTTTCACAGTTTCCTGAATGTTCCTGCTCTGTCCAGTGAGCAGCCCAGTGCTGCTGTTCACCAGAGGGCTGCAATTAAAGGTCAGGCGGGCCGCATGCGGCCCCCGGGCCGTACTTTGAGTATCCCTTCTGTAGAGCTTCCCCGCTGCGGTACAGAATGGCTGAATAAGAAAAAAACAAAGCACAGCGCATCATTTGGCAGGCGCGAGCCCTGAACACGCATGCACTTACAAAATGAGGCAACAGCTTTTTTTGTTTTATTTGTCGAATTGCCAATACTATGCGGATTAGCAAATGAAAGGATAAAAGTGCAAAAGTTTTCTTTTTGGGGTGGGGAGCAGGTGGGTGGAAGCAACACAGGTGGTGGGGTGCGTAGAAACAGGATGGGGGCTAGTGGGGCTGGAACCACATCAGAGAGGGCGAGCAAATGAGGTAGAACAACATGGAGGGCAGGGAAGAAAAGCAAAGGGGCAAGAGAGTGCAACGTAAAGGTGGGAGGGGGAGTATCACTTGGATGAGAGAGCAGTGCAGACTAGGGAGCACTCAAGGGCGAGCGCATGATGGAGGAGGGGCAGGAGAACCACACGTGCGAGAGGGAGCACAGAAGAGAAGCAAGGAGATGGAAAACAAACGCACTCATTGGTTGCTTAAAGAAAAAGAAAAAAGTAGTGCTTGAAAAGCGAGCAGTAGAAGGACATAGTAATGCATCCATGCTCCAGGGGTGGGACAAAGTCAAGAAGAGGAAAAAAATCCGCAAAGAATTTACTCCGGAGATTGCAGCGTTTCAAGGAGATGGGCGATGTGCAGCTTGTCTTCAAGAGGCGTGATCTGTCTGAATCTATTTATTCTTCAGTTGCCAGCTCGAAAACTGAGGAGATATTGTCAGCTACACCTGCCCACTCCAAAATCTAGGGAGTAATAAATCCCTGCTGCCCCCCACAGTTCCTATTCCAATGTGACTTTCCCCCCTCCCCCAGCGCCTTGAGACCCTCATGGGTGAGTAGTGTGCTATATAAACCCCTGATTGATTGATTAATTGATTTATGGACCCCATTGGGGCAGCTTCTTGCTGTCTTTCATAGATTCCCCACCCACCAGACTGATGTCTTCCGGTTAAACTGACTCATGTTTTTCAGTGGTAAGAATTCTCGCTGAGTCACTCCTCCTCTGTTTCTGTTGTTGCTTTGCTGAGCTTCTCGATAGCGCTGTGCAGTCCGGCATGGCCTCTTGGCATCACTTGAATGGTCCTAATTGTCCTGTGTTCATATAATCAGACATGGGAATGTGTGCCTGATTATAAACCACAGATTTGCCTCGAATGGAGCTCGGTGCAGGTTTTTTCCATGTGTAAATCCTGTTAAGGAGCAGCCAATACTAGAGGGCTACGTGCACTGAATGCTTACACGTGTTGAACATTCTATCCTTTACTATGTAGTGCTCTTTAAAGGGCTGCGTGTTGGGGCAGCAATAAGAGGTTATTGCATAATGGTAGCCTCAGATCTCGTGATGAAATCCGTTTCCGCACGGTATTCCGAGGGGGACCAGACGTCCCGGATTTCCCCAAATAGTCCCGGTTTTCAGAGGGCTGTCCTAACATTTTTCTCACTTTTAAATACATGCCCCGGTTTTTGGGGGAAAGGCCAAGTCATCCTGCAAAGCAGAAATGAAAGATATCCTCTGGTTTCAGAGTGTGATTATCAGTAGAGGTGGGGGGGGGGGGGGGGGGGGGTTAAGGAATATGTAGCGTCCCTTCCCTTTTGACACCTACTCTCAGCCAGTACATAAAAGCACAAGGTGTTGGTGACGGCATACAGAGTGGCTTACAGAAACTCTTTCTTTTCCCACTTGAAACTAAACACTTTTATGAGCATAATGCTTTTCTTGGTCACCCCCCCCCCCCCCCCCTTTTGAAGACATCTGCTCTAAGGATAAACCTGGCAGGCAAAGTACAAGTTTCCTCTGAAGTCCAGGAGGCCAAGAAATGGGTGAGCGCTGCTGCTACTCAAAACGGCTGATGCATGTTTTTATTAGGGGGGGGGTGGAGTGGTGTAGGTGGGGGCAGGTTGAAGTTTCTGTCAGGGGCGGGAATGGAATTGTTAAAGGGTTCATACACAGGGTGGAGGGAAGGAAAACCCTCTCTGGGGAAGAGGGCGGGAGTCTTGTCCCCCCCTTCTCTTGCTCCCTCCTCTCCCATTCTTCCCTCTTCCCAATCTGATCTTCCCCCGATCTCATCTGCTTTACCTCCGGCTTCCCCTCCCCAACCAGTATTCCAATGCCATCTCCCGCTCTCTAATCCCCCTATTCTTACCCATTTCCCCATTACTTAATCCACCTTTCTTACAACCTGGTCTACCGGTCAACTTTTCCTACCCTCCCCCTTTCCTCCTCCCTTCTCCTTCTCCTCATCCCTTTCCGCTCTCCCCCTTCCCTCGTATCCTTAATTCTTCTCCTTCACCTTCCATCTCTCTTTTACCTCCCCTTGCTCCTCCTATGCTTCACAACCTTGTCTCCCCTATCGGTAATTACACCCTCTTCCCTCCCTCTGACCCTACAGTCCCATACTCCTCCCCCAACTTCCACTTAGCCCAATGTCCTATGCTTCACAACCCTGTCTCCCCTGTCGGTAATTTCACCCTCTTTCCCTCCCTCTCACCCTACAGTCCCATACTCCTCCCCCTGCACCCCAATACCCCCCATCTCTCCCTGTCCTCCCTCGCCTACTGCACTCCCTCCCCTAACCAGCGAGTCTCCCAACACTTCATGCTCAGCCCTCCTCTCCCTGGAAAATAAATTCGATTCTCTCATCTCTTCCATTTCCCAGCTTGTCTCGTCCATCTCACTTCTAAGTGCTAAGTTATCCCACTTCCCTAACAACCTCCCGAGGAGTTCCCTGCTCCAGCGCCCCAATAAAGCCAACCACAGTCTGTCCTCTACAGACATCGCCAACTTACTGGCTACCAACGTCAATCCCCCTCCACTTTCCCCTCCTAAGAATCCTACTCAATTCTCTATTCAGACCATCTCCTCTGTCAGATCTATCCAGCCTCCCTCTTCTTCCCAGGCACCCTGATACAAGAATCTTATCCCCATCTCCCTTAATAGCCCAAACTCCCCCATCACTAAAACATTTGCGTCAGAGCTGCATCGTTTGCTCCACAACTGCAGATCTTCAATCAAGCACAAACTGGACATTTCCGACACTATCACCCATCACAATTTTGACATGCTCTTCCTCACTGTGACCTGGTTCAATGACTTCTCTCATACTTTGTTTGATCTTCTGATGCCTACCGTCTAATCTATCCTCAGAAATGACAGAACTGACAAAATTGGGGGAGGTGTCGCTATCATTTTCAGAAACTCCATTCAAATTAAAGTCCCTCCTACCATCCTCTTCCGTACATCCGAAGGCCTATCCCTTGAACTTCAAGTACATCACGGCTCACCTTTCAGGTTCCATGTCATCTACCTTCCACCCGGTAACTGCTCTCCCTTTTTGGAGGAAGTCACCGACTTCATCAGTGACCAATTGTCTCAAAGTGACAGACAGATCTTCCTGGGTGACTTCAATCTACACTGGGGCTCCTTGGAAGACTCTGCTGCCAACAAGCTTGCCACATTTCTCTCAGCCGATGATCTTTTCCAACACTGCTCGGAAACTACACACCCTAAGGGCTCAATTCTGGACCTTGTTATATCCAAAGCAGACCTGCTCACTATTGCTCCCCCTGTCCATGTAGACTGGTCAGACCACTTCCACATTCCCTTCCGTTTTCATCTATCGCACGTTATTACATTCGGCCAACCCAAAAGGGCAACTTCCTGGTTCCGCAACACTAAAAACATTGATCTTGACACTCTGTGTGACTCAGCGTTGCAATCACTTCCTAGACTAGACCCTAACGTGGATGTCAATGACCTCACCTCCCATTGCCTCTCAGTCCTAGCAGTCGAAATCAATAATGTCGCTCCTCTCCAAAGCAAAAAGAAAAGATCCACCCCCTCAGCAACTTGGTTCAATAAAGCTCTCTATGATGAAAGAAAAAACCTTAGAATCTTGGAGAAACAGTGGAGACAATCTCCATCCACCACCAATCTCTCTCATTTACGTTCAGCAAGATCCAAATACCACAAGCACATATTCCATGAAAAAGCATCACATTTCAGATCCCTCCTAGACTCAGCCAAAAACAGACCCAAAAAACTTTTTGACCTCATCAAAAACCCAAACTGCTCTCCCCAAACCATCAAGCCTGAGGATTCTTCAAAGAAAGCAGCAGAATTCGCTTTATTCTTTGATGAAAAGGTAAAATCACTAGTGGATCAGGTCACCCACCCCCATTGAGGAACAAAAATCCTTAGTCACTTGGCAGAACTTTGCAGCCATCTCGGAAGATGACCTCCTCAAATGCATCCTTGAAACCAAACCCTCCAACCATTCCTCTGACCCCATCCCTAGTGGCATCGCCATTGATTTCTACACCGCTACTCTCTCTTACTGGACCAGGCTAGTTAACCTCTTCCTTAGTCAAGGCTCCCTCCCTGCTGCCCTCAAAACAGGACAGGTTACCCCGCTTCTAAAAAAACCCTCAGCAGATGCGAATGACCTCAACAACTTCCGCCCCAACACCAACCTCCCTTTTCTTTCTAAAATCACAGAAAAATATGTTGCAAAACAACTTTCCCTACATATTATGGACAATAATCTCCTTGACCTGTTCGAGTCTGGTTTCATTCAAAATTGCAGCACTTAAACAGCCCTGCTGCAAGTGATTGCTGATGCGCTGCATATACTCGATTCTGGTGAATCGTGCCTTCTGATTCTACTTGACCTCTCTGCAGCCTTTGACACTGTTAATCACAACATCCTCCTTAACACTCTTCAACAGAGAATGGGCATGGAAGGCACTGTGCTTAAATGGCTTGCCTCATTCCTTTCGGACAGATCGCAAATGATCAAGATAGCGAACAGTCTTTCGTCTCCTTTGGCGGTAGGTCAAGGCGTCCCTCAAGGTTCTATCCTGGCACCCACTCTGTTTAATCTCTATCTGGAACCATTAGGGAACCTCTTAAGTAAATCTGGGATCCACTACCATCTCTATGCGGATGACACCCAAATCTACCTCAAGGTGTCTTCCGCACACAATCCTTCACTACTCAACTCTACTCTCAAATCGATTCACAACTGGATGTTAGTTCACCAACTCAATCTCAATCCCACCAAAACTGAATTCCTCCTCCTATCTACCTCTCTCTCCTCTCCTCCGGTTGAATCCTGGATGGATCAGCTGAATTTACTCAACAATAAACCTGTCATTGTCGACAGCGCTAAATCCCTAGGTGTCATACTTGACAAAAGACTCAACCTAATCTCCCACATCAACTCCATTGCTAAGAATGCACATTACCAGCTGCGACTTCTGTGGGGGATCCGTCGGTTCTTCCGGGAGAAAGACCTAAAAACACTGGTCCAATCGCTAGTTCTCTCTAGCCTGGATTACTGCAATTCTCTTCTGACTGGCTTACCCAAATCTCATCTCTCCCCCCTCAAATCCGTCCTCCATTCAGCAGCTCGCTTTATTTCAGGATCCAAACGAAGTGACCACATTACTCCTATCCTGTCCTCTCCTCAATGGCTTCCCATCGAGGCAAGATCCATTCATAAAACTGCCTGCATCACCCACAAAGCCTTGCACACTTCATCCCCTCGTTACCTGGTGAATAAACTGAAAATGTCAGGAGGTTCGAGACCTTTTCGGAATGCGGAAATGTTTCTGCTTGAGCCCCTCTCCTTCAAAAATGAAAGATCGATGGCTCAATCGTTCTCAGGTAATGCGGTGAGAATCTAGAACTCGCTTCCGCCATTGCTCCGTGCCACCACCTCCATCCAGATTTTCAAAGCTGACCTCAAATCTCTTCTCTTCCAAAGACACTTTCAGAACTAATACCCTCATTCTCAGACCCCTCCAGAAAGTTAGTTCATCATTGTAAATTTGTAACATCCTCTTGTTTATTCCCCACCCTTGATCGCTGTGTCTGATATTGTGTTATTGCCTTTATGGTTTTACTCTACCTCTCCTGTTTATTTTTGTAACGTTCTATTTTGTACCATTTCTCTCATGTAACGTAACTGGTTCTATTGTACAGTGCTCTGACACCTTTAGGTAAAGTCCACGCTATATAAAAATGCATTACATAATAAATAAATAAATAAATAAAGATCAGTGCAACAAGGGGACTGGAGGCCTCCCTTCTGACCAGCCTGGGCACAGGAGGCCGACCACAGACCCCACACAGTCCGAGGGGTGATGATGCAAGCAGCATAGGCAAAGGGGAGCTTCCCTCGCCCTGGCCTGCCCGAGGGCTGCTGCGCCCTGCACTGAGGCATGTAGCCTGGGTACAGGGGGCTCCCCTTGCTTCCGTGCCTGGGCGAGGGATATGCTGCGTCCTACACCGAGCCAGGTAGCCTGGGTACAGGGAGCTTCCTTCACCCCCGGCCTGCCCGAGGGCTTGTTCCCTGCACTGAGGTGGGTAGCCTGGGCACAGGGGGCTTCCCTCACCCCCGGCCTGCCCGATGGCCGGTGCGCCCTGCACTGAGGCAGGTAGCCTGGGTACAGGGGGCTTCCCTAGCCCTGGCCTGCTCCGCCCTGAGGCAGGTAGTCTGGGCACAGGGGGCTTCCCTCGCCCCCGGCCTGCCCGAGGGCTGCTGTGCCCTGCACTGAGGCAGGTAGCCTGGGCACAGGGGAACTTCCCTCGCCCCCGGCCTGCCCGAGGGCTGCTGCGCCCTGCACTGAGGCATGTAGCCTGGGCACAGGGGGACTTCCCTCGCCCCCGGCCTGCCCGAGGGCTGCTGTGCCCTGCACTGAGGCAGGTAGCCTGGGTATACGGGACTTCCCTCGCCCCCGGCCTGCCCAAGGGCTGCTGCGCCCTGCACGGAGGCAGGTAGGCTGGGCACAGGGGGCTTCCCTCGCACCCGGCCTGCCCAAGGGCTGCTGCGCCCTGCACTGAGGCAGGTAGCCTGGTTGCAGGGGGCTTCCCTCGCCATGGCCTGCTGCGCCCTGCACTGAGGCAGGTAGCCTGGCCACAGGGGGTTCCCTCGCCCCCGGCCTGCCCGAGGGCTGCTGCGCCCTGCACGGAGGCAGGTAGCCTGGGCACAGGGGGCTTCCCTCGCCCCCGGCCTGCCCGAGGGCTGCTGCGTCCTGCACTGAGGCAGGTAGCCTGGGCACCGGGGGTTTCCCTCGCCCCCGGCCTGCCCGAGGGCTGCTGCGCCCTGCACTGAGGCAGGTAGCCTGGGCACCGGGGGTTTCCCTCGCCCCCGGCCTGTCCGAGGGCTGCTGCGCCCTGCACTAAGGCTGGTAGCCTGGGCACAGGGGGCTTCCCTCGCCCTAGCCTGCTGCGCCCTGCACTGAGGCAGGTAGCCTGGGCACAGGGGGCTTCCCTCGCCCCCGGCCTGCCCGAGGGCTGCTGTGCCCTGCACGGAGGCAGGTAGCCTGGGCACAGGGGGCTTCCCTCGCCCCCGGCCTGCCCGAGGGCTGCTGCGCCCTGCACTGAGGCAGGTAGCCTGGGTACAGGGGGCTTCCCTCGCCCTGGCCTGCTGCGCCCTGCACTGAGGCAGGTAGCCTGGGCACAGGTGGCTTCCCTCGCCCCCGGCCTGCCCGAGGGCTTCTGCGCCCTGCCCTGAGGAAAGTAGCCTGGGCACAGGGGGCTTCCCTCGCCCCCGGCCTGCCCGAGGGCTGCTGCGCCCTGCACTGAGGCAGGTTGCCTGCCCGGACTGGCCGCATTGCTGGAATAGTTCATTTGTGGGCGAGGAGGGGGGACAGCTCGTGCAGCATTCCACGGAAACAAAGTGAGCACTTGTCAAGTTTACCCAGCACAACTAACGTCACGTGACCTCTGACCCCGATGACATGTCAGGAATTGTGATGATGAGGTTCTGATACAGGGTGCCTTGAGGCAGCAAACGCTGCACAATGCAGCATGTAGCGAATATGCATATGTATTTTTTTTTCTTTGACAAAACATTTTTTCCTGCCGCCTCGAGTCTCGGCCACCCCCATGGGCGCTTTAACAAGTTTTGTGACACATATAACGGGGGCGTAACACAGCCCCCCCTCCAGTCTCTATGGGAGGGGTGGCGCTCCCCTTCAGGGGCTATTCAGCCAAAGGCCAATGAATATCTCTATCATACAGCAGGCTGAGGGTCCCCTCATCACATTCTGCTGAGGGGCGACGGGGAGCGGTCATTTTGTGTTACGATTTTGTGTTACGTCACTGGCTTGTAGGTGGAACTTGTGTTACCAGAAAACTGCCTTGTGGCCAGGAATCCCCTGATTACAGATCCACCCACCTCCTCAGAGTGAGATGATCCGATGTTTCTTCCCGCGGGTCACCTTTACTTCCCAGAGGTCAACTGGTAATTAGTGGATTTTCACTGGGGTGGATCAGCAACAAGTTGGTGAATGCCTACAGGGCCGGCCTTTAGCATGGGCGAGCCGGCACAAGGCCCAGGGCGCCAGCGTTCTGAGGGGCGCACGGAGCTGTGTGCATTAAAGTACTGCCCACACCAGCCCCCCCCCGCCTTGCCTCAGCCCTGTCCGTGCCCCTGGTACTCGTTTATGTCTGATTTGCTTTCCTCGCCCTCCCTTCACCCTCGGACCATCATCAAAACCATCATTCGCGCGAGGCGGACCTGCTATTGGGGATCTGGAGAGGGGGTGAGGTTTGGGGGGGGGGGATGTTTGTGTTCAGGGGCCAGTCCCTGCTCATCCAGTCACTGGCCAGTGAACACAAAAGTCCCCCCCCCGCCCCCCGCTGCATTATTTAATTCACTACCATCAGCAAGGGCGCCAAATGTCTCTCCGCCCAGGGCGCTATCTGAACAAGGCCGGCTCTGCCCACACATCTGGATGTTTGAGGGTGTTGTTTGTTTTAATGTATATATTTGTGGTGGGTGTTCACAATTCTGTACAGGTCTCTTACCTCTCAGAAACATTACTTCTGTGATAAAAAGGCGTAAGTCTCTTTCCAGGAAGGGAAGTCGTGGCACAAGGCGGGGTAAGAGAAAGGGCTTCTTCAGAGAGATTTCGCTTTTACCCTAAAAACAAAAAGTAAAACAAAAGATGCTTTTTTCCCATTTCCACCAGGCGCGCTCCAGCGGATTGAGGCCACGTGTGCGCTGCACAAGAGTTGGTGCACGACCTGCAGTGCAAAAGGAAATCTTCCACTCGTGGATTTCCATGTCGGGGACCCCGGGTGTCGTGTCGCGATGCGATCCCAATGACGACAGACACCGTGTTCTATTTCGTCAAGCCTTTATTCCACAACCTTCCACGTCCCCGTCCCTACTCTCACTGCCGTCCTCCCACACGCTCCTCCTTTTCCTGCCTTCCCTTAGACTCCGCCACTTCAACCACTAGACACACACACGACTGTACATCTCCCCCTTTGTTACCAAAAGAAGGAACACAAGTTTATATTTCTTCAATTAGCCGCTTGGGTTGTCGAATTTCGTGCCGTGGCCTGAGGGACCGGCCTTCTGCCACCGCTCCAGGGTTGTCCCCATCTTCCTGTACTTGACTAGCGGTACGCTTAGCTCGTTTCTCAGTTCGTTCAGTTCTCTGCGTTGTTGGCTGCAGCTCAAGGGCGTCCTGCAGGGCAGGACTGCATTTTTGAAAATGCGACACATTCCGCGTGATGCGTCTGCTGTCCGATTCCGCAGTCAACATGGTGCCCTTTTGTCGAGTGACTGTCAAAGGTTCTGCTCTGAACCGACTGTCCGTCTTCTTGTTCTGCTCCTGCTTGACTACTACACAGTCCCCTTCATGAGCAGAGAGAGACCGGGCTCGTCTCCTGCAGTCCGCATACTCTTTCATGTTCTCTTTTCTGGTTCTATCTGCCACCATTACTTCTTGATGCGTGCGGCCTGGAGATACAGGTCGGAGTGCTCCTTCCCATGTAGGTATCCGTGTTCGAACAGGGCGTCCCAGCATGAGTGTTGCCGGACACTTGCCCGTGGTGGCATGAGGCGTTGTTCGGTAGGATCGGAGCACATCGTTGAGGGCTGTTTGTGGGTCTCTTTTGTCGAGCATGGCCTGCTGGAATGTCTTTTTGAGGGTGGCCATGAACCTTTCGGCAGCGCCATTGGCCTGTGGCCATAACGGTGTTATCCGCCGATGTCGCACGTCCATTAGCTTCATGAAGTCACTGAACTCCCGCCCGGTGAAAGGAGGACCATTGTCCGTTTTCAGTTCCTTGGGTACGCCCCAGGCTCCGAAGACTTCGTCCAGCACAGCGATGGTAGTAGCTGCACCGGTCGACGGCACAAACTGAGCAATGGGGAATCGGGAATATTCATCGATGATTACCAGAACGTATTTGCCCGACTGCATCGGGCCGTAGAAATCCATGGCCAACTCATGCCACACTCCAGGGGGCAATGGCGTCATTTGCAAGGGAGCCGGGGGGTCACCATGCCCCACTACCTGACACTGAGGGCAGTCCTTCAGGGTGTGTTCCACCATCGTGTCTAGGAACGGGAACCAGACGCGCTCACCCAGGGACCTCTTGGTCGCAACTACCCCTCGGTGGCTTTCGTGAGCCAGGTTGATTACTCCTTGACGCAATTGTCGGGGAATTACAATCCTGTGGTCTCTTAGTAGCAGACCCTCAGCAGTGATGGACAGCTCCTCGCTCACATTCCTGAATGCCTGCAGTTCCTGGCGCATTGTCGGGTCGCTCTCTTCATGAGGTTCTTCATGCCGCCATCGGTGTGTCTGCACCCTGCGGATCACTCTTTGCAGCATTTCATCCTGCGAAGTGGCTTGTTGGATGACCTCTAGTGGGACCGCCGGTGGCCGCGCCTGGTCCACCACAAAGTGAATGTATTCATCAGCGACAGACGGTGTGGAGAGTTGGGATGCCTCGGGGTGCCGCGACATATAGTCTGCGGGGTTGGCTGATTTCCCCGGCTTGTGGACAATGGTGAATGTGTACTCCTGTAGTCGCAACCCCCAGCGTTCAATGCGGGGCGGCATTTTCGAGCGTGGATTCCCAAAGATAGTGACGAGCGCTTGGTGATCTGTCACCATGGTGAAATGCTTTCCGTAAATAAACACGTGGAAGTGCTCACAGGCCCATACTACTGCAAGGCTTTCCTTTTCAGGTTGGGAGTAGGCTTTTTCTGTGTCGGAGAGACTTCGGCTGGCATGTGCTATTATGTGACGCTGGTCCGAGTCATTGTCATATTGGGCCAGGATAGCCCCTAGGCCGGCTGGGCTTGCGTCAACTGTAATTTCTGTCTTGCGGTCCGGGCTAAAGTATGCCAGGCTTTCGGCTGCTCCCACGGCGTGTTTAATTTCCTGGAAAGCTCGCTCACACTCGGAAGTCCACTCAAAGGTCAGCCCTTGCTTTGTCAGTGCTCGGAGTGGGTGGCTGATCGTGGCATAGTCTCTAATGTATCTCGAGCAGTAGCTTGCCATACCCAGGAATGATCGCACATCGCTGACATCTCGTGGGCTCTTGGTGTCGTTGAGAGTGCTCACTTTATCAGGGTCGGGCTTCATCCCGGCCCCTGAGAAGATGTGCCCGAAGAATTTCAGCTTTGACTGGTGAAATTCGCATTTCTCTTTGTTGAGTGTCAAATTTGCTTCCAGAAGCGTGTGGCAGACACGGTCCAGGGCCGTATCATGCTCCTGGACGTTCGCCCCATACACCAGAATGTCATCACTGTAATTCAGTGTGTGAGGGATGTGATGGATAGTTTGGCGAATGGCTTCTTGAAATATCTCGGCGGCTGATGAGATGCCGAAATTCAACCTCTTATACCTGAATAGCCCCAGATGTGTCGCGAAGGTCGTGATATATCTAGAGCTCTCATGGAGTTCCAGCTGGTGGTACCCTTTGTTAAGGTCTAGCTTGGAGAACACTCGCGCACCGTTGAGTGCCGCTATCATGTCGCTCAGGTGGGGTCCTGGATGACGCTCTCTCTCGATAGCGGTGTTGGGCATCCGCATGTCCACACACAACCGGACCTTTCCTGGAGTTCCTTTCTTTGGGACGATTATCACTGGCGACACCCATGGGGTGGGACCCTCTGTGCGTTCGATGATATCAGCCGTCAGCAGCTCTTGCAGTTCGTCTTCCACAGCCTGTTGGAGGTGGAATGGCCCTTTCCGAGGGTGCTGGGCAACCGGCTGGACCTGTTCATTGATGTGGAGGCGGATCCGGGTTCTGATCATCTTGCCAAGTCCCATGAATAACTTCGGGAATTTGTGAATGATGTCGCTGTTATTGCTGACACGGTATAGGATTTCCACCAGCCTGAGTCGTTCGGCCGTCGGCAGACTAAGGAGACAGTCCGCCTCTGGTCCTTCTATGACATGGATCACGGCGGGGACGGACGTTGTCTGATGTCTCAGCGTCGTTGAAAATTTCCCAAGGCAGGGAAGTGGCTTCCTGGACATCCAGGTGTAAACACGGACATATGCCGGGCTCAGTTGAGGGCGAGGGTTCATTTTGTTATGTTCCGTCACTGGTATGTAGTTTAGCGACGCCCCACTGTCCATTACAAATTTTGTATTGTGCTCACCGACACTGATGTCTAGCCGGGGGTATTTCTTTAGCTGATCAGGATCAGCAATCATGTTCGCATACTCCACCGAGTATTCACGTTCGTCTGAAGTCGATCTCGAGTCTCGAGAGGGTGATCTCGTCGACCATCGCGATGTTCGAGATTCCCTGCTGGAATGCGATGACCTGGATGATGATTTTGGGCGATCGCGCACTGCTCGCGCGTGATGCCGGCGAGTGTCGCCCCGCGCTGCCGCAGGCAAATTCTTTTCTTTCTCGCGTCGATACTCTCCGCACATGGCTTCAAAATGGTTGCTCCGACCGCACTTGCGGCACTGCTGTCCCATGGCCGGGCACGCACCGGAGTGTGGGAAGTCATACCCGCATCGGTAGCATCTCCGTGCTGCCGCCTTCTTCACAGGATCATGTCGTCTGCTCTTCCTCTCTGAGTCCGGTCGCCGGTGCCCAGAGTTGCGCCGGCGCGATGGTGGTCGGACGTACCGCCCTCGCTCCCTGGATCCTCGACGAGAGCGGCCGGTTCGCACTTGACATATCTGTTCTCGGGGTTCCGTGCGCCCAGCTTCCATGGCCTTGGCCTGCTCCTCGGTCTGGTCATGAATTCTCGTCAGCTCTTCGATTTCGTCTAAGGTGTGGCTTTTCTTTAGCAATTTTCTCCGGAGACTCTCAGATTGACAGCCGTCAATGACGCGTAGCCGTATGGCGTCATCCGTAGAGAATGCTTCAAAATTGCAGTGGCGTGCCAACCTCCTTAGGCGAGTAATGTATGTGCCCATTGCTTCATCTTTTTCTTGGTGCGCCCGCTGGAACACATACCGCTCGTAGTCTACGTTCTTTTTGTGTACGAACTTTTTGTCCAATGCTTCCCGTACCTTGGCATATGTCCCTGCATCCGCCGCTGGGATCTCCTTGATCATTTTGCTGATATCCTTCCCCACGAGGTTTCGAAGCGCAATCAGTTGATCCTCATCCCCCAGTACTTTGGAGCCTTTGATGTAGTCTTCAAAGTCTTCGATCCACTCTTCCCAGTGGGGGCCCATGCTGCCTCCGACCACAAGCGCCAACGGCTCTGGGGGACGCAGGTGCGACAGCCCCATGACAATGGGTTTCGCCTCTTGGCGGACGGGTGATCCCTGATTTGCGCCTCACGTGGGTTTGTCTCCGCTTGCTGGTCTTTGCTAGGGCTTGCTGCAAGGTTATCCTGCTTTAGCTCTTGTTTGTTTATTTCTGTGCACGTGGACTTGCCTCCGCTCACTTGTCCTTGCCTGTTGCGAGGTTATTCTGCATTTGCTCGTGCTTGTTCGTTTCCGTGCACGTGGACTTGTCTCTGCTCACTTGTCTTTGCTCGGGTTTGTTTGATGCTCATTCACCTCTTTTACTTGTCCTTGCTCGTGTTTGTTATAGTGTTGTCCTGCCTTTGCCCGTGCTTATTTATTTCTGTTTTTTTTTTCTTTGCTTTTGCTTGTGCTTGTTCAATCCCTGGGCGCCTGACTTCAAGATGGCCGCCTATCAGACTTAATAGGGATGTCCTTATAGCACTGCCTGGTTTCAAGATGGCCGCCGGGCCGGCTCCACACACCGGGCTTCACACGTGTCTCAGCCTCGTTCACTCGCTGCTCATCAAGCTCTGGGAGCCTCACTCACCAGCTCCACGAGGCTTCAGTCAGTGTCAGGCAGGTGAGCTGCGCTGCCTCTTTCACCGGATCCACTCGACTTCCGCTTCTTGCCGGGGGGGGGGGCTCTCACACGGCAGGCACTCGCTCGGAAGGGACCAACAGGGGCCAGGGTCTCACTTTCACCCCGCGCTCCCGAACAGGCGCTGAACACGGTTGCTCACACGTTGGGGTTTGGGAGAGCACACTGCTCATCCCACCCTCGTCGCCAGCTGTCGTGTCGCGATGCGATCCCAATGACGACAGACACCGTGTTCTATTTCGTCAAGCCTTTATTGCACAACCTTCCACGTCCCCGTCCCTACTCTCACTGCCGTCCTCCCACACGCTCCTCCTTTTCCTGCCTTCCCTTAGACTCCGCCCCTTCAACCACTAGACACACACACGACTGTACACCGGGGTCCCTTGGAAGGAGTAAGTCTGTGCACATCAGAGACGCACGCCCGCCACAGGACGCCCCAAGCGCCCTCAGTGAGCCAGGCCCACGTCTTCTGCCAAGGCTGCCCGGGGGGCCACGTAGGGGACCCTCCAACAGGGCGGCCACCTTAGTGCCACAGGAAGGCACAGGAGTCAGCAGACTAGGCTCCCTGGGCTAGGGACCAGGGGGCCAGCTGACCGTGTCACTTCTGGTCGTGGGGGGGGGGGCACAAGGGTACAAATGCCTTCCCCCGCCCACTGTGCAGCCTGTGATAAAACTTGCTGAAACTTCTGCAAACCCAATTGACCGCAACCCACGGCCTATCACAGTGCTGACCTTGTGATCCAACCTCAACTATGACAAAGCGTCACACATCAATAAGATAACCTAAACAGCGACTAAAAGACTCAAAATTAATGTGGAGTAATGAGGCTACCGCCTTAGTATCCAAAAACTCACCACTGTCAGAATGCATCTGACAGACAAAAACAAGACACAGACTGTGCAGCCTCTTGACAGCTGCCCGTCTCGCTGTTTCGTTGCCTGCTGGTCGCGTTGTCCAGAGGCCTGGTCTGGTGTTGTGCGGGTGACATCCCCGGTCGCAGGGTCGGCTTCGGTTTGCGGTGAGTCGATTCTCTGCCTTCCCGGGTGTGAGGCCCCATGGGACCGTATTCTCGAGTGGATGAGCTCGCTCGCCCTCGGGGATTTGGAGCGGTAGCTCAGAGTTTTTTGCTCCGAACAGCGCGCCGTCTGAGGTGGGGGTGCAGGGTAGAGCTTGGAGCACGTGACCGTCTTGGTTCGTCAGGGGTCATAGGGGTGAGTCAGGGGAGCGTGTCGTCCCTGCCTCTTGCTCGATGTGCAGCTGTTGAGGTTTTGGGCTGCACCAGGTGCTGGCCATGGTGGCGGGGCGTGTGGGACCCTAGTGATGACCGCGATGTTGTGGGGGGTTTTGCGTGTCCGACCTTCTTCTTGGACGGGAACCCGATGCAGCAGCATGTTTTGGCGCTCGGCTCTGTCGTCCCAAGTCCTAGTGGGTTGTATATGGGGGAACCATTCCCATGTGGTGCCTCGCTTCTTTTCCCTCTCACGATTTGCATCTCTCGTCCTGAGAGGGTGGTCTTGTCCCGGGCTCTCTATTTAAAATTTTGCCGGGTGTGTTGAGCAATGGCAGAGAAGGCACGCGCTGTGCATAGGCCGAGCACAGGTCACACGTATCGCTTAGTAGCGAGGTGAGCGCAGGGCATCTGGGTTCTGGTATGGATGGATGCGAGTTTGTCCCTCGGGGAGGCCGCCTCGGTTTCGATGCGGGGTGATGGGTGTGCCCATTTTGTGCTGGACCTAGGTTGGCCTCTTGTGTGTCGGCGCATGCTGGTTGCGGCCCGGCAGCTTGGGAGGCGGGTTGTTCTGGGCAAGGCTCCCCTCCTTTCACCCACGTTTGGCCAGCGGAGTGCTGGTGCTAGGCCAGGCGGACGGCCCGATCATCCCTGATGTCGGCGGCTCTTGCCCCGGTGCCCCTGTTGGGCGGACTGCAATCCTCAGAGGCTTCCCTGGGGGGAGGGGTAGCAGCGACGCCTTACAGCGCGTTCGCACCACCCCCACACCCGAACATGGCCCGATCGTCCCTAGTTGCCGGCGGATCTCAGCCCGATGCCCTTAATGGGCAGACTGTGATCCTCAGAGGGACCGGTTTGCGGACAGCGTTCCTCAGTTTATAACCTGGGGGGGAGGAGTAGCAGCAGTGCTCGATAGCGGTCCACGTTCCTCCTCCCCCCGATTTTTGCTAGGCCAGGCTGATGGCCCGAGTGCCCCTGGTCCGCGGGTGGCGAGGTCGCCCCCCCCCGGGCCAGGCTGGGTTGGGAGCGTTTCTTGAGAGATGCGCGCTCTCCAGTGAAGCCTCCACTGCCTGTGAATTGGTGTACATGACCTGCATTTGTCTAGAATACTTATTGACCACATCTGCTATCTGTAGAGTGCCACCAACACGATTTACAGCCGGGTCTGCCAGTCTGCTCGGAAGGCAGTTAGTATCGACGGAACCCCGGCACCATCTAGTTTTAAGCATCTGTGATAGTGCAGTTGATAGAGCACAAGGACTTTAACTTCTAGATGGTGGACTCGAGCTCCATGTCGTGCGCAGTAGTCTGCTTGTGGAATTAAATATGACGGGCATTTTTTGGTTTATTTTAATTTGGCAGGGCCAACATCGCTATATGTTTTAAGCAATGTCGTGTGCATGGCCCAGAAGGTGGGGGTTTCGAGCTCCATGTCGTACGCATTAGTCTTCTTTTATTTGAATATGTCGGGCACTTTTGCCTTATTTAAAATCAGCGTGACCTGCATCGCTATATGTTTTAAGCTATGTCGTGGGCTTGGCCCGGAAGGTGGGGGGTGGGGCGACGAGTGCCCGTGGGCTGGATTTTGCCCACCACCATAACTCAGAATGGTCTTGAGTGCGGCGAGTTGTGGGTGCACCCCCCATATAGTGAGGGTAGCGATTCAATTAATTTTCCTCGCTGCGGGATGGATGCGGACGACGCGATTATTCGCGGGTTACTAGGAGCAGTAGGCGAGGCTCTATGAGCACATTCTCGGTAGGGAAAGAGGCACGTCGCACCCACATCCGGTGCTTCTGGGCATATTGCTTATCTCCCATGCCTGAATGTACTAGGCAAGCGTTGCGCAGGCTAGCGCTCCAATACCGTGCTGTGCTCCGGGGCAATGCACCTATCTCCCGTGCCTGAATGTTATGTAAGTCGGTGCGCACCTATACCGACCTGTGCTTTTGAGCAAATCAATTATCTCCCGTGCCTGAGTGGGCAGTGTAAAGCTGGGTTCATGCCAGCGCTCCGATGCCGTTTTGCGCTTCCGGGCAATTCACTTATCTCCCGGGCCTCTTGTGCAATGTAGAGAGGGGCACTGCTAGCGCTCCTAGGCCAAACTGTGCTGTTGGGCATATCACTGACTCCTGTGCCCGATTGTGCATTGTAATGCGGTGCGCACGTTAGCGCGTCAATACCGTCTGTGCTTCTGGGCAAATCACTTATCTTCCGTGCCTAGGTGCAATGTAATGCGGTGGGCAGGATAAGTGTGCAGGTTTAGTCCCTGCGATCATTGTGTTAGATAAGTGTGCAGATAATGTCATGCGTCAAGGTGCTGTTTCAGGGCCCTGCACCAATGTTGTGCATTGTCAGTGACTGACATCACTGTGTAATATAGGCTTGTGTGGCCATAATAAGGATTCATTGCATGGCCTACTAATGTTATTATTATTATTTATTTTTTTGGAAAATATGTTTATTGGCATGAAAATCACTCAAATACAGTGCAAGCAACTTCCCACGCTTGCCCGGAACATACCTACATACAAGTTCCTTTGCACCAACATCCTTACTATGACTCCACAATATACTAAGTGATTCAGTGCCTCCCCAGCAAACCTTGTGGGGTAATCCGTGAAAGTCCACCATGCAGTGTCCATATGTAGGCAGCTCATATACCCGTAGGTCTCGGAGTCTCCACTCAGGAGATTCTGCCGTGCAATAGAATCAACTAAACTAAAGTAAAACAGCAACCCCACGTGACATCCCTCCCGCCACCCACCACCCTCAACCCCCACCCCCCTCCGGCATGACTTAATGACAGAATATATGGTAAGGCACTCAAGTCTGTGATGCTACGCCTCCGACTTGCCCAACACAGTACCGCCAGCCACCCAAGCGTGCCACCGCCCGACCCCTCAACGCTCCTCTAGGCGGATGCAGGGGAGGACGGGACCCGCCCTCCCTCCGTGTCATACGCCCCCTCGCCATCAGCGTCAGCAGCCTTCAATAGTTCCGCCAGCGCTCCCCAAGCTCGGGCCGACTCCATCGCCCTATCACTATGAGCACGGGTAGCCGACTGCATGCGAAGGGTCACTTCGCAATCTGCCCACCTAGTAAATTCTGCCCTCCACTTCTGCAATCGTGGTCCGCGTTGCAATTTCCAGTTAGCAGTGATTTCCCGCTTAGCTAACACCAACCCTAGGTCTATAAATTTGCTGGTTATTGTATACTTGGAGGTGTGGGGGAACCAGTGCAACAGGCACGGGCCCATACCAAGGTCAATCTCCCTGTCCGTGATATCACATAATAACATCCACACCCCCCTCCAGTATCCCCTGATCTGAGGGCATCCCCATAACATGTGGCAGAGGTCAGCTCCCTCCGCCCGACAGCGAGGGCAGGGCGCCGTGAGAGTATGAAAGTAACTCTGAATCTTGGCTGGGGTAAGATAAGCCCGGTGCAGAATAAAGAATTGGATCTGCTGGAAACGAGCATTCCTAGAGCATTTCCAAGGGCGCTCGAGTAATTCAGCCCACACTCTATCAGGTATGTCCCTTTCAATATCCTCCTCCCAACACTGTTTTAACCTGTCCAGTGGGGCCAGCCTTTCGGTCGTCATCCGCCAGTATAAGCATGTGACCGCTTTGATAGTGCCAGCCGCCAACACCACATACTGACAAGCCATCGACGTTTGCGGCTCCAATAACCCATTCTACCACCGACGCTGAAGAGCCGAGATCAGGGACGATTGAAGCAGGTAGTCCCCGCACGGTAGGCCATAGCGCTCCCGAATAGATTCATAAGGCAAGAGTACACCATCTTCAAACAGGTCCCCCACCGTCGTCAAACCCGCCTCGCTCCATCCCGATAGCACTGACCAGTTGCCCCCATGTGGTAGCTGCTGGCACATCAATATGGGTATCTCTGGCGCATACGGACGGGCGATCCGCGCCCTCTGCTGACTCCTAGTCCAACACTGCAGAAAGGTCTGCACTTCAGCAGGCAATTCCCCTGCGCGGAGCGGCTGCTGTAGAATTATCTTTGCTAGGAGAGAGGCAGACACTCGCCCTCCCGCACCCTCGCCAATTCCCCTGAACTCATCTTGAGAAGAGCCACCCGGCCCATCAGGGAGAGTGGTAGCGTCTGCCAGAAGTCCATATTACCTCGGAGACCGCGCACCGCCCTGCCAATATTACCCTCCACCAGGTCCGAGCGGTCATGGTAAATGCGCGTCCCCAAGTACGATATGCAGGTATACTCCCATCGGACCTCCTCTGTAAAGCTGGGACCTCCCGCCTTCCTGGAGGCGGGGAAGAGACACGACTTGGCCCAATTCACCTTCAGGCCTGCTAAGTCCTCGAGACACCCAAGCAACCTTTTGGCTCCCTCCAGATCCCCCCGCGTATTGCTCAAAAACAGGAGGAGGTCGTCCGCGTAGAGCGCGATATAGTGAGTATCATCACCCACCCGGAGACCCCCAAACCAGCTCCCCCTACGGTCCTGAGCCGCCAGCGGTTCTATGGCCAGTGCGAACAGCAGGGGTGATAATGGGCACCCTTGGCGTGTCCCCCTGCCTACTGCGCAAGGGGAGGACACCAGCCCCCCGTCCTAGTGCGGGCCGTGGAATCCCTATATAACAGTTCCGTCCAAGACACAAAACGATCCCCCAACCCAAAGGCACGCAGGACCCGAAACAAATATGGCCATTCCAAGCTGTCGAAGGCCTTTTCTATGTCCACCGAGAAAATAGCGGCAGTGTGCGAACGCTGCGACTCAGCCTCCAGCACCCGGAGTAGCCGCCGGACATTACCGGCCGTGTTACGCGTAGGGATGAACCCCGCCTGGTCACCATGAACCAGCCGAGTCATGTAGGGCAGGAGCCGAGAGGCCAATATGCGACTTAAGATTTTATAGTCGGTGGTGAGCATCGCCAGTGGGCGGTATGCAGTTACATCGGAGGGGGCCTTCCCGGGCTTCAGCAAGGGCACAATCAGCGCCTCTCGCATCGCAGTAGGGAGCCTGCCCGCTTCCCTTGACTGATTATAGAGGGAAACCAACCTAGGCGCCAAGACATCAACATACGTTGCATAAAATTCAATAGGGAGTCCATCCACTCCAGGGGCCTTCTTCCGCGCCATGTGCTTGATTGCACCACGGACCTCCCCAACCGTGACATCCTGACCCAGCGAATCTGCCCTCCCCTATCAAGTGCCGGTAGGTCCCCACCAACTAAGAAACTCGCCAACCGGTCGTCGTCCAATTCTACTCTACTGGCGTACAGTGTCTCGTAGTAACCAGCAAATATAGCGTTTATACCCTGCTGAGTATAGCACAACTCCCCTGCCGTGTCCACCATCGCCAATATAGGGCTCGACTGCTTCGAGGGATTCGCAAGCCAAGCCAGCAACGCTCCAGATTTATCTCGCTCCGCATGCGCTCTAGTCAGGGATCGCCTAAGATCGTAGCACCGCAGCCTCTCGACCCCCACTGCCACTGCCTCTCGGGCCTCCAATAGATCCCCCTGTCCCTCCGGATGTCCTGGGCGAGCACGCTCTAGGGTGCGTAGGCGCTGATCCGCTACGTCTATATCCTTAAGGAGGTCCCTCCGTACCCCTATCTTCTGCGCAATACAGAGCCCTCGCACCATCACCTTGAAGGCGTCCCATTCCACCGCTAGCGAGGAGGCAGTGCCCTCATTCTCCCGGAAATACTGGGTCACCCCCTCACCGACCGCATCGCGGAAGACCGGATCTTCCAACAGCTCCGGATTAAGCCGCCACGCAGGAATTAGCGGGCGCCGCGGGGTCCAACACAGTCGCAAGAGCAGGGGATTATGATCAGACAATGTTCTAGACAAATATTCACTGTGCTGGACTGCCATATGTATATCGGGGGAACATAGCACTGCATCTAACCGCACATGCAAGTCGTGAATCGGGGAAAAAAAGGAGTAATCCCTCTCGTCTGGGTGGTGTTCCCGCCAAGTGTCCAACAACCCCCAGTTGGCCTGCCATACGCCTCGGGCCCTGGCAAACCCAGTAGATGGTGCCGTTAGAAGCGGCGGGTGGGACCTGTCAAGAGCAATATCCGTGACTGAGTTGAAATCACCCCCTAGCATAATTGGGCCAGAGAAGAACGATGAAAGCTTACGGGACAATGAGGCAAAAAAGGCCTGCTGCCCAATGTTCGGGGCGTAGATACTACCCAATGTGATGTCCCTCCCATCTAGCCTACCCTGCACCAGGACATAGCGTCCCTCTGGGTCCACAGCCTGTTGCACCATCTGGAAGGGGACCCCAGCCCTAATCCACACCAATACTCCTCGCGCAAAAGCAGAAAATGAGGTATGGTACACTTGCCCCCTCCATCGACGCCGGAGTGCCAGACCCTCGCTACCCGCAATATGTGTCTCTTGCAGGAACGCTACTTGCACCCCCCTCCGTATCAGGTATGCATGTATCTTATGTCTTCTGCCCATGGTATGCAAGCCCCTTACGTTCCACGTTATACACTTTAGGTCGCTTAGCGTACCCATGATCTGTAATACAACCAGTGCCTCAAAGTCAACCCACTATGGTCATGCCGGAGACCCCGAAAAACATCCCGCAACTCCCTCGCCCCCATCCCAAGGACAGTTACCTCAAAACTAGCACCCATCCAAACATCATGTAACGTAACAAACATTCCTCCGACTACTTCAGAGGTAGAGGTGAACATGATCGGCACAGGGCTGGCTCTCCGACCAGCCGGCCAACATCAACCGCCGAAAGAAGAACCACCCTCCCAAAAGCCTCCCATCCCGCAGATAAACAAGTGCATAAAAGTGAGGCACCCAACGCATTTCAGTCTCGACCCATCATGAAATCAGACTATATCATCCACACTCTGCGGTGTGACCACTGGAAGCCTCGTGCTGCTGGTCGTGGAGTCATCCGTTCCGCTCTCCGTCGACTCATCCGCGGAAGTCCCCTCTTCGCCCTTCTCCGGTGGACCAGGCGAACCCGACACGATTCCACCGCCCTCAAGGCCGCCGCTCTTTCCAGTCCCGCTTGTGCCGTCGAGGGCCCCGGTCGGGGGCTCCGCCTCCGCCGCCGCACACCAGAGCCTCCAGGAAGTCCTCCCCGGGGTGCCGATCCCCCACGGCGGCCCACAACTGACAGCCCAGCCCGCCTGTGTACTTTTCCAACCACTCAGAGGCCTCTGCAGGGGAGTCGAAAAAATGGAATGTTCCGTCGAGGGCCACTCGGAGACGCGCCGGAAACAACAGGGAATATTGCAAGTTCTCCTTCCTCAAAGCTTTCGTGATCTCCTGGTAAGAGGCCCTCCGGCGCTGGACTTCCAGTGTATAGTCAGGGAACAGTGTCACCTTGCAGTTCCCTACCACAAAAGATCCCACAGTCCTTGCCCTTTGTAGCAGCAGGTCCCGATCACGGTAGTGAAGTAGCCGGGCAATCACCAGCCGCGGCGGTCGTCCCGGCGCCAGGGGGCGAGCCGGGACCCTATGGGCCCGCTCCAGAGTGTAGAAGCCAGACAAACCCTCCGGTGCCACCTCCGTTTTAAGCCAGGCCTCGAGGTACCCCACCATGTCGTGCTCCTCCACGCCCTCTGGCAAACCCACCACCCGAACGTTATTTCTCCGATTCCTCCCTTCTGCATCGTCCGCTCGACGTTCCAGAGTGGCCACCCTCGCCGTGAGCGTGTGCAGCTGCTGGGTCACATCTGCCTTAGCCGGCAACAGCTACGCTATATGCATTTCAGCGTCCTTGACCCGTCCCGCCAGTTTCCTGTGCTCATCACGCAGCAGACCGAGCCCAACCGGGTAGCCTTCGTGTCCGTTATGGCTGCTAAGATTTCCTGAAGCTGCCGCTGCACAGAATCCCGGTGGCAAGCTGGGGGGGTCCCCCACCGGCCCACGACCCGAATCAGCAGTTCTGGGCCTAGGTTTACCCATGGCGCCGATCCAACCGAACCAACCAGCTGGTCCCCCACCAAGGTGGCCCCCTCACATGGGTCGACCGCACTCTAAATGGGGGGGTCTCGCCCTCTGCTCCCCCCTGCGTGCTCCACGCACCTGCAGCAGCGGATCCCAGCAGTACGCGGTCACCGATCTCCTCTCGGGCACACACCGCCTCCTGTCCCTGAAGATTGAGTCTCCGCACCAATCCCCGGCCACAAGCAAGTCACTCCAGTTCGCACTCCGCCTGTGGGGACAACAATGTGGGTATTCTCAGGCAGTGTCGGCCAGGGACAAGCGGTAGCAGGTCGCAGGCAGCCCCAGCCGAACCAACTCCAGCCTTCCAACTAGGCCCCCACAGATCACGGGGCGCAATGTCCACCGCCAGCCCATAGGCTTCTCCACCAGGATTCCCGGGTCCCCAGCAACAGCACCGCCCCGCTGGGTCGCACAGGGCCAGCCCTCCAAGATGTGGGCAAGTCGCGCTCCCCCTCTACTCAGCAGCGTTGGGCCCCGTCAGGCCAGGCACCGCACCGCCATCCACCGCAACTATGATGGGGCCCGGCTGCCAGAATCATCAGCGCCCCCGTCGCTTTGTGGACAGCTCAGCAGCGCTCGGTGCCCCAGCAGCGCCGTCTCCCCTCTCTAGGGGGCCCGCTTGGAGAAGATGTGAGAGCCCAGCGCCTCTCCTAGCGTCACGGTCACTCAGCTGGGCCGCTTTCAGGATCTCCGATCAGGCGGCCTCCCGCAGCCCCGCCGGCTGCTCAGTGTAGTTCGCCGGGAGTCTAGTCCCTCCGAGGGCGCGCCGCTCTCGGGCGCCCACAGCCGTCGATTCCCCCTGCGAGCCGGTCCCAGTTCTTCTCGTGGTCCTGGCGCTCCCCGCAGTCTAGCCACAGCAGCCCAGTTCCAGGCACACTATCCTCACTTTCACCCACCGGTACTCGGGTCCGCTCCAGATCGCCAGCGGGCCTTCCGCCCACCGAGGCAGCAAGGTAGTCGGGGCCAGCTTCCTCAGTCCGTTCCGGGGCGATTCAGCTCGTCTGGCGCCTCTCCGCAGACTGCGGCCCACACACCACGTGGGAGCCGCGGGCTCGCGCAGGCCCGCACTCCACCGCACAGCTCCAGGCAGGACGGGCAGCGCTCCAGTCAAAGTTCCCCAGGGCGCAGCTCCGGCACTCCGCGACGTTCACGGCTCAAACTTTCAGCGAGGGCGCCGAAAGTCGTCGGGACCCCATAGCGGCTATTGGGAGGGGGGTCACAGCCAGTAATCAGCAGATCGATGGGCCGACCTACGGGAGCCTCACCACTGCGCGGCGATCTTGCTCCAGCGCCACCTAGCCATGGCCTACTAATGTTATACCCAGCAGCAAGTTTACCTGGTTAAAACTTGACGGGGGAGGGGTCCGGGTGTACGGCACCGTCATGGATTTTCAACACTGGCGCCCTGACAGCCTGCCACAAGGGCGTTGTCTATTTTAGAGATGACCACACCAACAGGCATCGATCAACTTATTATACATTGAATTTCTATTGCCTGTTGCCCAAGCCACTCTTACAGCATCAGGGGCCTGGTATAGTCTGGATGTCCACATGCACAAGCTAAGGGTTAGTAGCTGGGATGCTACTTTGCTTGGCAGCACGGCAGGAGCAAGGTGTGGGGCAAACGGAGTTGGCCGCCTGAGGTGAGTGCAGGCATATAGTTGCACATCTGGCTGCAGCAGGCCTAGAAGGGGCTTGGGAAGTTCCCAGGAGGGTCTTTGTCTTCGAAGGCCAAGGTAATGCTCCAAGGATGACAGAATAGAATACTTACATTGTTTGGGGCTCAAATCTAGCACACAATTTGTAGTCTCGGCAACGATGCTCAACATCCTGGAATTCTGGGCAAATCACTTAATCTTGCCGTGCCTTACAAAATGTAGGGTCCTCAGGTAACGGAACTGGTGCTCATGTAAAGCGCTCTGATACCCGACGTCTCAGGTCGTAGTTCGCGCTATATAAAACTCTGTAAATAAATATATCAAAATATGCAAAAAAAGGGACGGACAGTGGACCAAGAAACAGCCAATCCGGCACCAATCCAATACAATCACCAAATGAAATTATTCCACAAATGATATCAACTCTTGTGTGCAAAAAACTCCAACAGAGCCCCCTGTCCAAGAGCCCTCCCATAATCCTAGGTGCAACAAAATACAAAACAAATTTGGAGATGCACCACTTTACAGCAATATAAAAAATAGTCCTTTGAACAATAATTTTCTAACAATCCACCAATTTGTTGGACACTGGTCAAGTTTTTTCTTTTCCTTTATTAATTCTTGCTTTAAAAGACAGACAGCCAACGCGTTTCGTCCTAACAAAACAGGACTTCTTCAGGGCTGTAGATTAAAAATATATAAAAGTCTGCTTTAACAATACAATACAGATCTTTAGTCCAAATGTATATAACATTTAAAATAACATGAAAATACATAAAGACAAATGAAAACATTAAAAAAAAAGGTCACCTAACTAATTTCACAGGAGAAGAGACAAAAGAAAAAAAAGGGAGAATCAATCAGAACTGGTCAAATCCTACATTGTAATTGGACATTTTGTTAAACAACCCACATTTTGTTATAAGATTTATAACACATTTATTAAACCAAAAATATACCAAAGCATCATATACAAAACATTTATATGTACATACATAAAAAGACAAGAAAACACACTGAAAAAAGGAGGGGGGGGGAGAAGGGAGGAAGACAAAAGGGGGCGGGAGGGGGAAAGGGCATTAGCCCTGAAATCTTTTTTCATCATAATATCCATGAACAACATCAAAAAAGCATACAGAATAGATAAATCCATTGTTGGCAACAAATTTGCGCCACGTTTCTAAAGCCCATCATTATCTGGTCTATTTATCACGAGGTAATCCTCAAACAATGCATCATCTATTCCAAACATATCTATGAGATAGTGGCAACTGCCATAAACTGTACTGTGCATCAGGTGTCAAGAAAATATTAGTCACTGCCAATACATGAGGTCCCGTCGACTCAGGATCTAAATCCTCTTACAAGGAAATATATATGCAAAGCAATAAAAATCATAATAATGTAACAATAATAATGGTACCTACCAAATGTAGAGATATGCACGGCAAATTTGGAGTCGTGTTCCAGTAACAATATAATGTTACGATAGGGGTAATATTAAACCCTTGTCTTCCGCTAGTCGTTTTTATCCAATCCATTGGAAAAAAGAGAAGAGAAAAAAGAAAAGAGAGAAAAGAAAAGAGAAGAAAAAGGGGGGGAAAGCGGATGTCAATCAGGTTTCTAGAAACAGAATGGCACATATCTAAAAAACTTATACTATTTAACTGATTGATTATGGATGGTTTGTATATGCAAACCTACCTCATCAATTTGAGCCGGTCCAAAATCCAAACAAAACTAAACGACGGCAAAGCAAAGATAGATATTCTTCCAAATTGTCTCAATATCGCTTGATAATTTCAAGACCATATGCGGGGCCTTTGTGGTATGATAGCCACAACAATATGATGCCCAAAGATAATTATTGCTCCCTAGGCCATATCAAAGGTGTGGCCAATATCCTTGTAAAGAAAACTAAAACCTTATGCTAGAAGTTGTACCAAAAAGAAAAAAACACACACACAAATACTCGGTTCGATAATGAAATCCATGCGCTCCATATTAACCTCAAAGTAAATATGCAAAAAACACAAATGCATGTTCAAAAGGCCAAAAGAACACAATAGGAAAGTCCTCTTTACTCATGATAAGGTGCCCAAATAAATAAATGAACCAACATTTTTACTCTCATCATGGCACACTGGAACTCTCTACAGCAGTGAAAGCATGAGCCATGTTATGCCCAAAATAAGTAAAATTCAAACCCCTTTCCCTGACATTTATTTGCATGAGCCGGAAGAAACGATCAGGCAACAATATCCATGTGAACAGTTACAACCTAGAAAAGAGTGTCCAAAAACATAGACACTTATACAAAAGAACAGAAATCAATAACAAAAGTCCCCCCACCCATGATAAGGTGCCCACAAATGCAAACTAGTCAATGCCTTCTCCCATTCACATATGTTCGTATATGCATGAGAGCATAAACCAAATTGTACCCGAAATAATTAAAGTCAAGACCCCTCTCTCTAAGCAGTCAATCAGTTTTAGCGGTGGTTCAAGCTCTACAAGAGCTCTCAACGTATACAAGAAGCCACACTTAGTCGTTATCGTATTCGCCAGCGCCACATCATAAGTGGCGTTCTCCTGCCATCAAACCATTCAAATTGCAGAGGGAGAACTTAAATACACGTGGTCCGATCACATGACTCGCGTATACGTCATGATCGGCAACCAAAGAGCTTATTTGGATGCCGCGAAACCACGCCATATTAGAGTGGTGAAAAATAAACATCAAAGCAGAATAAACAATTAGTATATCTAATCCAAAGTAAGAAGTTAACCAATTAATGATATTTCAAAAGATAAAAACAAAAACCAAGAATAATCAATCTGTGTACCCAGTGTTTCAAGACTACAGTAAAAGCAATTTACTGCTCGCGGTCCAAACACGTGACCCGCGATCTTTAGCGTCACTATGGGCATCGCCGGCAATTTTGCTACACAAATTCTAAAAAATCTCTTCACTCTACGTAAACAGAAAAAGAAGTATCAACAAATACTCAAAACATCGGCTCGCCGTACCCAGCAACGCCACATGATGTCCACATGCAGGACCACCATAGATATAACCAGCAGTTCCAAGCACATGACCAACAGTCCTTGACATCACTATGTGCATTTCTGGCAATTTTACTTACCAAACGAAGGACTTTGTGTATATAGCACCGCCACTTGGTGCCCATACGTAAAATTCTTATAAATATAACCGGCAATGCCGGCACTGCAACACAATGCCATAACCGAATGATTGTATGCTTGTAAATACAAAGTTGACAAAAACAATCCCCAATCCAAGGACAACACAGAACTAATGGTTCCTCCTCCTTCCCAAAGAAACCAAAAACATGTAGTTCCTACGAATAAATACATATAATAAATATTCTTAGTCCAGCCCTGAAGGCATGCTAAGATCCAGTGACCCAGCCGCCCGCATGAAAGGCAGAGCTGGCACACAGTGGATACACGCTACCGATAAAAATGCAGGGGTTTTTATTGTTCCAGTCAGGGACCGAAATGTAAGCTGCAGCTTTGCACTGGCTATTACGTTCCCGGCGTAGTGGCTGTGACTCCAGACGTGACTCTTGGAGTCCATAGTCCTGCTTGCTGTAGGTGGAATGATGTGTGTTGATTACGTAACTGGATGCGATGGCTGAGGAGGCAGAACCTTGCAGCACACTCTGCTAAGCAAGGTTCCTGGAATTGTCTTGACCCAGGGCCGAAGTGAGAGCCTCTAGTGCAGGGCCAGAATCATTAGGCGACTGCAGCACGACAAAGGTCTTTCAGGCTCTGGTAGAGTGGTGCATGCTAAGTACTCCTGAAGGCCCACCCCCCTTGCAAGGATGGCAAGCAGGGGTCACACGGGGGATTGAGCTATCAGCTGCCAGTCTTTTGAGCTTATAACCACATGAAAGTTGTAGGGAGGCTGCTGAGTTGCCCTAGCATTGTTTGCCTCGCTTCAGGGCCAGTTATGGTTACTGTTCAGGGTAAGGTTTGAATTCTTGGTTGCGTTTGGATACTTTGACAGGTTGCCCGTACTCATGCAACACGGCGATAAAGTGGTAATTTTGTGGGTGTTGAACTAGGTGTACCTTTCAAGAAACTCATTAGATCTTGCAGTCCCGCCATTGCAGAGCATAAGAATTGTCAACATTCTTCAAGGAAACCATTATTAGCAGGAAGGTATTGAACCATGGAGAGCCAATGGTTGTGGGTTCTTGCACAACTGTAGTAAGGGAATTACATTTAGTTTCAACAGGCTATGTGTACGATCATCAGCACCAGCAGCGGCTCACAGGGGTAGCGGTAAAGCTTCCTTCTATTTCACCCTGGATTGGGCTGGCAATGTCATCAAACTTTGAAGCCAGACACGGAATAGGCAAAGACATACCTGTGATGGTGCAACGTGCACTCAGCAGTAGAGCTAGCTGAGTTCAACATACCCTGGTATACCGTCAGTGATAAGCGTACGGTTAGGGGCTACACACGAATAGGCACTTTCTGTCAGCTGGGGCGGGAGTGTGCCAGTGCCAAGAGGGTGCGGGTTGCCTATTTAGGGCTGATATGGATGGGAGGGAGCACTAATACGGACAAGCACAAGAGCACATTTTGCAGTCATAGAAGGATAAATCGATTAATTGATGGCATGTTACCAGCTGCTTCAGTTAAGCGAATTTTCCTTGGCAGTTGTCAGAGAACTTTCGGACTGCAATGTTGGTGGTTAGCCTGTTGTCAGGCCTTTTAGATGTGTGTTTTTAGCTCAGGCATGGCCAAGTATGGGTTAGGTGCCTGAAGTCTGCCCTGGGATACATGTTCACAGGCATATGGATCGGCAGAACTGAAAGGGCCTTGGGTTCGACCTCTGGTTACGGGTTCAGATCCTGGTAGGTCCACTTAGTATCTCGTCCTTCTGAGGTCGATGAAACGGGTACCATTTAGTTGAGTAACGATGACATGGGCATTTTCGCCCGCCCTTTAGCCTTGGCTGGCAGCAATGCAGGTTGTGGAAGTTGTCATCCGAGTGTGCTATGGGACATTTTTTGGGGAATCCCCCGGGTTAAGCACAAATCGGCTCCTAAGTAGCGAAGGACACTTGGCATTCCCAGTACTCGAGAAAGAGCAGGTATCTATACATTTGGTTCTCCTCCAGTCCACACCGTCCTGTCTGCTCCCCGGTATACTAAAAGAAGTTTGGGAGGGCGAGGCGTCACCTGGGGTGGTGACTGGCGTAATGTGATGGACATACTCCGACAAGTGCTATACACAAATAGCTGGGTGAGAGGAATGAAGGCGTGCTTGATTCCTCTTACTTCCACCGCATTGGCACTTCTTGTCAGGGGTGGCTTGTCAAAGGTATTGCTCTTCGGCCAGGCAATGTTAACATTGAACCAACACCAAACTAATTGTTTTAGGTCATCCTGGGCGCATAAACATGAAGCACTGGGCGAGGCGGGTACCACGGATACTGGGTCCCCCTCAGAGTTGCAGACTCAGCAGGACTTGCTAACAGGTGGGGCGATGGGAATCCCAAGGCATTTTAAGGGACAGCCGGCCGTAAGCCATCCTGGGAGGGGTGGTGTAATGGTGCAGGCACTGGAACAGCTTCTGTAGAAGTAGCGGCCCGGGAAGGGGTGGGTGGGTCTCCCCTCTCATCACTGGGGTCTGAAAGCTGGGAGGCAAGGATTTGACTTTCCAAGGTAGGAGGGTCCTGCAGCCAGAATTAAATTCCCACTGGTGCATCCATCCCTGAACAGAGGGGTTGTGGCTGTATCAGTCTGAAATCCACAGGGAGTTGAGAAAGGATGGAGGCACCAGATGTCCTCCGGTCCAGTAGGGGCTTGGACTTGTTTTGGCGGGTCCTGGGAGAGTCCCAGGAATCAGCAGGATGTAGGTAAGATGCCTACCTTGGTGGGGGGCCTTGGTTGTGACGGTGGCCCCCCGCAGAGCTGTGGAGGAGTTACAGGGTGATCCAGATTCTGCAAGGTACAGAAGGGTACTATATGCAGCAGCACAACAAGGGGCTAAGCCAAGGATACCCAGGGATGTCTTAGCGTTGTCCCCTGGAAGAACAACGGCGCCCCGTTAGTGCTTCGGGCGGTTGTGGGTCTGGGCAACCGGGGCTGCCTGGAACGCTCCACCCACCTTTTGGGGACGTGAGTAAGGGCATGGACTGGCGGTCCACTGATGGGAGGGGTGGCCCCTCCCAAAATTGGTAACCACCGATTGGCGACGGGCACGGTGTAATTTGGCTCAACAGGCGGGCAGGCGGCATAGGGGCTGGCCTGCCCTTGGATCGCCCGTAAGATAACCCACCATGTTGGCATATTTGTTATGCAAATAAACCTGCAGCAATTTTCTCCACTAACAAGGTGCAGTGTGGTTTATTGATGTATGTTGCTGTATGCGAACTGAGGAGTGTTGCCGATATTGGCACTAATGCCAGTGTTTGAGAACAACTGAGCTGCCTCGCGCCGCCTTAGACCCACCCTGGAGGCGCCTAGAGGCCTGCTTTGGAGTGTGGAGGAGCTGAAACTCTCATTATGGGATTGAAGCCCTGGGCCAGCCACCATGGCTGAATTAGTGTGAATGAAATGGCGCCTGGCTCGTTCTCCTGCCTGGAGTGCGCGTATCCCGGATATGAGTAGTTAGTCATGTGGAAGTGGTAAAGAGAGTAGCGTCCTTTCACACGTCACAGGTGTCGCTCTTCTGCCGCCCCCGGTGTAAGTGCACTCTACAGATTGATAACACAAGTGCAGGCCCGTGAACCGCCCCTCACGTGCTTTCTCAATCCCAGCGCCTCCTCTCACTCGGGGGTTGATCTGCGGCATTGCAACATTTCTGTAGTAATGTCAGGTATGTGAAACGTCTGTTGTTTTATGGCTGTCACACTCTTGAATCCTAAAGTTTTGGAATGTTTTTTAGATGCCGAGGTCTGAAAAGCAGCCCAGCCCCCACCCGCCGAGACCATTCAAGGTTCATTGTTTGTGGTGACTGAAACCCTGCCGGGCCAGGCCACTGCGGTGTTGAGACTGCCAGGGCGGCCCCCTTTCACCACTGACGCTGCACAGACGCCCGACACTGACAGAGCCGCGGGTCTGTGCTGACACAGCACGTGCCACCAGGGCGCTGCACCAGCCTTTGTGGACACACTTCCCATGCCAAGAAGACGACATTCAAATGTTAGGACGAGAATGCGGGCTATGTGGGGCAGTGGGCGGCACTGAAAGAGGCCCTTGAAGTCTGCAGCTCCCGGGGTGGTGGCAGTGAGGGCAGGAGCAGCCCAGCCGGAGGGCACAGGGCGGGCTGCTTCTGTGCACGCTCCATACACCATAGAGGGGTGGGGGGCGAGGGGGGCAGCTCATGGCACCGTGCCCAGGCCCTGGTCTAAAGCACGGGTCCATGTAAATCCACGTGCCCTCTGCCCTGTCCCACAGATTGGGGCACAATGACCCCAGTGCTACTGCAACGACCTCTTCCGTCAATTACTTAGTATTTTACTTTTTTTCTGCATGAGCTTTACTGTGTCTGAAAGCGCTATGATGTGACTTGTTGGCACTATATTTAATTCTTATTTTTATGCTTTCAGTTTTTGATACGATATTCATCGTAATTCACGCTGTAATAATCTCACACCTTTACTGCACGCTGTACTAATCTCACACCTTTACTGCACGCTGTAATAATCTGACACCTTTACTGCACGCTATACTAATCTCACACCCTTACTGCACGCTGTAGTAATCTCACACCTTTACTGCACAGTTTCATAATCTCACATCATTACTCCACGATTTAATAATCTCATATCTTTACTGCACGCCTTAATAATCTTGCACTTTTACTGCACGGTTTAATAATCTCACACCTCTACTGCATGGTTTAATAACCTCACACCTTTACTGCACGCCTTAACAATCTCACATCATTACTGCATGGTTTAATAATCTTGCACCTTTTCTGCACGCCTTAATACTTTCGAACCTTTACTGCACGGTTTAATAATCTCACACCATACTGCACAGTTTAATACTCTCATATTTTTACTGCGAGGTTTAATAATCCCACACCTTTACGGCACTTTTTAATAATCTCACATCTTTATTGCAAGGTTAAATACTCTCACACAATTACTGCACGGTTTAATAATCTCACACCTTTACTGCACGGTTTAATAATCTCACCTTTACTGCACGGTTTAATAAACTCGCACCTTTACTGCACGCCTTAATAATCTCACACCTTTACTACACGGTTTAATAAACTCGCACCTTTACTGCACGGTTTAATAATCTCATATCTTTACTGCACGGTTTAATAAACTCGCACCAATACTGCACGGTTTAAAATTCTCATATCTTTACTGCAAGGTTTAATAATCTCGCACCTTTACGGCACTTTTTAATACTATCACATCTTTACTGTGTGTTTTAATAATCTCACACCTTTACTGCACGTTTGAATAATTTTACACCTTTACTGCACATTTTAATCATTTCACTTCTCTACGGCACACCTTAATAATCTCACACCTTCACTGCATGTTTTAATAATCTCACATTTTTACTGCATGGTTTAATAATCTGACACCTTTACTGCATGCCTTAATAATCTCACACCTTTACTGCATGGTTTAATAATCTCACACCTTTACTGCACACTTTAATAATCTCACACCTTTACTGCACGCTGTAATAATCTCACCTTTACTGCATGGTTTAATAATCTCGCACCTTTACTGCACGGTTTAATAATCTCAAACCTTTAATGCACGCCGTAATAATCTCACACCTTTACTGAACAGTTTAATAATCTCACAACTTTACTGCACGGTTTAATATTCTCGCACCTTTACTGTGCAGTTTAATAATCTCACATCTTTACTTCAAGGTTTAATAATCCCACACCTTTACAGCACTTTTTAATAATCTCACACCTTTACTGTATGATTTATTAATCTCACACCTTTACTGCATGCCTTAATACTCTCACACCATTATTGCACAATTTAATAATCTCACACCATTACTGCACGGTTTAATAATCTCACACCTTTTCTGCACGGTTTAATACTCTCACACCATTACTGCATGCTTTAATAATCTCACACCTTTATTGCAAGGTTTAATAATCCCACACTTTACTGCAGTTTAATACTCTCATATCTTTACTGCAAGATGTATTTATCCCACACCTTTACGGCACTTTTTAATAATCTCACATCTTTACTGCAAGGTTAAATAATCCCACACCTTTATGGCACTTTTTAATAATCTCACACCATTTCTGCATGGTTTAAAAATCTCACACCCTTACTGCACGGTTTAATAATCTCACACCTTGACTGCATGGTTTAATAATCTCACACCTTTACTGCACGGTTTAACAATCTCTCACCTTTACGGCACGGTTTATTAATCTCACACCTTTACTCCATGCCTTAATAATCTCACACAATTTCTGCATGGTTTATTAATCTCACACCTTTACTGCACGGTTTAATACTCTCACACCTTTGCTGCACAGTTTAATGATCTCACACCTTTACTGCATGGTTTAAAAATCTCACACCTTTACTGCACGGTTTGATATTCTCATATCTTTATTTCCAGGTTTAATAATCCCACACCTTTACAGCAGTTTTTAATAATCTCACATCTTTACTGCAATGTTTAATAATCCCACACCTTTACTGCTCGTTTTAATAAACTCACATCTTTACTGCGTGTTTTAATAATCTCACACCTTTTCCGCACGTTTGAATAATTTTACACCTTTACTGCACATTTTAATAATTTCACTTCTTTATGGCACACCTTAATAATCTCACACCTTCACTGCATGTTTTAATAATCTCACATCTTTACTGCACATTGTCATCAATTTATATCTTTACTGCATGCTTTAATAATCGCACACCTTCACTGCACTTTTTAATAATCTCACACTTTTACTGCATGGTTTAATAATCTCACACCTTTACTGCACGCTTTAACAATCTCACACTGTTAGAAAGGGTAGACGGACCGGGAGGGTCGGCCGGGGTCAGGAGGAGAGGTCTCCGGGGAGAGCCATCTCCAGCGATCGTACAGACAAGTAACTTCCCCCCCCCCACAGACAGATACCACACACGGATAAGGTTCAGTGTTCTTTATAAGCACTTCTTAAGGTACGGTTGAATGGTACAAGGAGGTCTGGACTCAGGGGTCCCCTCGATTCAAGTCTCTCAATGCAGGGTAAGGGGGAGCGGGACAGTCTGTTTACCAGTCAGGTAGTTCGGATGAGATGATGACTAGCTCACAATCCTCGAGCTTGGTGGTTTAGTTGGTACGGGCCGCGGCAGCGCCAGCAGGTCCCGGTCGAGATGGTCGGGACACGGTCCGCGGCAGCGCCAGCAGGTCCCGGAAAGATGGTCGATGTACGGTCCGCGGCAGCGCCAGCAGGTCCCGGTGAGGATGGTCGTTACAACGGGCCGCGGCAGCGCCAGCAGGTCCCGACGAGGATGGATGTTGCAGAAGGCCGCGGCAGCGCCAGCAGGCAGGACGATGGTTCACAAGAGCGGGCTACGGCCGCGCCAGTAGTCCGTCAAGGCTGAGTTCTCTCGGTGTCTCTCGACTCCAGGATACAACTGCTTTCCTGCTCCGGAGTTGCCCCAGTTATAGGGCAGGCGCTCTTTGATGTCCGGACCCTCGCACTTGGAGGTCGGAGGGCCCGGGATGAAGGTGTCCAGACACCCAGCAGGGGGTGGAGCCAGCGCCTGGGGGAGCTGGAGGCGATCGGCACCTGGCGGGGGAAGAGCTCTTGACACTTCGTCCTCCCATTGACCTGCCAAGTGGTCCGCTCACCTCCCGGGTGGATGGTGGTGCCGGGATGTCGGGGCCGGTCAGGCCCGGGGTTAGGGTCGGGGCGAGGCCACGCGGCCTCGTGGTGCAGGGCCCAAGATGGCGGCTTGAACCGGCCGGGGGAGCCGGTGGGGCTGGGCCCCGTGATGAGTAGAGGTCCGAGGGCAGAAGATCCGTCGGGAGACGGGGTACAGGTGCTTTTCGTGGGTTATGCCTGGTGGGCCGGAGCTCGGGCTCTGTCGTGCGGGGAGGGAGCAAGCCCTTCGTGTGGCCTGTCCAACATGCGTCCCCCCCAGCTGAAGGCGGGGAGAGTCACCCATCTCCTTGGGGACTCTCTTCGTCGAGGCGGAAAAAGCGGGACAGGCCATCCGCGTTGGCGTGGTCTTGGCCTGGTCGGTGCTCCACAGTGAAGTCCATTCCCTGCAGGGAAATGGACCAGCGCAAGAGTTTTGGGTTCTCCCCCCGCATCTGCATCAGCCACTGCAGGGGTCGATGGTCGGTTTGTACCCGGAAGTGGGTACCGAAGAGATAGGGCCGGAGCTTTTTGAGGGCCCACACCACTGCGAAGGCCTCCCTCTCGATGGTGCTCCAGCGCTGTTCTCGGGCCAGGAGACGTCGACTGATGAAGGCCACCGGCTGGTCATGACCTTCGGGGTTTAACTGAGAAAGGACGGCTCCGATGCCGTGGTCGGAGGCGTCGGTCTGTACCACGAATTCCCGACTGTAATCGGGGGCCTGGAGCACAGGGGCGGTGCACAGGGCGGCCTTCAGCTTCTCGAAGGCCGCTTGACAATCGGGGGTCCAGTTAATCCGCTTCGGTTGGTTCTTGGACGTGAGACCCGTGAGGGGCCCCACGATGCTGCCGTAGTCCTTCACGAACCGCCGGTAGTAGCCGGTGAGCCCCAAGAAGGCTCGGACCTCGGTCTGGGTGACGGGGGGCTGCCAGGACTGGATGGCAGCAATCTTAAGTTGTAGCGGGGCCACCAGCCCGCTTCCCACTTGGTGCCCAAGGTAGGTCACAGACCCTTGGCCAATTTGGCACTTGCCGGCCTTAATTGTGAGGCCGGCCCGCTGGAGGGCCTGTAGGACCTCTTGGAGGTGACGGAGGTGGTCGGGCCAGTGGCGGCTGTATACAGCGATATCGTCCAGGTAGGCAGCGCTGAACTCTTCGAGCCCCGCCAAGACCTGGTTCACGAGGCGTTGAAACGTGGCGGGGGCATTCTTCATGCCGAAGGGCATGACCTTGAATTGGTAGTGGCCATCGGGGGTAGAGAAGGCTGACCGTTCCTGAGCCCTGGGTGTGAGGCCGATCTGCCAGTAGCCCGCTGTTAGGTCGAAGATACTGAGGTAGCGGGCGGCCCCCAGCCGGTCGATCAGCTCGTCTGCTCGGGGGATCGGATGAGCGTCGGTCCGGGTGACAGCGTTCAAGCCCCGGTAGTCGACGCAGAATCTCAGTTCAGGTGCGGTGCCGGGGGCAGCGGCTTTGGGGACCAATACAACCGGACTGGCCCAGGGACTGTCCGAGGGCTCGATGACCCCGATTGTGAGCATCTTGGCCACTTCCTCCTGTATGCAGGCCCGTACCCGATCTGGTACGCGGTAGGCCCGGTGTCGGACAGGGGGACTGTCCCCGGTGTCCACGTCGTGCAAACACCAAGGGGTGACCCCGGGGGTGAGGGAGAACAGGGTAGCGAACTGCAGCAGGAGGTTCCGGCAGCCCTGGCGTTGCTCCGAAGTGAGGGCGTCAGAGAGCCGGACCCCGTCCACGGAGCCGTCATTCTCCTGAGTCTTCAGAAGATCCGGGAGGGGTTCGGAGTCTTCCTCTGCCCCACTGTCCGTAGCCATCAGGAGGCTGAGTTCTGAGCGCACAAAGTGTGGTTTGAGTCGGTTGGTGTGGAGGACCCGAAGGGGGTTCCGGGAGGTCCCCAGGTCGATGAGGTAAGTGACGGGGCTTTTGCGCTCGACCACTTTGAAGGGCCCGTCCACTTATCTTGCAAGGCACATGGTTCGGTGGGGGACATCACCCATACTTGTTGTCCAGGCTCGAACTCAACGGAGGAGGCATTGTGATCATACCACCTCTTCATGTCCTCCTGGCTGGCCTCGAGGTTCGCCTTGGCCATCTCTCTGAAGCGCCGGGTCTGATTGCGTAGGGCCAGGAGGTATTTGAAGACGTCTGGAGGGGTCTTTAGGGGGGCCATCTCCCAACCTTCTTTTACTAGGCTGAGGGGCCCTCGCACAGGGTGCCCGTACAGGAGTTCGAAAGGGCTAAAACCGAGGGACTTCTGGGGAACTTCTCGGTAGGCGAAGAGGAGGCACGGGAGTAGTACATCCCACTGGCGACGGAGGGGCTCTTCCAATCCCCCAATCATCCCCTTGAGGGTGCGGTTAAAACGCTCCACTAATCCGTTCCCTTGGGGGTGATAGGGGGTCGTGAATCTGTAGGTGACCCCGCATTGTTGCCAGAGGGACTTCATGTATTTGGATATAAAGTTCGTGCCTCGGTCGCTGACGACTTCTCGGGGGAAGCCTACCCGGGAGAAGATCCCCATTAGGGCCCGGCCAACCACCGGAGCTGTCACGGTCCGTAGGGGCACCGCCTCGGGGTAGCGGGTGGCATGGTCCACCAGTACTAAGATGAACCTGTGTCCTTGTGCCGTGCGGGGGTCCAGAGGCCCCACAATGTCTATCCCCACCCTCTCGAACGGGGTGGTGACCACAGGGAAGGGTTGCAGAGGGGCTTTCAGCTTCCGACCACTCTTCCCGCTGGCTTGGCATGTGGGGCAAGATCGGCAGTGGTTCAGGACGTCGTTCCTCATTTTCGGCCAGAAAAAGTGGGTCACTAGGCGGCTGTACGTTTTGTCCTGGCCCAGGTGTCCAGCCAGGGGGACATCGTGGGCCAGGTTGAGCAGAAAGTCTCTGAAGCGGAGAGGTACCACCAGTACTCGACCGGCCCCCAGCTCGGCGATTCTTTGCTCGCTGTATAGCAGGTCGTTATCCCAGTAGACCCAGTGAGTTCCGGTGGAGTCCCCTGCGTTCTGGGCGCTGGCTTGTTGGCGGAGTCCCTCGAGGGAGGGACAGGTCTTTTGTTCCTGGCGGAACTGTTCTTGGGTGGGCCCCCCTTCTTGACGCCACTGAGCCAGGTCAGGAAGGTTCTGGGGTTGCGCGTCCCCTTCGGTCGTCGGGTCTGGGAGGCTGGCCTCGTCGTTGTCTTCTACTGGGGCGACCGGGGGCGGAGGTGCTGGCCATTCCGGTTCTTCTGATCGGGGGACGGCACGGGCGGCCATGGACCGGGTGGTTACGCCGGCCCAGTCCGGGAGGCCCAGCATCCCCAGGTGCTCTCTTCTCTCAACGGTGGCCCACGGGGAACTCTCGAGGTCATTCCCCAGGAGGCAGTCCACGGGGGCATCGTCCCGGACCGTCACCTTCAACAGGCCGAAGACCCCTCCCCATTCGAACGGGACGCAGGCCATTTGACACATACTCTCAGAGTTGTCTGCCGAGCGGACGGGGCAGAGAATGTTCGGCAGGATCTGCTCGGGCTTCACCAGGTGACAGCGGACGGCCGTCACACTGGCGCCTGTGTCACGCAAGGCCTCGGCTCGCTGTCCATTAATGGTCACCCACTGACCGTATTTCCTGGTGTTAGCGGGTAGGGGAGCCCGTGGGACCATGTCTCTTCCCCCTAAGCACGCCAGGACCATGGCGGCCGGTTCCCACTCTTGCTGGGCCGGCTCATACTCTTCTGGTTCCCCCGATAATCGCTCTTCCCCCAGGGCGGCGGCAGCTACCTGGCGGGGCTTGGGTGTTTGGTTCTGCGGGCAGCTCGGGTCATTGGCGTAGTGGCCGACTCGCTGGCATCGGTGGCACGTGACGTTGGCTCGGAACCCAGGATGCCACGGGGGGTTGCCCCGGCCGGCCGGAGGCGGGGTGCTGGCCACGGGTGTTGCTGGCAAGGCGTCTCTCCCTCGCCCCTGGCCCCCTCCTCCTCCCCGAGGACGGTGCTGGCCTGGGTTGCTTCTGTTCTGTTCGTGTGGCCCCCTCCGGCCCACTCGGGTGCTTTCCCATCGGTCAGCTTCGGCGGCGAGCTGCCGGGGGTCAGTCAGCTTACTGTCGAGGAGGTGCTGCCTGAGCTCGACGAAACAGTTGTTCGACAGGTGCTCCCATACCATAAGGTTAAAGAGTTGTTCGTAGGTGGTGACATGGCTCCCCTTGATCCAACCCTCGAAGGCACGGCTAAAATAGTTCACGTATTCTACCCAAGTTGTACCTGGGATCCGGGTGCAATCTCTGAACCTCTGGCGGTACATCTCGGGTGTGAGGCCGTAGCGGGTGAGGAGGGCAGCCTTCATGTGGTCGTAGGACGACATTTGGTGATCTGGGAGCTGCAGTAGGGCATCGCGACCCTCGTTGACAAACCTCCCCCAAAGTCCGGCTCCCCAATCACTCCGGTCGATCCGGTGGGAGGTCATGGCGATCTCGTAGGCTTTAAACCACTGTTGTATGTCGTCTTCTCGGACATACTCGCGGACAACATCCTTGGGGATGTGGACTTTTTTCTCGATTGGCCCCGGGGTGTGTGGTCGCTCAGGCACCCCCAGTTCTTTATTCTGTTTCCGAAGTTCTATCTCCGCTAGTTGGCGCTCGTGCTCGAGCGTTATTTTTTTCTCCTCCAGCTCTCTCTGTCTCTGCTTCTCTTCTCGTTCTTCTCGGAGCCGCATATGCTCGAGGTTGAGTTTCTGTTCAGCTAACTTGAGTTCCCCATCCATCTTGAGTCGTGCCATTTCCAACTCGTGCAATCTGGTTCTTTCTCTTTCTCGGATCTCCTCCTGCGAGAGGCCCGTTCCCCGCTCCTCGGGAGCCGTGGCGTTCCCCTCTGGTGTGATGCTGCTTTGGTCGGAGGGTCCGGCGACCCCAGTTTCTGTCCACGACTCTAGGGCGTGCTTTAGATCATCCTTGGTACTCAGGCCGGTGGTAGCAATGCCAAGTTCTATGCAGAATTGTCTCAGTTCGCGGTGGTTGTATTCTTCTAACTTATCCATTTGGAATTTCTCGGTGGAGCTGCTATCTTTGGCTGACATCGTGTTTTTGTCGTGGGGTGAGCTACTCTCTGTACGATTACGCGTTGATTCGGATCGCGCCGCTGGCCACCAATGTTAGAAAGGGTAGACGGACCGGGAGGGTCGGCCGGGGTCAGGAGGAGAGGTCTCCGGGGAGAGCCGTCTCCAGCGATCGTACAGACAAGTAACTTCCCCCCCCCCACAGACAGATACCACACACGGATAAGGTTCAGTGTTCTTTATAAGCACTTCTTAAGGTACGGTTGAATGGTACAAGGAGGTCTGGACTCAGGGGTCCCCTCGATTCAAGTCTCTCAATGCAGGGTAAGGGGGAGCGGGACAGTCTGTTTACCAGTCAGGTAGTTCGGATGAGATGATGACTAGCTCACAATCCTCGAGCTTGGTGGTTTCGTTGGTACGGGCCGCGGCAGCGCCAGCAGGTCCCGGTCGAGATGGTCGGGACACGGTCCGCGGCAGCACCAGCAGGTCCCGGAAAGATGGTCGATGTACGGTCCGCGGCAGCGCCAGCAGGTCCCGGTGAGGATGGTCGTTACAACGGGCCGCGGCAGCGCCAGCAGGTCCCGACGAGGATGGATGTTGCAGAAGGCCGCGGCAGCGCCAGCAGGCAGGACGATGGTTCACAAGAGCGGGCTACGGCCGCGCCAGTAGTCCGTCAAGGCTGAGTTCTCTCGGTGTCTCTCGACTCCAGGATACAACTGCTTTCCTGCTCCGGAGTTGCCCCAGTTATAGGGCAGGCGCTCTTTGATGTCCGGACCCTCGCACTTGGAGGTCGGAGGGCCCGGGATGAAGGTGTCCAGACACCCAGCAGGGGGTGGAGCCAGCGCCTGGGGGAGCTGGAGGCGATCGGCACCTGGCGGGGGAAGAGCTCTTGACACTTCGTCCTCCCATTGACCTGCCAAGTGGTCCGCTCACCTCCCGGGTGGATGGTGGTGCCGGGATGTCGGGGCCGGTCAGGCCCGGGGTTAGGGTCGGGGCGAGGCCACGCGGCCTCGTGGTGCAGGGCCCAAGATGGCGGCTTGAACCGGCCGGGGGAGCCGGTGGGGCTGGGCCCCGTGATGAGTAGAGGTCCGAGGGCAGAAGATCCGTCGGGAGACGGGGTACAGGTGCTTTTCGTGGGTTATGCCTGGTGGGCCGGAGCTCGGGCCCTGTCGTGCGGGGAGGGAGCAAGCCCTTCGTGTGGCCTGTCCAACACACACCTTTACTGCCTGCTGTAATAATCTCACACCTTTACTGCCTGCTGTAATAATCTCACACTTTTTATTGCATGGTTTAATAATCTCACACCTTTACTGCACGCTTTACTAATCTCACACCTTTACTGCCTGCTGTAATAATCTCACACCTTTACTGCCTGCTGTAATAATCTCACACTTTTTATTGCATGGTTTAATAATATCACAACTTTACTGCAAGCCTTTGCAATCTCACACCTTTACTGCACGCCTTAATAATCTCACACCTTTACTGCACGCTGTAATAATCTCACCTTTACTGCATGGTTTAATAATCTTGCACCTTTACTGCACGTTTAATAATCTCAAACCTTTACTGCATGCCTTAATAATCTCACACCTTTACTGCACAGTTTAATAATCTCACACCTTTACTGCACGGTTTAATATTCTCGCACCTTTACTGCACGCTTTAATATTCTCGCACCTTTACTGCACGCCTTAATACTCTCACACAATTACTGCACGGTTTAATAATATCACATCTTTACTGCAAGGTTTAATAATCCCACATTTAGGGCTGTGGCCAAGCAGTGATCCGTGATGGCCGCATAGTGGAGAGCTCCGTCGCCCAACATCCCCCAAACGTCTATCTAGAACAATTATCCAACACATCCAAGGATTATTTTGCGCATCGGAACGTCAGTGATTGCCCTCCCTCCCGGCCCGGTTCGCGTCTGGCGGCTGACGCTGAAGTTACGGGATCGGGCGTAGTGAGACCTGCATGCAGACCTGAAGCCGGGGCCCACAGTACCGAGAGGAGCCGGGGCATGACTCCGCTGTGACGGGACTTCTCGCGGCGGCGCAAGGCCCGTGAAATATCACCCCAGCTGCAGGACGGCGGACCGCGGTGTAGTGATTAGGACCCCGCTGTGCTACATAGGCGGGTTGCATCGGGCGAGGAAACTCCATTTGGCGAACATGGCCCGAGTGGGACACTGTCTGTGAGGTGAGCCTAACTTCGGAGCGCGGCGTATCGGCGCCGCTAAAGAGTGGTGGCGGAAGAGTGTTGGGCCCCCCTCCACCCGTGGCGGCAAATCTGGAACACAGCTGTGGGTCTCAGCGTGAAGGGGCCCCCTGTATCCACGCTGTGACACAAAACACTGGCGAGGGCCCAGGAAGAGTTCAAGCCATATGTACAGGGATGGTAGTGGCCTTGAACACCATCACCGTGGGGGCATGTAGGCGGGGGCCCCCTCGTGGACAGTAAGTGCGCACGGCGCAGAGCCCTACCTATATTGCTGTGGGGGGGAACAGCGGATCGCAATTTGAAGATCGGAGTCCTGCTGTGGCCCGTGGGCGGGTGAAGTCCGGAGAGGGAGCTCCATCTGGCGGAAAAGGCCCGAATGGTATGCCGTCTTGTAGGATGTGCCTGCACCCAGCGTGCGGTTTCTGTGCTGCCAGGACTGGTGACGAGTCAGTTTGAGGAGGCCTCCCCCCACCAGGGGCGGCAGGCTTGGACTATAGCTGTTGGGCCCTACATGTAGGGACCCATTGTTTGAGAACAGGGACACACAACGCCGGCAACGACACAGCTGTTGTGACCGTGCACGCTGGGGAAGCAGTGGCTCTGTGCATTATCACTTCTGAGGCATACCAAAAGGAGGACCCCCATCGCAGATGACAAGTGCGCAGGATCAAGGGCCGGTATCGATCCGGGTGGGACGGCGCTTTGACACAAGGGAGGCTTGTGTCACGATCCTGCCACCTAGTTCTGCAATTGTAAATCCACAGCACAGCGGTGGGTCCCCCATGGGATATTGGAGACAGTGCTGATTCTCCCCTCGCCCGACCCACAGGGACCTGCAACGGTGCTGACTCACCAACTGGCGGAGTGCAGCCGGAAATCTGTGATTACACTTACCCCATATCGCCTGGACGGCCTGAATAGCTACGAGAGAGCGTAATGGATTGGAGTAAAGGCTCTGGGGCCCGGGGGCTCAAGGTGGCATAGACCAACAAACTGGCCCGCTACAAGGTTCCCAAAGACACGCAACAGAGTTGACTATCCGGAGGGACCTCTCTGGGCAGTCAGTGTGAGGAGGAGCAGGAACTATCATTGAAAGACGTCATGGAAGCTATCACTGGAGTTAAGACCTCTCTCGAGACCAAAATTGACGCCATGGCTATCGACATAAACCTCATCAGAGCAGATCTGGGAAAACTGAATGAAAAGGCCAAGCAGGTGGA